>NC_046640.1:15065505-15753422 GCF_900324485.2 Mastacembelus armatus
GTAAAGCAGCAGAAACCCAGCTGTCTTTACACAAAACTGCAGTACACACATTAAAATTAGACATTCAGACATGAGTAGTTATGAGAACATCCTATATCAGACTAGACAATAGCTGGGCTGTTGTCTCTTTCTTTCTTCTTTCTGTTTGGGTATCTGTGTCTTCTGTATCACAGAACAGAGAAGCGCAAAACTGGGCTAACGGATGTGGCTGAACTGGTGAGACCATTGTGGAAGGCCCCGGCTCTGAAAAGGTCCTGCTGAGAATTTTGTTGTGTGGGTCGGTTAGCCGCAGCCAGTTCTATTTCCCTGAGATGTTAAGTCCTCACTGCAAACCACAACAATAAGCATCTTTGTCAAGCATATTACTGTAAATGACAGGAGACGGTAGTGTGTCGAAGATTCTATTTAATGAGCTCCAGGTATGTGCTTGATTTAAACATCTGCAGGGCTGGGCTCCTGTGCTTTCAGTGTCTAGGAAAGCTGGTCTGTGAGCTGCTACATAAGTACCTTTAGAGGTTTAGCTGTGAAGAAATAAAATGCACAAAAGTATCACCTCTCAAAATACGATCGGAAATGAAACGGAATATTAAGACGTACATGTAACATTTTCTGTGCACTAAGCATTAATTAAATGATCTTGCACGATTTATTAAGAATGTTTAGGTTCAGACTGCTGATTATAAGTGAAATGGAGTTTGAAAGAAGACATTACATGGATAAACAGAGAACTTTTTTATTAGACAAAGTACAAACTTAATCTATGGACCATGTGGTCTTGAACAAATATCACAAACTTGGATTTCCACAATAGGATACACCACAGATTGCTTAGAAGAAGACAGATACACACTTTTCATAATGTTTTGGTGACAAACCTGATGGATTTAATCCCATCTGTACAAATAAAACAAGTAAATACTCAAGAGACTTATTGAAGGGTCTGTTCATGGTGAAAATGCACCCTGAAGACATAAAAACACAGATCATCTTGTTAAGTCAACAGGTCAGATGCAAACAGACAGACAGAGGTACTTGACCCTCTCTGTTAGGTTATATGTCAACCTGAACTTGAACCCTCTGTCACCTGATTTAAACACCTGTACAGATGAAGATGGTTGGTTGAGGATTATGTGACCCCAGACTTGCAGAACTTGGCAAGTGCTCACTCATCCTGATGTCATAATTCCTTGTGCAGTGTGCGATGTGAAGTCTCATTTAAGGTATATTGTTGAGTGTGTGCACAGGCTTGTGTGTGTGTCATCAGGAACCAAGCCAACACTTGCCTGCAGCAACATACACATGCACTCATGTCTTCACCCGCCACAACCTATCATTACTGCTGTCACGTAGCCACCTCCACAGCAGGTCTCACAAGCCCTGACAACCACAGGCACACACACCTGGAGGGCCAAACGCTTAGTTCCCAGCCCTGTGCTCCATAAATTCAACACACACACACACACACACACACACACAAACACTGTCTCCCCAACTGCAAATGTTTTAGTAATATTTTATTTATTTCCTTATCATTTTCAACAGTAGCTGTGAGAAATATCACCCAAAATGCCGAACCAGGTTGGCACATGCATCCAGGTTGCTCCTGTGACTAGACAGACAACACACCACAGTATGTATTCAACAGCAAAGTACTGAGAAATTGATTCTAAGAAGTTGATTAGTAAATGAACCTTCTAATCCAGTTTCAAGCCTGCGATTATGATCCTATGAGCCTGACATTTAACCATGATGGCTTCCTCACCTATTTTTCTTTATCTGTGTTTGTTTGAGCCTGGGCTACTTGAGAGTGTACACAGTTGAAAGAACACATAAGACCACTCAGCAAACATGTGGCTGACGTTGCAAACCATAATCCAGCCTCCCTGTTGCACATTCAAAAGCTGTCACTATGATAAATCAGATGCGAGACAGACTTGCGAAGATCCTAGTCTGCTGGTTTAAGTCCGCCCAGTGGAAACAGACACTTCGGAAAATGTTAATTAAGAGAACAACAGAGGGCCTCTGGAATGTGCCACCCCAACAGAAGACAAGAACCATTGCAGTTTGCCTTCCTTTGACATGTTACAAAGTTGCGCTAAGCCTATGCTTACTCTGCAGCATATTTCATTCAATGAGGGCTTGGTTTGTAGCAGGTTTACCTCATAAGTGTGTGAAACCTGAAGCTCACAGGCTTTAGAGTAAAACTGTGCAAATGGAGAATGCTGAAAAACTGCATGTCACACCTTACCAACTTAAAGTATCGTCATTCTAAAGATTGCCTAGAAAATCCATGCATTCCCTTGCAAATACACTGAACATTAAATACTCTTATTGACAATTAAAATTTGTAGTTTTCTATTCAGTGACATATATGGTACAAAATATCGAGTAGCTGCAAACTGTAATCTGCCAAACATTGTAAGAGTTACAGCTGCAACTAAGCTAAAAGGACATAACTGACACCATCTTCACTGGAAATTTAATTCTACTTTTCTAATAGCTCTCAAGCACTCCTCTCTTAAAGGGTAGATTCACATTTTTTCCAAATCAGTCTTAAAGTGGAAGTCCACTGATTTTACATACCAGAGACCACAAATTTCATAATGAAAAAAAAAAAATGTGGCGATAAAGAGAGGGATTTTAACAGATCTCTGCAACCTGCTCCTTATCTCACTTGGGACAAGTGGCTCAAGACTATAATGCTTGCTACTAGCATAACATACCCAAATAACTACAGTACACCACACTAATAAGTATTTCAGCTTCATTGTGGGTAATAGGCAAAGAAAGTTTCTCTGGTTCTGCTGCAGCAATTCTCACGCTTTCGTACTGTCCACTGAAAACCTTGCCTTATGCAATGCAGGACTTTCTTCTTTTTCATAATTTCTGAGCCTATGCAATTTTGTGTGCGGGTGTTGCCTACGTGTATGACTATATTGCGGGTTATGGATGACCTCATCGAACCCTACAATACACAGGAGATGTGTCTGGGCAACATCAGGTCCGAACTAAGCCACACAGCCCCAATGGTGTCTCCCCGCTTCATTTACATACAACAATATACAGTTCCACAGCCCACTCCCAAACACATGTACAAAAACCATTCATGGCATGTTAAACTCAATCTCAGTCAAGTATGTGTTTGTGTTTGTGTGTCTGTGTTGGCCTGAGCAGGGTGTTTAGGATGCATTAAGTACGAAGGTACAAGTATTGTTTGTTCCAATACATATATATAGAGAGGCAGAGAAAGAGAGCTCCTCTGCTGAAAAACAGAATGTGATTGCTGTGAGAAATATGCAGAGCTGTCTCCAGTGAGAGAACTGGGGAAAGATCCAGCCTCAGGATATGTGTGTGTGTGTGTTCATACAGAGTGCTCAGGCAAGATCAAACAAAGCACATCCAGGTACAGTATGCCATCTGTGCTCACCCCTAGCCCCCCAAAAAAATGTACTCTCCCCAGCCCCCTCCAACAGCACTTAGTCTTTGCCGTATACGGAGTGTCAGAATGAAAGAGACCTTGTCTAAGAGCCTAATCCTTAAGCGATTAGTCAACACGTCTCGATTAAAAGCTGGCAATGCTACCGTGCCCCCCACCCCCTCCCCTTCATCCTCTCCAGCAGAAATGGCAGCCCATACAGTGTGTCATTAGAAAAAAAAAATGGTGGAAGAAGGTTGGTTGGGAGACGCTTTCATTTGAGAGAAATACATGAGACAGGAGCTTGACCTCGACAAACAGCCCTAAAGGGGCAGCAATAATGTCAACATATAGCAATAATAATGTCAACATAGGAGCCCTGTACGCAGAAATTGTTTTTTGTATGTATGCCCATTCCCTTTCTGGGTTTCTTCTGTAAGGCACTATGAGAAAGAAAGGTTAAAGGGAAAAAAACAGTGACACACACACACATATATATGGAGTTATATATATATTGTTTTTTTTTTTGTTTTTTTTTACAGATTATCCTTTCATCAGTCATTGTTTGCTGTAAACAGCCATTTTGGAGCATTGGGATTAAGCGCAGAGTCAGGTATTTCCCCTAATCAGCCTCATACACCCTTGCTTTCCATCAACATAAATACCACATCTTAGGGGTATTCCCATCCTACAATATGCCAGTATTTACTAAAATATTCTGACAACACTCTATACAATTAGCCATAAACTTTCTAACACAACTCTTAGAATGGGTTTCAGGGCAGAAATAGTCACCAAGTGACAAATAAACAATGTGTTTGTGTTGAAACAGGTGAAGCCATGTCTTTGAGGTGTTTAATCATGTGTTCTTTACCACTGCTAATTACATACTGTAAGTAGATCTTCAGGGAGACAGAAGATGTTACATCTTGTAATGAGAGCTGAAGGTCTTTCTCCTGACATAGAAGAGCCACTCTCTTATTAAAAAAAAGGAAAAAAAATTCAAAAGCTTTCCAGGATGATTATTTTTTCCATAGACTTAATACTAGCCACAAGCCCTGATCAGTTTATGTAATTACTGTATAACCACATAACTATCGGTGGCTTAGTTGCTTCATTGTCATTGTGAGTTTAAGGCATTTTTCTTAATCTGCTCCTAGTTAACCCATGGCAGCTTGAGTATCAGGAAATGACCTTTGACCGCAGGGACAGACTACTGTACTTCCCCAATCACATTCATCGTGTGCCTAACCTTGAATGAAAGCTCAGAAAGGGAGGGGTGTGTCTTTGGAGACCGGACACAGAGAGGAATCACTTACCACTTTCCCCCAGAGACCTCAGTGGAGTTACACAGAGGAGGGATTCAAATAACAATGGCAAGAGGGAGGGGCTGACTGTTTCCTGAGATCACATGTTGTTAAGAAGCCCACAGCACTTGCCAACCAGCCAGTCAGGCAGCCAGGCAGGCAGGCCAGGGTGAGAACACACATGGTTTTAGTTTGGCTCCATGTTGGACTGGGAGGAAAGAAGGGGCCTGGTAGCAGGAACCCTCCAATTCTCACTTCCTGCTTCTGCTAGAAACGTGATCTGTGTGCCCGTCGTTCCCATCAACACAGAGCACAGTGTTCACCCAGCAGCCAGGGGGATAGCATGTTCATGCACAGGGCACCCCATCACACTGAATCAGCCTGTCAACGTCCTGAAACCCAAGCTGGTGTTTCCCTAATGAGCTGAGGGGATACAGCAGAGACAATCCCATTCAATCATGCTGTCAGTCCTCCTGTGCTACAGTGGCAGGTTAGGTGGCATTTCTGCAGGAAGCACTTTTCAAGCACAAGGACTGATAATTAAATCAGATCAGTCTAAGCGGGTAAGGCAAGAGGTGAGGAGGGTTTCTTTCTCTCTTTTTCATTTAAGAGCTACTATTATTTTGTCAGCAGCAATGTCAAAAACAAGCAGTCTTAAAAGCCATAAAAGCAGCAACCAAGTTTTTAAGTACAGTACACAGATATGTACATCTGATAAGTTTAGTAAGAGAGGATATACATCTGTGACACACGGGGAGAGGCCGTAATTATAGGTTGTGCAACAGGTTTAATTAATTTTACTACCTGAAAGCAAATTCAATGTCACTTAAACTCCTCCTGGAAGAAAGACCTACAGCTGACCTCACCATCCCTCCTAGACAGCAGAAGATGAGTCACCTCAGAAAACCACAGGTTACATTTGGACACATAAATCCAACACACTAATAAAAATCAGTCATAAGGGCCCTACATATATGCACCATTGACCCAAGTTTGAACTGATTATTAAAAAAAATAATAAAACACCAATGGAAAAAAAGTCATCGATTTGGTCCAGGAAAAAAAGCTGCACAATATGCAAGAAATAAATCTGTTTGCATCGGACGTGTGTGCTCTGTGTGTTCCTGTGTGATGTGTGTGTATTGCCATTGCCCGAGCTCAGTTGTTTATGTTCTGCTGTATCTGAGTCAGCTGGGCCCTTGACTGAATACTTGCCCTAGCATGCAGAAGGTTTTAACAGTGTTGCTGCAGGAGATGGAATGACTGCATTATAAAAATACACCACACCATATGTCCAAATGAGATCCCAAACCACACGATGACAAACTGTAGAATCCGGCCTTCAACCCTGCTTCTGCACTCTCACAAGCTGACACAGCCTCATCGCGGCTTTGGGTGATCCACTCACCTGCATTTACTTTTAGAAAAAAAAAAAAAAAGAGAACAGGATGCAGTGACTTCCAAGCGAGAAATTGCTTATTCAGCATTCAGTCCCCACTTGATGGAAAAATGGGACTGAAAGACATCACAAGGGAAAATTTGAGCCTAAGAAAGCCCTCAGTTAGCTAAACCCCTGGTTTTCAAACATCCTGTCTGTGACTCCAGAGTTTACAAGTTTTAAGTCCACCCAAACACATCAGCAGGTGATTAACTAATGTCCACACTCACTCTAATTCTCGTTCCTTTCCTTAAAGATGTGCCAGGCAGTGCCATTAGCTGGTGTAGTGTGTTTGGGTAAGATGAAAACACCCTCCTGGCTCTTGATGACACTATTCAGCCATAGAGTGAGACAGTGTGGGAAAGGGAGCAGCACAGAAGTGCACATGCAAACCTTGCTTTGGCAGTAACGGTCATCAGTGCTAATTTAAACATACACAACCACAGTGCAACCAGGTCAGACATGGCTGCGCAGCTTTTGCATAAAAAAAAGTTGCTCCTTCTGTGTGAACCTTCCCACCAAAGTTCATTCTTGTTAGGAAGCAGTCAGTTCCCTCAATCAGAACCTCACCCTATTTCTTCTGCATCTCCAGTTCTCTCCCTCTGTGCTCTCCTTGTGTCTAATAACAAGACAGAGCATGTTCACTGTAAGCCTCTTGGGGGGTGAAAGGGATTGGGAGATTAAATTTATTTTGAATTCCTTCCCCTTAATGTGGCAATTACCCCCCCCCCCCCCACCTCTTCTTTGCTCTCCAAGCTGCACAGCACGGAGTCTGTTCCAAAGCACATCACGTTCATGTTGTGTACACAGAAAGCATTTTTTTCACCCCCAGATGAATCTCAAACTTCACAGCAGAAATGCCCTGCCACTTACTTGACTTAAGGTGGATTAGATGTACGTGTACTGTTGAAAGAATATGTGCAGTATATGAATACCTTAGTTTAAGAGGGATATGCAAAGACCCAACCAAAATCACTGCTGTTTGTTGGTTATCACCTATATGGGATACAGTGTTATATGCTGGTGTGATGAAAGCAGATACACAGAAAAAAATTTAAAACACTTTAAGGGTTTAAATGTCATGTAATTTTGTTGTAAATTGATTTTCTTCAGGTCAGAAACACTTTTTATTGTATGTATAGATATTTTTATTTTTTAAACTTGACGTAAGTAAAAGCTGATTGACAAAAGTACAGCAGATTGCCAAATGCATAAAAACCAGAATTCTATTGATCTTAATCACAGCATTTTACAGCATCATAAACCAGATCATTTGTGTCTAATCTTACTAAGCAGATCGGAAATTTGTGTGTGTTAGCTGTGCAAGACGCTGCTGTGCCATTTGCATCTGCATCCATACAAAGACCAGGAATGTGATGGCCAAAATTCCTCATCAAACCACTTGTGCAACAAAACAAGCCTGGGATGTGACATTTCTTGATTCAATTTCTGTGCCAATTTTGAACAGTCTGTGTCCAACCTCTCAAAAGTGACACACACCCTCACACTGGTAAATGAATGCAACCAAAAGGCTCCATTTCCCTCTTTTCTTTTGGTTGGAGGGCCAGACACAACCCCTCTTTTCACTGCATTTTCACACATTCCATGCATCCAAATGGTCCCATTTTCTATCAACTAAGCTACTTAATTGACCATTCTATACAGGCAGGGATTAGCTGATAAGAGAGGGCAAAGAAAGTGAAGGAAAGCAAAACAAAAAGGGGAAGTAAATGGTCAGCTGCGGGGCAGCAAGACAACAAAGGATTACCCTGTCATCTGTTCTGTGATAAAAATACATCTTCAGATGTGTGGAGAGAAGGAGGAAAGCCTTTGTAAGGTAGCCAAGAAAAACGTGTGCTATCAGGCACCCTCTCTCCAGGAGAGAACAGAGGAAGGCCCCTGCAGTGAGGATTCAATATTTCCTTGACCAGTAGCAACAGTTGAGACGCTCTGTGGGCCAGAAAGTCTTTCCATTGGTCTGTTTTCGATGTTCTCTCACAATGCTCAGCTCATCTGTCCCCTGCTCTCAGCTTCTTCATACTGCTTTACACCGCCGCCCAGGGCCCATTCGTGTATTAAATATTTTGTCGTCACATTATGTCGTAATGTTCTAATCTGTTCTTTCCATTGTTTGCTGAGTTGCCAGTATGTTCTATGATTTTAGTACAAACGAGAAAAGTAGGGCTGTAAAAGAATGTTTCGTGCTGTTGTGAGATCTCCAAGCTCTTTAGAGCAAAGCTGTAGAATGACTAAGTACAACAGGGACTGTCTATAACCTGAGTACACACACACACACAGCGAGAGTGCCAGCTGTGCCACTGACGTAGGTGGAGTCCGAGTATCAAGCCAACACAGGCCTTTATAATCGTGCTAGATTTATAGGTGTGGTGCCTTGTGTTCTATATCTAATTACAGATTTTTACAATGATAGCATGTTAAGTGAAATGTAATACAAGAGTGTTAGAACCAATGCTTTGACCTAGACATAGCAGCCCATGTAGCCCTACCTTTTAATCTCACCATATAGGGTTTCAGAGAAAAGGGTGATATGTTTCCTCCTTAGGGGTGCAGAGGTAAAGTCACTGGCAGACGACTGATTTTTTTTTCTTCTTCTTTCATTTTGTCTTTCGTTCAATTTGCCTCTCATTGTCAGGCTTATTCCTTTTCTTCCTTTTTCTCATTCCTTGTCCTCTCTCTCTCTCTCTGTCTGTCTTCCTCATGCATGCACATTTACTTGATACTGCATTTGAGAAATAAAGGTGGCATAACTTCTGACATTACTTAATTAGGTTAAAACAAGTCAAAATGGCCCACTCTGACTCCAGGGAAATTCCAGCTGTGGATGACTGGGGTTGCAGCGTAGTGGGAGGGGTTTTGTGAGGGCAAAGCAGTGGAGTAGGAAGGGGGGGATGAAAGTCGAGCTCCATCTCCTTGTGATGGATTGGTACAGACATAGGGGAAACTTTACACGCTGTTTATTTGACCATGCTTTCCATGATGCACACATCATATTAAAAACCACAAATGTTGGGAGAGGAGTCAGAAGAAAGGGCTCTTTCCTTCCCTCAACAATACCTGAGCTGTTCGAGCTAATTTATGCAGCACTAAGGTCTCAGTGAGGGCAGAGAAATCCACTGTTTCACGTATCACTCACTAGTTCTCTCTTCTGCCACTGTAGCTCTGCAGCAACACGCTGAAAGTGTCGCAAATGCACACACACACACGCACGCACACACACACACACACACACACACACACACACACATTATGTAGACACTCTAATGCATCTGTCAGTTGTCAGTATAATCTCCAGTCTAGTCTAACACCTGGCGATCAGCAAACAATTATAAAGCCATCAAGCAAGCAAATCCTGGTGGTGTTGAAACCATGATAAAAAGGTCAGGAGGTGAAAGTGCTGACAGATTTTACATCATAAACTAGCCACACCGAATCCAAACATGTCATATAATGTGTAGAATGTTATTCAAAATATACTTCTTATAATTCTATAAGGCATTTTTCACATCTCTAAGAAACAAATTCAAACTATCACATTTTACAGCAATGTCAAACATCACAATTCGTCAGCTGAGGAATCCTTATTGTGCCTTCACATTTGCAGAGCAGATGTCTTGATTCAAGCATACCAAGAAAATGTGTAATTCCCTCAACAAGATGAGGGACATAAAAATGCACACAGAGACAGTTAATAAAAACTGCAACATTGTAAACATGAAAACAGTTTTGTTTTCTAATACCAACATGTTTTCCTGATGATTCAGCACATGGGATATCTGCCTCTACAGTAAATGCTTGCATAATGCTGGATTCAGTTTAAGTTGATTAGCTGAAAGTGAAGACCACCCGTGTTTGCTCATATAAAACCTGTGGCTCTCATGTCCAATCACATATCATAGATCAGACTGTTTATGAGACAACTTGTAAAGACCAGAGGCAAAGGCTTAGCCACATGTTTTACTGCTCTGTTTAAATAATCAGGTACAAGTAAAACAAACAGCTACAGAGGGGATGTTTAGCAAGGAGCTCAGTATCCATCTCAGGGTAATAAGTATTCATTAGTTTTAATAGCCTGGCTCCTGGACCAAATGAAATGAAGTCCAGGAGACCACATCCAGCTAATGTAAATAAACCAAAAATCTCCTCCACTGTCTGTCTTGAAAATTTCGCTCACTTTCATTACAGCTTGTACAAGAGTACAGCAGGAACTAGAAGATTATGCTGTTCTGACTGCAAAGTACAGTTCGTATTATGGTTAAATTACTGCACCGTGTGCACACATTCATCTTGGAGATAGGAATAGATAACAATAATAGAGTAATTGATGTTCTGTGGGTCCAGATGTAAATAAAGTAATTTTAAAACCACACTAACTTTAAAAGCATCAATACATGTAAATCTTTTATTTCACCCTTGGCTGTTTTGTTTTCAGGTGACTGCTAAGACTACAAGGTGTTAAAATAAAAAATGTGCGGGCCGCAAGTCAAGGATTGTTTAATCTTCAATAAAAGTTTATAAAATATATAGCTCCACTGACCCAGTGGTTATGTTTTAAGCTTATGTTAGTCCATTAAGCAGATGCTGGTGTTTGGTGGCACATCTTGATTCCACCTGAGCCCAGAGTGAGGCAGTGAGACAGGCCTAGTGGTCCAGATCCCCCCCGACACACAGCATTGAACATAAACATGACTTAGGTCTGTTTGAGGAGAGGGAGACCCCGTTTATTTATGGACATGTCTGGGTCTGGAACACAATTATAGAAAGACAGATAGAGGAGGAGAGGGACAAAAAGAAAATGGTAGAGGGCAGCGCGTTCAAACACACACATGCGGATGACTTCCAGTATGGTCAGACAGTTGTGTGCCTCTGGCCCACCTACACAGCAATAGCTGAACATTTGTGTGTCTGTGTGAGTATGTGCAAGACTAAATGTGCCTATTCCCACATATCATTCCTTCTTATCTACGGATTAAGTCCAATGTACAAACTATAAAGTAAAATGTCTTTCTAAACTGGATGGTGAAAGCAACCACTTTGAGGAACTAATTGAGCTCTCTGTGACGTCAAACGCACCACAAACAAGCACATGGTGCCAGAACCACTGGCTGCATGGCGGCAAAAGCAGAGTGAGGGTGTGAGGCCGGAGAATTCAAAGAATTTTCCCGTGTGCTTGCCGGTAAAAACCAAGCCCACTGTAGGTTTATGAAAGTAGGGCCGAGCAAGACTCTTTTCATCTTTGCTGCACTCTCTTTACCTATATCGGTTCAATCTAGACTTTTACAATAAGACTTTACAGCTTAATAGCCTAACTACAGAAAGCCAGACATCATAAGGTGTTTTTATGGATTGCGTAGCTCCTTTATGACTGGGTCAAATGTCATTGCTTTACTGTACAGCAAAGTGGCAAAGTGGCAGGTAGATTTACGAAGGAAGAGCTGATAATTTTGTTTCATAATCACTGCAGAGTCCTTGACATGGACCTGAGAAACAAGGATGAAGAATGAGAAAGGCTTGATGAGCTGATCATTAGTGTTGGTGCAGAGATCTGCAAAATATTAATTTGTGAGGAAAATCAAAAAGATTTGTCCCTTCTAATATTTTTCTTTCTAAGATTTATTCATACAAAGTAAAACAAGGACCAAATAAAGGTTACAAAAGATGCTTTTACTTCACAACGTTTTCGTTTCTTGGTAATAGTGTTAGAGCTGCCAGGAAGGAGGCCTAGAGGAAGACCAAAGAGGAGGTTCTTGGATGTAGTGAAGGAGGTCATGAGGATAGTTGGTGTGGGTGAGGAGGATACAGAGGATAGGGCTAAATGGAGGCAGATGATTCGCTGTGGAGACCCCTGAAGGGAGCAGCTGAAAGGAAACGAAGAAGAAGAAGAAGTGGCAGTAATCAGTCATTCATGTCAGCTGAACAGGCGTCTGCTCATTCTTCTGCCTCACTGCCAATGTCTTCTGCTTGTCTCACTTCAGCATTGTTACAATACGGCAACAGGGCAATAAACCTCAGGCTATGTGATCAGCACAGTGTCCTGACACAGCATATACACTTACACACACACACACACACACACACACACACCCTCACACACACACACACACACACACACACACACACACTGAAGTATAAACATTACACAACTGCACCAAACATATGAGCAGCTTCAGCTAATTCAGACCATGTTGCCTTTTAATGCCTGTTTATTTCTGACTCTTAAATTAAATGCTGCCCCCAGAGCTCCTTCCAAAGCAGCTCATTCAAAGAGCAGAGGAGATGCAGGGAAAAGAGGTGATAGGGAAAGTGGGATAAAAACAACAACAGGAAGGGCACAGGCAAATTGGTTTTACCCTGCACTGACCCAAAGGCACGGTTTTATCAATAAAAACAAGCTAAAAAACATGAAGAACAGTCCATTGTTAAATCAAACTCTATATCGGAAAACCAGTTCAAACTTTGGATTGTTTTTATAGTAATTTACCAAACCTGTTCTTCATATGATTAAAGAAATCTAAACTGAGGGAATCTGAGTAGTCAAGACATTTGAGGCTTAAGATTATCAAATGTGCTGGACTGTGCCAATTTCTTTGATCTTCATGATTCAGTGAATGTGAGAGAGGGAAAGGGAACTTTAATACCCTTCTGTCAGTACCATGTGGGGCTTTATTGGTGTGCTGCTGCCATTCTTGCTGCCTTGGCAGGCATGAAGGACACGGAGACCCAGGGGGCAGAGGGACTGGCCGTTGCAATCTGCTCCCAGCCTCTCCTCCCTGGTTCAACTGGACTCCACCAACCACAGTACAGGCCAGTTAGTCTGCTGCATGGCGCCATAGTTCTGGGAGGGGTGGAAAAAAGTCCAACCTCACCTGAGTGACCGTTGCCCTGCCTTCAAGGCCACCAGGCTTTCTGTCAAGCCTCTGAGTAACAGTAAACATTGAGACCAGCTATTCTGACACCAATACGTCCACATAACTCCCTGCTTTTACAGGCCATGCAGAGCACATAATCAAATGTTAATGCAATATGTTGATTTTAGAAATGCCACAGTTGTAATTATATTTGGAGGTGGATCATCCATTTTCATGTGCACTGATTCTGGGACACAGACTTTGGAAGTTTCAGCGAGTATGAACTTTGTGATTTAACTGAAAAGTGGGTGTCCAGCGGGTGGCTTGTGTGTGTGTGTGTGTGTGTGTGTGTGTGTGTGTGTGTGTGTGTGTGTGTAAGAAAGAGAGAGAGAGAGAGAGAGAAAGACAGATGTCTGGAAGAGACTAAGTTGGCAGAGTTTACAATGGAGCAGTATTGGCTTTGTAAACAATCGGAGGAACACACACAAACACACACAAGCTCCCCTACTTACGCCACACTGTAACTTAAGCTTACAACAGCCACATTCTGCTGCTAATGTCCTTCTTGCGTGTATAAGTTGGTGTTTATGTGTGCATGTACACATGTCTCTGCTTCTACTCCAGCTATGCTAAAAGTTGTGCTCCAGACTCCCCCCTCTACAGCTTTCCACACCCCAACACACATGCACCCCATTTAGGCTGCTGCTGATTGAGAGCTACAGCAGAGACTGGGGGTAGCAGCATAAGAGGAAGATGCAGTTATTCATTTTAACTGCACTAAGGTTTCCCCTGCTTTCTAACTGTGATACTGCCAATGTTACCCATGGAGGGCCTGTGTTACAAAGAAGCAATAAGAAAGTTACAGAGAAATGCTCACCATGTAATGCTTTATTGCCAAGCTGCAAAATGTGGTTAATGCAATAGCCAGAAAATGTAGCATTAAAACTGTGGAATTCCAGTTTGTGAACAAATGTTTTCCTAAAGCCTCGTCTACCTGAAAAGTACAGAAAGATAGTGAACAGCAGCGTCAATTATTAACTTGAACAGTAGACAAAGGTTTACTTGAGCCATCGACCAGACAGATATACACTCAGACTTCCTCTTCCATATCTTTGCCAAAGCTCCACCTTGGCTTGCTCATTCTACTTGCACTGCCATGCCTCAACATATTGTCTGCAATAAACAACAGCTTGGGAAAAACAGATCTTTTCCCTAAAGGCAAGTGAGGTCCTACAGTACCAGCCTGCCTGCCATGGACACGTCTGATCAGGTTCTCAGATCAGCTAGTCTGCGGTAGCTGTTACTAAAGGCTGTGAAAGTATTTAGATGTTCGATTATTAGTGAGAGATGAGCATTTTTTTAGAACTTGAAAGAGATAGTAAAGATAAACAGCTGGGAGTTGTGCTGCAACCATTCACTTCTGTTGTGGGTTTGCAATTACCACTCTGAAAATGAATGAGATTTGACGCAGGTGCTAATGTCAACACACTCTCCACAAAGGCCTGAAAGTAAACTGGGTATTGCTAGCTTGTACTTTCCCTGAGAATAAACAGAACAGAAATGAAAAAAAAAACAGAAACAGGAGCAGAGGCAAATAGAGACCAATACCTCTGATAAGTCCACAGGTTGGAAGTTGATTTTCGCAAGAAAGCAAGGCTTAGATAAGAGGGTTCAGTAAGAATTGCATACAGTGTATGAAATAATACAAAGGTTATGCAGAAGGATGTGTGTGTGTGTGCGTGTGTGTGTGTGTGCATGTGTGTGCATAACTTTGTTGAACAGCTCTTCAAGATGATAAAAAGTTCCCTTAGTGACAACTCCAAAAACACAAAATCTGATTAGCTGTAGATTGTAGATAACCTGCTATGCACACGGACTAGTGGTAAATGTATTGCTATGTGTGAAAAGTACAGACACGCTGCATTGAAACAGAAATACACTTACACTATAACTTGACAAACCTACTGCATGTTCGTACATAAAACAACACAATGCATGAACTTAACTTGTGCAATGAAACAAGTAATATTAAACACATTACATGGGCACATGCAACAACAGTTCATTTATGATCGCGACTTCGTCCCATGACACTCGTTCACATAATCCTCAACTGACAGAAACCTGAATAACTACATACTCAGAAGTCTGATTTGTTGAAAGCAAGTTGGTCAACGTTCAACAATGTAGTGTACACGCTGAGAGGAAACAGAAGACAGGACTTTCCAAAACAGGCAACGCAGCTCTTACGAGAATCTGTTATTCACTATACAAATAGAACTTCGCTCAAAATCATGAGGAAATTAAAAAGAATATTCCTGTTTCAACAGTACTCATAAGGAGGTCCATTTGCAGTGTTCAATGCAGATATGAAAGCACAGAAAACCTGTTTTTGTTTGCATGCATCAAACAATAAATAGCTATAATTATGAACTATCACTCGGGCCTTGACATAACACATCATATAACTTCAATAACCTATGCATTCATAAATACCTATGAAAACTAAACTGTAAGTAGCATTAGATTTGTGTTGCTGTTACTGTAACCCAGTAACAAGTTGCCCCACCTGTTTCTTAACCTTGTCACCTGTATATTCCTGTCATTCATGTGTTGTGCCATGTGTGGTGTTCATAGAGGACGAGCGAGCCAACAAAACACTAAAGCGTTTGCCAAGTTTCAGTATCGTGATTCAAAAAGCCAAAAAAAAAAAAAAAAAAAAAAAAAGGACAGCTTGCTTATGGTTTGGTTTGCTGTTTTCGCATTGCAATTTAACTCCTGAGCTACACCACCATACATTTAAAATTATATCTCCTACTTAGCTAAAAGTCTTCTGAAATTTCTTGTGTTGGCTTACTTTGAGCAGTCAACATTAAATTCTGCACAACAGTTGACTCTTTTGGTTCAACAGCATTTCAACTTGTAAGGCCAGACGAGGGTTAGAAGCAACAGATTTATTGAAGATCGCTGTGGGTTTATGAGTGTCGGTATACACAGAATCACACAGCTACTTTGATCTTCAAAGGCAGATGAGCTAGAATGAGGGGCAATAAGATAATAATGCCAATATACACTCATTACTCCACAGATCACAGGTTTTACTGCTACCTGAAAAGTACCTTTTCCTTTGATTAGGGCAATCTTGTTTCATGTTGCCACATTGCCATCTAGTGGTCAAACTTAAGAGTCTAATTCCTCCACTACTGACTACTGTGAAATGCAGAAATGTATATGATATCCACTGTACCCGTAAAAGGAATTTAACTTTATGTGCTAATTTAAAATTCAAACACACTGACAAATAATATATATAAAGCAATTTGTGAAGCAAAACTACATGTACTCTTTGCATGTGTTTGTAGAACTGATTCTACTAATTTCTTTCATTAAATAAATTATAATCAAGTTAAATGTATCAGCAAAAAATAATCAAAGTATTTGCTAATTATAATATAATATAATATAATTAAAGTTTAAACCTCTCAAAATATATGTGATGTACAGAACATTGGTTCCCTATTCACATAGACTATTCATATAGACTTATACATAATAAACTGGAGCACGAACATTACTGCCCACACCCTGAAAAAGAATGATTCTCTGCTGTACTATGCAGACAGGACTGAAAAGGTAGGCAGGTAATCAATGTTGGATATTAACATGTTTTAACTTTTCACGAATTCCAGGGCTCTTACTCTGAAAATTATTTGACAACTAGAGCCTACAAATATATAGGCAGCACCTGGACAATAAGTTAGACTGGTCACAGAAAACAGACATTCTATATAAAAAAGGACAAAGATGTCTTTGCCTTCAAAGGCGGCTAAGGTCTTTTGATATATGCAGAAAGATGCTGCACATTTTATCAAACTATGGTAGCAAGTGTGCTCTTTTATGCTGCAGTCTGCTAGGAAGGCAGCATAAAGCACAAGGATGCAAGGCAGCTGGACAAACTGATGGAAAAAGCTGGTTCAGTAACTGGAACAAGGCTTGACTCACTGGAGGCTGTGGTGGTGAGATGCACAAAGAAAAAGATAGATGCCATCCTGGAATACACTGCTCATCCCCTTCACAACATCCTGATGGAGCAGAGAAGCAGCTGCAGTGGACGACTCACCACACTGCACTGCAGGACTGAACAATACAGGATATCCTTCATCCCCACTGCCATCAGGCTCTACAACACCTTAGCCAATGGCAGATGATTAACCAACATGAACTGGACTGATACTGACTACTCTTACTACTAATTATTCATGAACTACCTAAATTTTCCTTCATAGACGAATAAAGTTTATCTCATCTAATTTCATCATCTATACTGTATTGTATGTTACAATAAGTAAGTCATTTTGGAGCATCCCAGTAAGTCTATGGACAGGAATCAAACTCTGACCTCTAGTGGTGACATATTGAAAGTGACCTGATTGTATTTCTTGGCCAGTTGTCGATCCATCCATCCATCCATCCATCCATCCATCCATCAATCTAATGTATCTAATGTATCTAATCTATCTGATCTATCTAATCTATCTATTTATCCAGACAGCACATTGTCAGGGTACTGCACAAACTAATTTACTGGCCTTCTAATAATTCATTAAATATATTTATCTGATTTATTTTTCTTCCATCACTCATATAGAAGCTGCTAAAAAAATAATAAATGATAAATCTACACAAACTGTTCAGAAATATTATTTTTAAACTTAAGACTTAAATGTATCATTTACATGCAGCAATATTCTGGCCAAACTTGGAACTGGTGTGAGAGATAGATGCTGGTCTTAGAGATATAGCTGGTGAAGGTTTGTATATAGATAAGGCAAATGATCCATCCATCCATCATCTATACCCGCTTATCCCTTAACCAGGGTCACGTAGATCAGCTGGAGCCTACCCCAGCTCTCTTTCAGGTGGAAGGCAGGGGTCACCAGTAAGGCAAATGATGCACCAGTAAAAATAATTAGATTGTAGTGGTTTGCACATGCAACGTTCAGAGTCTAATTTTAATTTGGTTTGTGAGGGACTAAAAAATAAACTACAAAAAAAATGTGTGTTATTTTTTGCACAGAAATGTAAAAGAAGCTTCAAACACATGATACAGTAACTAAGGGAACAGATGGTTAGAACATTAAGCATCAGATATGATTGAAAAATGCCAGTGTAGTTTTAGATGGTGGTTTTGACTATTAGTAAAGTTAGTATAGAATCACTTTGCAGTTTTTATTTTCTATGATGAAATTCATGGGAAGATAATAAGCTTGTTGTTTGAACTGCAAACAGCTTTGAAAAAAAATCCTTCATGTTCTAGTGTTTCAAATTAGATGCATAAACCTCAAGTGGACAAAGGAGGAATTACAGGTCAGAAAACTAAAAGTCTGCTAACTGGAACTGTTATTGTGGAGATTGTCCACAAGGGTGCAGCAGAGTCTAAGATATACACAAACGCACTTTTAGAGTCAGTTACAGGCTGCTTAACTTAATGCCATTTTTGCATCACAACAAAGCATTTACTGAAAAAACATATAACACAAAGTAAATTTTTGTCATATAATTACATTTTATGAAGCCTGTTAGTTAATCATTTTAAAAGTCAAACAAATTCAGCAACAGCCCACTGATAATAATGACTGCCTCTTTTCCACAGGCTGCTGAATGTGTGATGCCCTGTGATGACAGCCTGATGTCTGGACAGCCTCCAGCCGTTTTAGCTGTCATTACAGCAGTTTGGTACCGAGTGCTTATCTGCGCTTCTGCTCATGGACACTGACAGCCACTTCTTCCACTTCATAGCCCATCTGCACTGAGGTGACAGAGCACAAAATCATGGCACTTAAACAGGGGAGCATCTGGCTTCATCATCCAGCCCATAGCTTTTACATGACATGATAATTTGTGTGTATCTTCTAAACATCAGGGCACTTAACAGTCCACTTTAATTGCTCCTTTTATGTGGAAAGCAGTGTGACTAGGCCTCATTCAATCTCCTTTAAACAAACCAAATAAAAACAGACATGCACTAAAAGCTATCAATGTCACATGGATCTCTGTACAAAAGCACTGGACTGAACACGTACACAGATGTCTGAGGAGCCTGGTGGTCTGCTGTGCCGCAGGGAGGTCACACAGAAAATTACACGCTCCTCTTCACACTGAAAATGTATCCTTTATCCTCCCCACTGAGGATGAAAGAAGAGGGAAGATGAGTGAAAGACTGGATCAAATGAAAAAAGGCCCAACCCCTGAATGAGAATGGTTTACTTGTATAGGTGTGGGTGAAACACACTGGCGCTGCCATGGCAACCCACACCCAGCAAAGTACAGGCCGAACATGGTCACAGGTTCGGTGGAATGCGACATTTGTGAGAGCAGAACAAAAAGGGAGGAATTTTCCCTCCAAAACGAGATCATAAAAACAAGACTGGAGGTCAGTTTGAGAGAAAACTGAAGCAGGAATGTCTGGTATTTTAGGCACTGCAAAACTGAGATGATGTTGAATTTGTGTGTGTGTATGTGTGTATGAGGAAGACCAAGAGAGCACCCAAAGGATCACCCTAGACACCTGTCAACTTTGCATGCACAACAACCATTGAAATTACATTCTCAAAACAGGGAATGACTGAAAAACTTTGAACTTCAAAACAAATCTTATTGACCTTTTTCTGTATTCAACATGTATCATGTGCACACTGCAAACACTCACTGTGGCTTCATCATCTGCAAGTATTCTGTGCACTTCTTATTCATTACTGTTCCGCAGATCCACAGTGTCCTTGTAGTGGAGTGGGTGGTGCATGCATGTGGCAGGGCCTGAATGGACTGCTGTCCTGTCTGTGTCCAGGCTGACAGAGATGCCCCTGTGCTGCACTGTGTGTCTTTGCTGTTTACTCTGTGCATGTGTGTGTGTGTTTCAAGGGTTTGCTAGGGCCAAAGAGCCTATACTCCACCCACCCTTCATTCACCTTTTTACACTCACCATCTTTCCTATGCTCTTTCTTCTACTTTCTTTTTTAGAGTCCAGTGTGGCACAGGAGGTCAAGGACAGAAGGGATAGCAAGATTTAAATTAACATCAGATAATGTGCAGCACGTTTTATCACCCAGGAGTAAGTGGCCGACCATATAGTTGAAAGCTAAGTTTAGCTTACAGCCATAGATGTAGAGGTTTAGCAAAGAAAACAAGCTTCAAGTGTTAGATCCAGAGGCATCACTCTGAAGAATCCTCACTCATTCTCACCACTTCCTCTTAACCACCCTGCCACACTCTCACTTAAACACTGTCTGTCTCCCTCAACCTCCCACTTCCTGATAACTCCCAGAGCAGGATAACACCCCCCTGTGCACACACACTCACAAACCACCCTCTAAATTGTGGTTTCCCAGTAGGAAATCAGCAATCTGTGCTATTACCCATGGGTTTTTACGCCTCCTCTCTCCTCCCTTGTTTAAACAAAGCATCTCTCCTTCATGAGTATCATTAGGGAGAAGACAATTGTTTATGAGGAGAAAACCCCACCAAGACTGTGGCAACAGACCAGAGAAAAACACAAAAAAGCCAATTCATTCAAAGTGGTTCAAAGGCATGGCATGACTGAAGACTATGGTTTTAGTATCATAGGCAGTTTGATAAAAGCACTTGCTCATAATTTGGTATGGTAGAACCGTTACTATTATTATTTTAGAGGGGATGACCACCACAGGTTATTTGTGACAGACTTAATTCGCCCATATTTCTTTCAAATTTTAAATCTGTGAAATACTGTGAGAATCTATAACAAAACAGCAGCTAGGAGGAAAAACACAAATCCAGGAAAAAGAACACTTTACACAGTGGTCCCTGCTTTTCAAACCTCCCTCTTTCTCCGTCTCTCACACACATAAACACATGGACACAAACACATACACCTCGAAACAAAGGTGCCATTTTATTCAGGAAGGGTCAGCAGTTCTCTCCATCAGACAGGGGCTTGTTCTTGGTCAGAGGCTGCTGCCCAATCTCAGGCCACCCTCCCCTGGCTCAACCGCCCTGCTCTGCTCCCCCCCACCCCCTGCCTCTGGCCCACACCACCCTGGAGACAAACTCCCCATTGTTCCTGCACTACTAATAAATGACAGTTCTCCTGTTCAGACAAACTTTAGAGTCTTTTCTAAACACACACACAAACTGTGTAAATAGAGCTCTATATGAAAAGATACACAACGGCTTTTTTACAGCCTGATATTTCTCATGAAGCTCATTAAAAGGTTATCCTGTGAACTGAGCTTTGTGCCCTACAGACCTGATGAGGTAATGGTGAGGGCACATTTGCAATAAAAACAGGATGTAATTAATGCGTAACAAATGTCTCTATTGCTTTAAATTCAGGGATCGGAAATGGTCATGACATTGAGACACAGTTCACCAGGAGGTCATGCAGCTCAGTCAGTGTTGTCACCTGTGTGCAATATTACACACACACACACACATACACATACACACAGATACTGAGCTCAAGCCAGGCCAGGACCCAGGGTGAGTCTTGACTTTGGACATGATAAATCACCACTCAACTAAAGCTCATAAACACACCATTAACACACTCAACCACAGCAACTCGATCTGTTTACCTTAACCACTGTGCTGAGGACTATCGCTGTCTGGGCGGTGTGGGGGGCTGATGTATATGTCTATCACTGGGACCAGCCAGCTCCACCTCTGGGCCACAGCTTCAACATTGTCTCAGCTCTACATGAGATCATTTTCCAGGACTCTGGACTCAATTCATACAGACTAAATTTTAACTTAAAAGACAAGATTAGAGAACTTTACAGAATCACTTTTAATCTCTTTATGTGTTACCTGATTTGTCTAGATCACAATTTTAGGTAAATGGCTTTAATTATCTAGCAAACATCATCTGTGAAATTCTGGCTAATTATGCATTAATACTATTACGTATAAAACAGTTTACAGCTGCCTCTGAACTCCAAGTATTAAAAATTATGAAAAAAAATTTCCGGAAATGTTGAGTGGAGTAAATATGGGGTTGTTAAGTGAGTCTGACCCTGGTATGTATATGGCTTTCTACTGCGGTTCACCACAAGCATATCATATGACAGCACCGCCAGCACTTTCAGCTCTGTGAGCAATCTCCTGCTTTACTACTTTCAGCCATGGACCAAGTCATAAAGGAAAGCATTAAAAAAAGCGCATCAATTATAACGTTACAGCTGCTTCGATGTCTAACAGACGGTAATGAGTATATGCGAGTGGGCGTGCACGGGTGCATCTGTGTTTGTATGGAGCCTACACAGCACAGGGGTGATGTTGGCCATGTGCAGGACAGATGCTGGGCGAGCAAGGTCACGTCATGCTCCCGCTTTGCCGTTCAAATGACAAAAGGAGGAGGAGGAAGAAGAGGCAGAAGTAGTGAGAAGAGGAGTAACAAAAAAAACTCCAGTGTTTAGTCAAGGCCTACTCACTGACACAAAGTCTGTCTTTGTCTGCCTCCCAGGGTGCCAGATAAAGGAATTCTTGTGTGTCGGGGGCTCTGACCGAGTTTATTTGACACTTCAGCTCCTTTTGTGAAGCAAGTGTCCCACCGTCAATGCTGGCCATGAGAGTCACTTGGCAATAGACAGAGGGTCCCTCTTCAGTGGAGAAAGGGGGTCTTGTTTGGAGAAGATTTTTAATGGAAGGGGTGTGGGGGGTGCAGAGATTGAAGGGAGGGGGTGCTCAGTCTGTGCCTTGCGCTGTATATGGACATATAGTGGGGCTCTGTCCCCTGTTCCAACAATAGATGGAATTCTTTATTGCTAAAGAAGTGGATGGGATTGAGGAGTGAGAGCTGAAGGGTGAAGGAAGTGGTAGGTGCTCTAAGGAGGTGGAAGGTTCAACAGATGACATGCATGATCACACACCTACCATGAAAGACATTATATCACTGTATGTTCATTAAACATGAGAATGCCTTCCAGAAGAACAGGGAAGATCCCTGTCACTAACAAATATCATCACATGTAACAGCAGGTTGTGCCCAGATGAAGCATTGAACATCATTTCCCTGCGTAGCAACAGCAGCATAGATTTGATCTCTTATACGTGCCATGTGTCAGGTAGTAGCAGGTAGTACAGTAGGTTGTATTAATGTCATGGCAGGCTACTCTGCAGGCCAAGTTATGATTTACTCCCACCTGAATGGAGTCACTGTGGGAGAGGTGGGGGGACTAAACGTTGCCTTCCATGAACAGTATATCCAGAGTGGTCTTTTGTTTTGTTTTTTTCCTGCACCTGATCTTTCACAAATGATTACAGGTCATGCGTCTCTGAATAGACTGTGGCACTGCAGGTGCATGTCGGGGCCTGGGTAAGAAAGCGATATAAATGTGTATATATAAAAATGGATCAAGTAGACTACAGATGTTTAGCAGTGACAGTGCGTCTGAAATACATCTAAGTCCAGTGTGGTCAGCTTTTAGGGTGAGAGACACGCGTGTAATGAACCCAGAGAATAACGGAGCGGTGAACAGGTGAAAGTAAATATGTGGAACAGACCAAGAGTTTGACAAGGCATGTCCCATCAAATACACCCCACTCCACAGACCCAGATTAGACCCTAACCTTAGAGGATCTGTCCTTAAGAATCTGATGGGAGAAGAGTTTGATTTTTAGCTTATATGTAATTTGGTAGTGAAGATGTAAGCCAGTTAGGTGTGAGGAGCAATAACGACAGATCCTTTGGTCAAAAACAACCAGTGTTCCACATTTTATTGTTAAATAATAATAACTGTGGAAATTAAGTTATTCCTGGTCGGGGCACTTCTTAGAACTTAGTGACTAAGCTTCACAATGAAGTAACCCAAATAAATGACAACACGATTTTTAAACACAAAGCCCACTCTTCAATCTTACGCTCCAAAAAAAAAAAAAAGCAATTGTGTTTTCACACATACCTGCATGATGATGTGATGTGTACTGTCTTTATCCAAAATACTGGACATCTGCTGAGAATCGCTCCCAAAATATATTCCACGATATTCCTTTTTTTTCCCCTCGTGCCAACATTCACAGCGTCAGAATTCCAAAAGCACATTGTGGTACTGGTTTTCTGAGACACTGGCCACACGCGTGTAATAACCCAAGACGTCTGTCCGACAAACGACTTGTCCAGCAGTGGGTCTAGGGCAGCAGGAGCAGCGGTCACCGCTCATCTCGCGTGAGAGACAGTATTTCCTTATATCCACAGCTACGCTCCTTAATCCATCAGCTGTTGCCATCGTCATCAGGTTTCACCCATATAAATAATATTTAATACTGATAAGACCACGTGTGTCACTGCTGTAACGATGGCATATAATCCTCTTAATGCGTCCAAACAATCCAAACTGATTCTGTAAATCAATGTGATCAAAGTGTGATTAATTCCAGTAAGAAGCAAACAGAAACAGGTTCTTCCTTCTGGTCCAGCGCAGTCACGGTCCCTGCTTCCACTCCAACAAGCTGCTGCTGCGCTGCTGCTGCGACGCGCTCCTGTGAACTGCCAGAGCCGCACTGAGCCATAGTTGGACCAGAGCAGTGTAGCACATGCTACTCACAGGCAACGTAGGCACGCAAGGCATCATGGTACCTGGAGTTTATTGTTGTGGAGGCCAAACATTTGAGAACAGAAGGATGATATGAGAATAAAACATTCAAAAATAACAAAACATAAAAAAAACATTTAGTGGAATGATATTATATGATATAGTGGAATTAGAGTATAGTTAAAAGCACTGTCAATTTTATGTGATTTATATCAAAAAGTAAAAGATCATCTGCATTATGGTGATTGTACCAATTATTATTATTATTATTATTATCATCAATATTATTATTATTATAAGAATCTAGTAAGTTATCATGTCATGAATCTAGCTGTTAAAATCTTGTTGCAATCACTCATCATCTGACAGATTGATCCGAGGTTGCGTGTGAGCACTGTGTGAGCAGTGTGAGTGAGTAATAATGATCATCTGTCGCTGTGCAGAGATACAGGGATGTCGGTGCCTTGAATCACCTTCCCATGAATGAATCTCTTGTCTTTCTTACCTCACTTTCATGTCCTAACCACCTCCAGGCTTGCTCGTATTTCTAGGATCATGGCTTTCTTTAAACTTCAAAATGAGGACTGGATTTCTAGGAGTGGAGTTAAGCCACAAAACTGAAAATGCAGCATAACAGAATGTACCCCACAGAACTTGCGTCAAATCATATTTTATCAGATTATAATATACATCTGTGTGGATATTTAGAGAATCTGACATGTCTGTCATGATGGATTGTTGGATAAACTGGGCTAAGTGGTTTCACCACACCACTGTGACTGGTGTCTGAACACAAGACAGAATGTCTAACACTTAGGCAGGTGAAGCGCCACTCCACCTTTTCCTTTACTCCTAATTTGGCTGTGCTCCAGTACAATCCAGGAGTACCTGAATTGCACGCGATTCTGTCAATTGCAGGTATTTGATGGCTTTCTTGTGTGCAGGGGTTGAAAAGTTGCTGGAGGTTTGCATACACAGCATTGCGTGACTAGAGCCGGGGATGAAAACACAAAGACATTGTTTTCAGTGATCAAACCCCCTTTATAGTAACTCAGCAGCATTCCTGTCTCGCATTCCTAAGGCACCGCTGCTGTGTGAAGGTTTTTTTTTTCCTTTTAAGAAAGTAAGAAAGAAAGAAAAGAAAGGTTACACATTTTTATCTATGGGTTACTGTGTTGACCCCAACACAAAGGTTTGCCCTTAGCTCATTAATCATTAATCGAGGCTGAATTAAAGTATTAGTAGAAGAATTTACCTTGTAGAGGTAATTAAGAAGTGATGGCTTCTTATCTAAAATGATGTGATGTTGACAATAAAGTCAACAGTTCCTCCTTCATTTATGCTCAGCAATCAGTCAGCCTTACACCAGAGCCAAATGAAATAGAACACATTATTTCTCAATGTAAGCATGTGCACCATGCATGCCTGTCTGCAGGTTTTCCTATATGTGTGTGTGTGTGTGCGCCCACTTGTGTGCGTCCTCCCATGTCTCCGCTCATGTAATGGTGTGTATGTAGGTATGCACTAATGTGGACACAAATGTTTTCCAGATTGGTGTGACAAGGATAATTATATCCAGAGAGCATAAAACCCAGGAAAATAAGGAATGCATCAGATGATTTAGGGGAAACCAGGCTGTCTGAGTCAAAGGAAGCTTGAGATGTTTCAGCAGCATAATTAAATTCCATACTTATATAGAGTACTTTCACACTGTGACACAGCTGTTAAATGTGTGATACACGGAAAGTTTCTGTCCAATGAGCCCCCACAAGCAGTACACTGATCACCTGAAAATGCTGAAACAGATCTAATATTTACTAAAACCGATGACCTCTATAGCGTCTGCTTTCAGCATACAAAACATAAAGGAGGACAAAGGAGTCAGTCATATCTCCAGTGTGTGCCCTGAGAGTGATTAAGACTAGAGGACATTCATTACTGGCCTCAGACAGAGAGGGGCTTCAGAGCAGAGCTCTTGTTTTGGACTGTTTGGATGTCCTAGCCCCTTGTATCTCTTTGACTACCTCCAACACAAGGCTCTATTCAGCCAGACTGGGAACAAATGTTTCCTTATGTGGCTCTGAGTGCCCAAGCTCCATAGACAGGATAGAGAGCAAGAGCATATGAGACCAAAAGACAGAGAAGATACATTAATGCAGTCCATACCCTAGCTATTTAACTACTCAGCCCATGAGCTGCACTATTAGGTGGGGTAGAAATGAACTAATGGAACTAAGGGGTAGATGAGAAAATGACAAGTATTTCCCAAGAAAAGCATGCCCTTAAACTGACATGGCCCCCACCACAGTCTTGCTAGCCTGCCACACTTGGTTTCCCCTCCTTATTTTCCCACTCACCCACTTTTCATGGTTGTTATTATATCTACATCCGCTTGGGAATTAATTCTGTAAATATCAGCCAGGAAACCTGAGGTTAGGTTCCATGTTGGCAGCTCATGTAATTTTAAGTACAGCCAGTATGCAGACTTCCGTCAGGTTTTTTGGCCTTACCGTGGGAACGGGCAAAGTGAAGCTACACAAAGGTCATGGCAAGGTTTCAGACTGACGTGGAAGAAGATTACTCATGTGAAAACTGGTAAAAAAAAAAAAAATGACTTGTGCTTGTTCTATATAACAAGACATAATATGGCGTGTACCTCTTTTCTTTAGAATCAGCCAGGATAAAGAGCTAATCCTCTTGTGCTATGAGACTGATAGGGCTGGACTCCTTCCAGCACCTCAGGGAGTCAGATCAGTGGAAGAGAGGCTCTTTCAAAAGAAACCATGTAATTAATGTACCCCCCCTCCCCCTCCACACCCCTTCCAAACTATGTTGCTCTTCACATTTGATTGGTGCTAACTATAAGGATTTTAGTAAAATCCCTTTTTCTTGTCATGAGTCTTTATCCCTTGCTCCCTTCAGGCTTTTCCCCTCTCACCCGGCATTAAGATGTCAAACTGTAACATTTGTTCTAATGTTTACTCAAACATGTTTTTCCACTTAAGGAGAAATTAAATGAACTGTTGGCCTGGACTGTCCACACAGTACTGCTGTGATATTTGTTTTTTTATTTGCAGGTGCCCTGGTTTATAAATCACCCACAGTTGCTGGAGGAAAATACTTTGAAGTCAGTGTGCAGCTTTATACCCAGACATGCAAATTTTGTCATATACAATACTGTGCAGTTTTTAGTCACTAAAATACACAGGATATGCTTTTATTATTTACATTACATTTCTATTTATATTGTATGGTTTTAATTTATCAGTTAACTTCCCTTGTCTCTTCGTGTGATCCCAGACTGACTCCACGCTGCTGAGATCAGGGCTCTGTGGGGGTGAGACCATCTGCTGCATCTCTTGTAGTTTTTCATGAACTCTAGTAGGTTCTTTATGGGTTTGTTGTTCTGAACCTGGTATCAATCGGACACCTGATAAGTGTTACGTGTTAATAATCTAATAATCCAATGAGGTGCAGTCTAATCACAGTACTGTATGTGTGTAATGTTTTAGATGTACTACAGTATTTTTTGTCATTGTTACTAAAGCAGCCTGTATTAGCTTACATTTTTTTATTAGAAAATGATGAAGGTAAAGCCAGTGGTTTAAATAAACAATCTAGTGTGAGGAATAGGAGTATCTGAAGTCAGCACATAAGTGTGCGATAGTTTTTGTCTGTGGATACTTTTCTAGGTGTGTATAATCTCAGTGGCAAGCAGTGTGTAGGCAACTGGGAGTGTGGCAGGGCTATGCGTGACTAGGAGAAATACACCTGTCTCTGTGCTCAGGTACGGGGGGGAGCCGGCACGCAGGGGCCTGCCAGCTGAACAATGCTCCCTATTGTACCTGCGCTCTGACTGCAGACGCTCACAGGAGAGGAAGCCCTGAGCTTAGTGTGTGTGTGTAGCTCACTCGCTCTCTCGTTGTTCACACAATCACACGACGTACACAGTCAAATTATTTATAGTACACATATTGTGCTGACCGCAGGCGCCCCCGGCTAAATCCCAATAACTCTGCCTTTTACACGCAAGCTGCCAGTCAGAACTGTGATGGACAGATTTTACATCCAATCAAAGACAAGAGACTAGCAAAAGAAATATTGTGTTAAATGTGTAAGATCTTTTGAACATTCTGCAAACACAACATGATCAATTTAAATATAAAGCACACAATATCTTGTCTACCTCATTAAATGCAGAAAGAATTCAATCCCCAAAAATACAGTTCTAAAAAAGTGCAGTTTCTATATTAAGTTTCATGGTTAGTAATCTTACCTTACAGTTACGCCTTTACACAAAGATGATTCACAGGTGTTAGTGTGAGTGTAAGGGTCCATCATAACAGAGCATGAATCTCAATATAAATCCACAATGTGTGTGTTGTTAAGTAATCTATTATCAATCTTACGCCACTCCAGCTTTTTCCAAGCTTTTTGTTCTGAGTAGAGATAAGGCACCCTTGAGATGGAGGGTCAAGATACTGTAGATTTAGATACAGCAGCTAACAAGACAGGCAGAAACCCAGAGAGAAAATGGCTGTAAAATGTCTGTAAATCACTGGAACTCTGGTTTCTACAACAAAGACTGATTCTCATTTTGCCTTGATTTGTTGGCCAATTATGATGAAAAGTGAACAGGACAACCACATGGAGGGTCTGGGACAAGAGGAAAAGCTGAACATTTGATTTCAGAAATTTTGGTTCTGGATTAAGCTTGGATGGTAACAAGCCCCCCTTCTGTCAAACAGATACTCCAGCTGTTCTAAAGATGGGGTTGGTTATTGGGTACTGTTTGGTGAATAATGTGTGACAACAAAAGAGCACAAGACTCTTTGAATTCATTATCTACAAGTCATAAAGTCTTTGTTTTTCCATAGTTTTACATGAACTGCTGCGAAGTAAATTCCATCAGTCAGATATCTATTCCTGTTAAATTCCTTGATGCATGTGTGTGTATGTGTAACACCAGTGGTATCTTACGTGAATGTGTGTGTGTGCTCACTGACTAACGCAATACAGTTTTCATAAAGGTAGTATTGTTAAGTTGCGTGCGAAGCTCATGCTTTAGGCTCTAGGTCCCCGCCCACCCCTGTAAACCACGGCCTTTTTTTCCTCTCCTTTTTTCCCTTCTACACCTTCCCCTTTCTTTTTGTTACAGGTAAACATTTGATGTCCGCACGCAATCCCCAGAGAGTCTCCTCCCCTTGTTCTCTCCCCAGCTCCCTGGTTTCTAGTCAGCGTTGCTCACACTCTCTCTAACTCACCGCACATGTACACACACCTCTCGCTCACCTATGCACACTGAGACACGTTACCCTTCCCTCCCCATTCTTCTGACATTCCTCTCCACACTGACTCAGCACCTGTTTTCTATGGAGGTTATGAGATCTTTCACGCTCTCCATTGCTCAGTAAATGGCTGAATTTCTGATTAACTGAAAACATTTGCTCTCTATCTTGTACTTTTTCATTTGATGTTCTTCCTGTGTTAAGGAAGGTTGTTATTATAATCTTTTTTTTTTTTTTTTGCAACTTACAATGCGGTGGAACAAATATGTGTGTTGGATTTATAATACTTTGTCCTCCGGGGGCCTGTAAATTCGTTTGCTTGTATCAAAATAAATGCCATGTACAAAATGTTTTATTTCATTTAAGAAAATCAACTTGTGACCAAAACCAAACCATGTTAGAACCAAATAAAAAATATAGCCTATCCCTAAATTCACACCAGACACAAGACATCTGCAGGGCCTCACTCATTTTTCATACCCACTCCTACTACTTGTCCATGTTATGCCTTGCGATCCTACTGTAATAGCACAGAAAAATATATGTCTCTTGATTTTTGTGTACAAATTGTTTGAACTAAAAAAAGCAAACTAATATATCCTAACTGCATCTTGAAATGAGAAAAAAGTCAAACCTAAGAGCGCAGTAGCATATTTTATTATTAGATGAATAGAGGTAGCTATTAGCCAATAAAAATATGGGTTTCATTTAATGTTTTAATTGATCATATCACACAACAATAAAAACATTTATAGATCACTTTAAACCTTTTGTAATTTTTAGCTTAAAAATGTGTTGCTGCCACAGGGGTTGAAATACAGCTTATACTAAGACAATATGTGTGAATAACATCCAAAATATTTATTGGTGCGTGTGAATGATTGTGATCTAACAGATGTTGAACACTGAGGGAAGGTAATAAAACAAGTCCAAATCTGGTGTGTGGACTCCAGCTCTGTTACCAGTGCCAATCTCAGTCACGCACACCCCTCAAGCTGCACTCCAGCAAAATCTCTGAGACCGAGAGAAGGTCTGACTGGTTCTGACACATCATGGGCGACCATGATGTCCAAGCAGAGAAAAACACAAAGTTTCTCTGCCAATGTTACCAGAGGCACATATGACTTCAATCAGAGCTAATGAATGTATGGGCAGAGGAAAATCTTTTAAGCTTGTTAGCAATATCAAACACACACACACACACACACACACACACACACACACAACACAACACCCACCCACATTTGAATGTCTGCACATATATTCATGTGCTGACTGACAAAACCAGACATAGGGTTAAATAAGTGCATATAGATTTCAGACAAATTCAGATTTCATGGTTACCACACATATTGCGTGCATTCCTGTATATAATTGATTACATATAAAGGCATAGATTCAGTGATTCCTCTAATTTAAGATGAACTTTATAAGTATGACGTTCAGGGGAGTTCAGTGTGCTCTTTTTATTTGGAAAGGAGCTGACTGTCATAGGGGTGAAGAGTCCCATGCATGCATAAAATAAATTATTTCAATCCCTACATTGTTTTGTCTCCTCTCTTTAACCAAGGGCTTTTGGCTCACTCCAACCAGCCCAATTAGTAGCCCTGCTGAAGTGGCATGCATTATGCAAATACAAACAGTTACTGTAGCAGTATAAGCAGCCCCCAGGGGTAGCCTGCATAAAGACTATGTTAAATGAATTTTGGAACTGTTGTGCCTACAACAAGTTACCTATTGTTATGCTGGCCTTTCTGCTGCTCCGGAAAAGCCATTCAAACAAGATAATCTGTCTGCGTCTCGTCAATACACCGCAGTGTTTCCCTGTGCTCAGATGAAACGCTGAGACAAAGGGGCTATTTGATTGGGAATATGAAGCAATTGGTGTGGGAGAAAAAAAAAGTGTCCTACAGTGACTGGATCCCTTGATGCATGCACAAGCTGTCTGATCCAAAGAAAGACAACATAAATGATCAGTTATCACCCAGCTTTTATAATCCCCACATTCTCTGTAATTTCAACATTGCCATATTTTTTCTATTCATTCTAAGCATTCTAATCATTCTCACTGTATCCTGCCTGTGTCTGTTGTTTCACAGATAGTTCATCTCTGCTGCTCTCTGCTCTCATTGGGAATAATCGCTGTTGTCCATGTAGCCAATGTCCTGTATATAAGGTGTGACAGCTGGGTCAGAGCTGTGAAAGAGCCGTATTGTGCTTCCTCGCAAGGTGTGCTTGGAAACAGACCAACCATGTGGCAACAAAGTGATGAAACATATTTTCTCTGTAAATTTGCACCACATGGCTGCTAAAGGAACCATTGTTTCATTTCATTATCTACATCAAGTGAGTAATGAAATATTTCAGTATGTATCCATAGAACAACAGTAACATATATGATGAGTTTTGGAAGGTGGCAGGCTGGTGTGATGTTGCCCTACGTCCTCAAGTTGTACCACAGAGCCACACAACTTATGACTACTACTAACATTATATTTACAATACTATAAAGCAGGTTAAGTATTGGATGTTAGTGTTTTCCTCCAGTCCACCAACACAACCATAATGCTTTATCAATATAAAAATGTCATCCAGTCACAAAGGCAGTAAATGGATCACAGCAATGTGTTGTAGTACAGAGTATTTGTGTCACTTTCTCTCTGGTCGTGTCAGGTGGCTGTTGGTAAACACTACTCCTCACACCCCAGTCAGCTAATGATAGGGTTGAGCTAGAACACAATGCCTGCTTCCTGGCAGAGCTGTAGCAGAGAAAAGAACAGCACTGACAAAGCAGCTTTGACATGAATACAAGAGGTGGATCTGCAACAAATGGATAGAAATTGCATGTTTTTGTGTTTCTTTGATGCATTCCTTCATGTAAGTTGGTCCATGTTGAACTTGAGATGTCAGAACTCTCCCTGTGGAGCAATTTGTACACTAGCGTGTTATTGATTTAATTTATTTATTTACAACAAAAAACTATTTTCTTTTTCATGAATTCAGTGTGATTACACTAAACCTCCTCTACGTGCAAGGCTCATTTAGTGTGTTTATAGTAGGTCTTAGAACTGAACTGCACAATATAAAATCCACAAATGCAGTGACATTTCTGGAGGAACAAGTGAACCATGACTTTCACTAACGTTGTTGTGCCCTCGCAACAAACATTTGCATGAAGGAAGTAAATGTAAAGTTCAGCCAAAGAAGTCATTGTTCAGTTCACCTTTGAGCTGACTTCCCTCTATCAGAAATCAGAAAGGTATGCCACCCACCTGTCAGAGTTGCGGCATTTGGTTTGCTGTTTTTTTTTTTTTTTGTTGTTAGTATGTAACACATACCATACATCACATTGTACATCACATTGTATGCATCAAATGTCAGTAATTACGGTGTGGCTGCATGACATTTAAATAAAGGATCATCATTTTTGCTGCCTTCTCTGTTTCTGTGCTATGAGGCAACACATCCTTAAGTAACACGTCAACAACCACTTCAAAGGAAAAGTAAAGAGTTCTGCTGACTGGTAAATCCAGTATGATTGCCATTACCTGTTAAATTGTCATTATTTACCCCCTTGGGTACATGGCAGCAGAGTGAGGTCACACTTCACCAAATTATGTTTGAAGCAGGGACCAACTCAAAAGGACTGGTAAAAAAAAAAACAGTACTAAATATAAATACCACACCAAGAAGTCTCAGTGTATGGATTCACTTTAGCCTGCAAATGATGTGTGAGAATGGTATGCTGACGTCCAACTTTTCTTGGTGACGCCGACTTATACAACTGTAAGCTAGCGTGACAGTCGAGGCAGGTCGGTGCGATCCCTGTGTAGACAAGCACAATAAAATTTGACTTTTGCCTTAAGGCAGAGGACATGAATGAGGAGGAGGAAAGAAACTACTCTAAACTTTTTGTTTTATTTTTTTTAAGTCCTTTGCCTAAAACGTAATTACACACAGCTTATCTCATTTTCATATTTAAGAAATCAGAACAATTAGTGTGACACAGCACACTATATGCACACATCAGGAAATGATCATTACAGTTACAATTAAATTCACAAGTCAGTGAAAACCCACCCAGCCTCTGGCAAATTAGTGAGTACTCTGAGCTCTGTTTAAAAGCCGTATGCTTTATGTAACTACATATATATCACAAGTATTCAGCTCCTCAACTCACAGAATATAAGTTCTTTCAAATGGGTTAATGGCATCTTTTAGCATGCCTAATGTTGATTTTGTATTACTCATTTGGGTCAAACCCCAAAGACATACAAGCTTTAGAAAGATCATGTTGAAGGGTTATATTAATATAAGTGTGTGTTCATTGGCTCAGGTTTGCAGCAGCGAACTTTAAGACAAAAATGTTACATGTAAAGTTACTCCCTGAACTATTCATTCTTTTAAACAAATGTACCTTCAAAACACACTTGAAAACCTGCACATGACAGTGACTTTGCAACATATTTCACACCATCTGCAACACACCCACAGCCCATAGTGTGCACCCGTATAACAGGACAATGTGGGCTTGAACTAAAGCAAACCCATAAAGAGTGGAAACCATATCAACAGTATAATCGCTTTATGTTTATTTAGTCAAACTGTAAAATGTGTATGGCTCCTTTTGTTGGATCACTGCAGTGGAAGGGAACTCATGGTGGTCCTGCTATATTCAACTGAATGACCGATAAAGGATCGGAGGGCAAAGGGAAGTGGGTAAGTTAAGTAGTATGTGGGAGTGGTTTGGAGATGTTGGCTGATGTCTTCTAAGGTGGTGTGTGTATGTGTTTTGGAGTGGTTGATGGGGGCTGAATGGGGTACTTGTTATTAAGAGGAGATATTGATGGGGGCCTCTTCTTTCTCTTTGCTGTGTAGACTTGATTATCTCTTCTCACAGGAAAGGTGAAACCAGGAGATCAGGCTCAGGAAAGGGGTTATGATGAGATAAAGAAAGTTCCATCTTATTCATAAGAAACAAAAGATGCACTTATATCATGATAATAGAGGAGCACAAGCAAAAAGTGTTGTTACAAATGAATTTGCTCTCTCTCTGTCAGGTCTTTCATATGACTGATGTTTATAGCACCGACAATGGACTGTTAACCTCACAGTAGCTCTTTATGATGGTGAAAGATCTGGATTTTATTACAGGCAACTATTGAAATTACTACTCATTCTTCTGTCCTGCTTTGAATTGTGTGAGTTCTGCCTGTGACACAAAGTCCAGAGTCTGCTGCCAACACACAGAGGATGACGCAGAGGATTGGTTCACCTACTGAACACCAGTCTGAAAAGATTAATGGGACAGCCAGTCAGTCTGGTGACCCCTCATTTCTCTGGGTCATAGAATCATCCAGGCAGACTAACAAAGTACGCACACTAACTTTCATCTTAAACATGAATGTGAACATTTACAGTATATACAAACAAATGAGATTTATAATATAACCAAAACAACAAAATAAACTGTGTTTGCATTAACTAAAATAACTACTCTACATCTATTGCTTAACATTGTTACTAAGAGGGAGTTCCATGTATTTTTGCTTTAGGTGTTTCTTGTTGTACACAGTATTATTATTCTACATAGGTGTGTATGGTTTGATAATATCACTCTAATGTCAACAGTGGTTGGTTGACTCATGTACTTGTAGAAACTATAACTATATTTATTCCCCACTGGAAGCTGCTGCAGGTGTTAAGGTTGTAGGTAATAATAAGTGAAATGAAATGAGACTGATGTATCACTGACAAAGTTTGATCAAATATAGACAAAGTTAAAATTAAAATTAAAATTAAATTTGGAATTAGTAACACACGCACAAAAATCACCTGGATTCAGTGTACATCGTAAGATGATTCAGTGTGAGAAGGTGGCACAGACATTCACACGTGCCGATCTGCACGCCTGCGTGTGTATCTAAAGGTATGTATATCAATCTAGGCGTGACGTCTGAGGCAGCATCCAGAGTCATTCCTTTGTTTTGCAGAGAAGTTAGAAGTTTTTCCCTGAGGGCTGCAGCAGCATGAGTGCGAGCTACGTGGTGCTCTGGAAACTAGAAAAGCGGTTCTTTTTTTGGATGGCTGTCTTGGCTTTGTGTGAGCGTTTGCTGGCACACTGTCAAGATCCTGCCCCTAGAGAGGGAAGATTAATGACAGCTAGTCACGGAAAGGCTTTACAGCAGCAGAACATTAGAGAGGAATAGACTGGGAGAGGGAAGAGGGAGAGAAGTGGGGGTGGCAAAGGTGAGGAACCACTGGTGGGAGTGGTAGGAAAAGGTAAATTCAGTGTGACTATGTGTGGGTTTGTGTAATTCAAAAAGTGCACAGTACAAACATAGATTAAACTGATTAATGTAATTTTGATAAACACTCATAATAGTTATAAAAACAATGAATACAATGATGGGATGGACTCCTCCTTAAATGTCATCATACTAATCCAGCTAATGGCCACATGACAGCTGTACTCTATAAGCTCAACACCTTTGCCAAATCCTGTGGAGGGTGACGGACAGCTAATTGCACAGGTTTTATTTAGTTAAGGTCTAGACATTACATCTGTTTTCTGTGCTGTAATGACACCTGAACAGACACTAGTGTGAATCCTCATCTAGTGCTTTGATTTCCCTCAATTTGTTCCTTGTGTACACTAAGACAGTTTGAGTGTTTGAATTTTTCTAACTGTTTCATCTTGCAGAGCAATGTTTCCTAAATGGCAAAACAGACACTAAGAGATGAGGCATGGGGAAAACAGAAAGGCGTCAACAGATGTTCCTTTAAAAGTAACCAGAGCTAATGTACAGTGAATGAACCAAGATCTGATAAAAGTGTGATGCTGCCAAGACTGACCTCTCTCCCTATTTCCCTGCACAATAACCTAAACCAAAGTTCCCGAACACCAGGGCACTCCCAGCTCACGGTGAACTCACTCTCACTGAGCTCCTGTTTCATTCCCTGACCACACAGCTGATGACCTCATTCATTCTGGAGTCCTTACCAAACTTTGCATTATAAATGAAAAATGATCCTGAGCAAAGTTTCTCAGATGGGACCAAAGATTTCATAAAATGAGAAAGAGTGAGGGCATGTGCATCGTTTTTTCAAAGTTGTTTACTTCATTCTGGATTCTTCCATTATAATGCATGGTAAAATGCTCCATTTCACAGTGCCAAGCAATCCTGACCACAAGAATGACAAGAAAGTTGTTCCTTACAGTCATTTCCATCCGGAGAACATCTCTCTGAGCACAGAGAGTGACTTCACATGACAGCATGTTGAAATAACAAACTAAGTTTTGGATTCAGCTAACATTTTCTGGGAATAAAGTTCATATTGGATAATTCTGTGATATATAACTTAGTACTAAGGTTTAGCAGTAGTGCAGGGTTAGGGTGTAGTGAACTGAAAAGCAAAGTTTTGGACATAGTTCTGCAGCCATGTAATGTGTTTGACTTCAACCCTGACTTTGACTGTCTCAGACCAGCAATCATTGTTGCTTTAATATCTTAACAGGGCACAGATCAGTTTCTGAGCCTTTAGGTGACAGTTCTTGGTTCATTCGTCACTATGGGCGACCTCTTTCATACTGTCACATTGTTTTTGCATTGCCATGAGCCTCATCCACTAATATTATCATCACATTAGAGCATCAGTCTAATAAAACAGAAAAAGAAAGAAGTGTACAGTATGGTACATCAGTCCGTGAACACTTTGAGTACTTCCATTGGTTCACCTAGAGCAAATTAATTTAGCAAAGCAAAACAGTCAAACCCAAACCATTCAGCTGTTTGATTTGGCAGACGATACTATACATACTACCCACAGCTGTGATATCTCTACATCAGCACTTTGATATCTCCAACTATAGGACAGATACAAAAGAACACAGTGCATCTGTCTCTAAAGATATATGGTATATCAATAATCTTTACACCTTTTTGAGCCAGGTCATATATATTCTTCTATTCCTTTGAGACTGCATTTTGCCCAAACACCTGCCACCCATCCTGCTGATATGACCAGGAGGAGAGCTGAGGGGGAAAGAGGGAAGGAGGGAGGCATGCTATTGTTGGCACAGTTCTGCAGGCTAGGGAATGTGTAAAGGTGGAGAGGGGGATTAAACAGAATAAATATTATTCTTACACAGAACCGCTTTGAATCAGCTCTGGACACCATATTTAAAGCTGCATGGCTGGATGAGATCATTCAGTGAAAAATGCTGCTGTGACCTGTACAAAAACGAAAAATGTTGTTGCTCAGCAGTAACAGGAAAAGACTGAAAGGTCAACAGGAATAGGAACAAAGAGAAGGTGAGCAACTACAAAGTAAATGTGATATTGAGACAATTACTTCATGTTTTTTAGAAGAGGTACTGTTCCACTTATGGAGACAGTGTAGTTAAGTTTTCAACAGACTGAATGTTACAATTAGCCAGTTTCATTGTGCTTTCCTCAAGAGGAATGAGCTAGATAACAATCTCACCACAAGGTCCATTGTATCATACAAGCACAAGCTGCATCAATAAATGGAGTTTGCTCAGTTGTTGAGGACTTTCCTTATGCACTTCCATGGAAACAGCTGCTGGGCCAATACAGAAACACCACTAAAACATTTTAAACAATAGTGTCAACATCAGAAAGTAACGACAGTTAATTCTGCATGTCTGCTAATTCTACATACAATGGACAATGTGCTTCTGCAGTTAGAAATCCACCTCTTCAAGAGCTTAATAGGAAGGTTCAAGAGTATGTGACTAAAAAAGGGTTGCGGCGAAATGCCAGTTACCACAGCTGTCATTCATTCATCCATCCATTTTCTATACCCGCTTATTCCTTAACCGGGGTCACAGGGATCTGCTGGAGCCTATCCCAGCTCTCTTTGAGTGAAAGACGGGTACACCCTGGACAGGTCACCAGTCCATCACAGGGCCACATAGAGACAAACAACCTCACACACTCACATTCACTCCTATGGGCAATTTAGAGTCACCAATCAACCTGACATACATGTTTTTGGACTGTGGGAGGAAGACGGAGTACCCAGAGTAAACCCACATAAGCACGGGGAGAACATGCAAACACAGAAAGGCCAGGTTGCAAACCCAGGACCTTCTTGCTGTGAGGCAACAGTGCTAACCACTGTGCACTAACCACCATGCTGCAGCTGTCATTCAGGTGACAGGAATTCACTAAAGAATTCACCAACAGTCAAAGCAATGTGAGACAGAGTGCAGGCACCTTATCTATGTACCCAGTGGGCAATCTAAAAGGGGGTCCATCAGGACAAGGCCTTCAGGGGGAGCCACAATGCTTTTGTAAACGTCTCCAGGGACACAAACATCGGGACAACTGAACTTTGTAATATAATTTTTCTAGAAGACTTTTATGACTGTGGAGTGTTTGAAACAGGAAGCAACTTAAAAAAATGTGTTAGACAGGACCCAGTTGGTCAGCTTTTCCTGTACTTTTCCTATACCATTTGAACATGTTATAAGAAATCATGCTAAGGCCAGCAAGACTGTAAATGAAAAATTAAGAAGATCAGGTCAGGGAGACATAATAATAACAGTTTGTCAGGTTGACTAGAGATCAGCAGGAAAGTGAAGACTAGACAGTAATTTAAACAGAAGATGACTTCAGTTCAATAAGTGGGTCCAGATAGTTCCATGCATCTTATTAACTTTGGCAAACTAAAAAAAAAAAGGTGCATAATTTCTTTTAAACTGGTGAGATTCTGTTAACCTTGTTCTTAATATCAGGTTGTCATTATAGCTTTACTCTTAGTTAAAAATGAGCTTTGATTCAGTGCCCTGCTGCATTATAAGGGCTATAAGCTCAGTCTCCAGAGTCTGTTTGAAGGATTCATTTTATTTTTGCTTTGACTGGACTTGTTATTTGAGCTCCCACAGATATAGGATTAGTCATGTACAAAGAAGGGAGCGTGACTCTCATCTTGAACTAATCAGTGATCTGTAGTTAAAGTCCTTTACCCTAGGAGGTGTGACTCATGGATTCCCTAAACAATGGGGTTAAAATCACTGTGATCCTTGTGGAAAACAATGTTGTTTATCTTTACTGTCATCATAATGTTATTTTTGTATGGTATACTGTTTTGAACTGGATGGGAGATGTCTGCATCTGACAATTTTTATAACATCCCAAAACTGACGATTCAGCACATATGCCACCTCCACAGTCTTCACACAACTATGTTCAACATTTTTGTGTGTACAGCAGTATGATGGAAGTTTGTGCATGAGCCTTAACACAACATTTACTAATCTTTTTAAACTGATCCAGTACATCCAGATGAAACACGTACTGCATTGTATGCATATAGAAAGTAACATGGCACAATAGCAATTGTAAACTCTTGGCCAAAAGGTTGCAAACTTTCCATACACATATAAAAAATACAAAAGTGCTCTTTAGCTTCACTTAACAGTGTTACACAGAAGATGTGGAGAGGAGTAGATGGTGAGAATAAAAAATAACCTCACCACTATGAGTCTAGCTGATTCAGTACTGTAACAGTAGCTCTGACAGTAACTGTACAGTACACCACTACATCTCCCCTGAGATTAAGAACCTTGCAGACAAACATGGGCAGTGACCTAGCTGAGATTTGGCCGAAGTGGTCAGGGGTTGATGCAGTGCACAGTGCACAGTTCCATAGCGAGGAAGCGAGGCAATAGTTTGTCCTGGGTTGCAGGGCACAGAGAGGGCAGTGTCTAGAGGAGAGAGAAACTCTGATGGACGGGCACAAAGGAACCATTGGTTTGGCCGAGACGCAGTGGGAATCCAGTTGGAGTTCCGTGGGAAGAGTTGGGCTCAATGAGACAGATCTCTCTCCCTCTCTCTCCCTCTTCTCAATGGGTATGTGACAGAGGAGATGGAGACATCACAACAAAGCCCTCACAAGCAGCCCTCATTGATGTCATTGTAGGCATTATTACAATCTAACATAAGATATGCACCATTACAATTGTGCTGGCGGGGAATTAAAACTAATGACATACGAGATAATGAACACACACACACACATTAAAAAAGAAAACAAACTGTACTTCTGGTATGCATCATCTATGATTATTAACATGCACTTTTTGCACAGTTGTTTTTTTCCTGTAATGTTGGACAGAGATGACAGGAAAGTATGAAACATGCTGGAAAATAATGAGAGCTGTGTTATTAATCCTCTGTATATCAACACCTGGAAATCCTAATTCAGAAGAATAAGACTTACTCCCTATGGCCAAGTTCTCCTTTAATTTTATCTGTACAATGACCCAGGCCAACACATGTTGCAATCCAAAGCACACACCAATTCCCATGAAATATAAGCATCAATGTGATCCAAAACTACTACAGAAATCCCATTGTTCTTCATCATGGAACTCTCACTCTCCACAATCAAGCTTTGTTGGGAAATTCTGCATTCCTGTTAAACACAGTACAAAAACACACGTACACAGTAAGGAGGTGGAGGACAAAAGAGGAAACATGTGGAGCACAGTTATATGTTCACAGATGACAACATATAAAAAAAATCAAGTTAAGGTTATTCAAATAGTGTTTGTTAAGGTGTTTTTTGATGCTATGATATAAAAAAATGAAAAAAGTCATTTTTGTTCTCACAAAGTCCTACACTGGTTTCAGCTGTCACCCTCTCTCTCACTAAGGAGCATGTTTGAATTGTTATCACATGCTATGAAGCTAATTTCGCTACAGTAGTCGCACTCTGCTACCTGCGGTCTCTGGGCTGAGGTTTATTTCCCAGTTTCCCTGACTCCCATGTTTTACTTGCATCTTAGTGCCACCCATGAAAGATGCTAGGAAAAGATACAAGGAAAAAAAGTATGGAAAGTGGAAACTACCCGGCACTGGCAACAGACAAGAGGAACGCCTACAAGCTGTAATCACCCAGTTCCTGACTTATTAGACCCATGTTTGCTTTCTATTAAAGCATGCAGTGGTTGGTTTAGTCCAAATTTACACTGATGGTGACCACAAATCTCTAAGTTACTGCTCTATTCCTGGCCACTACCCAAAAGTTAACTACTTTCCTTCTCACCTTGTGCCCCCTGCAGACTATTAAATCCCCTTCATTGCACTAATACTGTACCACTGTGATCTGCTGGACTCTCCCTTGTCTCCTACCCTCTGCACTGCCCCACCCGCCCATGCCCTCTCTGGCACCTTTGCCCCACGTCCCAGCCTCATCCATCTAGCCACCCCTCTCCGGCCAGGGGAGCTGAAGGCCCTCTTTGTATGCACTCCCTGGGAGATATTAACCCCCCGTCTCCATGCTCCCACCAAACAAAGGAAGCACTTACTAACCGCTAAAGCCTTAACAAACATCGCCTTTCAAATGAACCCTGCTCCATGCGGTGCAAAGGGAGGGGAGAGCCCAGGAGAGAAAAGCCCAAAACATTAGCTTGTTTTCGCAGATTATAGAGAACCTGGTGGTGCTGTATTCGGATCTTGTCGAGTTGACTTGGTACACTGCTAGGTTCCTGCTTGGACCTGCTTGGTGGCTACTGAAGTGAGAAAAAAATGAAAAATTTGAGTGGTTGCACACACACATACATGCAAACACACACTTCTGTTTTCACTATGATAACAGCAGGCTGACCTTACACTAATTTCACAGTTCTGAATTACTATATCCATCCAGTCAATCTCATCCTGCAATAGTTTATTAATTTGAATGCCCATTTCTTAGTGCACCACCACATCATTTCCCCAGGAATCTAAAATACCAATTGCCAAAACCAAAATCAAACTGCTCCATTAACTTTCTGTATCCTGTAATTTCCACTGAAAGTAGCCAAACACCAGAATGACCTAATGCAAAAGATATAATGTAAAATGGATATTAAAATTGAACACACTGTATGTTTCAGTACACAGAAAAATCTCTGATGGTTTACAAAATACCATCATCTTATAGCACATATCCTCATATTGCCTAAACCTAAACTGTGTCAATGACTGCGTTAGCGCCTATCACAAAATATAACACAATAGATCATAACACGGCATGTTGGAAGATAAAACACTAGGAAACACTAAATAAACCTTTCCTGTTAGTGACATATGGAAACAGTTGTACATAAGCATTTCTGTGGGTTTTGTTGATAAGGACATATCAAGGTAGTAAAAACACATAACCATGACTTATTAAAAACTGCCAGATGCAAAGAGTGCCCATAAGGGATTGTGGGTTGAGGGCAAGGCATGGAAAGAGATGGAGTTTACATGCAGTGCAACTATGGATATTAGATTGCTTTGAGAGTCTGATACAGTACACCTGCAATGAAGAAAGACACTGAACACAGAATCACACACATTATCACCTATGATGTGTTTTGTCAGCATGTAGTTGAACGACAGGTCAACAACCCCTGAGCCTGTTGAATGTACTGCCAGGCTCATCAGCCATATAAGCCATATAATCACATTGCATAATTACAGGTGGAAAAATAAGAACTAAATGTGAAATAAAAAATATTTTGAAAATTGCAGTACAGTGCATTTCATTAGTATCATTTATAACTAACATTTAAGATTTAGTAACCAAATCAAAAATAAACAGGGAAACAATTAACCAAAAACCAGCTGCAGAGAAGAGCTTTACAGTCATTGTTTAAAAGGCAGAATAGAACCTTTATTGGACTTCATTACACTTAAAACATGCTGGTTTAAGAATTGAGGGACAAACATGTATGTTTGTATCTAAATTCTGTTTTGTTTTTTTTCCTGAATGTGAGTAGTATTAATCATATTTGGTGGGGCTCAAAGTTTCACCCAAATGTTGGCACATATCATTCAGTTTCTCAAACAGTGAGTCACACACAGAGGAGCAGTCATCAAAGGGGTGCATATCCTCTCAAGGTGTGCCATTCACTTTATTTCTTTCAAGGATATGTCTGCAGCCCACTGACGTGTCTCAGCCCTAGAGCATACCCTCCGGTTGGGCAAATATAACATTTTCACACAAGAAGATGAATAAAAAGGTTACTGGTGTTTTGTATGTGATCCAAAACACACATTTGACATGCTAGTAACAATACTCCTTGTACTATAATGTACACTATTGTTCATTATGGCTCTAGTTTGTCTTTTCAGAAAAATTATGTGTCTCATTTTGAACTACACTTACTTAAATTGAAAACCTTTGATTTCATCTCACATTAAAAGTCAAAAGAAATATGTCTTTGTCTAATGGAAACAACCCTGCAGTCTGCATCCCTTATATGGTAATATATAACACAGTTTAAGGGTCCACCTTCCTGCTGTTTGATCTAACATTCCTTTATCCATCCACATGTGGTACAACTGCCTGTTCACAAGACAACATGGGTCCCAGAATGAGTTGTTGGGCTCAGGTCCAAGTCACAGGAATCGTCTTCCCACATCTGAGCTTTTTGCCAATGAATGAGGCTTTGTCTGCAGAGGAATGAGATCCATATCTCCCATTTGGCATCGCTCATGTCGTCACTAATCAGAAGCAGATGAGCAGACAAGTTGCGCTTTTCCCTATGTGTGCATGAGTGACTGACAGCGTGAAAGTATGAATATGTGCATGTGTCGGTAGAGCTTACATGGCTTTTAACACTGAGCTATGGAACAAGAATAGGGTTAAAAACATGCTTTAAATAGAGATCAAAACATGCTGATGTAAAACATGTACTCCAGTCCATATCACATTTAGTGACCACTGTCTGCAAATTATTCATGTATCATAAGTCATTTATGAACATTTTTATTATTTGTATTCAAACTGACATCAGTCAAAATGTGAACTTCACAGCTTGAGAAAGTTACTGTATCCATATATGTAGCATGTGTGGACAGTATCTCTGTGCCCTTACAAAAATAAATACAGATGTAAACCATGGGGAGGTTAGGCCTCATGTGCTGGTGATGGTTTTTTTGGTGTCATCTAGTACAAAGAGCTACAGCTGAGCTGCAGCACCAAGAGTGGAAAAAAGAAAACACACAGGTCAGATGAGGAAACACTATAAAGCAATTTCTCATGGGATAAGAAGTGAGGTGGTAGACTGCACTGTTAATTATCTTGCAGTGTACTGTATAAACAATACAACAGGAAAAGTGTAAAAATAGTCACGTCTAATAAATTTACTTTTCAATAATAATGTAAAAAAAAGTCCAAGAAAAATGTTTAAAGCTCAAGGAAATGAGTTCAATGCAATAGTTGCATTAATAGGTCCAACAGGATATACTGTATTTACAAAAAGTCCACAAAAAGTGGCTGTAAACCACAGGGACTGGCAAGCTCCGAAAATCAGCTAGCTGGTTGGAATTTACTGTGTTGCTCAAGGGCATCTTAGTAGGGTAGAAGCTTGGAGACACAGGGTCTGAACAAAGGCTTCCCAGTTTAAGAACAGTTTACATAACCACAACTACTGCCAAACACCTTGCTGCACTAACACAAAGATATTTCTCGTGAGAAAAATTACTGTAAAGTTCAAAGTGCAGTTTTTGGTTGTGTTCCCACACTAATACTATGACAGACTCTGTCAAAGGAAAGACAACAGACATATGGCCAAACCCTTGGGTTTAAAGCAGTTGCTTTCCTACCAGTAGAGTTTTTTTAAAAGCAACTTTGTGATGTTTCTCAAGCCATGCCATTCCTAAACTTCTCATGGCCACATTCATTCTGTACAAAGGATCTCTGTTCGCTCAGGCCTCTCTCAGTATCCCTTTGTGAACTTAGTCGGCAAGTCCTCTGCACTGGAATGCCCGTTCTCAGGGTTAGGAGGTAAAACGCACACAGTGGGGCACACAAACACATACACTTTCCCACATATTTTTCATAGGCAGCCACATTTAGACATAACCAAAAGCAAACGATAGGTCTCTGTGCTTCCCAAAATGGAGAATATGTCTCCACTAATTGAGACCTGTGGCCATCATTGTCATTCCAGTTAACCACAGGTTGTAATGTTTAATGATTATGTGATTCTCAAGGATTTGAATGGAAGAACAGTGCAATGGAAAGAAAAGGAGACAGCAAGTTTGAGAAGCAAGGAGATGACAGGAGATGTAGAAGGAGAGAGAGGAGGCAGAAAATAGTAAGAGCTTGGGAGCTTCAGACGACCTCTTCACCAGTAGAGACTGTATAAGGGGGATGAATGTAGTCCTTTGTGCTGGGCAGACTGTGGGCTCCAATGTATGTGTGTGCAAGAAAGAAAGAGAGCTAGGCGACCCAGGCTCAGGGCCTACAGATGTCTGGAGCTGCGCCGCTCACCCCCAGCCTCCACAGGCAGCAAGCAGCTGTTGTCAGAGAGAGACAGGCCGCCCCGGAGAGACTGGGAGGGGGCCAATGGGCAGAAAACAAGAAAGAGCCTCTTTCACAGCTTGGTATGTCCTTCTGGATCCCCACACAATGTATCCTTTGAGGACCCAGAAGAATAACATTTAGATTTAAAGTTTTCTCATCCTGGGAAGTTTGGGTCAGCCTGCTCAGTCCTCTTGCTCTCTAAACTGTTGAAGGGTTGATGCTGAGGTTAGGGTTGGGGTTTAAGGAAGATTGTGGCTGGATGAGAACAGCTGTGGCTGCAGTCTTTAAAGTGAGCACTCAGAGATATTTCAAGCACCTCTTGACCTATACAGTCAAAGACGTGTAAAATATGTTGTGGAAAAATAAAAAAAATCCAAGAGTTGTTTCTCTTGTTGTCTATCATGTCATGCCAGTGTTCTCATATACATCATCCAATGGTTGCGGTTGCAGCAGGTGTTCATGAAATGTTCTCCCAACACCTGCAGAGTCAAGGGAGCCACTCTATGGTTCCAGCACTCTGAAGTCAAACAGGGTACAACCTGTTATTTGTTGTAGTACAGAATGTGTCTTGGCAGTTGTAGAAGCAGGTTTGCTTAGATTTCCTAAGATGAATTAAGGAAGTAATAAAAAGGATGTCCAGGCAGGCAAGGTCTTCTTTGTGGTTTCTGTGAACAAGCTTTGCCTGCTGGAAGGGAAAGGAAAGAAGGAAGGAAGTTCTTTTCTTTTTTTCAGCAGAACAGCACTCAAAAAAAACCAAAAAAAAAAACACACATTATTTTACTGAAATAGCATTAAAGACATCAGATTTTACACACACCAATTTTACAGTATCAGAGACCCGAACCACACTTCTGACCTCATTGCCCTGTAACCCTTTACCAAAAGATGTAAATGGGAACATAATCATAAAAGCATAAAAAAACCTGTCATAGAGATGAAAAAAAAAATCAAAAAACAAAAACAGATCACACGCAGTGAGACACTTTGCCAAGAAAAACACAGTAAGACACAGGAAGTCACGGGGCTGCCAGTAATACGCCCAGGCCTGAACAAAACATTGGCATGCTGAGGCAAAAGCTAATCCCCATAGATTACTGTAAATTAAATCCATTGATTAAGCCTGACTATAAGAGAGACGCAACTAATAAATTCCATCAGACAGAATTCCAGGAAGTGGGATATGAACGTTCAACTAAAATTGTTAACTCATCACAATCTTTTGACCTGATCACACCATAGAGGAACAAAGTAAGAATCTAAAATGAGTGCTACAGTCCCCGCTGTATGTCTATGCTTTGTAAATAAGTACACCCTTTCATATATCCTACTTTGATAGACTTTCATAAAACTACAAATTGACATGAGGTATTTCTGATTTCTAATGGTAATAATGCTTTGCATGAATGTATATGTGTCTGTATATAGAAAAAAACTTCTACAGAAGTATTCAAGCTACACACACATTACTGAATTTGTACAGGAATCCCAAAAGCAGCAACAGCAAGTGTCCTAATAATGGGCCCTGTGGGCCCTGTGGGCTACCATACTGCTCACAAGACAAAAGCCACACACAGAACAATGGCCTGTACAGGTAAGATATTGAGACAAAGTAAATTAATACTATATGCAAGATGTCTGTGAATAATACAGAAATGGGTATTATGACTCATATTACTGACTGAGTCATTGTCTAGTCAAATTTCAGGGAACACGTGTACAAAGTTTTCAGATCATAACTCAAGTAAAGGTAGCCATAAAAGAACAGCAAAAATATTTTTTACAAAATTGTAGAAAATCCTGCATTCAAATTCGTACTTGAGTAAAAGATTTTTAGTGTTTGCAACGAAATTAACCTTAAATATACAGTACTAGTACTAGGAAGTACAAATACATATCACCACTTTAACAGTACTGTCATGTTGATGCATTACTGTATAAAGTCTGCGCTAATTCAGGTGATGACAGTTTGAGAACTTATATTGGACAGTTGAGTCTAACAGTCAACCATACTTCATTTTTTATTTATTTTGTTAAAGTAGGTAATAACCAGCTGTTAGATAGTTGTGAAATATAAATAAAATTACAGTATTACTCCAGTGAAGCACAGGTACATCAAACTAATTTAATAGATATATTTAAAGTAAATAAGAGCAGTTTTCTCCTGTGGGTTTAAATTGGGTTGTTGCTCATCAATGGCAAATATCATTATCATCATCAAACAAATTAGGCTTCATGGTTCCTGAAACCATTTGCCTCTGTCTCTATAGACACACTGTATGTTTGCCTGTTTGCAATTAATACATCAGAGCCATCAAACAAACATAGCATGGTAACCACAGTATCATATCTGATGACTCAACAAACAAGATTAATGCACCAGTTGTTCCACCCAGTTTCATACAGACAATGACTGACACTGGATTCGGAAAGAGAAAATCATAAGGCAAGAATTGTCAGCAATCAGTTATTAATTATTTAGTAGCCATTTATCCCCCATGATTATGCTTCAGGTGAAGTGACCTGAAATAAGATGTGCTGTGACACATACATTCCAATCCAAGCCAAACTACTATTTTTTATTGAATAAATATATGACTTAAAAAGAAATATGGTTTGTGTAAACAGAACAGTAGACCAACCCAAGGCAACAATGAGAAGAAAGGAGGAAGAAAGCTGAAAAAGACAAGGGTTGAGAAAAACAACAGGAGAGAGTGAAACATGGGAAACTAGAATAGTTCAACCGCAAGTGGGCTCTTTCTCTAAAAGAATGTATAAACATGTGGTTGAGTTTCTTGGAAAGTCTGGATATGCCATGAATGGATTGTTTGTTTGTCAGCCACTGAAATGATGCAGGGAGCAAAACACGAGACAGTCAGAGAGGCAGTAAAAACTGAAGGGCAATTGATTCCCCTGGGCTTACATCACAGCAGACAACAGGATCAATTGTGAATGCATCACTTGATGTATAGTATCTGTCCCACTGAAACTGATAACGAAGGTACTGTAGGAGAACATATATCAGAGAGTGATGGTTAGTATAGCTGAAGAAAATCAAAGGAAGAGTTCCGTCACCTCCTGCTCTCAGAACCCACTGCGCAGTGCTGGCAGAAGAGCACAGGGCCAGTGAGGTAATCAGGACTGAGTATTTGCCTACAGGGTATGTGTTTGTGTATACTATACATGTGCGCACACACACATACACATTATATAAACTAGCTGTGTAATGCCAAGAGTAGTCATAAAATGCAGTGTAGTACAAATGTATGTGTGTATCTGTGTGTTTGAAAGCGCAGTGTGACTAAATGTAGGAGATGCAACACTGCCTTTGCACAAACACTCAAGAGGTGTGTGTGTGTGTGTGTGTGTGTGTGTGTGTGTGATGTAATCCTCCTGTAAGGACCCAAATGAAGATGGAATGAAGAATCTAGACAAGAGGAGGTGGAGGGAGGAGGAGAGGAGGGACAGGACCCCTATGGGCTTACCAAACAGCCCAGGAATGCAGTGGTAAAAATGAGTTAGGTTTGCTGGCACAAGATGTCCTGTGTGAATGGGTTTACATGATGACTGTGACAAAGACTCCTTTCTTACTGACTTTAATAACTACAATACGCTGCGAAGCCACACACAGGCAACCACTTGTTATAGAAAATATGGATACACATGGACATGCCAATACACTTTTGCATACACTGCACACTGAAAGCAATGCAAAAAATGATATGTGGTGGCAGACTTAAATTCTCACTCAACATTTTCTGTCTATGAACTGTATTGGCCTCACTGTATTGGTCAAATATCTATCATATCTTTGCTGTATTGCTGCTCAATACACATGTAACATGTCATTTCTACATTTTGCAGTCAAGTCCCTCACCCCAGCTACCCATATCCCATTCTGTCTTGCCACTCCACATCTGGACAGTGGTTTCCGGTGCATTCCACAAGGTCCCAGGCCTTTCAATTGCTCTATTCACAACCCCTCATCGGTCTGTGTAACATGCACCTTACATATGTGTTAAAAAAATCCCATACTCCAAATGTTATTTCACGTTTTTTCTTGTTTTTAAAAAGAAAAGATCTAAAACTCACAGCAGCTGGCCACCTAATGCCCAGCGCTCAAACCAGCTACAAGGAGTAGTAGACTTGACCAGGTCTACTGCCTAATTTATCCCATCTGGACTGAAAATAAAGTAATACTATTCATTTTTCATAAATTTCCAACCTCGATCTGTTACAGCTGATTTTAGTGAAACAGCTGTGAGAGCTCCAGGGCTTTCAGAAGTTTTAAAGAGTGTCTTATTTGAAAAATATGATTATGCACTGATATTGAAAACAGTGCTCTGTTCAGAGAACCTGTCAGATCTGAACATGTTAAAACTTTCAGCTCTCAATGAGAATGTTGTTCAGACAGTTTGAAGGTTTATTGCCACAATATTTCTAAAAGCAGTGGTTTGTGGGTCTCCATAAATCTCCCACAGCAAAGTCAATCTTCAAAAGAATTTGCTTAAAAAGGCAAAAACACACAGTGAAACTGGTACTGTATTTGCCTTAGGTAGTATTGTAAAGGAGGGTTAAAATAAACATAACTGTTAGTGAAGTCTTCATCTGTTTTTACCTATAAAAAGGCAAAACAAGAAACACCTTTGTAAAGGATTTGTAGGTGGGTTTTTTGGTTTTTTGGCCTTAACATGCCTAAAAATCACTATAACTTGCTGTAAACATGGTACCATCACCTTAAGCTTTTATGTTTTGGACATTTTTTTCTTCTTTTATTTTTTGCTGTCCATTTGAGACAGAAAGATCACATGCCCATGGACTTTTGCCAGAATTTTTGCATGGACATTTCCCATCTCCTCCCGATCAGCTTTCACCTCTGCTACCAGTTCAGGTGTTAGGCTCAACAATAGTCATCTTGTCCAGAGTGTCACTCTTCACATTTCTAAACAAGTGTAATCCCAGCTCTACTACATCATAGTGTTACCACAGGTGACGAATATCTCCAGCACACACAGTGCACCCTTTGTTCCTCCACTGCTTGGATTTCCTTTTTTAAAAACATGGGATAGCCAAGAATGAACACAGACCCTGGTGAACTACATGGGGTGAGATTCATTAGGAACTTGAGTCAAAAACAGGTGTACAGCTTTAAGACTGACACCCAGCACCTGTTAGGTACTGCAGACGTATCAGTCCGTCACAGCCTGAATCAAAATATTTCTGAAATCTAGCTTGTGTGCAGGTGAAATTATATTTAACCCATATTAATACAATAATCTATATAACTTATGAATAAATTCTATTCTGCAAGGTGTGTTGTGGAACTCTCCAGGTTATTGTGTCTTTATCAGCCAGAAACGCCAACAGCAGGGAAAATGCTATAAGTCACTCTAACAAAGGAAGGCGTTATTCAGTTCACAGCAAAAACCCATCTCAAGCAAACTACAAATAGGCAAATAGACTACAAATAGTTATCAAGATGTGTGTGAGTTAGGAGCCTGGTCTCTGGCTTTATAAAATCACTTGATAAAAGCCAGGCATAGCACAGAGTGAGCAGCATGGTGGCTGAGTGGTTAGCACTGTTGCCTCACAGCAAGAAGGTCATAGGTTCGCACCCCGGCCTTTCTGTGTGGAGTTTGTATGTTCTCCCTGTGTTTGCTTGGGTTTACTCCCACAGTCCAAAAACATGCATGTTAGGTTGATTGGTGACTTTAAATTGCCTGTGAGTGTGTGAGGTTGTTTGTCTTTGTGTGTTTATATGTGGCCCTGTGATGGACTGGTGGCCTGTCCAGGGTGTACCCCTGCCTTCCACCCGAGAGAGAGCTGGGATAGGCTCCAGCAGATCCCTGTGACCCTGAGCCAGGAAAAGTGGGTATAGAAAATGGATGGATGGATGGATAGCACAGAGCTTCATTTTCTAATCAGCCCGGTGTACAGCAATCACTTATCCAGTAGGTGGCATCACCACACAGCAGAGAGGGACTAATGCTTATTTACCCACAACCCACCCACACACACACAGGCACACACCCAGAAGGATTTTTGGTCATTGAGAAATGGTGGGTCTTAAGTGTTGTAGCTCTGCTGATCGGTTACATTTGAAGAACTCCCTGAGATTTGAAAAATATGGCATTTAAGCAGCAGTGCAGCAGTGGATTTGTCTACAAGTGGGATTATATTAAAAATTTTCAATTTTATTGGTTGTAAAGGGTATAAAATAAAATATATCAGTATAATGGCTCTGTGTAGGATTACTGCCATTTTCCCATTTCAGCTGCCAGATAGCAGCCTGAACATATCTAATAACCCTGTGACTTTCTCTGCAATGAAATCTCCCAGGTGAGCTCATCTGTGTCTGTTCCATCATAGCAATGTCCATTTTCCATCTCTCTTTTTTTCTGCTCATTCTTTAGTTCTTTGTCATCAGAGCCATTGTGCCATTGTACTCCAATAAATCACACCTGGCTGTGGGAGCTCTTAAACCTCTTGCCAGCATTCTGCTTCACCCAGGAGTAATGCCAGACCATTCCTCATAACAACACAGCCTTGGTTATGGTTGGTAATCGATACATATTAAATATTATACTTACTTGTTTTCTCTCAAACCCCACCATCTTCGACACTGACACTCTCTACTACTGCACTGATACTACAGACATCCGGTAAAACAGCATCACCACTGCCAAGGGCCATCTGTGCCTTCAGACTAAGCTCAAAACACCACATTGCTCTGTAAAGTTTCACACTGCATATTTGTTCAGTCCCTGTTCAGAGACAGCCTGTGTCTTCGGAACAAATGTCGGAAATCGCTTTCTGGTTGCATGAAAAGTTTGTTTAGACTGGTATCCCCTGCAGGCTGCAGACACAGTTTTAATTAGCTTGCTCCAGGATGGAGAGGATGATCGTGGTCTGGTTGTGCAAGACTTTCTCACTCAAACCCCCTGCCCTTAATTAAAGGTTCAACAAGCAGTGGAGTGCTACAAGGAACTAGGAACAATAATCGACAATAAACCCAATTTTAACCATAAGATTTTTGCACTTTGCAACAAAGATTAACAGACTTTAATTTTCTACAAATGGAATACATTTAGTATAAACAAAAAAAAGATTATTGAGTCCATTTTATCTTTTAGTAAAATAATTTGGTATGGAAACCTCACAATGAAAAAAAAAAAAACTGTCCCAGGTAGTCAAAGCAGTTAGCAAAACAACTGGTATGAAGCAGCTCTCTGATGGATGCTGAAAAATGGAACATTCAATCCTGTTCAGCCATGATCATCTTCTGAGTAATTTACGCTTATACCCTCAGGGTGAAAATATTAGTCCCGCAAGGTAAAATGCAATAAATACAAACTTTCTTTTGTTTTGTTCCTAACACAGTCAATGCATTTAACAAACCCTGACTGTACTGATCCGCAGCATTTTTTATGCCAAAGTTGCACTGAGTCCTGCTTGAACAAATATGCACATCCTTTGTTGTTGCTGTGTTGTGCTGCTTTGGTCTTTTGTGCTCAATAATGTTTTTTCTTTTCTCTCTTTTTCTCAGACATGTCAGCAATTACACATCGATTTTCCCCCTGAAAGGACAATCCAAATCTGAACTGAAATGAATGGAGTGTCAAAAGATCATCCTACAGTCAGAGGGTTTCACAAAATGAGGAGATTACAGCCATCCTACTTGCCTTACAAAGATATCTTTCTCTCCTCTGATGCAGTAGTAGAGCTTAAAAAACAGAGAAGGGGGGATCAGAGTGTTGATAACCTCATAAATCTTTAAGGACAGGCTGTAAACTCTGTGCCTTCAAATGGAATAAATATCCTAGATAGATCTACAGGGCACTCAGGACCATCTGTTAAAGAAAATAGCTCTGCTGAAAAAGGATAGCATTATTTGTATTATTTGTAAATCTTTTTATTTCTGAAGTCAATAATTCCATGTCTGGACATGACTATGGGATATTGCTGTGCTTATCATGAGTTACTCCAGCTGACAGAGGCAGCACCTGTGACAACATTTACTGTGCTGTAGCCGTTTATTTGCTGGTTTATCAGTGGGCACAACTGATAGATGATAAACGAAATGCAGATAGTGGCCCTTTGAGATTGAGGTGTTGCTGTATGGCCACTAATCTCACATACCACAGCCACACTACATTGATGGCCCATCTTTTCTGACATCACCAAAGCAAATTCTCTGATGAAAAACCTTTTAAATATAAACAATGGCTGAAGTTGGCATATAAACAACTGAGTGAATATAACATTTTTCGATGTGCAAAAAAATGCATATGTTAAGGAATAGTTTCCATGTTGATTTATAATCCACGTCCACATGAAAGCGAGGAAACGATTTTAGAGGACACATACTTCAAGCTGTAACTGATGCAGGGTTGTGCCATTATGTTCTTCACAGTTCTCTAAGATGCATCCAAGTAACTGTTTTGCAGCCAGATCCACCATCTGCCTTTCCCCTTCCAACAGTTTTCTCTCATTTTGTTTCATTGATTTTAACAGGATAACCTGCAACACCAAGTCAATTATGCTGAACAATGATTCAACTATGCAATTCCATCAAACTACTCCACAGTTCTTCGTTCACTTTGCAAAGTGTCTTTCAGGTCCCCAATCACAGGGTTCAATGAAACAGAAAAGCTAAAACTGCAGTCAGTGAGCAGGGATTCTTAAAGAAACAAGGCTAAAAACTTTACAGTAATTTCACGGCAGGAGGGTCTCATCTGTCTGTGTGAGATGTTTCATGGGAATGGTTGTCAATACGCATACCTTAGCACTCGCGACCTGGCAACTTGTCCAGGGTGCACCCAGCTATCCAGTAATTGGATGAGTCAGTCAGTTTACATTTTGGTCCAGACTGACCCCATAGGTTGCAATTTACATTTTATTGTTAAGCAATATATGGCAGTCGTGGGACAGCACCAGGCTTTTCAGCAAGTACCCTAAAACATGTTTGAGTGACAGCATCATCTAGTGGTTAGCGTAGTAATCATGATGGGAATCATGTGACAAAATACTTTCATGGTAGGGGCACTATTTCAGAAAATTATCCTATAGGTTGTATAGGAGTCTATGGACAAACAACATACCTGTTTATTTAGGTACTGTAAGAGGACTTGTTGACTAAACATCAATATGTCACCATTGTCAATGTGAGCATGCAACCTTATGTAACTGCATCAATAGCACTTCAAAAAGCTGCTACCATGGCTGTAGACTCTTAGCCTTGTTTATTTTGTTTCATCCACAGGAAGAATCAAGTGCAACGGGTTAGACCTGTGGTATTCAGGAGAAGGTAATGAGCAGAGTTTTGTTTTAATTACCTGACTTCATATAGCCTCACTTCTTGTCTGGCATTTGAGTTTATAGCTATACAGGTAATTACAAAGATGTTGTGTTCTCACACATGCAGCATACACTGCCACAAGCCTAGCTGGTAATCAAATTCATCAATAAATTCAAATAAAAATAAAATTCTGTTCTCACTGATCAATGTATTTTTTTATGGAACAATTATAATCACAGAGTAGTCCACACTGCTAAAACTGGAAAACTCAATACTACTGTAGTAGTACAGTAGTACTAGGAGGTGCATAAAAATAACAGAAACTTTATGTTTTATATTGTTCCTGCTAGTAACTGATTACTTCTAGACCTACAAACATGGCACACAATCCTTTCGACAACCACAAATACATCACAAGAAACAAACTCAGCTCCACTTCACCTCCTCCACCTCATGTCCACATGCTTCGTCACCAAGTAATTAAACAAACATCATACCATGAGTAGGTGAGGATATCACTGGCTGGCGGCTGTGGAGGGCCACCGGTCAGGTAAAGATGCGATCAGAGGTTTATCAAAGGAATTTTGCAGGATGACTTCGTGGTTCAGTTTCATTGTGGTGCATTGAAGTTGTTACACATTCCCCTCTTTGTTGAGATGTGTAATCATGGCATACAAAGCAACAGTGATTGTGGCTGGCTAGAGATTAGCAAAATGTTTTCTGCTACTTTGAGATATTTTCACAGTGAAACTATTCTAAAATAAACATTTGTTATGATTCTGCTTTTGCGGCAGTCAAATGTAGAGATCTAAATATGCAACACAACCACAGTCCACAGTCATTCTTGGAAGTGGACAGCCTGCGCTCCTCGTGAACCACAGCCAGTTATGATCACCTGAATTTAGCATTAGAATGCAAAATCAATGCAAATTGATGATGAAATTAGAAGATGAAAAGTCCAATTTACCAATCCAATCAGAACAATTCATGTACAATTGAGATATAATTCAATTATGGTGGACCAGCCAAATGATCAACAAGACCACCTGTAGAGCTAGACTGCCAGTTAAGAAACTTAAATGTAGGGCGAGAGTAAGTAGTAAATTTGATGAGAACATGTTGAAATGATCAAATTTCCTAAGAGGGCCACGAGATGTCTACCATTAAAATTCAGTGTGCTAAATATCTCAGGATACAGCACAATGTCAAGATAAGGCAAGATAGGCATGACAGTTCACTGGTCATATTCTTTTAAAATATACATGATATTTCCATGAACTTAATCATTTCTTGGACCTTTCCGCTTGGAAATAAGAACGGAATGACTGCTTAGGGCTCAGTTGTAATGGAAAAGCTAATTACTCCAAAACTTGTGGTGGGTTGGGGGGCTGATTGGGAAAGTGAGGTCAGAGTGAAGAGGGTACCATAGCAGAGCTCAGCAGCCATACAGTTGCTCCCAAGATGGTAGTCAGTTTGAGCATGAAGCCAGAAAGTGGATGTGTGCAAGCAGGACAGATAAAAAGTTAGAATACTATTATGAATTCAACAGTTAAACAGCAATATAAAACATCCATCCATTTACTGCTTAGTGCATCAAGGGTCAAGGGGGAGACTAGAGCCAATCCCAGCTGACACTGAGCATGAGGCAGGGTAGATCACTAGTCTCAGGGCTGGCACATGAAGACAGACAAATATTCACACCTAAGGGCAATTCAGAGTTTCCTACTAACCTAACCTGCATATGTCGGAATAAAACTCTTTTTGTATGATTAACCTTGGGGTAAATAAAGTAATATATCTACAGTCCCTGTTTGTCTATCTATCTATCTGTCTGGCTATCTATCCATCTATCTATCTTATCTGGTGTAAAATAATGCCTTTCAAGACATATTTGAAGTAAAAAAATACTTTGATTAGTTTGGCTATACACCTCCTCATACCGCCCTTCGTGCTGTGTGGAAGCCTGTGCAGCCCTGACTTGGATAACGAGTACAGTACAGTATGTCTACCCTGAGAGGCAGCTGGCTTGACAGGGAGCGAGGGAGGTGAGAAGTTTCTGTCACTCACCAACTGCTCTGACGTCCTTGTGAAAGACTCCCAGTAAATTTGAGCTCCTGAATGTCGTGGATGTCACTGAGTTTCCATGGTGACGACCCTGTGAAGCCAGGAGAGTGTTGAAGGGATTTTAGCACATTTGTTCACAGCAGAACTCTGCAGTGCATGTGTGTACGCTAACAGTGAAGGAATACAGTGATGCATTGTGGTTGCTCAGCTGGTTAAGATGCATGATAAAACCAAGCTATCCTGGATTCAAAGCCATGCAGTAATATATTGCCTGGGCTCTGTATCTACCTTCAGTCCTTTCCTCTACAACAAAACAGTTCAACTAAACCGATTAAAAAATATCAACCTAACTAGAGTCAGTATTGTCTTTTGCACTGCATTTGTAATATCAGAATCTAAGCTATAACTTGACCTTGTGAAACTTCAACATTTACTCCTCACATTTTCTGTTAATCATGTAAATCAAATTGCAGAAGCCAGAATTTGTTGTATTATAAAACTGAAGAATGTGACTCACACCAACAGAATTGTTTCTGTTCCCCCTATATCTTTTTCTCTGATCAAATGGCTCGCTTTCTGACAAGCTGTCATTCAGTTGGGGGAAACTGTTGAGAAATGCAATGTGAGAGCTGCAGCTGATGATTTATTGGCCATAAAGAGAGTTTGACAGGTGGGTTACAGAGACTGGTTATGAAACCTAAATGATGTTTCACCACAGGAAATTCTGGGTGAGACACCATACCTACAGAAAAGGTCTGAGTGAAGGCTCTTTGGATGAAATAACAGGTTTCCTCGAGGAACTAGGAAGTTGAACTGAAGCAGAGTTTAAGTCATGAACTTTGAGTCTATTGTATGTACAGTACTGCCACCTACAGTACATAAACTGATAATGATTACAATGGTAAAATTATATGTGTGCACAAACGTACTTTTATCTATTACAAAAATATTATGTGTAAAACATATTTCTATTTGTGTTGCAAGGGGAATGAAGGTAGATCAAACATTTGCATGGTGTCTTACATAATACACCAGTGAGCCCGAGTGCAAAGCTGATAACACCGGATATTACCAGGAAATTGCAGATCACTATCAATTCTGATTCTGATATTCTCACGATACATTTTTTAATCTTTCATTTAGATGGTCCCGATTCCTCTCACCTTTCAGACACCTGCTCTAAACACAACTGATTCTTAAGCACCTTTTGATTTCATAGTTTGTTCACAATCCTTTAGATTGAGCATGTCTCACAGAGGTGTGCATATATGTTTGTAGTGGTTTATTCCAAAAAGAAAAAAAAAACAAAAACAAAAAACAATTTGGACAAGAGAAATTAACAGAGCAAAAGAAAATATCAGAGGGTGTTTGTGTTAAAGCTCCACTGTGCATCTAGCCATTAACTCTGTAGAAATATATATTTTTTCTCATTTATAAGTGACACCACGACCCTGGATGTTCCAGGAAAAGCAGTATAGAAAATCTATGAGTGTTAAGTGTTCTGTGCACTGAATTTCAAGAGCTTGTTATGAGAAGTGGATGCACTGGGATACCGAGATCATTTCTGAGGCTATCCTGTTACTTTATTTATTTGGCTGCTCTTCATTCATATATTAGCTAACTTCCATCTACCACCCACCTTTTCTTGTTAGTCTTCATCAAATTGGCATTCATGACCTTCTTACACAAGAGCCAATCACTAATCACTATCCTCGTTATCAGCCCAACTGGCTGCACATGCAACCCACTGCTTCAGGCTCCCAACACGAACGCCAACATCCACATCCACCACCACCTGTCCAACCACAGGTAGCATCAATCAAAGACCAGTGTTTGGAAACAGAATTGTACCTTAACATAATCGCAGATCGGGTTTACACCACAAGACTTACTTACATGTGACTAAGAGTAATTTATTTCATAAATGTGTCTGCTGTTTTAAATTCCACAGTGTTTTGAATTATTGATTTAAAGACAGATACGTATATATGTATATGGCAGCTCACAGCAGTATAATCATTTGGCACCTACACAACAGTTTGTAATTAATGTGAGCTCAGGCTGATTCATTCATTATCACCAGTCAGAAAACAGTGGATCATTAAAGTCATGAGTGCAGAGACAGATACTGAAGAACTCATCTCATCTGTTTCATCGTGGTTATCGCCAGTTTTTTGAGGTGCCAGACTAGTGTTCGTTGTGCTACCAAAGCAAATAGGCTGGCTGAGAGACTGCATTCTCGAGGGGAGATTAATATGCAGATGCTCTGAACATAAGTGCTTTTCATTTTCACACCAAGAGAAACCAGCATCTAGAGGTTGATAAAAATGTTGTAATTGGTGCAATTATTTTATAATGATCCCATAAATAATAAGACCACGACCCAGGACTTTAATCATTAACAGCCTGTAAATGTGAAAGTACATGTAGTCCTTGAAAGAGAAAAGATAATTGGTTTAATAAAACATTTGTTCATGCTCAGACCTTAAATTTCAGAGTTACTGATTAAGTTATATAAAAAATATTAAATAATGGTTATGCTACCAGTTGAAACGTGTGAAGCAGTAGGTTGATTCTATTTTATAGAAGTGTGTTGGGGGAAGTTGCTAATCAACTGGTATCAATTGGGTTTAATCAATATAATTGGACATGCAAGTATCTTTTGTCTAAAACTAGGTAGTCGTGACTATAGGTCTGTGGATCAAGTGCCTGCAACGTAGTGAAAAACCTGCCAGTGAACAATCTGCGTCAATATTATTATGCAGACAAAAAGAAGATAAAATTCTGAACAAAACACTGAGCACGTACTTGAAATTAGAAGGAAAAATACTTCTTTTATCGCAACCCCTTTGCTATGCTGCTGACACACCACAGAATGAAAACAACATTTTTTAAAAATCAATACTATTGTTGCCACTTTCAGTATCTCTTATTTCCTGCTAACAAAGCTTTATTTTATCTGTCTGAGACCCATTCAGCATCTGTGGTAGACAAATGATGACTGCTGCTTAGGTTTGTGCAATATCCTTTCTTTATGTTGTATGATCTCTGACGTGTGATAACACATCAGGTGTCTCTGCTTTTTGATGTTGTATCTGAGCCAAACACAGATAGCAATCACTGACATCTGTGAAGCTAAAAAGAGAGCACCCATTTAGAACAAGGTGTTTCAGCTGACATCATCATACCAACAATGATAACTCAACAGTGTAGAAGTCTACCTAGTGCGATATGTTTATATACAAAAATTCCCCACTCGCCCCTACGGGAGGTCTTTGTCTCCTTCATGCTCGTGTCCCCTACCAGAGGCCTGGGAGCTGGAGAGTCCTGTGCAGTATCTTAGCTGTTCCACAGGTTCCCAGCCTGGTCGTCCTCAACTGCCTTCAGGGGCATTTTCCACTTTGATCTTGGGATCTCCAGCCCAGACTTGGTACAGATGTTTCTGTACACTATGTTGGCCACTTGGTTGTGGCGTTCAATGTACCCCCTGCCTGCTAGCATCTTACCTCCCACTGTATGTGCTGGATTGTGTCAGGGGGGGCCTCTTTGCACAACCTGCATCTGGGGTCCTTAGGGCTTATTCCTTTACTGCCCGGATTAGTGCCACTGTGCTATCCTTCAGTCCAGCTTTCTCTAGCCACTGGTAGAATTTTTCAATATCAGCCACTTCTTTTATCTGCCGGTGTTACACATCGTGCAGATTTTGTCCTTCCATGATGGTTCTTACTCTTCTTTTTCCATCTCCTGTGGTTTCTGCTGCCTGAGGTATTCACTAAGGGCCATCTTCCTGATGTACTGAATCTTAGCCGTTTCATCCTGGATAGAAGCTATAAATTTATATTCCATGGTACAGATGTCTCACATATTGTAACATATTAGATTAATAGGCAAAGACAAATTACATGACTAACAGAAGTTCTATGAGAGGACAGTTAATTAGCTTATTGTTCAAAGTCTGAATTAATTAGTAGATGTTTTTGTGATGATGTATGAAGGTTTCAAAACAAAACCAAACTTACTCAATTACTTTCTGGGTGGTTAAATAAAAAAATAAAAATAAAAAAAATTGTAGGCAGCCACAATGACGCATATACTTGTTAAGAACCTCTGCTTTTGTAGCTCAGTCATTGTAAAAGTATTATTGCTAATCAGCTAGTAACCACTCAACCACTAAGAAGCTTAGATAGCATCCATAACTTTTCAAACATCACCTATGAATCTGTGCAAGACGCCCAGTGAGTCAGCTCTTGGACTTACAGAAGAACTGAAATATATTCATCCAATGTTCGTCATATGTTTAGAAGTAAAAGCATGCAGTTAGCAACATTAAACCCTTCCAGTAACGGCCTGGCCAGTACAAAAACATCCCATTTGGGATCTAATGATTTCAATCTTTCTCATCAGGTGTATTCAAGACAAGCTCTCTGGCACTCATCTCCAGCTACATTATGCCATGGGCATTCAGAGATATTGAGTTTGGTCACACAGAGCACTGCATGGAAAATTTCATCATGAAATATATAATTTATCGGGCCATTAGAAAGATAATAATGAGAATTGTAATGGATTCTGGTGGAGACAACACATTTGTGGCTCGAACTGCACTCACTGGGATTAGTTTTAGTGAGTTGGTTTTTTGTAACAGTATTTTAATTCTCATCAGGGGTTTCAAATCAAATATGTGTTTCAAACTTTATTCCAGTTAGTCTGTAAAGTATTCAGTGAGTTTCTATAGCTGTACTAAAAAGCTGCATAATGACAAAGTCTTTTGTTCAACTGTTCTCTTCGTTTATTTTCGGTTCTCTGCTTGCACAGCAAAACATGAGTCCTTAAAAACAATGATCTCAATCGTTGCTTAACTTCAGATCAGGCACTCATGGGGTTGCTGAATAAATAGCAGTCTTTTAAATCTGGAAAAGGTTTATGTTTGATTTTCTGATATTTTATTGTGATTAAAACGGTCACTAAAATCCATGTGTGTGTGACCACTTTGAAGAAGTAGTAGAAAAAAAAAACATTAAAAAAAAAAAAACTATATAAATTGACATGAACAGTTCTGTACAGTCAGCCTAGGGATGACAGATTAACAAATAATTCAATCACTAAGCCCTTACCTTTCCTCAGACTCTCCCAGCATGTCCCCTTCCACCTTATTTACCCCATCAATCAATACTCTGGTCATTTCATCTGGAGTTACCATTTAATTTGTGGAATACCCTCTGAGCTACAAACCTTCTGACAAACAACCTACTACAGACAATGTGTTTTAATGAGCAATGGCAGACGTTTGTTTACACTGAAAACTCCGCAGGATACATTTAACATTACAATGTATGTCCCGTCAAAATGAACTACTTATCTTTTCTACCAAATTAACTCACCTAAGGAATTATATTTGCCAGATGAAGTCTGGCCTTTTGGCCCTCGATCTGTTGGACTCCTGATTAAACATAGGTTTCTTTCCCCTGTGCCTGAACCTAGTTTTCATCCAGCAGGGGCAGCCTACATGGAAATAGCATGTTTAAGAGTTGTCAAGATGTGCCACTAAAGAGGTCACTCAGATTTTCTTTGTCTACATGGAAAGGGAAAAGTAGAGCAGCTGGAATCCCTTTAATTCTCAATGCACAGATTAGGTTGGTGGGTGACTGAATTTTGCCATTTTTTAGATTAATAACTCTAATTTAAAGATAGATAAATTCATGCAAATGAATTGTTTTCTATATCCGAGATTATTTTAGAATTATGTTTAAAAAAATAGGTCGAAGCATGTCTCTTTCTTGTAAATGCATCTGAACGGGGCTTTGGAGTGATGAACAGCAGCACATGATTCCCAGACTGAGGCAGATCAACTCTCAAGGCTTCGACTGCACATTTTCTCCCAAATGGTTAAAAGTATAAATAGAGTTGTTACTGTTACTGTTGAGAGGAAATTGAGATCAAAGGTGAAGCAGGGTCATATAATGAGACGTTTCATTGAGGAGAGCTTGATTACAAGAAAACACAGCAGTGGAAAACCAGGTCAAACTCATTTCAAGAGGCAGAAGCATCATTTGAAGGAAACACATTGAATCGAATTCCAATATTTGCAAATGTTCTTGGGTCTTATGAGTTAAAAGTAGCATAACATTCAGATGCCAAATGGTTAAAAAAGAAAAGAATTTCAATTCATAAAATACTGAATCAGAAAATGTTAAGTGTATTTATTGGAGTACCACTTTAAGCAGACATAGCTATTAATGCCTTTGGTTGTATCTGATTACACTTCTGTCTTTAATATCTCCCAAAAGTGATATTTCTTATATTTCTTACTATAGCTACTTATAGTACCATGTCATTGTGTTTCAAACTGAAAACAAATTTATTTTCCACATGGAAATGAAAGTCCTAAATAGTATCTTTCCTGTTGTTTGATGTAACAGCCCCTCATTTTCATCATGCTACCCCCTCACCTCACTAAGCCATTAGTCCATCTAAACCCCCCACTAAAGCCATGAAATGCTCACTAAACCTCGCAAACCTTCACCGGAGCAAGAAAGCTATTTCAGCTCCAGCTTCAAACAGTGGGGGATGAACTCAGGCTCACTGTTTCATCTAAACGCTGATATATTTTTTCTCCTCAGAAGATTTACTTTAAAGTGTATGTTGTCCACACAGCTTGCAAGCTCATTTTTGCTGGTGAGATACAAATATTGTCAGTTTTGTTTTTCTTTTACACAGTGTTGTGATGGCTGCAGTTATTTCACTAAATGTCACAGCTTTATGCGTTTCATTTTAATAAGATTCATCTCTCTGTTGTGTTTGGAGCTGCTGCTTATCTGTTTATCAGTATATTTGCACAGTTACTTTGATAAAGTCAGAATCCTTGAAAAAGAAGACATGGGTGTGTTGGGGTGTGTGTGCCATTGGCACGCTGAGTCCTAAATGACTCTTGACACCTCCCGTGATTAGCTCGGCCATGGCACAGTTGTTTTCTGCAGTGATGTCAAGGCCACACTGACACAGTTAAATGTTCCAGTTTTCCATCCCAGTCTTTTTCACATGAACTATCTTTAAAACCCCCAAAACATAAAGGTTTTGAGAATTTTACAGAATAATATTGCAACACAGCCTATAAATGTGTCTTAAATTAGTATGTCTGGCTATCCATTCAAATATAAAAAAAATAGCAAATATTTGCATGACTGTTTCAACCTAAAAACAATATTACGTGCACATGGTTGCTCTTGTCCACTAGTGCAGATCCAATATTGGCATAGGATGGAAGCACTACAAATCTGCTGTATTTATTACAGTGTAATCCAAAAACAACCCATTTGAGTCGCTTTTGTGCTCAGGCTGCTTAAAATCCACTGAGAATTACAGCTGAGCAATCACAAAAAAGATTAACCACAGAGGATGGAGATCACAGAGATCCAAGTTAATGTAACAACAACTATAATCCAGAAGAACGTATCAGGATTCAAAGCAGAAATTTATCAAACTGGTTTGTGCCCTGTTTTCTTGGCTTACTGTACAAGGACTAATAGTTTCCAACCTTGATTTCATGCAATATTTTGAATTCCACAGTAAAGCTCAGGATAATGTGTTTGCCATGACCTGGGCTTCTGTGACACAGTGCTTTAAAACACAATAACAAAGAATGCCATCCCCTCTTGAAGCTAAAAACCCACAACGTGAGTGCACACGTCACAGGCTCATCTAACTGACACCCACGGACACTGTTTACTCTGGAGACAGAGAGGTCTTCTTCACCGTGGCAGACGGAACAAATGTAACAGAGCCACGTCTGTTGTTTTCTTCTCTCAATTTGCTCCTCTTAAGGCCCATCTGTCCACATCAGTTCACTTCAACAGAGGCAGGTACGAGTGCAAAGCAGTCACCAAGTGTTATGTGAACATGAGCAATGAGCTGTGGATTCACACTCTCAGTAGCATAATGTGACAGTGACTTGAAGCGATTCTTATTGAGTAGCATTTGGTGTGAATAGAGTGGGCAGACTTTACTCACAAGCATTGTTTTAGAAAGCACTCACCACCACACCATATAGCTCTGTTTCCTGTTTTGATTCGTCACTATCTGCACACATTCATACAAGATTGTTATTCATGTGCAAAACAAAATGACAATATACAGTGAATACCAATCACATGCAGTTATAATGGCTGAGACCTTACTGTTTTGTTTAATGTAATTCCCAGTTATTTATATTTCAGTACTGCATCATTTACAAATCTCCTCCTCAATTACACAGCCCACAACACATGGCAGGTTCCAATAGCAACAGCACTGTTGGTTTGTTCAATATTAAAGATTCATTAGGAGGCAGACAATGTTTTATTGAAACAGGGTTTGTTACTGAAGCCGGAGGCGGCTGAGCTTTCCATCTCTGTCACTGTGTCTCTGGTTGTGTACGGCAACACAGCACCGCCACCAAAGGAAAGCAACCTTCTCACTTTCTCGCGTTCCCTCTCTCAGTTTGCCGCTCGCCGTGTTTCTGTATCTCCTTACACAGCCATCTGTCCCTGGCCTGTGTGTTTTGTGATCTGTGTTGCTGAGCAAACACTGTGGAAGCCTCACAGAGAGTTTTCAACCCCAAATCCTAGGCTGGTACTCACGGCAGAATGTAAATATCCAATATATTACTTCCTCTTGTAAATACATATCTTTGGAAAAAATACATATGCCTGATCTTTTTCAGACATGTTTACTGATTTCGTGATGTGCTTTTATGACTCAGCTCTACAGTAGCTTTGATGTGTCAATAACAATATATGAAAATGACCTGTGTAAAAGGAAATACTGCTAATACTTCAGTGTTTTAAAGTGAAAAGGGGAAAGAAAGACACTTCGGCAGAACAAGTGACAGCCAGTGTGTATGTACACACACATGGATTTCTTTTTGATTTTGTGTAAGACCCCAAATACTCACACGTCTGAGTAACTCATCAACATTTTTAATAAGGAAAAAAAAAACATTCAACTCCTCAACTTCTCCCTGACACACCTATCATCGCCAGATAACATTTACTCAAATGATTTAAATAAGCTAAGCGGTAATATAAAAGCAACTTAAGATCATTGTCTATATATATATACATCATACCTGCCTCTGTTGAAGTGAACTGATGTGGACAGATGTGCCTTAAGAGGAGTAAACTGAGAGAAGAAAACAACAGACGTGGTTCTGTTACATTATATAACATATAAATATGTTTTAAGTAAGAATTCATAATTTAAGAATTTAGAAAAATAAGTAAAAGTAAGACCAAGTTTTAATGTGTAGTTGCAGAAATGTACATTTTTCATGTCATAATCTGAGGTTCTGCATGGGTTACCTTCAAGGCAGTGGCATTTAAGCAGAATAAATATTCACATCCATGGCACCAGAGATAATCCCCACAGGGCCATGGAGTGCACAGTGTAAGAACGAATAAAGCCAGAGCTGAAAACAACTTATCGCAGATGCACAGACAGGTGGACAGACAGTGACGCTCACTAACAGCTGGCTACATTTCATCTCACTTATTAAACTGGAATTCAGACAAGTGTTCTGTAGACCACCATCACTTAACGGACTGCATCCATTTAGGTTTAAAGAGAGATGTTGCCTTATATTTATTGTGGCTCAATCTTCTGAATGCCAATGAGTTCAAATTTCAGAATTCACAATAAAAGAATCACAAGCACTGTGCTGAATCATTACAAAAAAGTTCATCAGAGATATTTTGCCTTTTGCATTTACTCTAGATAGAAAAGTTTAAAAGAAAAGTAATTAAATTAATTGAGACAATTTCAGAATGCAAACAAGAAGGGTTAGTTTCTTTACATCAATAGTCTTGTAACTATGTTCTGTATTCCTCACAGAAAGGCCATGAGCTTTGCTGAGTCTTATGAAAGAGTCTAATAAATAGTCTCTGCCACTGTGAACAAAACTGCATCACTGTAGATGAAACACTTGAGCCTGCTTCCTCCCAATGAAAGTGTCAGTAGTCTGGTTTCATAAACAGATACAAACAATACAAGAGGGACAATGAAGAAAAGATTAGATCTCAGTTGAAATCTATCCTCTCAGGTGTCCCACACACTCTTGACCCATTTTCTATGTCTTGTCAGACCATCTCATGTAAATTGAACTGTTTCACTCTTCAGATTTCAGAGGACCGCTCTGGAAAAGCTGCTGCTGTGCAAGATGCAAAACAATGTAAGACAGAGCAAAGGGAAAACAATCAGTGACATATCATATCAGCTTGAAGAGAGAGCACCAGAATCAAAGCCTCTTTCACAGCCACAAGTTTCAGGTTTTATGAACCTTGAAAGCATAAGCCTCCACATGGAGTGTTTGCACCTCTTTATTTTGAGCTAACTTTAATATTCTTTACACCTTAGTCAGCTGTCTATGTCAAAAGATGCTATAAGATACAGGCCGTTGGATTTAGTACCATCCAAATGAAACATAAAAAAATATGCAGCAATATTAATAATAGTTAAAGCTAATGGATCCATTTGTTCTCAGAGGGTTTATTTTAAATAATCAATTTTAAAAAAGCTGAATAAGGTGTCCTTTGACACAAGGTATAAAACACTTCACTGGATTTCTTTAACTACACTATGATCCAGGCATTTTTATGACTTCCGAGTAGCACATCTTCAGTCCATACATCCAGATCCAGTCAAATTATACAGTCAGAGTTAAGGCTAATAATTAAGCAGTGGATACTGGCAGGTGTTTCAGTAGTAGTTGGTATATGAGAGGTCTGTGTTGTGCAGATGGCTGTCCATTCTGTTTACACCTCTCCTCAAGAACAGCACTGCTACAGCCAAATCTACCTCCCCTACCCCAGTCTGAGTGCTAATATATTAAGTGTACCACATACAAACCGATACGGACGGCCCTTTGAAAGAAAATGATTCACAAAGTCAAGTGATGTTTAAAAAAAAAAAAAAAAAAAACAAACAAAACACCTGCTATCTCTGAGTCTTAGATGCAATCAGCTGCTGTTATTTTGTACTTATCAAGATTAAGATAATTACTTTACTCTCCCACATGTTATATATGAGACATACAATCACAGTAACACAACTTCAAAGCTCCAACTAGCAACTATTGTATCATGGTAGTGATGAATATTCAAATTCTATTAAAAACAACAAATGTACAATACACACATCTAAACCCGAAACTACAAAACTACTGGGTTGAATAGCCTTAAACTCTACATATTCAGAAAGAGCAATTACAGCGAATTACCAGTTCATTTGATCATTTATGATTTTTATGTGAAATTAATCATAAGCTTGGAGTCAAACATCATGCTGTGTAAACATTACTAGTCTGATGCCTTACCATTGATTGACAGCTTTAATCATTTTAACTTATATGCACCATTTTAGTTTTAATCTAGCTTAGAAACAGGAACACAGCTGAGACAGTGTTGTGTTATTTACTCCATTTCTTTTCTATGCTCCCCAGACAATTTATAAATAAAATGCGACTGGAATCACACATCGTTATTTACATCCCAAATGTACAAACGAACTCATCACATCACTGAACTTTGTAAGGGCACCAGCAGGAGGAAATGATTATTTTTCAATTGCGAGGCAATTATCAGTGTCATTGTGAGGAAGGGTTCCTGCTGATGTGTCAGTAGCATATTTAACAAAAATAAGTGGCATCTGAGGTGTAGCTGTATGTAACTTTCCAACATTCATTGTATGTAAGTACAGCTGCAAAATAACAGGCATTGGATGTGAAAAACTGGCAAGTGCAGGTATGAATTCGCAGATGCAGTTTTTCATTCCTTAAACAGGCTCTGTACAGTACTGTACATACTGTAATGTGATGTTTGGACTCACAGGAGATGGACATCTAAAATGACATATGACATAAAAGCCAAGTCAATGTAAAAAGGAAAATGCTTTGTTCATCTGCAGCGAATGTTGTTTCTAAGCGTATAATTCCTGTCTGTGCACAGTGAGTCACAGACAGCCAAAACACGGTGGTCTGTACCACTGACAGCTCATTCAGACAGAGCCCACCTGAGAAATCTGAGCTGACGCCTGCCTCCCTCTATGAGCTACACTATCTATCATCTCTGGGCTCTGAAAAGAAGAATAAAAACCAATTCTGGTTTCATGAGATTAGAAAATTGCACACGGTGACCAGGACACAACTTGTGCTTTCACATTCAATTGCAAAGCTTAAAAGTGTATCTGTGGGTGCTCTCTGTTGAGGAAACAAGTAAGACAATAGAATGCAAAATTGATACCGGATACACCTAAATGTGTTAGTTTCATTTTATAACATTTCATTACTAATTAATATTATAATAATTAATATATTACCACATGGTTTGTTTGCAAAATCCTATAAAGCAACCAGTAACGAAAGCAATAAATTAAGTATTAGTATGAATTGGAAATATTCGAACAGAGGGAATGTAAGTCAAACATCACAGCCCACAGGTTCATAAAAATCTCTCTGCGTAAAAGTGGGTGGAAACATCATCAAGGCCCTTTATACCAAGAAGACACAAACGGTACATAAAGAGTCAATAGACTTTCAAATGCTAACCCACAGTGATCTCAACATTGTGAGCTTGCTGCACTGACCTTGAAGTCCTAAAATAGTATTATAATAGTAGTATTCAAAGGCTTCATCTGCATTTAATTAGTATGTTCTAATAGATATAAAGCTTGTGTATGCATAATGAAAAGGAAAATTAAATCAGCATAGTAACAACTGAAACTCAAATAGAAAAACACAAATTACCACCCAAAACAGAAATATGGAGTCTAAAAGTCATCTCACAGCACCATAAACATCGATTTTAAGTCATGTCTTTAGATGTTGTGGTGTCTAATGTGTTGTCTTTCACATAAACTACCGCTGCTTAAATTTTAATGCTGTGAGGAGGAAATGTATAAGGAAATGTGTAATGTAAAGAGATTTACTTCCCAAGAAAAGGGAAGCCAAAAACAGCTTTAGATAGAATCCAAGAACTATAAAAAGTCTGGTCGCACGATCTGCAGCAAACGCTCTCAATCACACTTAACAGCCTCACAAGCAGATAAACGACATAAAAAGTGAGCAGCAGCTGCTTAACATACCAGAAAACAGGTTGTAACAAGCCCCTGAGGCTTTGGGGCCACAGTTAGCGACTGTCCAGCTGTCAGCTATTATGTAAACAGGTGACAAGACACAGAACAGGCATTTCGTGTGGGCATGGCCACATAATCCAGCACTAACTTTTAAGTGTTTTTGTTATTCTGTAACATGATCAATTATGTAATGTGTTCAATTACATCCGAGCTGCAGCTGTGACACGAACCCCAGGCTGATATTTTTGGCAATATGGCCAGAGCTACCTGCCAGTGCTTGATTTAATCTACCACACCAGGAGGGAACATTATTATTGCTAATTGGCCATTTACAAGTTTTAACTACAGTGGTTTTCAAGTCTCCACCTCTCCCTCTAATGAAACATAGCCTCAACTTTACCCACAAATTCAATCACAAACTCATTTATAAAACACATACTGGCTCAAGTCAGCTAAATTAACATATATGGCAAGGAGAGTAGCTTAAAGATTCAAAATATGGTTCAAAATAAAGTTTTATTTAGTAATATTGAAGATTCATGTTGATTCAGTGAACACTGACCATATGAATACCTCCAAAATGATCACAAATTAACAAACAACACTGTGTAAAACATTCTTGACAAAAGCGGTACATCATCAGCTTCACAGGACTAGTATTTACGTCAGAGTCTGAAAAGACTGACAAGACAAAATATATATATATAAAAATATTTCATACACCAGGAGGAGGGTAGAAGTTGTAAAGAAAAGTTATTAGGAAGAGATTCATTTAATATTTAGTAATGTAATGCACATTTTTGCTTCTCTCTGTAGTCGCTTTATGAACAGAGCAACTGGAAAAACACCAACCGCGGACAAGATCAACATCCTCCAGAATCACCCGGTCACCACAACTGTGTCTCCTAGGAGCTAGAGGTAGCCTCAGCAGCTTTATCACAACAGACAGACTCACTTTATGTAAATAAGCAGCAATGTGCAAAGAGCACATGGAGCAGAATAGACAAGGTAGCTGGAGTCGCAGTCAAGTAGCAAGTCTGTGTTTATACTGTGGCTACAGGATAAATGTGAGAATGCATCAAACTAAATTTCACTCAATAGTAAAACTGTTAAGTTACACCAAATCAGTGTAGATTCATGCTTTCATACTGTTAAATATGGCTACCTACTTCGTTAAGAATCACATAACCCACTGTGAAGTATAAGACTTTGTACAGTAAAAATGAGACAATTTGTTGATCTAGGGAGTAGCTGATGAACAGAAAATTAAACTGAATCTATTTTGATAATAATTAGCAATAATGAAAATAATCATTTGTCTGGAGCAAAGCAAACACTACACTGTTCTGTTTTTTTTTCCTACAGCAGGACATACAATCTTTTACACTGTTATTGCTTGCTTGGTTTTTATATATCAGTTGTTTTTTTTTTTTCATTTCTTTATGAGCACATTTAGTATGACAATAAAAATCAAACAGCAGAATGAATGAGAAATGAGAACTTAATTCATGAAGTCCTTTCGTTTTCAAACTGCACATTATGGTGTCATTAGCTTAGTGATGGTACAGCCTGATATAAAAAAATATAACAATGACTGTGGTTCATTAACATTTTGATACTGATTCAGCTGCCAAAAGGCCAAGGACCATTACAATAATCTGGACAGAAAAAAATATATATTGCAACTCACTCAGCAGTAAAATCAAACTAAATGCATACAAGCAGCACTGACTAACAGGGCCCCTAGAAAATCCTGAATGTCCTGTATAGCATCTCCGAAGGAAAGCACAGCTGTTACATCAATGGCAGCATGAAATCTATTACAAGGCTTAGCCCTCACTTAATGAATCAGAAATTTTCTTGAGGCCAGAGCAGAATATAATACATTTGCTCTGTGCAAATATATTGCAGCAATACCTTGCAATACACCTGGTTAATTCATTTTTCTCATAGCAGAATCATTACAAAAATGCCAAGAGCATTACTAGAATCCACTGAATACTTTTCACTGCTTCAGGCTACTGACTCTTTGTCACTTTACCCTGACAAGATGATATAATCAATGTTTTCAATTCAGAGCCTGAACCAGGGAAATACTTGATCATGCCTCAGTAATTACAAAGCAAATAAAGATCTGTGCTTCAAGCTCTCGCCTGCATTATATTACCACTATCAGTTAAAGTAACCCAGAACTAATCAACCCAGGGATCCATAAAGATTTCACTCTGGATATCATTCAGTATCGGTATGTACTATCAGGCTTGTTTCATTCTGGGAGAATACTGACAAACAATGTTTGTATTTGAAAGTCATTCAGGTCATATTCAGAAGATCAGTCTAGTTAAAGTGATTATATTGCTTTAGATTATCCTTATCATATTTAACACAAAATCAATTTAACAAATCACTGATCTGATGCTGTTCAATGGATAAAACAACATCTTTTTCCTTGAATTACAATTCATGGAAAACTAAGTATGTTTTTAAATTGTGATTTCACAGCCTGAAATTGCAAAGTTATGTTTTAACAGAAATGAGATATTTGCTTGTCTCACCACAAGTCAGAAACATGGTTTTACCCAGATCACCCCTGACAGACAGGGAGGCCCGGCAGGCTGTTCACAGTCACTGCATTCGAGACATGCTATGATATAATGACACATACATCACGGCTGTGTTCCTTACTGTCACACTGCTTTTTAACTCTCATATAAAACAAACACCTGCTAGTCATGATCAACAATCAGGCAACTTATCTGACATATTCCACCACTTGGATCAACTTAATAAGGACCCATATATCAGAGATAAAACATTCCTTGCCTGTCAAAAAACTTGACACATTTCAAACCCTGCTGTATGCTGATTCACATCAATGCATCACTTTCCTGCTTTGCATAATTTAATCCCCTCCCACCTGTGGTAAAAGGAGTCACAGATGCCTCTTGGAGCCACTAAATAATAACTTTGCCTCCAAACAATGTTAACTACAACCCTTCTGGGCTGCATGAAGGGCCTTTTCAGTTTTGTAGTTGATGTGGAATTTGTAGCAACCAGCTGATTCCATAGCTACAGTAGGTAAGACTTCTAGCTTGAACTATCTGACACATACAAACAGGTCTGCACTGTTTATTTCAAATGCTTAGATCAAATTGAAGAAGCCATGTTGTTATTCTCAAGATGAAAATTAAATAAACTACTACCAAGTGCATATCATGCATATGTGCATTACTTGTCCAATAGTCAAAGGGCACCCAACATTTAATGTCATCTAGTCCATTTAATATCCCAATTCTCCAACCAGCTAGGAAGAAAACAGACAAAGGGCATCAGCATCCCAAGACAGAGCAGCCAACTCGGCAGTGGTCAGCAGTGGCAGCATATCTCTCTTTATGCAGCTATCAAGAAATTAAAGCAGCAACCTAAGGCGGTGAGAGTGACAGTGCCCAAAACAATTTCCTTGGCAATTCTCTTGCTCACAGGCTATTGTTGGGTTTTCTTCTAACCACTTGCACATTGCCAAAGTGCAGCTTAGTTGCCATATGTTGCCAAGTATTAAAAATAGAGTTGAGAGAAATAAATGCTTAGCAAGATCCTAAGCTGCTAAAAATGTGCAAAAATCCCTTAATACAACAACTTTTGGCAGAGTTCTCTAAGACAGACACATCACAATGACACTGGAAATGCCAAATGGAAAATCACATGACAACCTGAATGAAAGCAAACAACATAAGCCAAAACTGTAGTAACCAGAATCTTCTCTTTCTGTCAAGACGCTTTAACCCAGTAAATGCATCTATAGGACTCTGCCTAAGGAGATTATGAAACAGAACTTACCTGGTACAGCATATTGTACAGTAACTGTGAGACCACTGGGAAGGATCCGTCAGGGGGTTTGAGATGTATAGGAAAATGCATGACCTCTGCAATCACTCAGCTTTTTCAGGATTTTTTTTTTAGACTAAATTTAGGTTCATCTTCTTTCATCATAATAAACTGTTTTCCCGAAAATAAGGAAAAATAAGGGGGAAACTATTGAAATGTTCCAATGGCGTGTAATAAATTTCCTCATCACGTAATTGGGGGTCTGCTCTATACATTTTTTACTCGCTGCTGCCCCCGATGTTTGGAAGACAAATTAAAATTGATGGATCATCGACTTGCAATATAGCTTCTGGCCGTCAGTGGCAGAGATGGTAGAAGTCATAGAGTCATGGAGATGTGAATTTATACTAAAGAGCCCCATCTGAAATTGAAATGTTTTGTTCCCTCCCGACAGGGTCAAAAGTGGGAAAAGAAAGTTGTGTTCGAGCTCGATCCATACTTACTCAAAAGACCTATTGACTTTCCATGAAGTCAAGTGGTACTTTGATTTGTCAGTTTAAACATACCTCTTAATCAAAAGTTCTGTTCTGCTCATCCATTGCGCGCGTCAGAAGGTGCCATTAAAGGGCATGCGCCATGTAAATCAGCTCAATCTGTATGCACGACTGGATATGTGCATCACAGGAGACAGCCTCTCCTTCGTTCAGAGGTGAGTCTATGTAGCACCTCTTCAGGGCGCTGCTCATGTGCGTCCGTTAACATCTCCGCGCTCTCCAGCTGGAGACAGTCATCACATGCATCTCAACACGAGCGCACCGGAGCTTTGGAGCCAAGCAAATGTATTTTTGATTTTACTTACTTGCTCTACCTTTTGTCCTTTTCTCCTGGCATGTAATGCAGACCACACTGTGGGATTATTAAAACCAGCATTGAAGAGATATTTTCCATTCCGATGCCGGTGATGGAAAGTTAAGGAATTATTTGGAGAAGAAAATGAATCGGCCCTAAAAACCGACATACTCACACCTGTGCAGAAGTGGTGTATTTTGTAAATGGTGAGATTAAATCCGATTACAGGTAAAGCGATTGTTGTGTTTAATGACATTAGTGTGAATGGTGAAATGTCGCAGATGCACTTTAAGTGGCATGAGTACTTTGACAGGTTAATGTGATTAGTCTCTGTACATTCAAATGACCAAATTTACCTGACTGAACATGTTTGACTTTTTAAGAAGTGCTATTGTTTTCCAGTGTGTAGTTTTACTGGTTAACTGGTAAAATGATGATGTACTTGCATGTGCGTAACAAAATGTGATTAATTTAAACCCAAATCCTCTGATGGCTCTCTGCAGGGTTTGACAGCAATGTAAATAAAATTCCTTCACCTCAATCTCACTTTATTTTCCAGACGCTGGATTTACATGAATAATGACGAGCGTGTAATAATTTATTCAAATGAATTTCCATCTTCTACCTCTTAGGCGCTATAAGTTAGAGCAGAACGCAGCGGATGAGGCTTAACATGAGGAAAACAACCTAAAGCAACCACTTTGTTAAAATATTATTTCACCAGCTGGTTTGATGGCAGACAACATTTTTCACTTTGTCTCCACTGTGGTGGCTCCGCGGTGGAATGCATATTGCACGGTATGCCTAATGTCTTAACTCCAGCAGTTTAATAACTCGTGAAATGTTCCATAATATAAAGTAAAACTCTACTCAAAGGTGTTCAATGCCTTTGAGAGATTGCGCATGTGGTTCAGCTGAAATACTTTCTGTAGGAATGATTCATGATTATATTATTCTTTATTTTGTGCAAGACAAACAAAAGATGTCTCTCCCATTGTGTTTCCAAATGTTACATTATGCAATAATCTGTCCATCAGCCTGACTCAGACAACGCAGAATGGACGAGCAGGCCAGTTCGTGGAAAAGCTCAGTACTTCACTAACATTTTATCACCTGTTCAAGCAGGAAAACAAAAACTGCAGCCAGGGTCCTTGTTCTCATGGTGAAAATGATAAACTGGCAAAATAAAACCTCTTCTGTTATTGGCACTAAAGTAAGTTGTCAGACCATGTTTGCCTCATGTGCAGTGGCAGTGACAGGCACTTCAATCTGCAGCAAGGCTCTGCCATTCAATTACTTAGCCTAGAATTAATTTACATCCATGCCCACCCCCTAATAAATTGAAAAAAAAAAAGTGTCAGCAAATAATTCTGTGCAGCCCATTGCAGCTGATCATTAAGCTACATGTAAAAGGCAAGTATTTCCCCAGGGAGAACCTATGACTGCAGGGTGCATAGAATGATTTCCCTTGGTACTAGTACCAGACTAAATAATCACACAGGAATGGTATGGCCTCAGGTAGAAATCACTGCTTTAGAGCCCTAGGTGCTCATCTTTACACATGCCTTAAATGAGATTTGTTCTTAAATAGGACCAATGTAAAATCTATAAACTCACCACACAAACTGTTTGCTATGAGGGAGATTCAAAAGGACACAATTATCGTAACATCTGAAAATAAGAGCTGTTTACCTGGGTGATACCAAGGATTTACAACATGACAGAGTTTATTGTATTGTGTCTTGCTGTTTGTGCCCAGTGTTATTGCAGAACGTGACAGCCACTTATTACATCCGGATCAACTGGTGCATCAATTGAGCATATCTGTCAGAAAATAGTCTGAGTAGTGGAAGAAGAAAGATCACTTGCAATATCTGATGAAAATTACAACAATGTATCTCAGTTTTCTCTATCTGCAAATCACAGAGGCTGCATCATAACTAATAATTCAAAAAAAATAATTGTTTTATTCTGTGAGGACTGTATTTATAATAGACGTAATTCTAAAGTGGTCTATATTGTACCTTACATAGATCTTCGTGTGTGCAGGTGGAATGCCATAACTAGCAGAGACAGAGACTGAGGTATCATGGATTCCTGGATCTTCTCATCGTCTCCTCCAAACCTGTCGGAGCACCTCATGTATGACAGCTTCATGCAGGGCAATGAGTCTGACCTTCATGGGAACTACACAGACCACAGCTTCACTAGAACCAGTACAGTGGTCATCACCTGCATGTACTTTCTGGTTTGTACTGTGGGGCTCTGTGGAAACACCCTTGTCATCTACGTTATCCTGCGCTATGCTAAGATGAAGACAGTGACCAACATCTACATCCTCAACCTGGCGGTAGCTGACGTGCTCTTCATGCTGGGCTTGCCATTCATCGCCATCCAGTTGGCGTTGGTCCACTGGCCATTTGGTCCTGTGCTCTGCAGGGTAGTTATGACCGTCGACTCCCTGAACCAATTCACTTCTATCTTCTGCCTGATGGTCATGAGCATCGACCGCTATCTGGCTGTGGTGCATCCAATTAAGTCCACAAAGTGGCGCAAGCCTCGTATGGCCAAGACTATTAATTTAGCAGTGTGGGGGGTGTCACTGATGGTTAACCTGCCCATTGTTATCTACAGCGGCATCATCACAAAGAACGATGTCTGCTTCTGCACCATCGTGTGGCCTGAGCCTCAAGAGACCTACTACACAGTGTTTATGTTCTACACCTTCATCCTGGGCTTCTTCCTGCCCCTCATGGTCATCTGTCTTTGCTACTTGTTCATCATCATCAAGGTGAAGTCCTCAGGCATCCGGGTGGGCTCTTCAAAGAGGAAGCGCTCAGAGAGGAAGGTGACTCGGATGGTGTCCATCGTAGTGGCAGTGTTTGTCTTCTGCTGGCTGCCTTTCTACGTCTTTAACGTCACCTCGGTGACAGGCACCATCAGCACCACTCCCATCCTGAGAAGCACTTTTGCTTTTGTGGTGGTGCTAGGATACGCCAACAGCTGTGCCAACCCCATCCTCTACGCCTTCTTGTCAGAGAACTTCAAAAAGAGTTTCCAGAATGTCCTTTGTCTTAAGAAGGTGGGAGGGCTGGATGAGGTTGAGCGCAGCGATAGTCGACAAGATAAATCCCGCATGATGAATGACCCTACGGAGACCCAAAGTACTCTACTGAATGGGGACCTGCAGACCAGCATCTGAGAGGAAGGTCATAAGCCTGCACATTACACAGATACAAACAGCCATTTTCTCTGAAAGTTGTCAGCTCCTGTCAACCTGTAAAGTTACAGACATTATTAAATATTGAACAAGGTGTTTACAAAGTAACGTCATCATTGTGGAGAACAAGAGAACTAAAAATTAAAAATGACACAGTTCCTATATCCGCATTTGTCCTGTTGGTTTCCTTGGCTTTAAACAAATCCATGCCGTAAATGAAATGTTTATCCTCAGTGTATTAACTGAGGTGAGGTAGAACAGACATCAAATGGTCCCCTGGGTGTCATGAGTTTTCCTCAGATACCCAGGCTTATGAACATATTTACAGTAAAAGGCCTGTGCCAAGTTTCACTGTTTTGTGTTATGTAAAAATAACAACATAACAGTGTGCTCATATGCTATAAACAACACACTGTACTGTTGGTAGAATTGGCAACTGTAACATTGCACAATGTTTGTCCATATCTCATCTGCAACATATTTTCTCTAGAAAGTGGCTTGACTGTAAATAACTGTACCCAACACAAAGACCATGTAGAAAGTCTACAGTTTTTATATTTTGGTGTCGTTTAGTTTTGAAACTCTCAATCTGACCAGTAAATAAGTGATAATATTTTTACAGACGTGCTGAATGTCGGTGCCATTAATGTTCTGTAATACAGCTGTTATTTATTTACATTTCTATTGTGCGTGAGCAGTTTTACCTGAGATACAATTGTATAAAATGTAAATAATCTTCAGTCAGTGGCCAAATATTTGTCATTTGTTACTTTCCCCTGCTTCATAATAGGCACATACATAATTCATACCACATTAATGGCACTGGCTCAGTTGATACACAGAGCTACTTTCTAACCAAAGTGCTGCTAATATGTAGAGGAACCCATACAGTATTATCTAAAATAATGTCACTGTTTGACTGTGTGCCATATTCTAAAAGACAGAATTTCAGTTGGGTAGTGTTTTATATCATTGTTTATTTAGCATTAGACTGTGTGATTCTCAGTTATTCAGTATTAATGCTGAAAAGTGGAGCCTTTTTTGTTGTGGTGGTCTAAAAAAAAAAGTTTTTATTTTACTCTCATTTACTTAACACTTCAGGGTTATAGTATGCATCAGAGGTCACAAGTCACCGGGTGACTGACCACAGTTTACCTGTATTTAACACATGTTCCATTTAATATTGTTCAATTGTACTATATTGGTAAGTGTTGTTGTGACTTTTTGTTTAATCCTCTACTTCTTTGATTTGACTTTGAGAAGAAGATGGGGTTAAGGAAGTTGTCCCTTACTGCCCCACACTGTGAGCTAGTTATGCTCACACTGACCCATCTTCCTCTTATAAACCCTTGTGATTGGGAAAGCCAGATGTTGAGTGTGGTTTCTGATCCTGGCTGTCTGAGATGTGAATTTGTGAAGGGCTAGAACACTTATGCCCAAGAGGCTCTGGTGTTCCTTTATCATCCTCACTGTGCCGCTGTAGGAGTCCACAGTTCAACCTGCCATCCTGTGATTCCATCTGTTGCTGTAGTCAGATTATTATTATGTGTGATAAATGAAACCTTTGCAAGTTCCCTCATATGCAACAAAGCTAGCAACAAATTGTGATGAGTGTTTAAAGTATCCTGAGTGTGTGTGTGTTTTGTATATGTGTAACTATTGATATTCAACACATCGAAAGTAGTTGTCCTCCTCCCAACCCAAGGCTAATGGATGCAATGGACCACACTGAGCATGTTTTAAAATTGTGCTTAAAACTTCATTATGTGTGAGTCTTGCACGATAAGCCGAGGTGAACACCCACGCATTCTCCCACCATGACTAATCAAATTCCACATACAATTTCCGTCCCTGCAGTATTGCTGAATTTGTTACCCAGCCTGAAAGAGCATTTTACCGCTAAAAGACATGGCACATCTCAATGTCCCATATTTCCATAGCAACAGTGACAAATAGTGTTGGTCCCATGGTTACATTCATTAGCATAATAATAATAACAGGGAGGTGACTCCAGACATACATTATGAATGTAGACATTCCTGAGATGAACGAAGATATAAAAGTTGCAGTACCATCCTCTGAGCTGTGAAACTAAATGCCTGAGCTACATTAAACCAGAATAAAATGTATACTGTAGCTTGTGTTAGTGTGTAGTACACAATGTAACTCAGAGCAAGCAAAACATCTTGCTTCATGCATCATAATAGCAGATATTACAGAGTAGGATGTTTACTGTTAATTAATATTTGACTAGAAATGCATAAGTAGTACAATAGAGAGTTGAGTTATTGTAAGAGTTGTAATTTTAATGCTGGCTTCTCTTACAACAGTGCTTACAGGTTATAACTGCTGCATTTTAAGACTACATTGCAGATTTCCTACTTGGCATTTGTTCCATTGCCGTAATAGTCCAGTGTTTGTGGATTTATCATGACTAATTGTTTTAACTGCTAAAATGCTATGAGTCACATTCTATGGAAAATTTTAATATCATTGTTTAAAGTTTCACTGTTTCCATGTAAAATTTGGATTATGTCTGTTCTTACAATTACAATTATTTTGTTAAATAACTCTGATACACCAAGTCTGATGGAGCAGAGTGTGAATAGTCATGTTGAAACTAAATAAAAAATAAGAATAAAGCATTTTCTTTCAGTGGAATGCCCTTCTGTCTGAAATAAATATGTGCTACACTGTACCAAATATGAATATAAAAGCTTGTGTTGTGCTTCTTGGTTTGACCACAAAGTGGCACCACAGCCCAACGTAAACTTCATCTGGTCTAAGACCAGGGGCAAAATGCCCCGTTACGAACAGAGGTTCTATTCCTTACCGTCTTCTCTTGGTCTATCAGAAGAATGCTTTTCTTTTCTTACAGGACTGTAGAGCAGGCAACTTTACACAGCCCTCAAACAAGTACGACTCAGACACATGACAGCAAGTCACTTATAGGACAAATATTATCCAGATGAAACGGATTGTGAACAAAATAAGACAAAACACAGCACATACACAATCCAGTTTTGTTCTGCATTTAATCACTGAAACGGATAATGAAGCTCTCCTCCTCCTTTTCGTTTCAGCTGCGTCCCTGAATGTCCTTGGGTGGTCTTAACTGCTCCATGATACATCAAAACCACAGTGCGACCGTTCACACAAAGTCTTTCATATTACTGTTCAGAAAACTGCCAGTGTCCTCTAGCTGAGGTTATGCAGCAGACCAAAGGATATGCATGTATTCAATTACAGAGCAGCTAAACAGGGGTTGTGGTTTTTATGTGGCATTATTTAGTGATAGATTAGGGCCCCTCATCTTATACATTATAACTGTATTTTTTAAACATACACAATCAGTGACATTCAAACATAACAGACTACAACACCCTGATGTGTATGTGCATAATCTAAAGTCTTACTTGACAGCATACTGACTGAACAGAGTGCTGGGTTTACTGCACTGCAGAGGCAAGACACACCACAAACCACACCGGTCTACACCAGCCACACAGTTTCCATGGAGAAAATTAACACTGATGGATTCAGAGCCAGGCTGTGGTTGCACAGTGCCCATATATTGTATGTATATATACATATACACACATATATATGCAATGTGTTTTACCCTCTATATATCTCATATGATCACCTTCCCATCCCCAAGCTACAGAACAAAAATCATGATGGGCAGCAGGCCTTGAGGCATTACTGAGGGCAATTTTTCCACATATTATAAGATCATGAGCCCAGTCGCATGCAGTGTTGTTAAATGGGCTTTTTTTTTTTCTCTTTTGCACAGAGCATTCAAGGTCTTGATTGAGGAGAGACCACATCATTAAGTCTTCTCTTCTGAATGCCATACAAAACCCAAAGCTGACATTCAACATACAATTCATAAACAGCAAAGGTGAGCCAATTTAATCACCACCATCATTATACCAACAATTCCACAAGAATGAAAGTATAATACGTCCAAAAACATTTCCAGTACTAGGACAGTGAGGGACATATGACTGTACTGAATTTTTTTTTTTAAAAAGACACAGAAAAGAACAGTAAACAAAAACTGAAAATTCAATGAGTTTGCTAAAAAAAAAAAAAAAAAAAATTCCCTGCCCTTTACCAGACTTAAAAATAAAACAATCAACACAGTAAATAATGGAACATGAGCACACTCAGATTCAAATCTGCTTAGTTTCCATGGCAGCACTTCCTCAGCAACAGTGTCTCTAAGCTCTCCCATGTTTTCTTTGCTCTTAAAAATAGTTGTATACGAGCTTCGTACAGTATTTTGTAACTAAATTCACAAATGATAAGAATCATAACCATAGCTTTAAAAATGTTCTTGCAAAGTTCATAATACGGTGATTTTATTTTTATTGTACTTTTTTTTTTTTTTTTTTTTTTTTTTGCATTCAGTCCCATATGCATATGACAACAAACTTTCTTCAATCATGACTGAGTTAAATGCTTGGTCAGTTGAAACAATAAGCACCATGGGAGAGATATGGAGGGTGAGGGGGTGGGGGTGGGGGTGAGGGTGAGGGTGAGGTTGAGGGTGTGTGTGTGTGTGTGGTGGGGGGGTGGAAGGGAGTCCGAATACTGTGAGAAAAATCCAGATGTGCCCAATCAACATGACAGTCAGTCACGCTCAAACTCTACCCCTGCAGCAGGTAGGGAAAGGGAGAGAGTAAAGGGCATAGGACCTCTACCCAAGCCTGGAACTGACAACAGACTCTTCCTCCTTCTCTCCTCTTCATTTAGTTTCAGTTTGTCAAGTAGATACCAAGAAGTAGCTCAGTGCTTGTTCTTTTTTTTTTTCTTTTGAAAGGTTGCATGATTTCACACGTCTTTATATTTTTGTCCTCCAGAGTTGGAGAAGCAGACTGGTAGTCAAAGAGTTTCAGGTAGCTTTGTGTTTCGTCCTGTCCCCAGTCCCTTGGCTCTCTCATTAGAAGCAGTGGTTCTTCATGGTCAGTGGTTACAAAGACTACTCATACTCAAGAAACTGTTTATGGTAGAATAAGAGATACCTAAGGGGGAAAGAAAAAACATTTAAATCAGGGTTCATACTGTATAATATCTTGTGGTACTGCTGATGTCTTCATTCTTACCCTTCACTATCGAGTACATCTTTAATGCTGGCCTTTGTGATTATGGCATCATCGCATTTGAACCACTGGTCTTTGTGCTGGCGGATAAAGCTGGTATAGTGACCACTCTCTAATGTGCCTTGGTGGTTCACCACCGCAAACAAGGAATACCTGGAAATAAAAAGGTGATTAAATAGGCATGATAGGTTGGCTAAACCTCCATGACCTTGTTTTGATGTTTACTTTTAACATATGGAAACATATCTAACAATCCAGTGCATCTTCATCATACACTGGTGGTTTAATTCTTAATAAAAAAAAAAAAGAAAAAAAAAAGAAAATGTAGATTCCTATAAATGTTACTCCTCAGGGCAATCTGTCAGTGGTATTAGGACAGTACATTCTTTGGATGGCAAATGTCTTGGAAAATGAAAACTACTGTAACTGCCATAGACACAGACAACTAAGCAGCTTTTAATAGACTTCAAACTGAATTAATCTGTGCAGGTCACAGCCAAATGCTTCAGATCATTAGCATGTACTGCTGTGCTGAGGTACATTGCTCCCATCGTATAAGTGTTGCTGTGCAACTGCTGACTGACTGAGTGTTAACAAACCAAGTTTCTGTAATACACATTTCCCAGGGTACTCACTTATTGTCATTGTTTAATACATCAACCGTCTGTTGATATTGCCCGTTCATTCTGCTCTCTTTACTGTTATTGACAGAACAAAGAAAAACAAAAGCATTTTAAAAACTACGTGCATGTGTAAAAATGCTACACTGGCATATATATCCACTAGGTGGCAGAATTATTCTTTCTATGAAAGCTGGTATCTCCTCTGCCTGTACCACTAATGAGCTTTCTGTCTCTGAACAGATCTGAATGGATGCTACAACCATGGGTGGGGCAAGATTACTGCTGCATGCTCTACTGACACTAATATATATTTATAGGGAGCATTCAATAGAGCTGTTTTGGCATACATGCAGATGTGTGCAAATACACAATGTACTACATAGTATATCACAAGCACACCTAAAAACATTCAATGTTAATTATTATGTTAACTATGTAAATACATAAGTGGGGGAGCTGATATTGGATATTTAGAAAAATTAATATTTGCCTATCTGGATGTTCACACTGGCAGCGCAGCCTTTAATATATATAGATAGAGAAACACAGTGACAGTGACCTCTCACCTAGATGCCATGAAAGGCGTCATGTCCAATTCTAGAGGGAAGGAAACATATGTAGTGATCTTCCTCCGCAGTTTAGCAGAGTGCTCAAAGCGCTGGAGATGGAAAGAGGGGGAAGGGGCAGAAAAATAAGAGGATGAGCGAGATAAAAGAGGTGTGAAGGGAGGAGATACATTTAGAAAATGAACATCATTTCAACATACAAAAAAAAAAACAAACCCAGTGAAAAGTGGAGTGCATAGATATTCATAAGAAGTAAATGACCGGCTTGAACTGTCCTAACACAATCTTCTTGTAGCCTGTTCTTATGAATATTATACATACATACATTAGAGGTCTCCAATACTGTATGATTAATAAAACATGGACAGTGGAGGACTGTATGACTTATTAAAATTATAGTTGTCCTGGGACACTTTGTGAAAGGGCTGCACGGTAGGAGGTTATGCAATAACAAAGGAATCAAATTATAAACACACCTACACAGAGGCACTTTGCTAGACTGCAAAATCTGAACTTTGGTTCCATCAGCAGAGTGGCCGCATACACACACATCCTATATTATGTGTAAACACATTCATGTATTGTAACTGTACTTGTACATTTATAGAAATAAAATCCCAATATTATTTTTATGTCTGTGTATGTGTAGAGTGATTGTTATGAATGGCAGTGTCATCCATAAAAAATCAAATTCAATATACAATTAATTATTAGGGACAGATAACGTAACGAGTGCTAATTGGCAGCACGTTGTTACTGGCTGACTCACTTTGAGATGGAAACATGCTACGATGGGGAGCTTCTTCATTGTCAGCTGTTTAGTGGACTCCTGGTAACTATGGCAACCGCCACACTTGATTTTGGCACTGCTTCCTAGATGCTCAGGCCGTGTAAACCTGCAGCAAGAGCATTGGAATTTAAAAAAAAAATAAAATAAGTGAGAGACAATATATATATATGGTAAGAGCAGAGAACGTGGGCAAAAAGAGACAGGAAGTAGAAACTGGGAGAAAGAGGATGAAAGCTGTTATAGTGTCTATAGGGCATATTTTCTTTGGCTAAGTCACACATCCTTCAAAATACGCACCCCACCACACCTGTTTACACATAAAGCTCTGGCTTGAAATTAATCAGAAGGTATGTGAGGGCCTAAGCCTCAAGTCTTCCTGGAGAGTTTTGGTGCAGCGACCCACAGCCCTGATAGTATTGCCAACACATCTATCACTAGGGCAACAGCATCAACCAGTTCTGTACCTTTAAGAGCCTTGCTGCAGCAACTAGGGGTGTGTAAGGAGCTGCAGTGAAAAAAAAAAAAAAAAAAAAACAGAAAGGAATGAGGTGAGAGAAAAAGAGGGGGAGAATAAGATGAATGCAAGAGGCAGAGTGAGGGCACAGGAAAAAAAATTAGGTGGAGAACGGAGGGAATGAAATAAGATAAGAAGAGTAGGAACAAAATTTTCAAGACTGAAGAGGCAGAGGAGCAGATATGAAAGGTCACACCTGCTCTGCCAACCAGGTGATGGGAGAAGATGAGATTCAGGGATAACAGAGTTGTTGTGCCAGAGAAGATGCCCCTAATGCAAGTGGAGGGATGAATGAAATATATGTGACCATTATTACATATGGTGGATGATGGGGAATTCAATTTGGTCAGTTTTTGTAGTCAGAAAGGAAAATCATGGCAGAAAAAAAAGACATTCTTCGGTTTCAGCTAAGACTGGATTTGCAGCTGTCTCTGTACAAATATCGTGAAATTTGGTAGGATGGCAAATTTCTAATGATATCGACAATCTTGTAAAGAAACATATTTCAAAAAAAGCTTTTTATTTGTATTTTTAAAAAGGCTTTCCTTACTTACCAAGAAAAAACCTTGTTCAGACAACACTTTCAACAGTCTTGGACTACTGTGACACACTATATCTCAATTAGACTTCCTGGTTAATAAAAGTGGAAGAAATAAAATAAAAATAAACCTGCGTAGGCAGTCTGTAAGCGTGGTGGACCCGGACAGGTGGCTTTCTCCGTTGACTGTGCTGCCGTCTCCTCCAGGGCTAAGGGGCCAGAAAGGCGTGGATGATCCAGGCAGGTCCAGACTGATGTCCCAGAACGGATCTATCGTTGTCGAAACCCCACTAGAAAAATAGTTTTAAGAAGTGGAGTGAATAAAATGATAAAGCTTTATGATGGGTTGTTGTGTGTACAATTGTATGTCACTTATTAAAGGTCATAATGAAACGATGACATAGATAGCAATATGAAAGCTTAAATTCACAGAGCCTCTGTAGATTCTAATGATGTTTTTGTTTAAACCTGTTGGGAGATTGAGTGCGTGCATGTGCAGAATATCCACACTGTTCTTCCAGGCCCATTTGCAATTAAGTGAAGTGTTGTATCAGAGAAAACTGTCTTTACATAAGGAATATGTATTATTGGTCTGAGGACTGTGATGGACTGCAGCCAAGCAAAATGGAGGCTTTCAATATCGAATGCACACAGTATATAAATATATAGGCACAGCGGATGGGCTGTCACACATCATCACTGCTGATTAGAAGAGTCCTTGTACTGTAATACCCAGTGGTACCAGCAGGTGGCTATTAAGGCAAGTGGGCACACATTTATGGCAGTGAGACAACAACCCTGCTGTTATATGGCCTTACGAGAAGTATTTTCTGTTTCTTAAGGCCTTACACAAACATAACCTGGACTCATCACTAAATTTGTTAAGGGATTGTGAAGAAGTTCATTTTGTGAAAGAATGATATATAAGGCAACATCACCAGCCATACATCATCTCTTCTCACTGTAGAGGTACATAACGTCACACTGAGCTGAGCTGGGCTGGGCTTGCCTGCTAGTCTGGGCAAGGTGTTTTGCAGTTCAGTGCAGCGTGTTAGTGCTAATGTGACAGGACAGCTCTAGGGGGCAGGCAGGCAGGCAACGCTTGGGTTGTGCTGCTGTCTAGACAACCCCCTTTAAAACACCTCAGCAAGGTCTGGAGCTTTAAATAAGAGCAGTGGAGAAGACACAACCAGTGGTTCAGCCTTTCTGTGAGTACATGTGGTGTCCACATCGATTAGCCCAGCAGGAAGAGGCGTCTACAGTATCGGAGAACAACTGGAATGGATGGATGACTGATGAATGAGTAAATGTAGTGTAAGCGGGAGGAGCGGGGTAGGTGATGATGCAACACTCCAATGAGATGGATGGAAAGTAAACATCTCAGGTGGGATGTCATTTCAGTAATTTATTCTTGGCTTCTTCACGCACAAAAGACACAAACTTACTGGCAAACCTGACAGGTAACATCTGATTGCAGACCCCCAGTAAAGATTTGGTCAATAATGCAGTTACAATGGTTAGGATTGTTGGCCTTCTTCCCATTGTCGTCTCCTGTGGACCACAGAAAAGAGTAAATATAAATACACAGGCAACACCAACAACCTCTTTAGCACCTCCCACTGATTCTTCCTGGCCCTCTTACTCACTTTACCATTCTCCTGCAACGGAGCCTCTATGCTACTTCACAACTCTCAATCCTCTATAGCCAATCAGAGTAAACCTTACTGCATGGTGTGTGGGTGAGTCAGCCTGTCATTGCACTGCAGCAGAGCCTATTGACATTCATGACACTGCTTGCTTGCTGTCCCTTGGTACACACAATTGACAGTCTCCTTCAGTATGTTTTGAGTGAAGTAAGGCACTGTGCAGTGTGAGATTATCTAAGTTGGAACACCACAAGCCAGATCAGTAGGTGGCACAGTCCCAGACACATTCCTCTCAATCTCAGCTGACACTGCCCTTTGCTGTGTTTCCCATTCAGACTTGAGCAAGCAATCCTGACAGAAAATACTGTACTTATCAATACACAGGAAAAACAAATAGAAGAAACTTCAAACATACTTTTAAAGACAACTTGGTCTGATTTTTGACCCTGAAATTATTATACTGTTTTTTAAAAACAGCAGAGCCGGATTACAGGGAATTAAGTTAGGCTTACTGATGGTATCCCCTTTGCAGTGTCTGTGTAGTACATCCAACGCTGCGATGAGAAACTCATGAGCATCTTGCTGCTCATAGCCTGCGAGGTGACGTGCATGGGTCCACACCAGGTGCAGCAGCCGGAAGGGAATGTGGGGCGAACGGTGGCCCGAGTAGAACTGAGAACAGAGAGCAAATATGGAAGAAATGGTTAGCCTATTTTTCCAGGTGTTATGGGTAATTATATTTTATCACCTCTATGCCACGTTGCTCACTCACTGTCATCTATAATTCATTGCTGAACTAACACAAATATTCTGACATTCAAGGTGATTATATGACTTTTTTAGTCTTGCCAGATATTAAAGGAAATCCACGACATCACCCAACAGCACCAGTTCTAACATCATCACATCCATAGACAGAGGAGGTGTGAGGTCCTAGACAGAGGAGACTAAGTGGCCTAAAAAACAGAAGCATTTGGTGCAAAAACATCCATGTATGAAGTCCTTGGGTTGCCAAGCGGATCAGACGAGTGACAATCCATGCTAGGGTCAGTAGACATTGATAAGAATGAAACAGAGCTGAGCAGACCTGGTAGGGTACAAATGCGAACGAAACTCTTTAAATACCAAAGAGGGCTCTCATTTCTCAACACGTATATGTTGCACACACCTCACTCCATTCTCCAGCTCTCTCTAAAGTCTGATTGAGCTGTGAGACTGGAAAACATGCCATGCTGACGTCTCTTTTGGATCTCACAAACTCTGCTACTCTTTCAGCAGTTTGAAGGTATTTGACAAACGCAAGGCACTACAAGATGAAGTAGAAATGGGGGGAGAGAGAATGGGAAAAACTGCCTGATCAAAGCAGGCTGTGCCTCTCACCTTCAAAGCTGAAGAGTTCTGTGCATGTGCGTGAGACAGTCAGAAGACAGCTTTTGATGACAATTTGGAGGTGGATTGGAAGTAAGCATCTTTTTCTCATTTTGGCATAAAACAGGAACAAGGTAAGGAGGTGCAAACACTTGTGCATTTAAAGATATTATTTCTGTATGACTGACCCTGAATTATCTGTCTTAGAAGCAGCTCTGGGTGACACAGGTAAGTGATTACCTCCTTGATGTGTTAAGTACCTGAACAGTTAAGCCAACTCTCTGTTTGCGTGCGTGCGTGTTGTGGAGAGAGGGGATCGGTGGTGACTCAACTCATTATTGCACCACTTGTCATCTGCGCACCCATATATACTGAGAAGTGAGCGGGTGTAAAAAAAAAAAAACCAAGGTGGTGTGGGAGCAGATCAGGCAGCCATTATATAACATTCAGGGCCGACGGGTTTGTTAGATGGCCAGCTTTTGTATCACATTCAGGTGTAAAAGGCTATAAATCCCAGCATTTGACTGATTAGATTCAATAAAGATGTAATTACTGCTTTCTGCTCATTCATTTGTTCATGGTTCTGTACATTCCTTTCAGGCAGGACTGTTTCTTTCCCCTCTACTTCCTTCTTTGGACTTGACAGAAGAGTGCAATTCAGTATGTGTGACTCAGCTTTCTGCAGTGGGTTACCCTCTGTAACAAAAATCAAACTATGCCTCTGCTTTAACCAAAATTATACACTGTTCTTTAGAATTATACAAACCTCTGTAACAAGTTACCACAGGCAAACTGTGCATCATACCTCCTGGAAGAGCTGTGACATCTCACACACCAGACAGGAGTTTGATTGCATCTCGCACTTGTGTCTGTCGGAGAGAAAGAAGTCTCGCAGCAGCGGTGTATGTGTTAGAGCCTGAACAATACAGTTCATGAAACATGTGTTGCCCAGGTTTATTAACCCTCGTAAACCTGAAGGACAAGAAGAAGGAAAGAAAGTGTGAGAACAAGATGGCAACAAAGATAAAACATTACAGTGTGTATGATTCATCCTGTGGGGAATCTGAAACACCACTGAAGACATGATCATTCTCTGGACTGGCTGAGTCTTAATATACACCAACAAAACCTGAAAGGTCATCTATTCATCTATTGACACATCCTCAGTTGTGCCATTTTTCTTTGTCTTATGTCATAGTGAACTGTATATCTCTGGGTTATGGACTATTAATGAGACAAAAACATTTAAAATGTCCCTTTGTGCTTTAATTGTGCATAGTACCTATGTAATTATTAAACATAAAAATTAAAGGCCCTTTGAGATTGATTTTCTTTTTTTTTTTTTTTTTTGTATTTGTAGCTGGAAAGTTAACAATCTGCTATTGGGTTGGGTCTGCCAGCAAAGCTGTGTGTGTCCTGGGGCAGCCCCAAAGCTGTGAATTGATTCATTTAGACTGAGAAAGTAAAGCTACAGTCCTCCATTGAACAGGTGAGACACAGCAATGTCTTGGGGCAAATCCAACTGAGCAAGGTTTGGGTCTGGAAAAGAGCGCCCAGTGAGAGCTTAAACACTTCAGCCCAGTCTTGGTATGCTCACAGATAAACACATACGATCTACTGGCCAATCGTTGCTCGCCTACAAAGCCATTTGAAAACATAAAGGCCTGAAGACTGGCAGGAGAGAATGGGACAGAGAGAAGACTAAAATCAGCAAAAATATATGTGCAAAATCAGAGGCAAAATAGAAAAATCAAAGCAACAGACAACAGAGAAAACAAGTTCCGAGGAGACACAGACAAATTCAGGTCCACGGTGGCAGAGGGAATACTATGTTCTGCCTTTCCCAGTGCAATGTCTGTAGGACCGCCTAGTCCTGTTGACTCTGGGTATCATACTAAAATTCATAAGCACTTGTGCCATAGGCAGATATATACACACGCATAACTATCCAGGGATGAAAAGCTGTGCTGAAGAGTAAACTGAAAAGTGCAGTCTATTACCTACCTATGGTACAGTTCGTAGTGATTTTCCTTCGCTTTGGATTGTGTCGTAATAATTCTAGCTCCCTCTTGGTTGGCTCCCATGTTGTGTATTTCTCCCCTATGCCTGGGCATACAAAGAAACACAAATGTGACAGCAGTAAGGTATCAGGTGGTTTTGCTTCAAAAAGCTGTGTAATGTTCTCCAACTGAAACCAAAATGCTATACCTTGCAATTTCCAGGCTTTTCTCTGTTCCTCTTTGGCAATCTGCTCCATGTCTTTGTCGTATATGTAGTCTTGACACACAAAACAATATATTCCACCGTATAATAAGTCTATCGCTAGAAGGAGGAGAGACAGAAAGAGAGAACGAAAGATTGCACCATAATTACAATTAAATATTTTCAACAAAATAACACACATTTGGTTATATTTACTGTTCAACCTTGCTGGTGCCATGCCCACCCCAGCATTTTTCACTCACCACAAAATGTTTTCATCTCATTGCCTGCACTGAACAACTATAAGAGATGTGTGGGGAACCAGTGATGGACTAGGTGTATTTGTCTTTCCCCCGCAACCCTCCCTCACCCCCTTTCCCACACCCGCTTTCAACTAACATACCATCCTCTTCATTTCTCAAACTCCACGGCAACAATACCTCATCTCTGTTGCCGTGACAACCTATTTTTATCTTAATCGGACATTTTTCTGTTTTTAGTGCTACCCACACTCACACAATGAGCTAACACATCATGTTGGAAACCTGAATGTTACATTGGTGTCATAGTGCCATGTTTTCTAGTGGGTTTATGTGTTTGTCTGTGTGTGGGGGGGATAAGTAATGCATAAAAAAATGAATTACTTTGAAAAACATGATCGTCTTTTGATGTCATCTTTCTTTTCTCTGGTAAAGCATGGCCACAATTGGTAACTGTGCACTGAACAGGACAACAACAAACCAGTTAAGAGAAAATTGAGAGCAACACAAGCAGCAGCAAGAGGAAGATGATACAGACTACGCATACTGGACATGGGCTTGAATTCATAAATCTTGCTCACTTATGTGAAGGACAAGAGCAAAGAATGAAAGCGGCGGTAGAGGAAAATGAGATGATGGCAATGTGAGGGGAGTCCACATAAGGATGTGGAAAGAACAGGAAGACGATATGAAAGGAGTCCTTAGGAGTGATGTTGTTAGGAAAAGAAGGAGAAAAAGATGTAAAAGGCAACCTGAGAATGGGGTTTTCCATCTATCATTGAATCAGACAGGAACGTTTGGATTAATTTGATTAGAGAAGAGGAAGAACAGAGTGCCAATGTAGGAGAGGCTCCTGTGAACAGCTCAAAGCTAATTAAGACTGTACAGTATTCGTGCACTTGGGATGTGTGTGTGTGTGTGTGTGTGTGTCCAAACTGTTGCAGTGCATTGAATGAATTAAAGCCATTCAGACCTCCACACCACCCTAGTGTCTCCCCTGTTTCCATATATATTAGTCCTCATGAGGATAATATCAAAATCCTACTCATTAGTGCCATTGTCTTGTTCAGCATAAATAGCATGTGAAGTTTAAGTTAGGTTTTCTGGATTAGCGATGTCTACCCCTTCCTCACTGCCATACGAAGCAGAGTGTAGTAACGTAAACCCATGACATCTGACTGGCTTACCACCAAAATGGTTATGTGCTGCCTGTTTGCTGAGAAGAAGTTGCCCAAAGCGGTGCCATAATCCTACACTAATAATAGCTGATGCTGCAGTGGGCCACAGGGGTGCATATGAAGACTGACATGAAGGGACTCAGTCTGGGATTATCGTTGTAGCTCTACTTGGAATCACGATGCTGTTAAATTCTTGAATAATTTCTGACATGGTTAAGAGGAACTGATGGAGCGTGAGGCTTACCTAGATTGTGTCTCTTGTTTTTTGCGTGCTCGTGGATGTGTTTCTTCGTAAAACAGCCAAAAAAGACACAGTAGAGACAAGAGTGGAGTCGGTTCAGGTGGGCGCCACACATGTGACAGATACACGACTTGGCCTGGACAGAAAGACCCAAGGGATGATGGGGATTGGGGTGGGGACAGAAGGGACAAGGAATTGAGAGCAGGGAAGAAGAGGAGAAGTCAGTATAGTGAGAAAATCCTCTGCAACAGGAATATCCTGCAGTTGTAATGTAGACCGGCATAGGCAAACTCTCCAGTCAGTCACACAAACACTTCAGAGGACATGGTGCTTGAGTAGACCTGATATGAAGACAGACATAAAAATTGCTGGTCCTGTTGACAAACCCAGTGCAGCTGAATAACAACATCTTTTGCTCTCTAACACATGCAGGGCATGATGGGATTTAATGCTTGGCAAGCACACTGGAGAAGGCAAGTGGAATCTGTCTGAAGCACACACTAACAGCAGCTGGAGTGTGTATGACTACAGCACTCAGAGGTGACTGAAGAAAGTATGCATTTGAATATCTGACATCAGTGGCAAATCTGCAAGAAAAAAAACAAAAGAGCACAACACAGGCTAGCAGAGGTCCGCACAATTCAGACAGCATTTGGATGTTATGCTGTACGGATGAAAATAAATGACAAAGGAGTCCAAAGAAAGGTCACTATCTAACACTCTGACAAATGCAGTCCGTAGAGAGAACACAAAAACCAAACACGGCGTGGTAGACGAGTATAGATATGGTGAACATAGTTTCAAATTCTTGGGATAAATGTGAGAGACGTGTGTGAGCCAGGTGCACATGTACATAAGTTGGAGTCTTAATAACTGAATTATTCATGGCTAAAAACCTCAGCTGTCTAAGAGCTCTTACATCTTACACACATCCCCATGGCCTCTGTAACAGGTTTCATTGTAAAAGCATCCAACAGCACTCAAGCCTATGAACTCAGCTGCATAGACAACACAGACATACAGACTGTTTAATGCTGTCATCACAGAAAATGTAGAGGTGACACTGTCCAGGGATTGGACACTTCAAAAGCTGCTCTGATGTTGAAAAAATAAAAAATAAAAAAAAATAAAATAAAAGAGATGTGACTATGATACTGGGCACAGACTGTGGTAATTTGGTATGAGGGCTACCCCCGATTCTGTTTCACTTCAGAACCTCTACTCAGTATACAAGTAAGCAGATTGTATACTGAAATCCTATGATTTGGGTCATTGAAAACATTAGAACATAAACCGTCTTTGAGCAGTAATTACACTCACTTCCTGCCTAAACGGTCCTGCTGATATTGTGAGTGAAAGTACAGCAGAATGTCGTCAGCATGCCTGCTTAGAGAGGGAGAGATTGAATAACAAAGGAGATGGAAGGAGAGGAACCACAGAGCTATCTAACCAAATCCTTTCAGGGTGCAGACCTGCCGCTATGAGTCGCCCACTCAGAGAGTAGACAGAAGGAAAGGAGGTGTGAAGCAAAGGTGAAGAGACACAAAATGAAAAAGTGACTATTGTCAGACATTTACCGGCTTCTGGCTTCCTGTACACCCATAAGACAGACTCACACGCCCCTACATAATCTACAGCTCATAGACATGCCCTGTACTGTATAGTGTGTCTATTGCATTCTTTTGACTACAGATACAAAAGCATAACCTGACACCATCTGAATAACATTACAGCTTATTGTACCAGAGAAATAAAAGACATTGAGGAAGTCAGTTTCACTTACTTCTCCCTGGAGGGTACATAACACACAACTGTGGGATGACGACACAACCAAACTACTAACACAGAATAAAAAAAAAAAAAAAACTGAGTTCACTAAATAACACATATGGTGACTCAAAAGCTCAGAATCGAGGACCACACATTTCAGGTTATTTTTATTATGAAGGTATGTTTAGAGAGTTTTGGTTCCCATGAAAACCAAACACAAATGTCTCCAATCAAGGATTTACAAGACCACAGTTTAATGTATACATAAACAATGAGACCACTGCTGTTGCTATAAAATCTGATATCACTGAAGGCAAAAGCAAAAAATATAGAAACAGGTAATGATAATATATCATAGTTTCTATACTGTATAATATATACTATAGTTTCATGATGCCTGAAGCTAAGGTTAAGCTTAATATTTATATTCTGCACATGCCTTCTAAAGATGGTTAAATAAACAGAGAAATAACTTCCATTTCTCCAGAATTTGGCCTAATTTTCCTAGTGGGAGAGGACTGATAGATTTGTAACAGAAAAACAGTTGCACTGAGACCTGCCTCGTCTCTGTGAGTGGGCGGAAATGGTCGGACGTTCTACATGAGCAGGTGGGTGCAACAATTCTGCACAGACGTTTGCTCCTTCTGACTCCAAGAGACTTAATCGATTCAATATTCACGTCACATTGGCTTGCAATATGGCACGCTAGGGATGGGTGTCTAAAAACATACCTTACTATGCACTGCTGTGAATAGGCCTCGAAACTAACGTACAGGCCTGTGTTTTGGCTGAGCATTGGAAGGCGTAGGCTAAATTGCGATGACATTGCAGTAGAGGGGATATTCAGGGTCAGGGACACTAAGCTGTTTTTATTTAAATTGGTCTACCAAATCTGAATGGGAGAAGAGGTAGCCTCAAAAAAAGGGAGGAGAGCCTTTCCAAGAGGCACGAATGGTGAATGAGTGGCAGAGAGAAGAAACACAGGGCTGACTGACTCTAAAACCTAAACTATGACATCTTCTCCTGACTCTTTACACTGTTAAAGGTAGAAGTTGGGTCACTGACATCCATAGAGAAAGGAACAACACAGAAGATAAAAACGGGTATAAGTAAATGATCCTTTATGCACTAGTAAAAGGTAAAGGATAGAGCATACACTGTGTGGAAACACAGCTCCTAAATGTACGGTTTTAGTTGCCCCTCTGTGCCTATCCTACCTAAGCAATGATGCCATTAATCCCCACTCCACCTCCATTGCACCAGGACTCCAAGGGAAAAACAAGAAACCCTGCCAATGCCACGCCTTGCCCTCATCCTCACGCTCCCCTCCCTCAACACCCCTTTAGCGGGCAGAAAATCTATCACAGTTCCACACCCAACCCCCCCCCCTCTGCTTTTCTGTGCTCGCTCGCTCTCACCATGGTTCACAGGCCGTCTATTCCTCAGTGTCAGCACTCCTGTATCTCTGCGCACCCAGAGCTTTTAATGTTCTATCAGATCTGCTATTGATCAGCTGCTGGCTCAGATGACTGGAACAAGTGTTGGACAGGTAGCAAGCTCACATTTGTGCTGCGCTAAGCTGAAACTCCCACCTGGGATGTGCTTTTAGAAGCCAGTTAGGCTGGAAACTGTGTCCAGTGAATGACCCACTAATGTTTAAAGCTGATGACAGACAGAAGAAGAGATGCTGAATTGCTTTAACTGGATGAATAGATCTGTATTCTCCAATACATCTTTAATGTGAATATAAGGTAACATTACATTATTTGTGGGTCAACTGAAGCTGTGAGTGGGTGTCAGCTAACAATGACCCAGGGTCAGAAGCTGAAATCCTCCAGTGTTCTAGACCAACTTGCATATATATACACAGTATATGTATAAATTAAATTGAGAAACATAAAGACACTAATCCAATATCAAACTAAGCTTGTCCTCTTGCAATGTGGCTGTGTTATTCCTCAATCAGCATTTAGGTTAATTCATTCACATATTTAAACGAAGCTGATAACATGATGAGCTGTAACTGAGGAGGAGATCAAATGAGAATACCAGTTATGATGTGGACAAAGGTCTGGCTCTACTGAGCACGCTCCTGCTGCTGCAAAAAACAGACCGGGGAGGGGAGAGCGTGTCAACAGAGAATACAGAGCACAGCTATATGAAAGCAGTGACTCACCATGCTGCCTCACAGTCATCAGTCTGTGCATGCTTAACACAAACATGCATAAGAAGACAGAATCTTTCCACAAGTTATGATTTTGAGTACTCAGACACTTACACACTCATACTTCATTTCAATTCTATACAGTTAATATGCACAAACCAAGGGATGCTGGGTAAAGAGACTGATGGTGATGCTCTAGAACCATGCTGCTGACTGACCCCATGGGGCTACAGCCTGTCAGTGCCTTGGCAGGATGATGCTGTTACCCCACCCTGCCCCCACTATCTCCACATGACAATGCCTGGCCAGCAAAACACACTCTCAGGTCTCATAAAGCAGCGTTACAGATACACAAAACATGAATCTTACTCTATTCCGCCATTCTCCAACTCATTGTAACCGCTGTTGACAATGAAATGCTGTATAATATTTGCATGAGAATGTATTCCAACCTCATCCAAATGGATCCTAGTTGTGGGAGAAACAAGGATTGTTGGAGTGTGGAGTTTGGCCTCAAACTGTCACACACTGCTGCAAACACATTATAGCCAAACCCTTAGTCCCAGCCTATAGACTCTAGCTTCTTGCCATCTCCAGCAAAAGAAATTAAATTCAATAAAATGGGAGCAGACCTGAACTACACAGAGATACTCATGGCTAATGCTTCTCGGGGGTTTGGGCAAGTTGTATACGTTGGCGTGATAATGCACGTGTATGTATACACATAAGAATCTGACTGCAACCACTCAATTACCATGTGGGAGGCTGTGTTTGTTTTTCTGATTTCCAGAAGTCAGTTGACAATGGACTCAAAAAACAATCATGACTCAGCACAGAAAGACCCAATACTCAAATGAACCAAAGCCAACATTTATCCAACACACCAGTGTTTAGAGTGACCAAGGCTGGCAAAACTACAAAAAAAAACAAAAAAACAAACAAAATCAATCATCAAAATAAAACACTGACAAACATATATGGCAAGAAGGCTGTGTTTGTGATTTGTGCTCGTCTCCACAGATGGTTAACTGTCTAGCTCTAGCTTAACAAAGGCTGTGTGATCATTTGTCAAACCTTGCAGCTACCAGATGCCCACAAACCCACTGCCCCACCGAAAGCAGATGCAACGAAGGGGGTCTGTGATTGACAGACCAGTGCACGAAGCTCAGTCCCACTGGACAAAAATCTCATCAGATCATACGTTGCTTTCTTTTTTATCCCCATGGCACTAATCAGGTTCCATAGAGCCTTCTTAACTTCAAGGAAAATCTATGAGCATTACCTACAGAATATAGGCACAGTGGGGCTATTAGTGCACTACAAAGTCTTTAAAAGTGAGTCAACCTACATAATAAAGTGTCTTTCTAGTTTTAATGCCACAATCTTTACTGCTTTCACAAGGACAGACAACCATTTCCAGATAATATGCCACAAAAAGCTGTCACATGGGTCCAAGGTTTTCACAATAGGGAATAATTGAGGGTCCACGCTAGAAGAGATTGATTACCTCCAGGTTCTGGGCTTGGTCGGCCCCTGGAGAGTGACTGACAGCTCATTAGCCAGATGGTGGTTTTAAGGGAAGGTTGGACAGCAGCCTCATTGGCTGGCACTGACTATGACCAGCATGCTTTGCAGCAGTGATGTCTTTTCAGAGCCTGCTGGACAGTCAAATGAGAAGTATCGTCCCCAGTTGAAGAGAGGGCAAAGAGAAATGGTCAGCAGGAGGGGGAGATGGAAGAGGGGGATCAGTCAAACAGAATTTGGCAGAAGAGGAGGGGCTGAGAGCAGAGGTGCTCGCAGCTTACACACTGATGAACATCAACAAAATGCTCGGCCTTAGTCACACACACATTTTCAAATTTCAAATTATCAAGCCCTGTATGTGTATATCGTGACTGTACATAATCTGGTAAACTATAACAAGCCCCAAAAATAAAACAAATCCACTTCTTTGTTTATCATGTCAATGCATTTTTTCCTCTCTTCTCTGAAGGCAAGTACACAGACAGTTAACAGCCTCTTGCAGCATCCCACCCATCTTTACCACCAGTTTTATTGCACCTATGTCACTGTTATATGTACGTGAGCAAGATTAAACACTGATGGAAGATTTCTAAATCATAGCCTAGTTAGATACAAATCTGTTGTAGCAGTGCATTTCCTTTCTTTTAGCATCTCTGAATAGAAATTAAGAACAAGAATGGAAACACAAAGGCACAACACACCCAGTACAGTCAGAGACTGGGAAGAAATGCCATGTGAAAGGGACACCACAAGGTGACACAGCAGCCCCACGATAACTGAGTAGGATACAGACCTTGTGCCATTTATTTAGTCTGACTCACTAAGGCAGTCACAGTGACTGACAAACCAAAAGCCACATTAGACAAGATTTGGGAGTGACAGAAAATGCACAAACACTGAGGAAAGCCGCCTGTATGTGTGCCAGAAGCCAATGTCTCACATCACCAAACCCACTGAGTGTTGTCTGTGAAGTAATTGAATGAGGAAAGGAAGAGGGGAAAATAAGAGGGTTATAGGCTTGGATATAGATTTAACGGCACAAAAATTTACAAATGTTTTCAGCAAATTAAAATTGTAATCAATATTACAATTATAAAAAATACTAGAGATGGGCTCCAATATCTGATTCCATTTTGGTTCTCACTGAAAGTTGGTAAAATACCTGAATTCATTAAGCTCTGTGTCCAGTAAGTCCAGCTAAACCCACCAAATTGCAATGAAGCAACTTGAGATTTAGCAGGAGATAAGGCAGGATACAACATGATAAAGAAAGATCCTTTTGCCATTTTTAATAACTGGAAAGGGACAAGAGCTCAGTGTACCACCAGCATTGCACTATATTCTGTAATCCATCTGATTCTGTGACCTATAGCAGTAACAAGTTATGCTAAAAGCATTACCTGTGCAAAACATCTGTGAGCCCTCATCAACCCTTTAACACAGTAGAACCTCTTTGGTTTAGGTTTGGTAGTTAATCATCATAGTTTCTAATAGCAAAGGGAAATTTCCAAATTACCTATTGATGATGATGATGATTGGATTAAAATATTGAATCCAATGTTAATGTCTAATTTTCAGTATGTTTGTAACCAATAGATTCAGAACTTGGGTCTGGAACTGATAAAATGCTACTGAACACTACATCCAAATAACACAAACATTTTAGTACAAATTAAACAGGATAATTAAGAGGGAACAAGAATCATGGGCTAAAATAAAAAAAAAAAGTGAAAGCAAGCAAAAGGAGGAAGAAGCAGTGTGGGAGTGAGTGCAGAAGAGGAACAAGAGAGGGAATGAAGAGACTGGAGGAATAGAGCCGGATGCTACAAACGTATGCTGATGAGTCAGGGAGCAGGCCTGTGATGTGATGGAGACTGATCTGACAAAGAGATCTGCTCACAGCACATGAATCAGGCGCTCGCTGGGATAGGCCGTGCCTCATTGCGATTTGTGTGTGCGTGGGGGTGAAGTGGGAGAAAAGAATGACAGAAGGAGGTACGCGAGTCATCCTTGAAAATATTATTTTCTTGCCTCTGAAATTCCAAGCAGCATCTAGCAAACACCTTCTCTCTCTCTCATCTTCTCTCATCACAAGCAAAAACGAGGCTGGTGTTTGTGGGAAAGCAAGGGGTTGTTATGGTTATGGACCGGGCCATATATGATTTATTAAAACCTAAAGATTAAAGCAGAAATTGAGATAGTCAGCTCTATAATCACGACGCTTACACCTTCAATCGAAATGACAAGTTCTTCAAAACCCCACCCACCCTGCTTTCCTCTGGTCCAAGTTCCACTTAACCTAAGATAGCAACTCTGGTTTAGCTGCATGGCAGATTCTTCCCTGGTGCCAGTCTTTTAATAGATACAGAACTTCCTTTTATAGATAGCAAACAGACCATGACTTTCATAAATATTCACAATATCACTCCACCTCCAAAGCCATTCACAATTTATAAATTATGAATATGACTGATGAGTCCTAAAAATGAATAAATGGAACTGTTAAGGTTTCTATCTACAAGCTATGTTGACATCCTTCCATGCAAGTCTTAGTTAAGACTAGAAACATCATACATCTATTCAGAAAAAAGCACACTAATGCTTTAGTATGTATGCTCTAACAATCGTTCACTAAATATAACACAGCAGTAACAGTGTAAGAGACGAGAGTCAAAGTTAGAGGCCGAGGAAACTGAAGGGGGGTAGATAACAACAATAGCTGTTCCTCTGCAATCTCAAATGGAGCTGATTTTTGCTACATGACACAAACGGACAGTCTACAGTGTGTGTAGCCCCTCTGGCTATGTGGCATGGCCACTCAGAACCTTTCTGCTAAATGACAGCAGTGTAACACACCTTAGTTCAACCAGAATACAGCGCAGCACAAAAGATGTAAGTGTTATTAGCCTGGATTTAATGCCGAGTAACACCAAAGTGAAAACGCTAGTACATACTTCTTCATGCCTGCCATTTCCCTTAGTGGACCCAATTTGTTTTTAATTGTTTTCTGCATGGGGCATTTGTGTCAATGTCAAATTTGTCATCAAGCTGAATTCCTAATTTATGCCTGACACTTGCCTGCCAGTTACAGAGAACACAATCTCACATAGTGTGTCAGTATAAACCTACATGCTCAACATAAGCTAATGAGGCTTTTCATCAAGTACCAGCATGCCAAAAGAACTATTATGTTATTGTCTCATAATAAAAAAAATATGAGATCCAAGACACACTAGGCCACTGTGTTATCTCTGGAAATTCTAAGCATGTTATTCATTCTGCCATTTGGAACCCATGTGGGGTTTAGATTGTGCATTCAGAGCAGGTGACAGATTTTCTACCAATGTTCCTGCGTATCACCTGGGAATTGATTTTAGCTGGAGGTAGAGAGGATGACAGCTTGGAGGCAGGCTGCTGAGGACAGACTAAAGACATGGAAAAAAAAACAAAATATGGAATTAGGAGGTGAAAAACAGCAATGTTATAAAAGGCAATGGCTAATGAAACCAGGCCTGAACACAATGCAAAATGCATCTTCTCTATCCTTCAGTCAAGAAATAGGATGTCTTTCAATGCCTGTTTCACAACAGTACTTATCCTCTCTTGTCCATTATTGTAATACTGCAAGATTAATATACAGTAAGCACTGCTATGATAAATGGTTTGTCAACCAATCATTTAAACATTCAGAATACTTCTGTGTCACTGTCAGCTATTCAAACAACCTTTCAACATAGCATGGACGGATTCATTATTTGTATACGTATGTCCTTTCCACAATATTAAGATAGCAGAATGCCATTTTAACAGAGTTTTAGCTAGTTAACTCATAATTCACGCCAGGAGAATACAGTACCTCTGTACAACTAGAGCAGCCACTACATCTGCTCTTCATGTCATATTAGTTAGATTGTAAATAGGCTCAGTGGAGGGGGCGTGACAAACAAAACTCATACTTTCATATAGCAGTCCTCAGCTGCAATTAGGCAGTAGAGAGCCAGTGCTGTCTGCTTTTTCTCTGTATCAGTCACCTGGATCATAAGTGTCTGGGTCCAGATGGGTTGATCAGAAGCACTAGGTATGCACCATAACAGACGTTGGACAGCTGCTATGTGACAAGATCACATACAATGCTACAAGGTTGGTTCTCATAAGTAAAACCAACTTTAGATGTGACCTATTTTCACTTGCAGTGCAGCCAGAAAAATAACTAAAAACATAAAACATCTAAGCCATCACTATTTTATACACTACTGCTGTTACACAGCAATTTCTCAATGACAAAAAAAAACCCCAGCAAGGCCTATTATGTATGATCTATGTATGATTATGTATTATCTATTATGTAAGATTATTTTAACATTCCAAGGCCACAGGGATACTGCAACACAGTGGCATGAAAAGGGAACTAGGTAGTGCTTATTCCTGGTTAAAAAACAGCCCTGACAAGTGACATGGGCTAATGGAGGACTGAGCAATAAAGCACCATGCAATTCAGTCTTAAATTATCAACTGCAGCCTTAAAGTCTCCAGAAACATGCTCTCAACAGAATAGCCTAGTGGGTTTCTGTGTAAAATTGTCTGAGTGTCTTTGACAGCTACTGGGCTTGCAGCATGCCAAAAAAGTACAGGGGATGGTAGAAAAACATGAAGCAGAAATTTCACCAAACCCCTCATATAGAATGTCATTCTGGTTCTCCCAAGAAGGCACATACGTGTATTTTTCTCAGAGGTAACGCTAAGGTGAAAAGTGGTGGCTGCTATTGACGCACTGGACCATGTGAGGTTGGCGCGGATGGCACTCAGACAGTGACCCAATCAAAAATTACACAGAAATGATTCTTGTAAAAGTAACCAACAAGTTTGCAACAGCTTCACATGTCTAGAGTACTGAGCAGAACATTGTGAATCACTATAATGTGAGGAAAAGAAAGCATCCCTTGACCGGTGTTATTTCCTCTGCAGCTCCCATTGACTGCATTTTTTTGAGTAGAGTGTGAGGAGCAAACAGCAGAAATTAACATTCACTGATGTTGCAGTGTCGCCCTTTACACTTGTCTAATAACCTTTCAGGGCTGTCTCACACACTGTCATATGCTCTTTTGCACATTTAAATTCAAATGTACTTCAGAGCGTAAAAAGCATTAATGAAGATAAGATGAACACTGGCCTCAAACCAAAGCATGTCAGTACAAAACCGTATAAACAAAAAGGGTCATCGACCATTTTGCACTAGCTATTTGCTTTGACATGCCCGCAATGGAACTGAGCTATGCTGTTGGCTATTCTGTTAACAGTCCAACATCCAGGTAGTCTTACTGGCTCTAACGATGTGTCACAGCGAATACACTAATGGGGCTGAATTCTTCTGCTGCATAGATTTACACATACAATTTAGTCCATTCAGTGAATATGCACTAGGGCACAAAGGTAGGTGAGAGACAGGAAGTCAGCTCAGATTCATCTGAACTACCTATTGTATGTCAGTGGAGATGAGGAGGGAAAAAGCTCTGTCCATCCTGCATCACTCTGAAGCACCTATTTTTATCAAAGCATAAAAATGTATGACATATAAAAAAAAACAAACAAAAAAAAAAACAAGCAACTTTCTCATGAAAAGCAATCTGCATAATTGTTGTTAATCAACAGAGAAACTGGTGCTTCTGGATTTTTTCAACATGCACATGGTGGCACAAAACAAAAAAAAGCAAGTTTAAGTTGGGATAAAGGAAGAGAAAGGGTAGTAAAGTGAGAAAATAACTGCAACACAATGTGATGACATCACATTGTAGAGAGCTACTGGGAGCTGTGTAGGCCGAGCAAGTGAGACATGAGCCAAAAAGGAATTTGGCAATGAAGTAATGAGCCGATGTCCCAGCATCCAAAACTCGTGAGTTGCAGAATGCAGGAAAAAACACACTGACCTGGGATAACCCCAGAGAGAGCCGCTGATCCGCGGTCCCAGTGTGTGCGTGTGGAGATGCACAATGGGTGCATTTGGTGTGGTAACGTTAGCCCATGGCCACAACACCCCTCAAGCCTAAGTTTAGCCATCCAGCTAGCTGCTCGGCTTCTACCACACAGCACCGCTCACTTCACCCAACGTTAGCCCGACTGATTGACTTCAAACAGGCTGAGTAATCATGGATGGAGCTAAGGAAGAGACATGAAGTGTTGCAGCTCAAACTGCAAAGAAGCAACCAGTCTCAGCGGCTCACCCAGCCAGTCTTGCTAGCTAACTTACCGGTGATACCCCATCTGGCTAACTATGGTACTAGAGACATCACTCCTGCTCCTCTAAGACCGTCATTCTCTGCAGTCCGTTCAGTGATTGTGCTTCACGTGGGACATCACCTGCACCCTCGTCCTGTGCCTGCCTGTGCCACATTAAAATGATTTCACTTTTCTTTCAGAAGCTAACGTTGCAGTTCCTGTGTTTTTACCTTGCGTCTCCTGGTCTCAGCAGTACCACTCCAAACAAAGCATTGGTATATGACTCGAAGATTTTGTTTCCAATTATCCACCTTATAACCGTTCACATGGGAGCACCCGGCCGGACTCATGACAGACAAAACATTCAGTTTGGCTTTTTAGGTGACAATAAAAAGTCCCCTGGATGATTCACTTAGCTAGCTAGCTAACACGAACTGTCTGTCCAGAAATGGTTTCCGTTTGGAAATGGGACAATCGATGTAGTATCCAAAATACTCCTCGAACATCTGACAAACACGGCCTTTGATTAACTAGCTACAAATCTGTCCATGTAATCATCTAACAGAATAATCACTCCACTGAAATATCTGTCCCTCTGGCTGTTTTGACAGTTGCCTTTTCCTTTCACGTTAGCTCCACTTGCAGCCTCACGGTTAGTTAGCTTTCTTTCTCTAGTTAGCCTGCTAACATTCAACCACAGCTCGAGAAAGCCCGCCCAGCGTCCACCGTGATTTGCCAGCACGAAAAGGTTACGTCATTACGTTGATTTTGGAGCACGCCGGGTGCGCTTGGTTTGTAACGACAGCGTGTTCCGTATGGGTGAATTTTGCATTCAAACCACGGGTTGCACGGATGACGTTGTCTTGATAAAACACCTCCCACTCAGAGTAGTCTGGAATTAAAAGCAATCGAAAAAATTTACAACCTTATTCTGAATGGTGCAAAGCTGTGCTTTTTCTGAAACAGGCGTAACGCAGTTGTTGTTGCTCTTACCTCATAACGATCATTGTGGATATTCTTTTGAGATTATACTCGTCCTCTGTCTAACGAATTGAAGTATTTGATAGTCATCATTATTCATACATTATACATAATTATTTTTTAATCAGTGACTAATATAAATTAGCCTAAATGGTTACATTCCAACAAACATCTCTCATACAAATTCGCCGTTAATTTGTGAAAGTTCAACCATTTTTAGTATAATCAATTAAAGCCCACCACCTAGTGGTTATAAAGTGAATGTATGTGGTCACTGACATAAAATTCAATTTCAGTCACTTGACTGTGAAGATATGGAAGGAAACAAAGCATACTAATAGGACCAGGGTCCATGTATAGTTTTCTGACAACATGCCTTAGCACAGGTCTGAAGTCTAAATAATATTCAATCATAATGAACAATTTATAGCACGTAGGAGACGCACTGAGGGACTTTATGCCACTGTCACTTGTATTGTACATTATGATCAGTGAGTTATGTATTCAGGTGGAAGTGATGACAGTTTCTGACTGGCAGTAGGAAAAGGTGGGAGAGGTAATTATAATTGAGTAGACCTGAGACTAGGCTCCATTCTTCCACTCCACTTCCACTTCCACTTTACTGTATGTTATAATGGTATGTAGTGGTAGTGTAGAGTAACTACACTACCACTACATACCATTATAACATACAGTAAACAAACTGCTCAGCTGACATGCACATGTTTGGGTCTGGATGGCATGGTTTACAGCTAAGACTGTTTTTGTACGTGGAACACATTTAAAGTGCTGCTGTCTTGATTTTGCACTTGGGGGCAGTGTAGGTCTACTTTTCTGAACAACTGAAAGTTTGAGCCCTCAGCAGAAAATCTTTCCAGTATTTTTGTTATATTTTATATTGAAGTCTTTTTGATAATTGTCCCATAATTACAGTACATATGAATTTTTATCTGTACAGGCCTCTTTCCTCTTTCCTTTCCTCAAAGCTAGTTCCACATGATAATTAATATCTCTTGAATTTGTCTGTACAAATACATAAGAACATTGAGCATTGTGGAGTTAGTGAGTGCAGAAAAACATGATGCATCTATGTTACTGCTCAAAATAAACCTTTATTGTTGCATCTGCTAGAAAGGACTATGCTTTTTAGTCAGTAAAGATCACCACACATGGCAGGGACACAGTAGTTCTGGTTTAGGTTTCACTCAGCCTCTGTCTTATTGTGGACTAGAGAAAAAAAGCTTGTTTTTGACAGTGTGGTCTTAGGGACAGACTCTCAGCATGAGGGCGGATCTTTCACAATCATGATCCTCCCAGTGGATGAACAGCATTGTCTGTTTTCAAGGAGTCATAACACAGTTAATTAACATGTGGTTCTCTGGGAAATCTTATCAAAATAAGATTTATTTCTACTTATAAGTTTATTTCTAACTTGTAGGGTAGAAAACAATGCAAATGATGAAAGGTATTAATGTTAATATTGTACTAAAATCAACAATGAATTTTAATGATTTCTGGAGGTTTACTGTTTTATAACTTAAAGATTTATTCATTTAACAATTCTATGTCCGTCAATGTCCCGTGCATATGCAAGCAAACACACACAATCACATAAACACATTAAGTACTTATCTTGTAAACAGTTATACCCTTTTGTTCATAGTGCTTAATTCATTTATTTGAACAGGCAATTACGCTGTTTGTTCAATGCTTGCATGATTTCTTTGCAGCAATAACACCTGCTGTAATGGAACTATGGCACTAAAGAGGCCTGCTATAACCAGGAGATTAAAAAGGCTCCGTGGAACTGAACCTCAGCTTTCCATGAAACGTGATGCCCTGACGCTGATGAGGACACACCAATTCTGCGCTAATAATCTAGTAACTGAGACAGTTCTGAGCACAGGGGAAAACATTTTTTAACTGATGTTAGTACATTGTCCAATTATTGCACTGTGTGTTGCACATACAGCAGCAAAACAGTGCAAGCGACATGGTGCATCTAATCAGTGTTGGGCTGAACAGAGCTGCTTCATGTTTATATGTACAAGAAATATTTTTATTGGACCTATTCTGGACTTACTGTAGTGCTACAGTACAGCTCCCATGCCTCCCCCCTCATTCCAACTATGGTTCTGACTAACCATGCAGTCCTTACTTCTGCAGAATTTGTGAAATGTGTTTTTGAGCAAAGTCTTTGCCTTCTAAATAAAAACGTGACTGAGCATTGCTGCAGCCAATTTCCAACTGACCAAATAAACAGGAAAATGTGAGGGGAAAGCGTAGGATGTTACTCGCTATCTGTGTGACATGCAGGTCAAGTAAAGGCACACTACACAAAAAAGTTTAAATGGCAGTGGACCCTGTTGCGATTCTTCATTACATGATGCATGATGCCAAATATTAGGAAGCATTGTCTATTAAATGAAATGTGGGTTTGGAATGATATGGAAATTGAACAGCTGACTGACTATTTTCTTTTTGGGGCAGCTATAACTGATGAAACAGTCCTTCCAATTGGTGCTTACAGTAACTATCCTTAATTCTCTGCATTTATTATATTTAATGAGTCTACAGTATATTAAGAAAGGTTTGTCTTTTCTTAAATGTCCATTTAAGTAATCTGCAACTTTAGTGACTGACTGTCTTGAATTATTTTTCTTATGGAAAAGCTTGATAAGATTAGACCACAGACCATCACGCAGGACATCTGCATCCTGCTAGCTCTTTGCCAAAGATGCTGGAAGGCGACAACAACCCTTTCACGTCATCACAGAGGGCGGGTGGTGCAAGGTCATTCACTTGGGGAGTGCTATGAAAGGATTCAGTTGGCAATGACCTTTGGTGACTGAGGCCCAAAAGTTCTGCAGAAGTCTCTTGATGGTCATAAAGCAGCATTTACTCTGAGCTATAAACTGAATGTTTTCTTCACATGGGAATTTGTGTTCAGAGCCAGAATTTATACAAACCACTGCACTACTGGCTTTCTCACTGATTTTATTCCTCCTTGACATTGCTTTTACAAGTGTTTTATAATGAGAAGTATAATACAAAGAAAGATTTTTTTTATTTGATTTTTTTCACTGGACTTTCTTTGTCTCAATGGATTAGATTTTTTTCTTTATAGAACTATTTCTCAAGACAAACACACTGACATGCAAGCTTCCAGTGTTTATCTAAGCTTTCTAAAAAAACCCTCACAAAAACAAATTCACACATTTTAATGAAAATGTTTTGTTATGTGCTTGTGAATGGCTTATCACAACAATGTGCAAAAGGATGATAGAATTTCCAAGGAATACATTAGCGCTTGAATATCCAAAATATATACAATTTAGACTTCTTATTATTATTCACTTCTTCAGGTTAGTGATGTAGCTCATGTAGAGCTGTGAGAGAATAATTGCTTATAGTCTGCAGGAGCTATGAGGGATTTGCAATGTTTGTTTGATACAGGCTAAGACTGACAAAAGGTCAATATGTAATGCATAATGCTTTTCATTGTAGATGTCTACATAATCCTTCCATTTGCAGGGAGGTGATAAGAGACAGATAATACAAAGAACATCCTCATTACAAATATGACCACACTGTGAATTATCTGCCAGAGTAATGAGGTTTCCAAATGGCACTCAGAGGATGGAGGTGGTTGGTAGAGACCTAATATCTCAGTAATACAGGTCAGTGAAGTGGGAGAAAAAAGTGGATTCGTTTAGAGTTATAGTTGGAGAGTTACATATAGTTTACATTACAGCATGTTGACACCAGATCAATAATCTGTGTGTTACCAGCTGCATTTGAGAGACAGAGACCGAGGTTATTGCTCTGAGTAGTTCCCTTATCAGCTGCCCTGAGGAGACATATCCAATGCTAAAGAGTGCTTCCTTCGCAGACGTTTGTTACAACACGACACTTTTTTTGGAAATCATGATTGGACGCTTCACATTTAAGGAAATAAAGTTTCATGGCGGTTCAAACATGCTCCCTGGAGTCACCTTTCTTTGTAGTTTCTCATCGGGACTAGGACGTAAGGAAAAGATACAAATGAAGGAAACGTGGATGCAATTAGTGGAATTGGGATTCATCCTTGTGACTCAAGCTCTCGATTCATGACGTAAATCTTCTGCGCCGAGAAGCGGAGATCATCATGGCGGTGGCACAAACGAAGCTGGAGAAAGAGAGCGGGGATTGGTCTTTGCTGCCTTTAGTTCATGATATTATCAAATGGTGAGATACTTGGTAGTTACACGTTTAGTGACGGCTCTATGGAAGCCGTTTTTATTGTCGTAAATCTTGGTAGAGTTGCTAAGCTTGTTGGCGTGTTTAGCTAAAGCTAATGCTAGCTGTGGCGCTTAATAACTTTAAGATGTACATGTCCAAACGAAAAGTGTGTGAGCTTATTCACTGGTGTGTTTGTCATTGAAGCATGGACAAGGACAGCCAGGACATCCATCAAGAACTGCCCAAACTGAAGGCAAAGATCCAGGAGGCGCGGGAGCAGATCGCTAACATGCCCGGGATAGACAGCAGTCCACTGGAGCAGCAGCAGCAGCTGGCAACGCTACGGGAGCAGGTCCGCACCAAGAACCAGCTGCTACAGAAATACAAAGGTCTGTGCATGTTTGATGTGCCCAAAGCGTCGTGACGCTCACATGTGGGTTAGTGCACAGTTCTAGCTGAGAGATGCAGGGGGGACTCTGTGTGTTCATCCCGATGGAGCAGAGGACCGCGGGGTCAGGGATGGACCGTCTAAATGGAAAGGACTGATTTTCCTCGGTTGCGTTGCAGTGACAGATGTTTTGAATTGTCAGATAATGTCTTGTCTGTTCTTTATTTTTTGATTTGCAAGAATGCAAGCCTGGTTATGTGTAAATGTTTTTCACTGTCTCTTTTATCATGTAATATTCTTACAATTTGTTTTGTAATAAAAATAATTTGCACTCATTCTTTTTGGTGTGTTTGACTTTGACAGAAGCTCTAGGATGTTTTAAGAACCCAATAATTCAATGCATATATTAACATTTAAGAGCTGGAGGCACCAGACTGTACTGGTTAACATAAATTGAGTAAAATTACTTAAAACAAGTGTTGCAGTTTTAAAGTTGTTAAGCTTTTTTTTTAAAGAGCATTTTTGAGGTGATGAAACTGATGAATGAAATATTTAGTAAAGTACAAAGTCTGTTGTTTCATGTGACTTCACTGTTGAAGGAAAGGGGAGGAAGACAAATTATGAATCTAACAAGTGATTTTATTTTCTCTTTTTATGCAAAAGTTGATGTAGACATAATAAATACACATTCAGAATCAAATTTGTTCATAAAGCAACAAACATTCAAGTTCTGCCAACTTTAAAACAAAAATAAGAAAATGTAAACATGTTTTTTTTTCTCTTGGCAAGCAGAGGCAGATTTTACAGCATGTTTCAGAGCATCTACTGCGTCACTACACAGCCATAGGCCTAACAGCTGAGCCACTTGCACCGTGTGTCCTGAACCGGTTCGGACCAGATGTGACCCTGTGGCCTCAGGTGAGTCTGGCTCAGGTGATGAAGTCTGCAGTTTATGGGCTTATGGGCCCCTGAATGCAGGACACCTGGTCATTAGTCCAACCATGAAAAGTCTCAGAAGGTTTCTTGCACCCTGACAAAGAAATGATCAGCATATGATGCATCCTTTCTCTTTGGCCTGGCTTCCCCCTACGGTTTTCTCTTTTATGTACATCAAGTCACTGTGCACGCTGGGTCTGCGTGCAAACGGCGCCACAATCCCATATGCGTTCCCATCCTTGCACTTCTTGTTCCTGAAGGACTTTCTGTGGAGAACCTCGCAGTATTGCAGGGAAACTTTGAAGTGACGGTCGGGACTCATTTCGTTGGGTAACTTGGCCATAGTAAAGAGAGTCTGAAACATCTGGTCTACGTTAGTGTTCTTCTTTGCTGAGATTTCAAAGTAAGCGCAGTGCTCGTCTCCACCAACCAGCTGCTCGATCTCGTCCTCCTGCACCTCACGATAAAAGTCCCTGTCGCACTTGTTGCCGCAGATGACCAGCGGGACGTCCACGTTCTCTTTGGTTTTGTTTCGCAAACAAGACTTGGTCTCATAAATCTGGTGCTTTAGGCGCTGCACCTCCTGGAAGGAGTCTCTGTTATCCAGGCTGAATACCAAGATGAACACATCACCTGCAAAAACAAGAGAGGACGCGTTCAATACTAGATAATAATAATAACAATAAGAATAGTACTGAAGTAACTGCATAGAGCAGCGTGGCATTGGCTTGAAGTGGGTTTAAAGCTCAACTCACCAGTAAGAATTGAAAGCCTCCTCATGGCAGGGAAAGGATGATTTCCAGATGTGTCCAAAATGTCCAGCTGGTAAACGTCTCCCCTGATACTGTAGAATTTCCTATGAAAGTCCTCAATAGTCGGCGTGTACTGGTCGTCAAACCTCTCGTTCAGAAATCGAGAGATGATGGCTGTCTTCCCAACTTTAGTGGAGCCCAGAACCACCATCCTGTGGCAATTCTTGGCTGGTATATCGAACTGATTCTCGGATGGTGACATTTTCTTAATCATACTTGCAGCAGTTGCACCCGGAGGTCGAAGCGGTGCTGTAGCTGGAGATAGTTTTAAATCCTTTCAGTGATGTAAGGGATCTGACCTCGCTCTGTCGCTGAAGTCAGTGGAGAGCAGGCTGGGAATATATGGGCGAAATTTGCCGCGCCTCCCCAACGCGTCATGCGTCACGCTCCAGCTTTAGGAGCTGGAACAAGGGCTGAAATTATAATGTTACTATAGAATTTTTAGTGCGTCAGCCATGTCCACTCCTTATCAACAGAAAACGGGAACGACCCGGGCGTGTTTTCACATATAATGTTGAATTGTTCAATAATTTAAGTTAATTGCGCAATAATTTCAGATTCATATGAACTGCTTATAAAATGAATAATATTTTTAGTTGAAATGTAAAAACCACAAATGGGTAATAAATTCTATCAGCATGAAAACATTTGTGTAGGTGCATTATAATTGACCAAAGATGATGATGTTTTAATGACATTACCATGTATACACCTCATACCAACATCTGATACATCTGATGCGCATGCACAGACGTTCAAGCAGCAGTCAAACTGCTTGGAAGGACAGCATGTTTCAGTCACCAATAATTAGGAAAAAAAACACTCTCCCTCGGGAGAAAGCTACGCGAGGTTAGGAGAACAGAGGGGGGCGCACCAGTATACACACACAAGACATGTTAAAGTGGTACATTTGTGTTTTTGCTTTTAAAATCCTATTTGAGCCTGCATATTCCTCAGATGTACTTGCTATGTGTTGTATTCATGTTTTAATTTTTTTCCTCTTATCTATTTTATTTGCTATTTTCATCCATCTTAGTGGTTTAAATCATTTTTTATTGGCATTTTATTTTTTATTGTTCTTATTTTTAACATTTCTTTTTTGTAGTCTCAACTTTGTTCACACTGTATTTCAACTGTCCTTTTATTAACTTGCCAGTCAATAAAGATGAATAAGATTGTTTTTACTTTAAAAAATTACATAGTCTCACAAACTATAATAGGCGAATATTTTCCGTTACTTAAGATTAAAGCTTCACTGGAATTATTCTCTAGAGCATTTACCAAAAGGGCAGAATAAAAACATTGTTATAATAATAAATAGAGTGTACAATAAAACATAATGTCACATGTGAAAGAATAAAAACAAAATCCAGCATCTTCTCAAGATCCTTTAAATTTTTTTAGGGCCTCTGAAAATAGGCAATGCATTTATCCTCTTTGCTTTCTCTTCATTTACCTTCTAAAAATATAAGTGGATTGTCTCTGCCAGGTCAGACAAAATGTCATGGATGCAAACAGCAAACGTCACAATGAAGAAAAAACTACAACTGAAGAACAGCTGGGTGTAACTGGTGCCTGGAAGCCATCTAATGCAGTTTATATTGACTTTCTCACATGTGTTAATTGAAGTACCGAACCGACAGTCTAAAGATAGAGTCCACTGTTTGTGACTCAAACTCTTATCTTCCATCAGTACATCAGTGGAAAGACAAAAGATAATTTTTAATAGAGTAAGTCTTCTGTGTGATTCATGTTACTTGTGGCAGTGTCACCATCCATTCTAATATTGACTGTGTAAACAATCTACATTTTTTTAATTTATTGGCATTTTTATTATTATTACATTTTTGATTTTTCTTTTTTCATTTAATGTAAGATGCCCTGTTGAAGCAAGACAGTCATTGAAGACATCTAAATAATTTTCTTCTCCATCTGTCTTTAAATATATCATATCTTTAACAAAGCCCACAATCACTCTAAGAAAAATTTGTCTTGGTATTTACCTCAATTTTGTGGGAAACCTAAAACTTGTTGGCATGGATGACCTTTTTAAGTCCACTCTGGGGTGTCAAGGATGAAATCAGATAGGTGTACTTAAGCCTGGTTGTCCAAGTCTTGTGTAACCAGGGTGGAGGGAACTGGTGCTGCTACCTTGACTATTGCTCAGTAATTTTTTTGGTCAGTAATTAAGCCAGTGTGTTCCTAGTAATACCTGTAACAGGACACGTGCAGAATGGCTCATCCAGCAAGGCTTTGTCGTTACCACTCCCTGCACAAAAACAAAACACAGAGAAGATCATAAATATTCACATCCGTAGAGAAACACACTTGTTTATGTGCATTTCAGACAGTTCTTGTCAAGAGTATTAATGAAGTAATTATTCAAATGTACTTTTAAAAAATGAGGCTACACTCATGATACTAAGGGAAATAATGAGGTGGCTGCAGATTTCTGTTCCTGCATTGATTAAGTGCCAAACAGACTTCAGCAAACATGCATCATATGCCCAGAAAAGCTAAAGTACAGTGATTAGTAATCTGTAAATCAGCCTCAGAACAAAAAAATCATATTAATGATTCAAAAGAATGATTTAGATTTTTTTTTTTTCTTGGTAGCAGCTGAAATAGAGCAGGTCATGACAAGAACTTATCTAATAGAGTTTCATTGTTTGTTTGTTCAGAGGAAGAGAAACAACAATTTCACTGGTAGTTCTCTTGGACATTGAGGGAGAACTGGGTCAGTCCTGGAAAATGCAAACATACAGTACGGTATAGTGTGTCCTTTTGGACAAAATACACTGTACACAGACACTCTCTGTGTGTGTTTTAACTTTTGTAGTCAGTCTTGAACCATGTCTGAGTCCCAGCCTCTTTGCTGTTCTGTTGCCTAGCTGGACCTCGACACATGTACTGTCCTAGCAACGTGGCCCTCAAGCAGAGTAAACACACCAGCTGCAGTCCACTCAGGTCATGGCCAATCATACACATTACACTAATTTCCTTCTCTGCCATGTTTGCCTTCATCAATTAGTAAAGTGGACAGAAAAGACTAGAAAAAAGATGCCACAACCATTTGTGAGGACACAGCACTGCACAGTGCGATTTGAAAACAAAATTGTGTTAGCAATAAAACTTCTTCTTAGATGTTTCAGTTTCCTTGTTTCTGTCAGTGGAACTGCTACAAAGACTGGTGATCCAGCTGCTGCAGCTTGCTGAGAAATTCTCCAAGATTCTTTTTGCTGAAAGGAGCTACAGACATTTTTTATGTTTTGTGGTTTGACTTCCTTCGTGACTTTATAACTGATGCACACAAATTAGCAGAAGAAACACACTCACTTACTGACTTCACAAACAACAGAGATGCATTTAATATTAACACATATGCTAAAAATCTGATAACAGAACAAGAACATTTTTGGCATTATGTCATTATCCTTGTTTCTTGTGACGCCAGCTCACACATGAACAGCCACGTGTGTGCAACATGCTTGACACGTAATTGACAGTCAGCAGGGGCATATGTGCATGTGTGTCAGTAGGTGTGTTGTGCATATGTGTCAGTAGTTTTGAGTGTATTGGAGGAGAGAAGTAACTAGGACACACTGACTTCACTGCTTTGAGCTTGTATGGTCCTTATTGGGTCATGTCACTAAGGCAATATGGAGCAAAACTATCAGTGTATCTGCAGTTATGTGGTCTTACAGCCAGACCATGAAAGACTGCTGAGTGGTTATTCTATAGAATATTTTTGCAACATGTAAACAGGCCAATTGATTGTTAGACAATAAAACCCGCAGATGTTCCCAAAACTTCTCCCAGACACAGTCATTCTGTTTGCAAAAGAGGTTTTCCACTTCTAATTTTAATGAATCACAAATGTTTATACATAACATTTCATAAATCTTCCAGGCATCACATTTCTAGCATCTGCCATAATTCTTGAACACATTTCTGCAATTGCAACATAATGTGGAGACAGATGCACAAAGCAACTTCAAGCCAAAGAGTGGCACATGATGGCAAGCAATTACTGCATTTTGATTACAATAATATAACCATTAAATGGTCTTGAGTCTGACATGTTTTTATATGGACTTTTGCACAAAGCCCATACATTTTCTGAAAACTTAAAAATTTTATTGTTTGGACAATATCACAGTGGCAATCCTATCAGTATTCCAGTTACAGTACATTAGATAAACTTTGGCAGAAATAGGTCAAAACTTACAAAACTCCCAAAAAGATCTGCATGTGTATCCATGAGATACTATAAAATCTGCCACTGTGTGTGTTGATGACTTTGATACTCCTGGTGCAGGAAAGGCCAGCTGAACTTGTATTCCAAGGAAAGGAGTGATTCATGCTGTGTTTACATGGCGTGAGACTTGGGGCTGTTGCGTGTCAGGGTAGCCCATTTTGCAGGGAACCTGTTGAATGAAGCATGAGACTGTGGTTTCCAGTACAAAGGATTTAGGTTTCAGAGCCAATCAGAGTCCTGACCTCAGTCCAGGTTTAGTTTGCCGACCACCTGCATGTTTTGATAAACCAACAGTCTGTCAACTCTGTTATTGTCTGTGACTTGTAATCTGATGTTAGACTCCCTGCATGACGTACAACACAAGTTTGTCAATATGTGACACAAAACATCATGATATGGAAGCCATGCACCATTAGAGCGATGCCTGTATTTTTAGTATTTTATGTTTTGACCAGTTGACCAGTTTAGTGAGTGTGTTGGGAGAAATTTAATCTTAGCCTGAGGAATAAGAATAAAAAGGTTATCACGTTTGATCCATCTATGTAATTTTAGCCTTTTGAAAGATTGGTGATCATGGAACTCTCATCCTGACAGAACAGGTTATCAGAACTACCTGCAGTGGGTTTTTTCAGCTTTCCAGCCTCTTTCTGTGAACTATCATCACGGATGTGGCTTTATTTGATAACCTCACATACACTGAACAGATGGTGGTTCACTGCATCCTCCTTGTCTGACCTATCTGGAATCCTCTCTGTCTCTCCTCCAGGTGGTTATGTTCATAGGGGACTGAGGAGCAGTCAATGTACAAACATGTCTGATTATATGAATATGAAGACCTGGAGACCTGAGGTCACCTTACAGTGCTGGAAAGATGTCAGTCAGATCAATATGCATGCTCCCATCTTAAAAAAAATATCCTGCAACACTATTGGCCAGTATGCAAGTATAGAGAAAAGTGACATTTATCTACATAAGCCACTCAACTTCAGAGCTACTGTAATCAATATTTTATGTTTACAACAGATCAAATGAGTGTGTATGTGAAAGGGTCACTCACAGTTATGATGTGGACTATTGGAAGCCAGGGGGATCTTGGCTCTTCTTGATAAGACATGAGCTCCTTTGAAAACATGGCTTGCAAAGCATAGTGGTGTCTCTAATCTACTGACTGTAGACTATTTTTGCCATGCATTTTTGTTTTTTTGTATGTTCATATGTAAAATTGTTCTTAGAAATTCACCGTATGCTACCTACCTACAGCACCAAACTACAATAGATAATCAATACAGGTTAGAAGCCAGATACAGCATTTTTTTCAGAGCTAAAAGAAGAATGAATACTGGACTTACATTTGTCAGGTGGTTAGAAACATGACTTCACAGAGTGATTTCAGAGTGTCTCATGCTGATGACATCATCCATGCATGCAAAAGTTCTCTTTAACACATCCGTAATTTAGAGCCAAACGTGGAGCATTTAGCTTGCCTACATGTCACTTTTTGTCAGTGTTTAGTTATTAAAGTGCCCTGCTCAACATGAGCCACTCACCAGCCCCAGTGCACATAACATTTAGCCAAACCATGTCAGTGAAGCTTGTTGCACTGCCCCAAGTGGCCAGTTTTAAGACACACCTGCTGGTTCAGCAGGTTCAGTCAAGTAAGAGTACAGAATAAATATTGTTTTAAATTGGTATCCAGCCTGTTATTCAGCACTGTGTGTCACAGATGTAATGTAAGATCATTTTTTCAGACAAAGGAGCTCAGTGAAAGCAGTTTTGGAACATTGGCTAAAAGTACTTTTTTTCCATGAGCGATTCTGCAGATTTGTATCTGAGGTAATGGCTGATTCCCTGCGAAGGCTACTTCACCGAGCAGTGTATTTGATAAATATGACTGACTGAGTGATCTTATAAATGCTCAACCTTAGACGTCAGTGAGCTGCTGCCCTTTGCAGCACTGTTTGCGTAACTCTTACAGCTTCACACAGAGGAAAAAAAAGGTGGGGTGGAGGAAAGGAAAGAAAGAAAGGTAGCAAGTGTTAAACATGGATTGATCATTTTAATTCCGCTTTTCACACACAAACACACACACATTTAATACCACGTATTAATAACACCAGCTGAACCACCCTCCAAGCTGTTATGTCAGCATTTAAACTCACCTTCTCACCACTCTAAAAATATTACATAAACTCCCCTACAGGTACGTAGATTCATATGGAAAAAATCTAAGATACTTGGACAGTGTGTAACAAATTGTACTGAACTATGATTTAAGATCCCTATTCTTAGCAAAAGTAGCTCTGTACTTTTTATAAAGTCAGCATATAAAGCTTAATTTAAGGAAAGTCTGAAGAGATTCTCAAGTGCTGACTGCCGTCACATATTTGACACACAAATCCTTTTCCTCTAATGCTAAAGCATCTGACAGGAGGCTGCTATGAGTCAGAGCAGCGTCACAGTTTAGCATGGTTTAATGCACACCTTGACAAGATTAATTCTGCTAAAAGCCTACTTGCTGTTCACTGTAGGCGACATTTACATCAGTGTACTGATGCATGGAAAAAGACACATCACAAAGAAATAGTTAGATTGGGATGTTATTCATAAAAAGAATAAATCTCCATTAGTTAAAGTCTGTTTTAGTAGTTTTAGCTAAATGTCTATATTTTGGAATACAAAAATTAAAGGTTTCAGCACTGTCCTGTAAACATGTATCTTCAGCTTTTATATAGTATTTTTCCAGTGTTTTTTGTGTATTTAATTAAAATAACATAGTAGTAGTAGTATAAAACAGTAATATATAAATAAAAAAATAAATCTTTCAGTTCATCTGAAAAACATTTGGAGGTACATAGTTTCCACTGTAGAACAACATGATGTATAAGTTTCACTGTAACTCATACATCTGTAAGCAGGATTTTGTAACACAAGACAAGTCACAGCTCATATACACACACAGAGGGCACACATGGCCTGTACTGCCCTGTTTCTCTGTTTTTGTTTACATCAACACTGTGTAACCAGCATCCAGTTTGACTCAGTGTGATGCCAATCTCACCAACTGCTGGGACGCTTAGTGCTCAGTGGCTAACATGGACATTCCTACTGTTTAGCTAATAAGGCATATATGGACGTTCTTTTCAAATAATTAAATAGGCAGCATGCACAGGCGTGCTCACCAGACTGGTACAGTGGGCTTCAATTTAGACACATGAATCAGGCTTCTTAACAACCAGTGTGTGTCTGTGTCTCTCTGTGCTGATCTGTTCTAACAACTGTTGTCGTCTTTTCGAGTTTGCTCAAACATGTAAACAGGAAGTTATCACATGGATCTCCGAGCACACATAAGTATGATTAGAAGTATACACATCAAACACACACACAGACATACACTAATTTGAAAAAAGAAAAAAGTAGTAAATGAGGTTTTATTTTGCACGGGGCAGATTGACCTTTGACCAGACACTTCTTCAGTGACTATCATTTGTTATGTCATGTAATGCTAACTGAAAACAACCGTACATGTAAATTCCAAGAAAGGCATAAATTAACCATCCATCCATCCATCTTCTATACCCGCTTTTCCTGGCTCAGGGTCACGGGGATCTGCTGGAGCCTATCCCAGCTCTCTCTCGGGTGGAAGGCAGGGGTACACCCTGGACAGGTCGCATAAATTAACAAATTAATAAATTAATTAAAGCAAGGAATTCATATTAATTTTCTGATTTCAACAACAGTGTTTCCATTGAAGCTGTTACAATAGTGAAAAGGGTCTCATTATGCAGGTTTGTCAAGCCACAATATCCCTTGTATAAATGACAGGGAGGCACATTCAGAGAACCCACCTGAGGAAAGCTGAAATATAAAGCTACAGTGTCAGAGTTACAATAAAAATCAACCTGACCTTTACAAAATATTAAGAAAAGCTTGTGACCAATATTTTCAATGCACTATGATTGACTTATGTCGGTTAAATGGCCAAACTGTTAAAATCCTGTGTCATGGAAACAGGCTGAAAAGCTGCTGCTGAACTCTAAATAATCATAGTAGATTGTGAAAGCTACAGGATATTAGCTTGATTTGATTTAAGCTGCTTCAGGAGGTTTTGACTAGTGTGGACAAATATAATCCTGATGGATAGACAGTATAAGGTGACTCTAGTTTCAAGGACCTCGTGCCCCAATGTTTATGTGATTGGAATAACAAATTCCATAATGACAAGTGTCTCGGAAGAAGACTTTTTGATATAGCTAATATATAATATAAGTCACAGATTTTGTGCTCAAACCTTCTTGCAAAGAACAGTAACAAAAATAAAATAATAAAAGAAAACAGTAACGAAATATATTTACCATTATTTAATACAAAACATATGTCCAAATAACATTATTTTATTATTAAACTCAAACCTCATCAAATAGGACCACTGGTGTTTTATGTAACATGGTAGAAGCACATGGTGTTCTGTGTTTTAAATGAGAGCCATATCTGAGTTAAAGTAGTTTCTTCTGCTGTTCCTGTTAGATTGACTGACATTTTCTGGTTTTACAGTACAAAAAACTGATACAATAATAAAAATCAAAATTTCCCAAGAAATACGTCAACATTACATCAACTACATTATTTGGCAAAAGCACAGAATCCTTTTGAACATGTGGAGGTCAGTGGCTGCTGACAGAAGGTGAATGGAAAAGTAAATCCTTACAGGAAGTCTTGTCCTCACCCTGCAGTTGCAAGCCAGCTAATTAGTCCACAGCAAGAAAAGAGAGTCTCCTGTTGTGCACAGCCAGACACTTCACCTTTGTTCCTCCCTTTGCACCACCAGCAGTAGCAGATCTCCTCTGAGGCAGAGTTGCTTCCTTATCTTTTCCCTTTCTAGCCACTGGGTTCCTGTCAGCCATTCAACAAATCAATCATTTCTTTGTGTCTGTACTGCTTTATTTTTCTTGTTTTTTGTGTTACCTACAGTGTGTCTACATAATATTAAAACACAAAGAATAAATATATGAAAACTTGTAATCAGTCCTTGCTGTCATGCTTCCCTTTCCCATTATACATAATCTGAAGTACAGTGCACACAGTGGACAACGTGACATCCCAGTTACATTTGGTCACAAAGTTCCAGAAACAGGCTTCTTGATTACTACCTGGTCATTATTTTGTGGTGTCAAATAGATTGTGTTCAATACTGTCAAGACACAAATGTCAGACACATTAGAACAATAAAGTTTTTGATATTAAGTAGCAATGGTGAGGCACCCTGGAACAGGAAGAGCAAGACTGTACTAGCATCATTAACAATCCAGAGAACAAGCACTGGAACAGACTTTTATTTATAGTAAGGAGCCACGCAGGAACAGCTGTGCGGAAAGATGGCTAATGTTCAGGTGAGTAACGCAAATACCAGAAGGGGAATGAGACAGCATAGGTGTACCCATAACAGAGGCTGTAACTCTATTAAGATGACTTTTATTTTGAAATATTAACCATAGCTTATATACTGTACTAAAGTAAGTAAACTAAAGTACCAGAAGTCAAATCATTTTTAATAAAGTTCAACTTTTGATTCAGTTGCTTTAACTATACCTTCTACCTTATACCCAAAATAAATAGCACCAAATACAAAGAACTTATGGCCTTTGAGCCCCCGAGATCATAGGCTCCTCAGACATTTCTGTGCTTGTTGGTTGGTGGTGGATGTGGCAGAACATTGGAGACCTTGCTAACAACAACATGGTTTCACAAGCATCGAATGAAAAGTTATTAGACAAGTTGTTAAAAGTTGTGAATCCATTTTTAGAATTCTCATGGTTAATTGTGTCTTCTATTACAATCCCTATTGTCTTCCTATTCTTTAATTATTTTCTCAGGCAATTAATTCCTGAGACAAAGGGCTCTGTGTAAAGTTACATCAAAGCTTCTCTGCAAAGAAGCAAAGAACAGAAAAGCAGAGAGCTGACTAAAATATTCTTAATCTGCCCTCAGTGACTAAGAACAAGAAATGTTTTCAAAACGGCCTAAAATTACACAGGCCAGAGTTTCAATGAAATAAACTGTCTGGGTAAATAAACTGCAACTTTAATGGGAACATTTAATTATTTTTCCTGGAGACACACAAGGCCTCTCTGCCCTTCCTCTAGCACCTTTTCACCCATTCTGCTGATAATTGCAAGGACGACTACATGCAACACCAATGACTGCACAAATTCATACACCAAGTTAGATCTGGTGATGACCAGTGAGGGTAGGGGTGCTTGGATAGGTGTGGTGAGTTAAAATTACCCAGTATTCTATGTGGCAATGACCAAAATAGAAAGTTTCTGTTGCTAAAACTGACAGGCTGTAATGTCTGCAGGTTCTTGGACCATGTGACAAAGCAAGGGAACACAAGGCCCCAAACAGCCATTACCAACAGCAGTAGCACACAGTGTGCTGACTGAATGACAGACTGGGTCAATACAGGCTACCTGTTAGCCTAGCCACTGCACCAAGCTAATTATGTATAATTGGTCCTAGCTGCTGTGAGTACATTAGCAGCTTAGAGTCCACAATGACTCCTAGAATTAATCTTTCAGAGTAACAGATGTTCCGTAATGTGAGACTGGATGCAGAGGTAAACAGGTGCAAACATAATATGCATATACACAAAGTATCACAAAAATATCTATGTTTTCTATGTTGCAGTTAGTTCAGCTAAAATTTCTAGTTTTTAATTTCAGACCATCTGAGCACCTAATTATTTTTATTACTTGAGGTCATCTTTTGATTTGAATTGTGTTCAGTTATGAATTGCTGACTCACTCACCTGCTTCTAAAGAAACATCATTTGACATCATAAAAATATTTTAAGGCAGCCCTCGCATGTGCTTCTGTAAGTTGAAACAAGAAGTTATATTTACACAGTAGGGATCTCTATGCACTCAAACACAGAAATACTAAATTCACTGGAGTCTCTTACCTGAGCTCTCACCTGAACCCATAAGCCATCTCAGTTCACTCTGTCATGGTAACATTTCTCTTCAGAATATGCTTCATATCTTAATTTGACCAACTATGTTTATGAAGCATGATAGTGATCAACATGCCCATTAAACAACCTGTGCACCCAGTGTCTGTCTGACCTCAGGAAACCTGAGTACAAAGCGTACTACTGTCTATCTGATTGTATTGTGTATTACCTTTGAATACTTCATATAATACACTACAATGGGTAGTGTTTTATTGCTTTGAAAAATAAAAATGAAATTCAAGGCTATTTGGTTTCCATTGTAATCATGACCCCAGCAAATTAAATATTAGAAAAATATTAGATATTCACAATTTAACAACCAGCAACTTAAGAAATGTATTAAAAACACTGAACACTATAACCATTTTAATTTGGCATCTTGCAGTAGTCTTGTATTTCTCACCAAGTATAAATACTCTTGCTACTTTTCACAGTTTTCATTTCCCAGTTGTGAAACAGAAGTTGCACAACAGAATCAAAATACTTTGTGTATGTATGCTAATTAGCACAGAGGTGGCCTTCTCATAACCAGGACTATCACTTACACGCACACTTACGTCAGTCTGCTTTTCATTGCTGAACATCTGTAGTACTTACAAAGTAATTTGTCAAACATAATATTACAGTGGAAAAAATTCTTTGGTGTATTTTCTTGTGGAAAAAGATCTTATATAATGTTACACTGTGCTTCTGTTCCTTGCCATCTTTTTTGAAATTTTGATGTTCTTACATTGAAAAGACATTTCAAATTAAATGGTATAATGACACAGTTACTCCTCTTGAAATGCATCAGGTCTTATGTAATACATCTGAAGATGAGGGGCAGTAGTGGGAGCTACATTAAGCATCTGTGGAAGCCTTTGGTTTGCATTACATGATAATGTCAGGCAAAACACATTTGTGTATTAGATGAAGGGAAAAAGAAATCAGAAAGATTTTTGATGATAGACTTAAATCTCATTAGGCGGCTAGGCTGTGATGATAAAGCAAAACTAGCTATGACACCCCTCCATGAGCTTTCATTTTTCAGGGATTTTCTTGGAGTCTTTGAAGATTAAAGAGACATGGACTCTGTGACATTTTGTTTATTAATGACACAGTGAAAAGAAGATTATATAACTATTCAATAGATAAAACTGCCCAAATGATAAATTATACAACAAAATAAACTGCACTTCCAGGAAGAGTTTGATGAAAATAATTTAAATTTCAATGTGTGCAGCACAAGTTAACATGATTTGTTGGAATGTGTTACTAACCTCTTTGGACTGTGGTAAGTGCATGTCTGCTTGTGCATGTACTCTCACCATTTATTTATAGTCTGGGAAGCATAGCAAGTATCAACATACGCTGTACTGTATAGCTAGTGAATGAATGTGTACATGTCCCTGTTAACTTAACTAAACTGGGATTAATCAAATGAAAATGACCCTGGACAGTTTTTTAATGCAAATGACTTGGAGGTTTCAAGCTCACTCACTTTTAGCTACCTGCAAATTCTTCCCAAAGATGAGCTGTTTGGTCCCTGTGGGTCCAATAAAAACAACAACCCATGCCACTATCTGAAGTGAAACTCAATAGCAGTTGCATATCATACCTGCCGATGTATGGTGGTGTTGCCATCTACAGGCAAATGAAGTAATAGCTGCTGCCATTGTAACATCTTTGCCATCTACAGGCAAGTACAAAATGCAGGTGATCAGAAGTCTCAAAATTAAACAACCAGTTTTGCCATTTGAAAGACAAATAGACACATATACTGATCCTCAGTGAACAGAACAACACCATTGTATCTCTGCACCAAACTATTACAAGTCACTAAACGCCACGAAACATGTTTTATGTTTGATGTTAACCAGAAAAAAATCCATTCTACCAATGAAAAAATGGTAGAAAAAGTTTTTTATTATTTTAAACACCTATTATAGTTGAAATATTCAGCACTAAAGACAGAACTTAGTCAGTCTTTAATTGTACTGTTTATGTTCTTCTGGCCAGTGCATGTCCTTCCATTTTCCCCTTTGGACAAACAACATCTGGTTAGGACCAGCAGTGGTCAAGAAGACAATAACAATGTGAGCTCAGTTACTTTATGCATGTACAAGCTGTACCATATGAATTAACAGAATGGGCCCTGTATGTAAGAAAAGGAAAAGTATGAAGATTACAGAGTAAATTAAAATCAAATAAAATTTTTTTATTTTTTGCAAGCTCAAAAAATTTGGTTCAGTGTGTACACATGTATCCTATGGCAACCAAATTAAAAATATATATCTTTATTTATTTTATTGCAGGTTTGTATTGTGAAACAATCCTCACAAACAAGCTATTTATATGAACAAGAACACAACATTTACATTATCTATGACTAAGTCGGACATTGTAGTGGCTGGAACACAAGGAACAGGTCTGAACACAGAGTTTCGGCCACAAAGGCAGCAGCAGCAGCTGGGAGGGAGGGAGGGCCATTATCTAAGACATGTTCTTCCTCAGAACAGCTTGAGACAAGGACACACCTGCCCTCACGTAGACCTTCACTGGTCTATATGATGTTGTAGTTGGGTTATCTAGTGACCTATAATAACTGTACATAGAAGAGTTCACTAAGGTGTAAGACAGTAGTTATATGCTTATCTGTGATCAAAGCCAGACATACCAGGTAAGTGCTACAAGAACGTTTACTCCAGCTGACTGGATTTACTCATTTCATTTGACATGAGCTCTCAGTTTCAAAAAAAACAGAGCAGAAGTTTATTATTAATGTGTTTTGCAGGTATCTGTCAAAGTTGACAAAAAGTGTGAAGACACAGACTTTAACTCCCTTTATGCATGGGCTCTAACCGACTCTAACTTTAACCACAGTGAAACGTGACAACTGAAAATTCACAAACTTTTAGGAAAGAAACAAATGTTATTATGCTGTTATGCAACAAGTATAAACTGAAAATGGAACATGGCATTCTGTCCCCATATTTGAAAAGCCTCATTGAGTTCTCCCAGGATGAAACACTGAATCTCTTTTCATGAGGATTCCAATGTAAATGGTCACCTTGGCCATAACACTCTGTTCTTCCAAGAGGACACAGAAAAGCATAGAAAGACAGGATGAACAGGATAAGTGCTGACTGCCATAAGCTCAGTGGCAGTATCTCAAGACCTTCATGGTAAGGCCAACATGGCCCAAGCATAATTAGCAAAGAAGAACATTATCCCAGGTGCTTAGCACTGCCTGGTCCAAAAGTAGAACCTGTAGTGGAAAAAGGTTACGAGGAGAGGACGCCCAGCTTTGGCTAACTAATACAAACACATTCACACACAATGGACAAACTGTTCTCTCTCCTGACGCAGCAGGTCAAAGACAGCGTGTGTAGGTGTGTGCACAGTTGTTGTGCACATCTTTACACCTTGCTGATTCCTGTTTCCAGCTGAATTTTTTTCCTTGTTTCTCCCCTGTCAGAACAGCTGAGCTGCACACACACACAGACAACCTACACAGACTGTTCTTGTTGGCATTCAGAACATGTAGAAACCTTTTCCTATTACTTTGAAGAAAAAAAAAAACTGGGATCTCTATCCCACACCCTGCTCAGGACATCAACTTCCCCAGACCAGTCAGACTTGTTTTAATCCCTATCAATAACATGGAAAGATAGGCAACATATGTGAATAATGTTGTTTCTGGGGAAGAGAGTTGGAGTCAAGGATGACAAAACCTGGCCATGTAACTTTGGGTCTTCTGTGTCAGTGCTTTGATGAGTGCATCAGTTTTTGTTTTACCCTGAAATGAAGATAGACCAAGGACAATAGAAAACAAGTCTATGCTCCCCAACAAATACTGTGTAATAATTGCAACTGTCATCCTGGTCTGCTGCCTACTGCTGTCTGCTGTCTACTGGGTGGAAATTAAATTAATGCTTATCCACTTTAAAGAATAAGACCTGATAATTAGAGATAATACTTCTCAGCATCAGTATTAGCAGGGGACATCTGGTGACTAGCAATTATTATCTCAAAGGTTCATGACTTTGATCCTATTCTGCATGAGTCAGCAGTTATGGAAACAAAGTATAATTGTCAAAATTCACTTTATTTTCCGTTAAGTTTGACATCCATATGTTAATTTTGCTCTGTCCACACAGCTGTTGCACACTATAATCACACCATATAGACACCCTCATACTTTCAGCAACTTCAAACCATTTGAAGATTTTGATTTATTCTGATGGATCTGTGTTAATAACAAACAAGATGCTGTCCAGGTACTGAATACAATTACAGACAAAACATTAATGCTATCAGATGGGTTTTTGTAAAGACCACTCTAATATAAAACATTTCTTTTAAAACCTTTTCAAAAAAGAATATACTTTACTGTCTTTTGAACTTCAGTTGAAAATGACGCTAATGTTATGTCTTTTTCCTGTACTCATCTGTCTGTCAGAAGAAAACATTTCTAGAGAAGGACTAATATGACACCTTGCCAGGGGGAGAGACTCTGTGGACCTGGAGACAGATATCAAAAACCCGCTCTGCTGTCATGGAACAAATGACCTCAGTCACACTTGTTGATGCATTGTACCCACATCTTTGCTCATTAAATAACTTTGATGCTGTTTATACACAGCCTGAACCTAAATAGACTAATTAATGATCTACAGAGGGAGGTTTATGGGATTATTATGAGTTTTCATGTGGATTTTATGTCCCCAAAGTCTAAAAGCTTCTGGATGTTTCCTACTGCAAGAAGAACTTTATCATTAGTCTAAACATCATCTTATTACATCCCATTTCAACTCATCTCTCAATTTCTTATTTATTTTGTCTCATCTGACTTTGTTGCCTTGTCTCATCTCGTCTCATCTCATATAATCTCATTTTGTGTCGTTTTAGCTCATCTAATCCCAGTTTCTCTAGTTTAGTCTCATCTTATTTTGTCTCATTTCACTTCAACTTGTCTTGCTTTGCACCATGAACAGAGGACATATGGTCCTTAGCCTGCTTTTTGCTTAGTCAGGCATCACTGACCACCTCTTTTTATTTGGGCTCATCTAAACTAAATCCCCAACAAGAACAAAAACAACTAGTAGTCTCACTGGGCATTTGTGTCAACGACCCAGAGACCTAATTAAGTTGCAGTTTATTTAGAATCATAATTCTTTGGGTGCCTAGATGATCAGCCACTATAATCTGTTTAAATCCAGCAGCTAACAAAAGCATTATTTTAATACCATGTTCCAATACTACAGCTGTGGAGAGAGGCCCTCATCCTGTCAAATCTGAATCAGTGAGGTGAACAGTTAAGGTGAAGCAGCAATCAGGCAGCATTTACGAGTTGTATGATTTCAAATTATACATTTAGATCATGATTTTCAACTTCAGTGTATAAATGACACTTGAATGTGTTGTAAGTTAAACAAAAAGCACACAACTTTGGAAAAGTGAATCAGGATGAGAATGATGATGAGTAAACACCTTTCTAGAACTTCATGTATATCAAGTATAAATGTGGCTCCTCAGTGTTTATTTGCATTTGAGTCTAATTATAAAATGTAGTGAGAAAAGCCTTTAGAGTTTAAACATTATGCTGCTGAACGTTTACATCGATCTGATTAAAGCAATATTTAATAGCCACGTGAATGTGCTGTAGCTTCATTATTGTATGGAAATACAGTAAAGCTACCAAAATTATAGTGCTTACAATTGCTTTGTTGCTTTATTTTATTTATGTGTTTAATTTAGAAGAAAACATTTATTAGTTGACAAGCTGTGAACATGACACCAACATATTCAGTTTGTTTTAGCAGAGTGCTAAGTTACCATACAGCTGCAATGGGGGCTTTTCTATTCATCCCAGGCACGTGAGTCTACAGTTCTCAGTGACTTACTAATACAACTAAACTCAAATACACTCATACACTCTGTACTGTACATGTAGAACACATTCACATGTGCACAAATGTCTGCATACATAGACACACACATTCACATAAGTGCAGAAGTACAGTAGGTGGACCCAGCTGGGTCAAGTCACTGGCTCAGGCAGTCACTAAACAACAGGCACAGCTGTGTCACATGAAGAAACAGCACGTGTAGAGCTGGTGGTCACTGAAGGACTGAGGAACCTTAGCAAGTGTGTGTGCATACAGTATTATGTTTAAATGTGTGCATATAAGCCTGATAGACTATAATCGATATAATCGAATTATTCTGTTTGTGAGCATCATCTATAATATCCAGTGAACAAAAGTAAAGCTGTGTTGTGCATGTACAGTGCATTTGTATAATTATATTATGATGTAGTCAATAAAGTCTTCAGTCCTGCCATTAGGTCAAACTCCTGAAAACATATAATGAATTATACAGTGATATAAAGGTTATATTTTAAGGGAAAGCTTCAGGCTGAGACTTGCTGATCAAGGGGATTTCATATGGGAAGTTGCATTTCAGATCACTGACAATAGCTGCTTGTCTCAGTGGCACCTAACTGACAGCAGTCCAGACAGGAGATGAAAAGAGATCAATGACGAGGTGGGAGTAAATAATGAAAGTCCTAATAGGACTTGCACGTGCAAGGAAGGTGTTAATACATGTGCATACCATTTTGAATGCATCACGTGCCAAACAGAGAACACTGAGGTTAGACAAAATAATTCATCAGTTTGCACATGGAAAATCATTTAAGTGTTCTGTCTACAATTCAGCTACAACAGTGTGGTTTAAAGAAACACACCTCTTCTTTCAGACCAGTAAGAGCAAACATTTGAACTTCCAAAGCATATCATAAGGTTAAAGGGGGCTCAGTTCAGGTGGTAGTAAATGATTCGAACTGTATGGATTATTAATTACTGCTAGAGGTTGTCTTATTATAAAATGTAGCAAAGGTCATTATACCCTACATGCACAGAGGGTTGGACCAAATAGCTGAATTACACTTTTATCCAGTCAAGCAGAGGCAAACTTAGCAACCTGTGTGCTGCTGTTAAGCTGATATTAATTATATTTCCATTTAGCATTAACATGAGGATTTCGCTGTGGTCAAGCCATAAAGCCACATTGTTTTCCTTGCTCTCAATTACATACTTTAAATTAGTGATATTTCATGTCCTTCCACGTCAGAGCACATAAACCACATTTCCACTCACTACTCCCAATGCAGTCCACTGGCACTTGTTTGTGTCTGGCAGGACTCACTAATCCAGAACAACTCATTGTGGTTGTTTTGCTGATATATTAAAAAGAAATGAATTACTCTCCAGAGCAGAAAACATGCAGCTCCACTTTAGAGAGTTTTCTCTTAGCTTTTCCTATTGGGATTACTCTAGTAATGCAGCTGTTGACCGTGCTTCACTTGTGCTTTGTAAGTCAGCAACAAAAACAAAAACAGCAGCGTCAACTTGGCTAAGAATTATAGTTCATTTACATATTGGTTATTGAATATTTGGGCTGTGGGAAGAATCTGGAGAACCCAGAAAAAACCTGTGCAAGCACAGGGAGAACATGCAAACTCCACAGAGAAAGGTCCCTGCCGGGTTTCAAACCAGGAACCTTCTTGCTGTGAGGGAACAAATATCTTTGTCCTCATCCTTTTTCTGCTCATTTCACTAGACCCAAAATTAATTAACTTAAATAAACATCAGATGTAAATGTTAAAATATGTTTGATGTAATTGACTCTGACACAATCACTCTGTGTTTGTGTCACTCTTGGTTTTCTGTCTGCTTTTGCTTGTGTTTGGCTTACAGCTACAGGCAGTGGGTCACAGGTAATGCTATAAGCTATTTTGCTGGGAGAGTAATTTAATTAAAAGCCAGCTTTACAAGACCATTGGAAATGTGGAGGTGACAAAAGATAAGGTGCAAATGAAGAAAAACAAAGCCTCACTCTCAGCCAGCTGTACATATGCCCTGTATGGCAGAATTCTACATTTATGTATGATAATACATATATATTTCTGTATATAAACCAGATATGTAATGTGTCTTGATATGTGCAATATATTTATTTATAATTTCTTTATTTATAATTATTTTTTTAGTTTTATAGTTAAACATTATATGACTGCCATTCAGCCAACTGGATGTGATATGCAAGTGTAAAATATGCTATGTCTTTATATGTTTACATATAAAATATACAGTGTTACAATAAACAATATACACATTATTTTTATGACTTTAGAGTGTCATTGGTTGTTAAAGTGACCCATTTGCGCTAAATGGAAGCACATTACAGGGATTTGGTGTCCAAAGGCTAAAATGCATGACCCTAAAGATATTTATTTAGGTAAAGGTGCTGTCTTGGATTGTTCTTGGCTTTATGTCAGTAAAGTATAGTTGATCCTATTTGAGCTTCTGGTGTCTGTAATTCACTGTGACTCACTTTGCTCTAGGCTCAACCAGAACAGATAAAACAGCTAAAACAGAACTCTTAACACCTTCCTGTGCTTGGAAGTGGAAAATATATAAGGTGATTCATTTCTCCTGACAAACGAGACATCAGTCTGAAAAGTGAAACCAAAAAGGGTACAGAAGGTGCATCATAGATTTTAATCTCAGTCACATAAAGGGTAATGTTATATTAGGGACAAAAACTAGTGTGCCTCATGTTGTTCTTTCTCTTTTGTTCTTGTGTCTTCTGTCTGTGCCAGCACCATGCATAGATCAGTTTGACACAAAACATAGGTTTAGCTAAATGTACAGAATTTATGTCTGCTGTTTTTACTGTTGTTCCTGTGCTAGGTGAGACCATTGCTTTCTATTAAGCTCACCAAGTCTAATAATTTTGTAGATATGATATAATTCTGGTGGTAAATCTTTCATATCACATTTCATGTTTAATGGTGTCATGCAATTTTTGGTTTACACAGGAAAAGTTAGAGAATCAATGTTCTCATGCACTTGATTTATTATCCTTATAGTAGTGCAAACTATTTAGGTTTATGATCAGAGAAATTATACATGTGTAAATTGTCCAATAATTGAGTCTTTTTCTCTGCCATCTACATGACTCTTCAATCCAAAACTGAACATTTTATAGCTTCCCATCGTTTGTGGCATTTGTGGCAGGCACCTGCAGTCACAGGCTTGAATATCCTGGGTTCTCTTGACATGCATGTGGAGGTCATTCATTTTCTGCTTCATTCAAGATCACTCTGACAAAAGGTGAACATCTTCATTGTAAAAAAAAGCAGCACTAGTGATTCTGTGAGAAGAGCTTCAGGGGATTTTTAAGCTGACATTGTTATACTAGATACCTGTTACCTTCATATTTGAATAATAAATAAAAATGTGATATCCAATTTCTATGAAATCATCTGTGAACATAAGCCTTTCTTGTACTAAAATTCTAAAAAAAAATCATTCTCTGCAATCCTGTTACACTGTACATGTTTACAGACTGGTACTTGTAGTCATATTCATAACTAAAGGTAAAATAAGCATAATAAGGGCCTGTAAAAAACATTTAGTTATCACAAATAGCTACAGCGGTGAAGAAGAAGTGTTATTTTCTTTCAACAGGTGTAGGTGCACAGTGTTGCAGTGTGAACTCTGACATAATCATGATATTACATAAGTGTCTTCTGGTCTTCATTGCTATTATCACATGTCCTCCAACTCTGAAATTGGCAAATTGAATATATGGCCAGTTATTAGAACTGTGACCTCTGAGTCATCCACACCAAGTAAATGACACATTTGATGATACATTTCCCATTTATCTTCATGGTTAAAATGTCAAATTAGCTGATTTTTCTGTCATCAGCATGCATGTGTGCTTTGTTACAACTCTAACATCAGAAAAACAATTACATTCAATAAATTTCAAATAAATCCATCTGGGTGACTTAACATAAACCTATAATGTGTTGGTTGTTGTATTGTTTTGTGGAATAACACTCTTTAAACCCAGAACATGTGTATTTAAGGTACCATATTATTACTGTAGCTGAATAACAAGAAGGTATGCATGCTTAAATAATACTGGTAACTTGTTTCTCTTTGCAGTGTGGATTTTGGATTCAGATTGCTGGTAAATACTCACATTTCTGCATCCTCTGCTTGTCTCTATGACAACAGGGATTCAGATGAAAGCTGTTGCTAAGCACTGTCTTCAATATACAGTGGCCTACGTGCTGAATGAAACCTTCACTGTTCACCATGCTTTTCTCCTCTTCATCAACTTGTTCCCCCTCCTCTGCTTCTCTTCTACCCTCCTGAGCTCTTCTTTTCTCTGACAATAAGACGCAGAACACATCCTGTGCATGCTGGGAACACACAGGATTAATAATTAAGCTCACTCCTGGATATTCATGTCACCAGCTTTATATTGGCATTTGTAAGCAGTACATGAACAGTACAGGTGTAGTTTAAAGACAACTATATTTTTATGTTTTACTATCTTAAATATAGATTTAAATAATAAATAAAAGGTAACACAAAAAGTTGTATGGCTGTTATTTTAAAGAAATGACATTAGGTTTTACTGTTATTTATTTAATAAGACACATGTAGACCATACTTAGTCTATAATAAGATATGTGTGTACCTCTAGAAAGGAAGATTTGTGACTTATCCTTCCATTCTCTTTCATTGATTATAAATTTTATTTTTAAATTTCATACACCAACTGCCTAATAACAGCCATCTGCTTCAAATCAATGGCTGCAGATGTGGCGCTGTTCACATTCAGTAAGACTGCCCATTATCTTCCCCATTATTTTCCAAAAACGAACAAGCCTCTCTCCACAACGAAATGAGTGGCTTCATTTGTTTCCTTATCTGAAATGGCATTCACAAAATATGCACATGAATTCAAAAATGAAATATTTGTTTACCTATGAGGATAATGGACATGACTATTTGTTTTAGTTGACATGGTATGCATGCTTCAGGACTGACTGCCGAGTGTAAAACTAAATATATCACATTGTAGAGTACTGTGCAGATGTTTTATTTTAGATTCTGACACAATTAGATTTTTGTTTTAGATTATCACACAGGCTCATCAGTTGTCTGATTGAGCCCAGATTCATTTATTGTGCAACCCAGTGTGTAGGGCAATAAGCACATAATGAATCCATGTCAGAATCAAACAAGTGAATTGTAAATTATTTTGAACTGGTTTAAGATAGTCATTAAAACTATTTCAGATTTATTTTTCTAGCTATAGCTTTAGAGTTCTGATTTATGCACACTGTTGCAACAGTAAAAAATAGCCTAACTCATTTCCTGTTTCTACAAGCCCGGTGCCACACTGACTTATATAGTCCTCTACACAGTCCAACTAGAATCCAATTAACCCACTTTTCTAAATCAGTAGGCTGAACGATCACGTTGACCAGGAAAGTCAAATAAAAGTGTTATCAACAAGCAACATTGTGTGTTCATGAAAGTGGATTTTCACCACTGTATTAAGTAGTGGGAACAAAGCCTTTGCATGTGTAAATGGCTGCCTAACAAACAGACTAACACCAGGGCTCAGAAACAGAACCAGCGAATCGATATGAGAACGGTTCATTGAGCTTGCCAACATGCAATTGTTCTAATTTAACCACAGTAGTGGGTGAAGTGAAATTAAAAGGGTTATAAAAGTGATATAAAAACAGCAGTGTGGTCAATATGGGCAAACATATTTTTACATTTGTAACTTAGTTAATTGCCAATTACCAAGAGGTTGCTAATCTGGTAAACCGTCAGCCATCAAGTGGCTATTTTTATTTGACACACAATTTAGAAATGACTTTCAAATCATACAGAGGTATTGCAGTTACAAAATGGAATCAAAAATTGGTGAACCAATCTTTCTATGGCAATAAACATTCACATTCATATCAAAAGAATTTGAATTTGGAGACTACATTTTCCAGAGATCTGGGATTCTCTGGGATGGTCCCATGGGCACATGGGACCAGTCTTCATCAGGACTCACATGGGACCAGTCTTCCCATGTAATGAGTCAGGACTCATTACATGATTAGTTTATTGATGTGCTCACTTCTTTCTTTACAAACCCAGATTATCCAGCAAATATGAACACATTAGCATTCATATGGAGTCAGGTATGTTCAACTGATCAATGTAAGTCAAACATTCATTCTCCTTTACTGCTTTTTCTACCCTGAGAGTAATGACATGGCATTTGAGCAGATAGACCTTTCTTCTTTCTGCTAGTGGCTAAACTTGTTGTTGTCATTTGTTGTGTAGTTATTTTAAGAGATCCCAGAGACCATAACATAGTAAGAGTGAACCAAAACATAAAAATTGTAGGTCATAAAGCCAAAACAGCTGAAATACACCAACATTAGTAGAATCTTGTTTCATATACAAACTGGAGCATGCTTCTTTAAGGGCCTGGGATACTTCCTCCAGATATTCTCAGAACAAAACAATGTTATATAAATACAGTGACGGGAAATTCAGAAGTAAATGTATTAAATGTATTAATAAAAAATGTACTATTAAATAATTGCCACAGAAATGGAATAATTTAATTACCTAAAAGCCTGTGTCCAGTAAATTATAAAACTAGTACTGATTTAATACAAAAAATAATGTATAGTCTAGGAGGCTATGTCACTGGACTAGGTAATATTTGCAATGTGGTCTGTTATCACATTGCACCTTTCTGAGGGCTTTAGTATTGTTTTTACTTCCCCACCTACTAGAAATTCAGAAATACTTTCAAATTAATTGCAATTCCATTTGATTGTCTTTTGGATTAAAACTAACTAAAAATATGTTACTAAGGTAAGTATCAATGTGCAACCTGGGCGGGTTGCCAGGTTGCACTGTTTCTCATTATAGAGGCAATTTGGAAGGATAACAGTTTAATGAGGCATCATCTATCATCACTGAGCCCAGAAAATTACAGATACCATTTCTATTTGACAAATGCAGCTGAATGATAAAAGGCCAAATTCTGTACTAGATATGTGTTTATTTTTCTCCATTGCAATGTTCTGAGAGAACAGCATGTCTTCATTCTTTCTTGAGGTAATCTGGCTTTAAACTGTTCCTGCCAGATCTCGAACCAATTTTGATTGTTTTTGCAAATTATGGAGGAAAAAAGTGATCATTTTACAGGTGCTATGTGATTTTGTCCGTCTTACTTAGAACAAATAAAACAGTATTCATGCTCTTCTCAAAATCCAGAAGTATAGATGCTAATAAATTCTGTATTTCTTTTATTCTTTTAAGTTTTCTCAACTCTTTCTTAACTCTGGATTATGGAGATGTGTTTGACATGGTGCTGCCTATAATTGTACTGTAGCTTCCCTATTCCAGTTTACCATCTGCTTTTTTAGCTCTTTTTAAATTTGGACTCCACCAATAATACACATTGAAGCCTGTTTACAAGACATGGGTTGCAATGCATATGTGAAAAGTTAGATTCAGTCTTTTGTGGCTTCACAGGGACCTGAGCTCTGCTAAATCAGTAAAGTACTGCAATTACAACAGAGCATCACAATTCCAATATGTTTTACATAATATTTTTTTTACATAAAAAATGTTAATCTTTGGTATGTTTACTGCTTAACGTCCTTCACTAACTGGCTTATGCTGCAAGAACCATCTACTACAGCTGATTATAGAAGCACTGCTTTTACTGTTAATGCACTGTGGAACATCACTTAAAAAAATGAATGCATTTACACTTTTATGTACCTTTAAGACCGTGTCAGTACTGTTCAGCTAGTTGGAAATACTCGATTTAACATTCAGTTAGTAATACACGATGGAATGTGCCAAGAAATGGTGAGCATTCCCATGGAAGCTCCCTCTCTTGCCATGTGTCCGCAAAGAGGAGGTTATCAGGCCATGCCGTCATAAATCTCCAGGGCCTAACATGATTATACCTTGAAATGCAATAAAACTACTTCCAAGATATTAATTAATTAGGAGTTTTTAAATTTGTGCATTCTCGTTCCTTAGGGTTTGCGTATTTTTATTCATTTTAAAGTGTTACCATATGGTTTAATGCAAAGTTGTCCGTACAAAGAGCATTATGATTCCTAAGCATCCTGTTTCCAAGCAGAAATATGACAGAATTGAAGTCATGGGGTGAAAGTCAGTTTAGTTATTTGGCTGCTTTCCTCTGTGGCTCTGGTCAGTGTCTGTGAACAGTGAGAGAGCTGAGTTCTGTATAAACCAGACTGCTGTGTTCATCCTATACTGAAGCTGCTGTCGTTTTCCCCACTGTTTCAAATCATGTGGAAATTCATTTTCAGTTGTGTTTTTCATAATGAAAACCTAAATTAATGTCTAGTAACAATATTGGGCTGAAACACAGGTACAATTAGAGTTAATTATGTTGATGCTGTTTTTTTTTTTGTGTAATTTTATTCTCTATAGTCATGTTCATTGATGCGATTTCAAAGTAAGCTGAGTTTAGGGAGCTTGTGTGTAATGTGTTCTTCTGAACACTCGATGGAGCAACAGATCCTAGGATCACAATGAAATGATTAGAAGTGCTACAGTGCCATCTTTTGGTCAACTCATCACTGTCCTTCCACAGGCATTTGAATAACACAGCTTGTTTTTATGAAAATACATTTATTATCTGTATTATACAACATATTCACATAGATATTTTTTATTAGTGTCCACGAATGTACATGACAAAATATAGTTTGTTTTTGTCATACATTTTTTCAGAGGGTATATTACTCAGCTGTGGTGGTTTCTGTGGTAACTGGGAGAACAGGTGGAACTTGGTCTCTTCTTTGGGGAAACTGCCTTGTGCAGAGCAGATTTAACCACCTGTGGGTCTTATATTTTCCAGGAGAAAGTGAAGATGACACACAAATCCCACACTCTCAGCTGGAGGTTGATAATTTCTTCTGTATGCTTCTTCTTTCCCCTTGTCCACAGAGGGGACGTGTGTGTGCAGGAGGTGGGTCATAAGGCATAAGACATACATCGGGCGTGTGTACAAGTGGTTCTGCATTTACTTCTTTGTATTGCTCAAGAGGATGGGATGTGTGGGTTAAGCTGATGAGCAATCTGAGAATTAGGATGGAGCTTGTAAAGCCTGTGTCAGTCTAATTTTAGTATGTTTTAGGTCATCGTGGAATTAATATTGGCAAAATTAGGATGACTGTAGGTGGAAGGCTATTTAACATATCATTTGTGGAAAATAAAGTATTGAACAAAAATGTTTTCACAGTTTGGGGAGAGATGGTATTTGGGGTTGTTGCTGCTCGTGACATGGAGGTTGTTGAGAGTGAAGAGGTTGAGCCTCAGCTGTTGTTGTGAACGGAGGACCTGGGTGACCGGACAGCTGCAAGGGCCAAGAAAGCAAAAGTTAGTGCTGTGCTGAGCAGTTGTCCTGTTTTTGGCCATTGAATGTTATTGTATCTGAAATTGCAGCACGTACAATGAAAGTGAGAGCACAGCGCATAGAGTGCTGTTTAGGTTGCTCAGTCACATATACATACACAATGCACACAAATATCCATCCATTCATTTTCTATACCTGCTTATCCTTGTTGGTCGCATTGCATGCGAGGTGGGGTACACCCTGCACAGGTCATCAGTCAATCACAGGACTCACACATAGAGACAGAGAGTTAACGTCATACGCACAGAAAACAATGCAACAATTGCACCATCTAAGACTAACAAGAAAATATTTTTATAATGCTCAAATAGTTTATGGAGCAAACATATTTGATTAGAAAGTTAAACATTCACCAAACATGAAAGAAGAATGTGATTGTGATATTCATGCACATTCCCATCCTCATAGATGTATTTTTAGAAAATTACATGGCTGTGTGTTAGAGATTAACAATAGTCCACATTTAAGGGAACCCCCCCATGACATTCTGCCCTGGAGATATTTCAGATGAGAACTGGTGATGAGAGCGTGAGGTGGGAATGATGGCAGAAAATTTGGGATGAAAAGCACATAATACCTTAGTCAGTGTGGTGCCAACCTGACTTATGATGCTCATGAGTCATATTTGGAAAGTCCCCACAGGGTAAACCTTAGAAACCAAAGGCGCTCTTTCTTTACCTCGAAGGAAATGATGATGATTTTATTATGTTCATGATGTTATTTTTTCATCTTGTGATGGGGAAATCCTCCAGGCAGTGAGGGTGATTGGGCTTTAGGATGCAGAGGGAGTCTAGAATTATGGGCGATTGAAAGCTTTTCTGGACTAGGTTCAAGAAATGCTGACGAAGCAAGACTAAACATCGCAAACCACAGTTGAAAGATTTGCACATGTGTTAGCTCCCCCTCGCTCCTGCCACCCTGGGATTAGTCCTGTCCTGGGAGAGCAGCTACATTTACACATGTGCAGGCAGGCATGCATGCACACATGCATACGCGCTTTACATGCATATGCACCTTTATAACTGGAGAGCAGAAAGGAAAACAAAGCTGAAAAAGAGATGTACAGTATGTGTCAGGAATAATGAGAAAATGAGAAATATACATTGAATTCCTGAGTAACCACAACTAGCAGCATAAATAAAGCCGGCTTCCCAGCTGTAGTAGATCAAGTTAATTTTGTCAGTGTCACAATGGTCCCTATTTCTACATCTAACAAAACAATACAACATCACTGATTTGAAAATGATTGTGGCAAGAGAGATTAAAATCCCAAATAGGCTTAAAAAGGTATATATAGTTTTAATTCTAATACAATGAAACATGCCAAGAGGTCATCTTAATGATTAAATGATCTACAGAAAGCTCTCATAATGACCCAGGAAGAATACAGGTGTTTCAACAAAACAACAATAAAACAAAAATCACAAAAAAACATCTAACCAGAAAAGTAGTAATAAATAAACGATTGAAAATAGATTCAGTCCAATCAGTAAACTGGGGAGAATGGGAAGTCTGGTGTGGAAAGTATGTTGGATTGCTGCTCTTCATGTCACTTGTCAAATTTCAATCACGTTAACTCAACTTGACCAGATTTGAGTCACTCACCAATCAGGCTACATGTTGCAGTGATGACACTGGGCTTCCTGGCTAGCTGCAGCCTCTCCCATTCTCATGGCAGAAATGCATAAGCGTAACTAGTAACATTTGTGCGTCCCATTTAGCACAATAAAAGTCCTATTCCAACAGAGGTCCCGGCACTCCTAAATGTACTGCTGCTGTTATTTATGTGATTAGTTACACCCATGTTTGACAAGTCAAAATGTCAAAATAAGAAAACCCTATTGCATCATTTATTTTGGCAGGCAGCACAAAATATACACCAAGGGTCCTGCTGCAGGAAGAAGGATCTTTGATCCAACTTGTGTAACAATTCACACCATCACTCCTACCTTCTGAGACTGGAGAGTCAAGCCCAGTTTGACTATTTAAAGTATTGTGAATAAGATGTTCTTATAACAACCCTTATTTCTTCTAATCTGTGAGCCAATATAGTTTGACTTCTTTTCTTCCCATTCTAGTGATTTCATCAGTGAGGATTTCTAACCTCCAGTAACCTTCACCAGTTAGCTGGCTCATCTTGTTGCCTTGTGCCGTCTCTCATGTCCCTCCCCCTGCAGCAGTAAGAGCACCTCTTCTCAGGGGTATCACGCCGCAAAGCAGTGAAAGGTCTGTTTTATTAAAAAAGCCATCCTCCCAAACTACAGATCGTCTTTCACTTTCGATCATATAATCCCTGCGCACCATTCTACCCCAGTTCAATGCTGCCAGGAAGTGAAATGCTACCTGGCTAGCTGTGCGTGTATCTGTGTGTATATTTCTTACACCTGGCTTACAAAAGTATAAAATTAAACTGCAGCTTGCCCAAAGAAATGTTTCTGCTCAAACCACTGAATTATAGAAGAGGGGTTCTGGTGGAGTGTTTTCAAGTGATTTCAGGCTAGTTAGATTTCCCATATTGAAATAGTATGAAATCCATTTCTGTGTCAACATATTTTCTCCTGTTAATTAGAGCTCTTTACCATTTCCCCTCTGGCCAAGTCTTCTTTCATGAAACCATAAAAACGTTGAGCTAGGCTGTGGCAGTGTAGGACCAGGCCCTCTGCTTAGCCAAGGGGTCAAAGTTCAAGCTCATTAGTGCCTACAGTGAATAGTTTGTCTTCTTGCAAAATCGGGGGTTAAATACATAACCCTTTCTGCAGCCTGACAGGACTCTGCTCACTCTTCTGTCTGTCCTCATGCTTATTCCTGCCTTTCCTCAATATAGAGCTGTTAAACTTTGTTGCTGTTTTTCTATGAAATATTATAAATGAAATGTTAAAATAAAAACTGTCACTGAACACTGATTTTCAACACTTTAGAAAATGATGGTGCAGAACCAAACCAAATATTATCTTAAGAAATACCAAAGTAGAGAACAGAGCGTTGGCAACCACAATCTGCAGCCTTGCTCCGGTCTTGTATTACTGATTATTTTGTGCTCTCAGGCAAAAACTCCACCTATGAGGATTTACATACACTGAGTCATGCCTTCCATCTTATTGACATTCCAGCAGCAAGTTATGAGTGGCACACTGGCAGCTAGCTCACACAGCCACGAAGTATGTGTATACTTTATCATTTACCCTCTAATATCCAGCTCTCAAACAGCAAACATGCTGATATAATTTTCGTACATTCAAATTATCAGCGGCCTCTGCTAGTCTATATATAACGTGCTGCACCCATTTGCATTAAGCAGCGTTTAGCTGCAGCAGTCAAATCAAACTGTTGGGCTTCAGCGCTATCAGAGACTGTTCCAACACCCTAAAGCCACAATTCGGGGTCCATATGTCCCCTACTGCCTTCTTGTTGAACCAGCGTTGAGATGGAGGCGCCAGAGCATTGTTCAGTGGGTGACCTTTGCAATCACGCTGAGGTTTGTTGCTCTCACCATAGTTCAGCTATAATGAACTCCACAGACCACTAAAAGGCTTAATCTTTCTCTTACTACCCATGCTAAGTCCCAGCTCCCCGACTTTGTTGAGGCCACAGTCCCAGGAAAAGGGGGCCCAGTTGTAGCAGAAGGAGGACAAGACAGAGGATGAAGGTGAAAGCCAGTGTTAGGGTTACTTTGCCTCTATTATTGTTTCTTGTGGTCTTGTTGACTGAATGCAGCTGATCATGTTCTTAGGGTTGTAGTATAAAATACTGATCGTTTTGTGTTGCATAAGAGGAAACAGCAGGCAGGAGGTAAACTGGTTTACATATCAGAGAGAAGTTTTTGGGAAGTGGTAATGGCTACTGTAACTGAGCTGAGGCTGTACTTATCATTTGTGAATGCAAAAAAAAGGTGAGACAACTGTTAGGAGGTCATTGCTGTTAGAGCAGAACCTAGCTCATTTCAAAGCCATTGTATGGAGCAGGCCTGGGATCAGGTGAGAGGGTTTTGTTAGTGCAACTTCAACCACTTGCATTTTACCTGCAAAAACACACACACAACACACCTCTCCTATCTCACCATATTGTTTTATTCTTTGACAATAGATCTGGTTACATAAGGAACCCCATCCATATCAAAGGCTGGACCAGGGATAGACTGGCACACCTCCAGGCCCCTTCGAATGGGCCAAAACCACATGGGGAAACAAACTCTTCCCTATTTTTTCCCTCTCCCATTCTCCCCTGCTTTTTGTCACACCACAAAAGATATCAAGTGTGAGAGGATGTCATGTGTTGCTGATCATATGCATATTAAACAAATATTGCAATGGTTACCTAATATGTTGCGGTGTACTGTCTGTTTTAGTATGGCCCAGAAACCAGAGAAAGCATGGCATCCCAGACATGGTTTTAAAATGCATTCCTCATGGCACTATAGAATATACGTTTGTGAGAGTTGAGCTAGTGAGTATAGAAATTCTGACCACATGCTTGCAGGATATACAGTATATGCATTAGCAGGGGAAATGGTTTTGATGCACTCTGCTGTTTTGTCTGAATCACCATGTTGCGCTGGGCGACAAGATTTGGTGCTCCCACAGAGTGCACTCACACACGGCTCTGCCAACACTGAGCTACATTTAAAACTCTGGGCCTGCTGTCCCTGTCACAATTTTTGCCAAGCAGATCCACAAACAAGAGATATAAGGAAGAGAGATTATTCTTTCTTTCTACCTGAACTTGTCCAGGATTCCTCCTTTCTTTTCTTTTGCTTCATCAGATTTCATCTACTTTCTTTGCCTTTTACATACTCTTCTCTTGCTGCATCGCTACCTCTACTACCTCTGTGCATCAGTAAAAATTTGTTGACAATGTACCACCCACACTCCACATTCCAGGGTCTCACAGAAGTCCACATGCTGGTGGCTCTGTGGCTTCCTCCCCAGTCTCATTGGTGACAGAGGAACAACTTGTGTGGGTTCAGGGGGCTCTCGGGCAGGGTAACAATGTGAGTGGGTGTCTGTGGGGGGAGCAGTAATATGCTAATTTATTATACTTAATTACATCATCCACAGTAAAGATTCTCTCAGTGGCACAAAAACATTGAATTAATAATTGGGTCTCAGTAACCCTCAAATCCCCATTTACGTTGCTTTAAAGTACAGTAAGCTGTAAATAATTGGCAAATTAAAATTGTTGCTCGCTTCTTTTTGTTTCCAGTGACCAGCAATTTTTAATATCTGTACAGAATGAAGTAATTTGCTATTAAAAAGCTTTCCAGTTTTGAACTGAACATTCAGGAAAAAAAAATATTTTAACCACTGTCAATCAACAAAAGTCTCTATGTGTGACTACAATACAGGACATTAAAGTGATTCTCTGATGAGTAGACAGACAAGAAGTGCGAAGAGAAAAAGGTTGAGAGGAGATAACTTGAAAGTAAGGATGGAGAAACTACATGGAGCTGTGCCACAGTTCAACAAAAGCAGAAAGCTGTGACAGTGAAAACAGCCATAGTTACTAATGAACAAGTCTTAAAGCTGTGGAAAGAAGATGAGCAGCTATGCTGCCACCCCATTCACAATTGGGATGTGCCAAGAAAAAGTGAAAAGGAGAGAACAAATGAAAAAAGAAAGTGAAAGACTGTGGACAACTGTTCAGAGAACAGAACATGACCAGATGTCAAATTGTTGCTGTATTTTTTTCAGTTTTCTTTATTTTGTTTGTTAATTTTTTCATTTTAAGAACACTCCACCTGTGGTGACTGTTTGTCTTCAACACTATTTTATGGTGCTGATAAACCCTAACAATGATACAAACATTATTATTTATTTATTTATTTATTTTTCCATATCCAACCTTTTGTACTTTTGTGGAGTAAAATGTGAATTTTACTAGCAGAAAGTTATATTAATCAGAAAAGTAATAAAAGTAGCCTGACATTTTCTGACTTTCCCTGGTGCAGTAATTCCTCCCCATCTGGCACTCCAAACAGGTTGAAACAGACACAATTACTTGCAAATACTTTTTAGTCCAAGGTCTTTTCAGTAAACACTCCTCTGGGGAAGACTTACTTCAAAACTCATTCTTTTATTTTCTTATGCCTGTTTAAGGCGCCTAATATCACATTTTCTGATAAAAGTATTCGCAGAGATTTATTTATTGATCTCTTTTAATTTTTTAAGAAATATTTCAATCCCTCCTGTACAAACAAACTGAAGCTTTACACACCATTAAACCAAAACCGCTCTGGTTTGGATTCGTACCTCCTGGCATATTGAAAGAAGATCTCTGTTTGTTCTCAAACAGTTTACTTTCATTTAGTTACACTGAGTGAAGTTAGTATCAGGTCCACACAGGAACCGGTTGTTGTAAGTATTGCTGTCCAATCGCAGGCGACCTCGATGTAGCGAGCAATAATTCAGTGCCCTTTCTGAAAGAGGAACTGTTGGCACTCTGCTCCTCTGCCTTCTTCTCTGTGCGTGCAGATCGACGAGGAATTAGGGAAGTAGGTTTTGGTTTTGTCTGCCACCCTATTGGCTATTCATGCCATTTTGAAGCCAGATACTGTGCATTACTCTCCCAGAGAGAAACCTCTTTGTCAAAATGTTATCTGCCTATAGTGAAGCAATAAAAATTCACAGTAAAGAATCGTAACTCAAAATTACTTTCACCAAAGTGTGGGACAAAATGAACGAAAGAATGCATTTCAGAGCAATGATAGACTAAAGTTATCAGTTATGAAGCTCCTTTATTTTAGCATTTTCCTCACTATGGAATTTTTAAAATTCTTTTCTGTCTCCATGTGACAGTTCAGTTAACAGTAAAACCTCCAACTATGATAAGACATGAACTGTATGCAGGATTAAGATTCAGAAAACTTAACATCCATGTGGGATCAGGCTGGGGAGATTCAGTGGCAGGCAATAACCATGCTTTATGTCCACTTCATTTCCCTTGCAAATCAGCCTTGCATTCTCAGAGTTTTCACAGTTCCCAGCACCCTCTTTTTCCCTGCAACATGCCCCAAGTGAACCAGGCTCATTAGACAGGATGAGACTATTACCAGGCGAGTTATCCTGCTCCTAACAATGGGATGTGGTCAGGTGGCGGAAGGACCAGTTTCAGTGGGTTCATCTCGCTATTTCCTCATGTCCTCTAAGTCCAGGGTAACGACTCCCTCCCTTTCCTCCATCAACAACAAATGTGAACATTTAAATGTGGTAGTGTCAAAATAAGATAAATTATATTTCATTTTCCTTATCAAGTTTCTGCATCTATAATACAGTGCATGTACTTGCTGTCTGTTTTTGTCCACTCTGGTTGCACCTGATTGAAGCATACGCTCATATATGAATTGTTTTTTGTTTTTTTGTTTTTTTTTCAAAGTTGCAACTCTAGTGTAAAAATATTCCCTCATTTGTTTATTCATCCATTCATTCATGGCTTCATTCAGTATAACGTGCTGATGTAACTCACAGTGAAGTCCCCCCATTCCAGTTCATTTTTTTAGCTATTTACAGTAGGGCTTTCAAGAGGCCCAATCAGAAACTGTGGACAAGTTCCAGGGAAACAGGACCCAAGCACCCTGAAGAGCCTTTTTGCTTCACTTTTATTCACTCCTGTTCTTTCTCAAGAGTTCCTCCTGAAAGTATTTGGCAAACACTGGTGGAAAAAAAAGACTTTGAGGGAAGAAAAACAACAAGTCGTTCTTGAGCCACCCACACCCCATCTGCTGTGGTATTATCTTCTTTTATTATCTACAGATTATGTTCGCTGATATGATTTCTACAGTTTGGTCTGGTGGTCATTGTGGTTGTTGTTCTTGTTGTTTTTTGTTTGTGGAGTGCTGTGATATGAGACAGCAAGGGGGGAAAATCTTCCCCCCATGTGCATCTAATCCATTCAGGACCCTCTTAATGGCTTGTCAGTTCCCCTTGCCCTTCCATTTTCTGTCCAATTAATTCCTTTCTAGCTCTCCGGATAAAAGGACACAATGGGGCCCCTCCACAGCATAATGAATCATTAAAATTCAGCAGCGCGGCCCTGGCACTTGGCTTCTCCCTGCGCTGGTTAGGGACTGCTGCTTGGCATGCATGCCAAGGCCAACTTGAGCATTCTACCCACTGGACCAGGGCAGATAGGATCGCTCCTCATTCCTCTCTTGTCTGTGGTCTAATGAAAAAAAACTGAAATTTCCTATTTTGGTAGATACACCTACATCCACATATAAAGTGTTAGAGCCTCTGTACGGTCAGAAGGTTGTTAGAGAGTGATATCAAAATTGTAAATAAGCTGTTTACCTGCATGTTCCAGTTTGTTTGAGACTTCCTGATTTCTCAAAAGAAAAACATATAAGCTCTATAGCAGAAGCACAATTTAAGGTGGAAACTGATGCACTCTTCCTGAAGTTTCAGTTTGGTGCTCTGCTTTAAAAAAACAAACACAAAACTATCTATGTCCTCCTGAACCAGGTCAGAAAAACAATGACACGCCATATTAAAAAATCAGCAAATAAGAATCACCCCATTTAATGACAAATCTGGTGATCCATTTCAGTATAACACCTTCCTCACAGCATGTATGAGAGCAGCAAGCTTGACACATCACCTCATCGGCAGTCAACAGAAAACAAATACATCGTACACCTGAGGGGAAGTCTTGTACCTTCACTGCCACCCACACAAAAGACACCCAAAACCACTTGTTCTAAATTGATAATAAAATCCACAATAATGAGGCCTAGGTAGGAGCAGTTTTGAACACTTTTGAAATCAATACACATTATCATTGTTGTTGAAACGTATATAAGTCATGTAGACCACGTGAAACCATTGCATTTATCTGTCCAGAACATTCCTCTTTTAAACACAGGTGTCCAGCATTTACTAGTGACACCTGCTCTAGGCCACAGACTGTAGAGAGGAAACTGGATTGTAATTTGCTTACAGTGTTTGGCCATATAATCGGTTTTTGACTCTGATTCAGAACTTCACTTTTATTTTTCTTTTCTTTTGGACAACATAGATTTTTGAAGATGGGCCATAAGCATAAGAACTGCCTTTTGGGAATGTTGGTCTTAAAATGGTGAAAATGACTGATTTTACAATGTAAAATAGTGTTGCAATCACTGGGTATTTGATAAATAACCAGTGCCAGATATTATTATCCTGAAAGAAGGTCAAGTGAGGTCTTTATGTTTTTACAAAAAATTAAGTATGAAGGGTGGCATCACAAAAGGGGATAAGCAGTGTATTTAAAGACTATATTTATCAGAAGAAAAGTATATAAGCATATAAATATACAGCAAAATTGTATTTAATATGTATTGTCTGTAGACTTACACTTCCACATGATTTCAGAAACAAAACAGCTTTCATTTTTATATTTATATATTTTATATATAATAATATTATAAATTATTCCTCAATATATTTTTGCCAGGGAATAAGTTGAAACTAAAGATGGATGCAAATAAGAATGACAAAGACAAAATTCCAAAAAAGTATCTTTTATTTAAAAAAAAAGGCCAGCGAATGGGTTAGCTGTGCATGTGTGAGTGAAACTCTAGTTAATAGAACAACAATAATTTTCACTGCCTTTCTCAAAATTATACACCAGAATAATATACAAAACACAGTTCTGTGGACAAAACTTGGAGCATGATGCTATGGACATACAGCATCTCACAGAACATTACAAACCAAGGCTGCGAGGAATGATATTAAATTAAGGATACAGTCAGGAGCAGGTTAACGGTAGAAGTTTCTGGTGTGGATTACTGATTGTGTGCTGCCTGAAGTTTGTTAATAATTCTTTTTCATATTTAAATACTGACAAAAAGCATTAAAAGGCACAAAAACATTTTGCACAAGACTATAGCAGTGAGTTGGCACTTGATGGTTGAGATAAATATGGGCAAGTACTCTTTAATTTCCTCTTTAAACCGCAAATACTCTTATTTGAGTAACAAGCTCGAATGAAGAGTTGTTTTATGTAACATTGGTGTGTATTATATCAGGGGATTTATGTCTCTTGCCCAAGGAAATGGGTCACACACACAGATGCACTTTTTCCACTCAACATATATACACGTTTGCATGTACATACACACATCCATGTGGTGTCTGTCCATGTGTACAGGAGGTCCAGTTGACATGTCACTCAGTGTGTGTGGTGTTATTTTACCCCATTTCCTTTAACCCTAGATCATGACTAATCGCAATTTGTTAAGCGTAGCTTTCAGACACCTGTTCTGTCCTGTGCGGGTCTGTTGGTGCTGTTGCATTTTCTTGCAACTTGGAATGGAGATGTTACTGGTGATCAGTTTTCAACAGAATGATATCAAAAGAACTGAACCTCTACCATCCTTCACTTCAGTTATCTTGTTAAAAAAAAATAAAAGAAAACAAACAGTACTGTAAATAACCAAACCCACATTACATGTGTTTATCTACTTAAGAACAAAAATGAAACCAATAATGCATGAACATAAATACATATAAGACTTTATGTCAAAATGACACTATAAGATACATATGAGCATTTCAATTAAGACTTATCCACTGATGCAAATGGCCAAATGTGCTGTGGTGAACAGTAGCTCTGGCCATTCATGTACATTTTACTGCAAATTCACATAACTGGTCCCACATATTCTCTTCACTGCATCTGCTTCTCCATCTGAATTGGGCCAAACAGTTTCTCTTCCACATAACTCAGTGGCAGCCCTTAGCTTTACCTCAGGTGGGCACACACTCGCAATCATAAACTGGAAAAATGGGGGATGTACAGGATGTAGGTGTAGGCGATATGTCCTCATGGAGGAGTTTGGCTCACCAACAACACAATTTGTAGTGTAAAAAGTCTTAAGTGTGTTTTCATTGCAACGATATAGCTTTGTATAAAATCAGCAGGCACTTTTTCTTTTATTTGTTTCATGTTCAAAGGGTCACAGGTAGCCCACTACCGCTACACACATGCCCCCACCTGCTCCTTACGTCCTTCATTAGTAGTGCATCAATTTTAATGAGTCTCTGGCATGAACTGACCACTTCTTGTCCCCTTAAGGTCGAGACAGCGTGGTGTAGACAGGCTGGTCCCAGCTGGAGGTGCTGGGGCTGTGAGCTGGAGCCATGGACAGACTGTTGAGGATTGGGCTGCCATAGGGCCGCCGGGACGAGTGGAAGTAAGGGTACTGGTAGAGGCTAGAAGGGTAGCCAGAGTAAGGGTTGTAATAATTGGAGCTCTGGAGGTCAGTATAGTCACACTGGGAGTTGGAGAAAGAGGCTGCAGCCGAGGCAGCTGATGTGGCCGAAGTGACACAGGCCTGACTACTGTAGGAGCCGTAATCAGAGTGTGAGGGTGACCCGTGGGAGTGCTCACTGTAGTGGCTGGGGCTTAGTTGCTCCGTTTTAATATGGAGTCGGTGCTGACCCACCTCACCGGCAGAGGGTGAAGAGGAAGACATGGTGCTCTTGCGGCTCCATGCTGACCCGTTGGCAGTTGCGTGACTATATGAGGAAGTGTATGAGCTGCTGGGTGCTGGAGTCTGCCCATGGCTGTGGTCTGAAGGCAAGGTGGAGGTGCCTGAGGCGTGGCCGTTAAGCGGGAGGTACTGGTCAAACTCGTGCACATCGAAGGTCTCAATGTTGCTGATGACATCAGTGCTGAGCTCAGATATGTCTACATTGCTGAAGTCGATGTTTTGCCTGTTGCTGTCAACAAGACGACGGCCCTCATGTTTGAGATCCTGCTTCACCCCGTGGTGCAGGTCTGTTTTGGGAGTAGTAGGGGGTGTAGGGGGACCATGGGGCTGCCCTGAAAAGAAAGAAATCAGGTGTAAAGTGTGAGGGTTCATCACTCTAAATACAAAATGGCTCAAACTACTTGTGTTTGATACATCAATTCTTGCATTAAATGTGACTGCATACCTGTATGCTCGGGGTGGTGGTGTCCATCAGTCATCCCTGCCAGTCCTCCCATCCCCGGTTCAGCTTTATACATATGATGTGCCAGTTCTGCTCCTGAGTCTGAGTCGCTCTGGCCTGGTTTTACATTCTTCCGTCGCCGAGGCTGGTACTTGTAGTCTGGATGATCTTTCTTGTGCTGAACCCGAAGCCTCTCTGCTTCATCTACAAATGGTCTCTTTTCACTCTCTGAAAGCAAGCTTTAGTAAAAAAAAAAAAGAAGAAAAAAAAGAATGGTGAAAACGTTCAAATGTTTGCTGTCAAACTAACAATACTAACACAAAGAGCATATAGAGTTCAGAGTTTATCTGTTGTTAAAGGGCGATGAATAAAATGGAGGGGAAATCCATTCTCAATTTCATCTTCTAAATCATCTACAGTCAAAAAAAAAACAAAACGTTTAAACATGTAGCAAATTTTAGATTTTTTTCATTTCCAAAGTTTTAAAGTAGTAAATTTTATTTGTCAAATAATGATTGACTCTCTGTACAAATCTGTAGTCATGACCAGTTGCGGTCTTTATATTTATTTTATTTTATTGTTAATGTTAATGTTAACATACAATATGTCATTATAGTAAATACAGTTTTTCCTTACCGCCACAGTTTCCCCAGCGTCTTGCTCAGTTCGGCGTTGTGCAGGTGTGGATACTGATCCGCCAGTTTTCTCCGGGCCGCTTGCGCCCAAACCATGAACGCATTCATGGGTCTCTTGACGTGAGGTTTGTTCTTCAGAGATCCGTTCCCCCTTACAGGCATAGGCACCAAGGACCAGTCGTATCCTTTGAGAACTTGAGAAACTGCGTCCCGTATGCAAGCTGGGAACCGGTCGTCATCCTCGGAGTCCAGTTTCTTGCCCAAACCGGTAAGCAGGGATCCTTGACCGTCGGAGCCGGTCGGTGAAGACGGAGCATCTGAGTCGGACTCGTCCTGGGACATGGAGCTGTTGGTGCCCGACGGACTGCACGGCTGGTCGCTGATACACTTGTCATGTTCTTCTGTCATTTTTAACATTATACGTTAGTCCCGAGAGGAAAATCCAAAAACAATATAATATCTACAACTACGGGAAAACCAGATATTATCACTGAATTCAAGAGCGCATCAAAGTGGCCAGTGCGCTTTTTACGCACGGGGCGCCACGGTAAATTCCTTCAAGAAATTGAGTCAGTAAGAGTCCGTTGTTTTCCTCCTGCTTCCCTGTTTGTTTGTCTTCGTTCCTCTTGTTTTCCCAGACTGTCACGGGAGGTACGATCGTGAAAGTTGTGAGCTGTGGCGCTACACGTTACAGCAACTTGAGTTGGAGTTTTAAAATCGTCACTCCACCTTCCTTCTCTGATTGGCTGGAATATATCACCACTTCCAAACCATTGGTTCATTTTTTCATGTGGGCTTCGTTATTGCACTTTTTTTTCTTTTTTTCTTTCTTTCCTTTTTTTTTTTTGTTGGTGACATAGTGTTTTTATTGACGTTGCACAGGTTGTTTGACATATATTCTGACATTATGTTATAATGCTGTTAGGAAATGGAATGAGTCCAGAAATGACCTTTACATACACAAATACTTTCAGTGTAATCAATTCTGAGCACAAATGCAAACCTCTCCAGTAATCTAAATGTAAAAAATAACATGTATTAATAGGGTTATTGTCAGATAGTCTGTTACGTTGCTATAGGTTACTTTCTGCTTCATATTCAGGCTTCAATTTAGTTTAAAGTCTTTAAGGTTATTTAGAATTACACTTTTTAGAATTAGCAAAATGTAACAAATATGTCTAATGCAGATTTTCTTTAATATATAAAAACAATCCCTTCCTGAGGTAAAGATTTTAACTTTGAAGCTTATTCTCTCAGATGATGAGTGAACAGATAAGTGAACAGTCTCCATAATCATTTTTTTAATGTTTTTAGGTGAGATAAATTGCTGCACATTAAAGACAATGTCAGTAGAAAATGTATACATGCAGTTCATGCATGTCTACACTTTAATATTGTCTCTGTGATTGAATGTGGGAAGAACTGAACCTGAATCTAAACAAACAAACCTCTGAAATTCATATTCTCACGTCTCACTCTCGACTTCTGACAAAAGGTTTAGTTTTGATAACAAAAGCATCCAACTTCAGAGGCCTGTGGAAGCCCAATTGCTACTTTGCTAAATGTTCCAAATATAGAAGAGGAAGTTATTCTTTCCAGGCAGTCTGTTTGTAATCTGTAAGTTAGTTCTCAACACCAGTGAAGCAGGCTTTTTATGACGCTGAAGATATAAAAAGCAGAGGAGATAAGAGGGTAGATAGAATCACTGCCTTTGTTAATGGTGTCTTTGTGTTCATGAATTGTGGGATGATTTTTATCGCAGGCCTCCCCATGAAAAGACAAGGTATGTTTGTGCTAGACAGCAGTTTGCTTTGCTCGATGAACGCTGCAAGTGACTGCGGGATGAAAAGCGTTTTTAATGTGGAAATAATAGAAGCTGTGGCTTGTATAAGTGAAATTTTCTGCAAAATAAGAACTGGTTTGCACAAAAAAGGTAAGATTTCATAGTTTTTTTCTTTGATTAACAATAGGCTTAAGAAGACAAAGGATGCCATTGTCAATGTACTATATTGCATTTACTGTAAAACAGTTCATTTGATATAATGTAATGTATAATAAGCAGTTGCAGTTACTTTTATTTAACATTTACATTTTATCAGAAAGTATAAAATGAAAGTCAGTCCTGCTTCCTAGCAGCTGCTGTCAAAAGATTCAGTTGGGTCAAGTGCAGTGCCTGTGTGTGTGTGTGTGTGTGTGTGTGTGTGCGTGCGTGCGTGCGTGCGTGCGTGCGTGCCTGTGTGTGTGTAGAGCAACACTGCATTGTAAAACATGACTTTATTCTCATCCCGCTCCACACATGGTTAAGTATTTATTGTGTGTATGTAAGCATGTGTCTGGTCACTGTATATAACATGCACATATGTACAACTATAGAACTTTTCCTCATATAAAATCAGCAGGCTTGAGCCTGTGCAAATGTATTATATTGTATTTGCTGTAAAAAAAAACATATTTCTTGTCGCTGATTCATAAATTAAAATAATCGTGATCCTTTTAACATTCCCTTTGGATTTGTAATTAAATCTTTTTTTGTTTTTGTCACATGTAATGCAGCAAATCCCTGCTTTTAATCATTATTGAAACCGAGTCAACTGTTCCTGGCTCAAGTCCTGTGTCCCACTAAAATTTATGGAAATGCTTTTGTCAGGGTTGAAGTATCCTGCCGACAGACAAACAAACAAAAATGATTTAATATTAATCAAATCAATGTGTCAGAGTTCAAAAAGTGTTTCATGTGGTCAGGGTTAGTTTTGGGAAATCATTTCAGGTAGAGTAATACTGAACACAAATTAGCAAGTCTAACATGAGTGACGGCTGCTTTCAAGTATGGCTAATCTGTGAGACTGTCTTGGTTTCTGGGTAGAAAAAAAAAAACAAGAAAACAGATTAAACAGACCCCATCCTTCCCCCTTCATGCTTCCATGTATATTGTGGGGAGAAACTCTGACCAGAGTCTGTGGGCTTTCGGTTCTTGATTAGAAAAGGAAGGAACAACAAAACAGAGGTGACCACGCATGAACCTGGAGTGTCCCAAAAAAAGAAGGAAGGTTTTAATTTTCCTATTCTTGGTAGATGCATCACAAAGAAAAGTACCGGGTAAAGATTTTTTTTTTTTTTTTTTTTGTTTCTTGAGGGCCTTAGCAGACCATGTTAGCCAATTCCTCCTGGGCCCTAGTCACTTCTACCCTATATGTAAATTATACTCCCTGGCTTCTAATGTGCATACAAAATCAAATTACACAGTTGCCCACAGGAATTCTGCTCTCTTTGGTCTTTGCTTCTGTGTTTTAATACATTTAGGCACTTTTCTTCACTCTGGCCAAGTTATTTGGCTAGAGGTAAATTGGCATAAATTGCCATAGCATTGTGCAGTATAGAAAGAAGTTCTAGATGTGTTAGGGTGATGTGAACCTGATGAGGAGTTCGTAAAGTTTCCTCATGTTTACAAAAAAAAAAAAAAAAACGTTGGGTGGATTTCTGCTATGCATCCAGCAAATAATGCATTCAAACCATATATTTAATTTTCATCTTCATACTTTTGTGGAGGATGTATAAATTCTCCACCATAAGAATCCTAAGGGAATTTATGCAGAATTTTCCACATGGATGACAACTGTGGAAACTGTCTCTACAATTACCTAACCCTAAACCAAACAGCAAGCCTTCACTCTGTTAAATAATCTCACTGATTGCACACTGAGTCAGTGTAAACTTGGTGAACTGCAGAGACTGGCATGCCCTCCCTCTCACCCAGACGATCCCAACCACTGCGTAACCACATGTGGAACAAGCTCCTGGGCTGCTAACAAGCTATATATCACCCCTGCACCACATCAACCAGACCACTTCTAACTTTGGTTTCACACACTCAGAAAGAAGGTAATTACTACAGAATTTACAGTTGGAGTAAATAAAAATGGAAGTTACAGATACTGTAAAATACATCTAAAAAAGTCCTAATATCAAAATTATGTGTGGCTCCAATACCAGTACAAGTTGAAGTCATAGGACCTTGAATTATTACATCTTTAGGTTAAATGTTTTTCAGTTTTCCACTGGATTTTCCAACCAGGATCACAGACACTTTAAAATGAAGTCTCAGTGATGGATGTACCTACTCCTCCTCTCTGTTCTATCTCCACTCATCACACCCCCTCTGGAACTTGGATGGTTTGTGGCCAAATGTATTTTCCAGGTTGTCTAGTTAGTGAGGTCAAGGACCTGAGGATGTTTGACTCTACTGGTTATAATCATAGTCCAACACTCATGGCAGCTGCTGTGTGTTAGGGCCTTCCATTAACCTTTGACCCCACACTATCCTAAATATATTATATTAAAAGACCATAATTAGGGGTTTACTGGACCAATTGCAGGTTTTATTCAAACCTATTAGTAGATGCAGAGTGTTGCAGGGGAGGGGTTCCACATCGAGGAGGGAAAGGAAGGGAGTTTTGAATAGATTGAAGGAGGAGTGTTTGAAACTGAAGGAAACAATTAGTCCAAAACATCTCAGGGTGTGTTTGGCCTTCAGCCACACTCATTTTTAATGTCAAGAGTATAAAAAAGATCAAGTGTTTCCAGATTATTTGCTGTTTTCCCCCTGACACATAGCAGATTTGTGAGACAGCAGTTTACTTGGGATAGCTTTGTATGTTCATATAAATTAGAGATTATGGGCAGAAATATGTTGGAAGCTTTTCTGGTAGCACGTCAGGGAGGATTATGTCAGTTCCTCTTTTCCTAGTTTCCGTCAAGCTTTTCTGTAAATTGTTCTCCTAAAAACTGTCAATATGTATTTTGACTCTCTCACATGTAAGAAACATTTGTGTACATTTGAAAAGCGCACAATGGTTTTAGCTGTTTACACAAAGATTCTGTTTAAATGTTGCCCAAAGCAAAGCCTTAGGGATGATTATAGGTGAACAACTCAACAAACTTCTATTCAGTCTCCAATGTGCCGTGGAATTCCTGTTTTATTTTCTCCTGACATGACAGCATAAATGCTGAGATGTTGAGCAGGAATGATACTTCCCATGGTAGATCTTGTCCCAGAGTTGTCCCAAGAGGACCATGAGACTATGTGGGATCTTTTTTTACACTTTCTGATCTTCACCCCCTCTTTCTGTCTTTCTTCCCTCTCATCTTCACAGCATATGTTCTGAATAAAACTTGCGGTGTGCTCAGTCTTCCACATTGTCTATGTTTTTGATCCTTGATTCTCATAAATCATCTCCCTAATTTGCCTATGAATTAGATGGTGCAGGGCATGAAGACATTTAGGACACAGCTCAGGCGGTGAGGGAACAGAGAGCCCACCCCTTGACTTTACGGGAAAAGGGAGGCCACTCCACAAAAGCAAGACTATTTAGAGAATTTGTCTGACTGTGGTGACTTAGCCTCACAGCACTAAGATAACTGTGGTGGATTGTTTTTATTCGTGGATAATTAAAATAAGAATTATAAACCATTGGCACTGTTCAGCTTTATGTTCTTTTTACGAGCACAAGAGCTGCGTGCATGTATACATGTCTACACATACAAATCCACAAAGTGTGTGGTAAGTAAGCACAGCACACACAAACCAGCACAGAAATCCAAATCTCTTGTGCACAATTCACATATTACAAGATAATTTATAAGCCATTAAAATGATTATTTGTGAAGTGGATCAAATTCTCCAATTAGGCTTTCAGCATACCAGCCAAGACCTTCAGTGTTTATGAGCAGCAGTTAGTATGTCTGTCTCCAGTCTGTCTATAGCCTATAATAGAAACACTACACTGAAAAACACATCAGCACACCTGCTGCTAACCACATGTAGAGAATAAGTGTGAAGTGATGATCTGAATTCATGTTGTCATATTTTATATTATGTTAAAGCTCTAAAACAATTTCCATGGTTTGATGCGGATTCATTTACTGTATAACTGAAAACTGTTTTAGCATTTGATCAGAGGTGATACCCCAACAAGATGGCTGTGAAAATCTTGCATCGCTTTTGTCCATATTGGAAATTCATATGTGTTATGGATAGACATTTAAGACATTAGTTTATGAGGAAGAAGGAGAATGATGAATGTTTGAAGGTGCAGAAGTATGTGCTATGACTTCTCATACATGCTTTCTAGTCAGCACGGATCTTGCAGGTATACATATACATATATATATATATATATATATATATATATACATATATATATGTGTATTCCAAAGATTCCATGAACATGATGCAATATTTTTAAAAGACACTGGTTTGACATTGGCTTTTGACTCTCCATTTTCTGTCAAATCCTGACGTGTATTTTGATCTGTGGACGGTTACCTTGTTCTTTAATCTCATATGATGTGATATTTCAGGACATGTTAATCCATTGCATGCTGTATGATTTCTCTTCCAACTGTCACACACACATCACTTGCCTCAGGCAGGGAAAAAAGGAAGCACTTGCTAACCACTAACAGTGGTTGTAGGTACCGGGTATTTCCTGGTAGCCACTTCACTATTTCAAACTGTTTGCCTGACTGTTGCAGACATGCAAAGCAACAAAGCGTTTTAAGCATGTTGTAGATTTCAGGTGTTGCATACAAAGGTGAAGTTCTCTGTAGGGTTTACTGGTTTGTTGTAGGGAGTTTGGGCCATGGCTGTTTAGTGGTGTGCAGCTACAGGTCACATGGTGTGGGAGTCCAAGGTCACCAAGGTCACTTCCTGTTCTGTTTAAAGAGGTGCAAGGGCTGTAGCTGCGAACAAAAGAGTACACGGATGTACTTGTGTAGCACGAAGGATATAAAGAGTCCTTTCAGTCAACCACAAAGTCTGATCTTTTCATTCACAGTGGAATTTAACTTTCCCTGGAAGCTGCTTGCTTTGGAAATGTAGTGCTCTCCTTTACCTTGCAGTGTAGTCAGTGTGTTTTTTTCTGGTTAATAACTGACACTGACACAAAAACCTTCACCGTTGCATAAGCAGACTCAGATCAGTTTGGTTTACAAGATCACTTTTAGTGAAGTTTGAACTGTTTAACCTCTAATGACTGTCGACTGATCAGCTCCGGGGACTCTCAGTGCATAGATGAAATTACATATCTGCCAAAGGTAGTCAAATCAACAACATTGCATTACACTCGCCACATTCACCTTGGATTACCTTTCTGTGTTTCTGCGAGTGTGTCAAAAATCATTATTTTTTATATCTAACTCAAGGAATGTTTTCATTTTTACCAAACATTTATATTGCAATATTTCCACATTTTTAGGTAAATTAAAAGAATATTAGATGCACCCCCAACTTATCGCTTATGCCTGCTAATGGCCACCCATGGGACAACTTTGGCAACATATAGCACAAAATGTAAACCTGCTGAGCTATAGGGACCCTCATTTAACAAGATGCTGCTTTATGGTGCTCTGCAAAAATCTACTTTCTTTTATGGATTCTATAAAGAATGTGTCATTGTTGATTTATTTGATTGATGATTGCATTTTTAGTTTAGACCACTGAGCTCCCCTGTTTGGGTTTTGGGGATTAATTCATCATATATAATTTGACAATAATATGACTCTGTAAAGTCAGGCTATGCATCTACCAGAAAAACAGCAGAATCCACTGTTGTTTTGATTATTTATATGTGTACATGCATGTGCACATTCGTGTTGATTTTTTTGACTCCATATGTGTTTGGATAAATTGGTGTCAAATTAAATTAGAACTAATGACCTTGCTCAGTGTGTGCGTGTATGCACGTGTGTGTGTGTGTGTGTGTGTGTGTGTGGGAACAGGACCTTATTTTTCCTGTGTAGTCCGAAGTACAAAATGACATGTATGTGACATATTGTATCAGGGCCACACTTCTCAGTTCTGGTGACTTTGTGAGGAAGCTTCTTGCCTTTTATCTTTTTGCAATGATATCTTGCATACACCTTTTATACAGCTTATTTAAACAACAATCGCTTGTCAAACTATGCAATCTGCTTTTGCATAATACTTGTGTACAGTTGTGTAGTCAGTTTATGTATATTAGTTTTGTCTCTTTTTTTTTTGTTGTTGGAAAAGCCTTGCTCCCAAAAAGAGTGCCTGCTAGCATATGCAACCATCCTTAAAAATACAGTTTGATCTGCCAGTAAAACTGGCACATCAAGCAGAACAGTTACTATCCTTTTCCTCTTTCTGTCTCCACTGTCCATCTTCCCTCCTCCTTCCTCTCTTCTCTCCTGGTTGCAGTTGTATTTGTGCGCCTTGGGAAGATTACAAAGAGGCGCTTTGTGAGGGGATGCAGCTGCTGAAATCCAACTAGATCCAGCTGAAGAGAGAAGGGAGCAGGTGGGTCAACAACGCCACCCTGCCGTTCCCAGAATATCAGGCTGCAGAGCTGTGCCTCCCTCCCCCACCTACACACACACACACACACACACACACACACACACACACATCCTCAGAGCACCCCTACCCCACCCCAACACAAACACAAACAAACATTATACCATGTCAAAATACAACACAGTAACACCCACAAAACACCAATGCAGCAATATGCACATGTCAAAGGATTGCCTCAGTGGAAATACTGCCCACTCAAACAAGTGTGCATCACTGAAATCATTCATACAGTGGGAGAATATTGGCAGAAAGTTACAAAAGCAATACAAGCAACACACAAGCATAGCTCTAAGTGCTGCCTTCCTCTGATACTAAGTTGTGGTTTTGTCATCTTATTATTTCATTAACAGCAGTAATAACAAGGGCAAAGTCATCCAGAAACTGGAGGAAGATCCTGTCAGCTCTGTAAAGTTAAGATGTTAACAGGTCAGTGTTCTGCCAAAATGTTGGATTTCTGCATCGCAATGGGGACATTGGTAAGATGACCCTCATCCGGCTTTGTATAGCTCAAAGAGGTGGTAGGAGATGGAAAGGGGGAAAGGAATGAAAGAGAGGAGAGGAAGTCATGCAGGCGAGGGTTCTTGTTGAAGTGGATCAGATGTCGTACTGTCTTCTCTGCAGGGGACATGATGCTGGACCAAGGTGACACCAGGTGCACACATAAAGATTTGTTTTTGTTTATTATATCTTTAGTTAAAAATGCAAGAAAACATGAGTCTGTAGAGACACTGAAGAAGTTTGGAAGTTGAAAAATTAAAAACTATGTTCTTTTCTTTATCATCTCCATCTTCAGCCTTAATCAACACCAGCTCCAGACAAGCTGCTTTTTTTCACTTGTGCATTCTCTATGGAAACACCAACCAAAATGTGGATGGATTTTTGCATGACTTTGCATATGTTTTCTCTGCCATCATGTTTCATAAACAAGCTTTTTGATGATCATAAAAGCAATATGGTAATAAAATGCGAAGGAGTTGGATAGTAAAGACAGCTGTGGGCTTTGTGAACTATTCTTCAGCTTTATAAAATATGTGTCACTTACTGAAGTCTCTCTGTATCCTCAATGAAAGTTTTGACGTACATCGCTCCCTCCCCCACACCTCAGTACACCCATCCCCCTTCATGTGTGCAATAAGTCAGCGCCAGTGATAATAAATCCATCTGTCCCTCCCTGAAAATGCGTGAATGTCATTTTATACACAGTATTCTCCACAGGGCTGTACCCTAAATGAGCCCACTGTCTCACACACTTAGTATTCTTGCCTTGAAATACTTGCAGACATTTTTACCACTAGTGAGGAGCTCCATGAGCAAGTGGCACAGTCATTGTTATCACTGAATCTTACTGTATCTTCACTTTTGTCAAGCAAAAACCAGCTGCCATCCTTATCAGCATGTAGCCAGGAACTTTTGTTTATCATTCTTCTGATACTGTCTGTAAGGAACCTATGCAGTTTTTGTTTTGTCTTTGAAGGCTGATTTCATTACTATCCTGACCCTGTGGCCCATTGATAACATAGCTTATGTTCATTTTTTCACTACACATTTTCCCTTTAGCTATGTGTGTATATATACACACATATATAATATGACTTCCACTGGTAATACAGTAGGTTGAGAAATTATCCAGTTGTCATTTATGTCTGTGTAGCTTGGTCAAGACTGAGTTCAGTGACACATCAGTTCCATCATGATACAGTCACTCACATCCTGTGGGCTTTTCTCTGGCGGACTTGTTAACTCTTGCACCAGAGGGGAAAATACAGTTTCCACTTTTCATGTGGTCCTCCAGGTTATTATGCATTTTAGTTTTAATGTGATAGTAGAAACGACAGATTCTGAGTCCTCAGTTGCTCAGATTACAGTTTGTGTGGAAGTGTGAGAGAGCTCATCATTAGAAGGTGAAAATGCAGACCTCCAACCATCTGCAGCTCCATCTCTCCACATGTTTTTGAGTGTGGGAAGCTGCAGGAACGTGTCACTGGTCTATATCAAATCGCTAAATATTTCATCAACTCTGCTCATTCGTGGGTGTGTGGAAGTTATTGTTTGAGCGGTTTACCTCTTTTTTGTGGCCAATTACTCTCCCATCACTGTCATTTATATTCATTTACGTCAATTCATTTGTCATGTTAAATTTGTCTAAGCCCTGCAATCTGCTTCCAACACACAATTCTGAAATTCAGCAAAATGAATCCACATGTTGTCGATGTGGCACTGATCTGACACTTTCTACTTAGCACTGTGTCATATTAACCAGCTCTAGACAACTGCAGAGGATTCACTATTTCACACCTCTCTTCCCTATCTTTACTGTAAGAGTAATGGTCTCCATATTGCCCAGTGAAGCATCATGCTTGATTGCCGCCATTCTCACATCTGCTTCCTGGAACAACGGCGGGGAAGTCTCCAAAGCGCTCCCAGCGGAGTGTGGGGCATGTGTGCTCACATATGAGGCGAAAGTTTGAGACGGGCTTGCCGGCATGGTTTATTTTCAAAGGCTAGTGCTGAGGATGTGTTGAGAGGTTGAGGAGTTGAGAGAGCTCTCTGCTCTCTGGTTTGGGTTTCACCTCCCCGGGACACAGCTGGGGGTTTGAGGTTGGAAACCATGGGGAAGAGTCCACAAGGATTTTTTGTTTAGACAACAGCACAAACAAGATAGAATATTGTTTTTCTGTGTGTATTTGCATGTGTGCATGAAAGAGAAACAGAAAATTTACAACCCTATTTATAATATTATGTTCCTGTAATGTTTTTAGGAAATTGTTACCTAATTCTTGTTTACCTTTTTTTCTGACCTTGTGCACTTCAGTGTTTTGTGAGAAAAAAAACATGCAAACAACCAAACTGAACTCCAGTAGAACAGGGAAGTAAACCATTTATGTCAGTCCCAGCTAACTGTCATATCTGCACCATTCATTTCCTCATTTCCCTATTTTTCAGCAGCCAAAGTAACATGTGTTGCGATAGGCATCGCTGGAAGTGGGCCACTTTGCATTGAAAAAAGGCCTGAGCCATATGAAAAATGCGCAGAGCTGAACTGTGCTTATTTGGTTATTCAAAGCTACCACTCTCATTTCTGGCCTACATCACCACACGCATAAAGCACGTTTTCCAGCTGTCACAGGAAACTGGGAAGTTTTGAATGCAAAAGAAGATGCAAAAGTGAAAATTTGCATCTACAGTACAGTTTCAGCAGAGGAGGGAGCGGCACCAAAGCTTTTGCAAGTTAAACCTGGACACTATTTAACATTTAAAAGTCTTATGTGTGTGACTAACTGCTCAGAGCAATTCTGGGCAACTGAAGCAGACCAGGGCATTTCCTGCCCTTAAACCAAAAGCATATTTTTTTTAATCCAGAAAAACTGAGACAGGCTGGAAGTGGAAGAAGGATATAGATGTAAAATTGGTCATCAATGAAAGCAAATTTACTCCCAGAAAAATCTTCTATATTTAAATATCCAGTTGAAAGTCTGTTGACCTAGTCAAAATCAGCAATGTTTGCAACATGCTAACTAAAGTGTCAGATAAAAGTTTACTTAAAATATATTTGAATTTTAAACTGAGGAGCATTTGCTAAGAATAATGAACATATATTGTGCAACCTATATTTTTTTTGCAATTGCCAGGAACCTGCAATGTGCACTATTCAGTCCTTGTTTGTCAAACTAAATCACTCTCCATACAGTCCATAATCTTAATCACCTGAAAATATATTTCGTGCCTCCTAAACACCAAAACTAGATGGTGTTCACTTTCTATTTGGCTGTTATCATCTGGTATTCAGCAGTGTCATCTCCCTTCTGGTTATAATCACTATTGTTCTTTTTTCTTTACTATACACACAACCCCAGTAAACACTGTCGCTATATTTCTAGAGAGCAAAAAGGAAAGTGGACAGACAGTCGTAATATATATATATCTATATATATATATATATATGTACTGTATATATCCTTTTTGTTCTTATGGCATTTCTGCATTTGCTGCATTGTGTTGCCTGCCAAACACTGAGACTGCCACAGTGCGGCTGCAGTGTTTTTTCGATCAGACTGGTGTGGACCTGGGAAGCAGAGCATGTGCCACAGTGGAATTCAGGTGCCAAGAATATTATTTTCCTTAAGTGCTTACAACTGTGAAAACCAAAGCTGATTCCCTGAGACTGAAAGTAATTACAGGCCATTTAATTTGGAGAAAAAGGCGAAGCACCAAGCTTTTCAGTTTTCACAGAATTTGAGAAACATGTGGTCTGTCCAATATCTGTTTTATTTGAATGTTTTAACTCTCAAGTTGGTAATTTTTGTTGGCTGTGTATGATTCCTCTAGAGGAAATGCCACTGACTGTGGTTAACCCAAAGACTATAAATTATGGAAGATGTATTGGGCTTTATATCAGTACTAATCATCTGGAATGAAATGGACAATAATGTGTAGTCACTAACATCTGTCTGTTCCTTAATTATCTTTTGACAATACTGATTCTACATACCTGCATAGGTTTATCTGACTGATCAGCTTGTCTGAATGAATGTATTGTTGTTGGTTTGTTTTTCTAATGGGATGCAAAATGAGGGATGCACAAAGTGCATCCTGTAACTCTTGTGGTGGAGCGGGGGTAGGGTGGTTTGCCTGTCTGGTGAAAGCGTGACGGTGCACCTGTCAGGGAGGAAGGCCTGGCTAATCACTGTAAGCTGGGTACAGAGAGAACATGTGTGCTGGGGAGACCCTCAGGCCAGGAGGGGAGGAGGTGAGGGCACGCCTGGACTAAATTGTTTCAATTAAAAAAAAAGGATGTGGATGGAGAATTCCCCAAATTATTCCCCCACCTTCCCTCTCCTGTCACCGCTCCTTAGGTCTTTCCCTTTCCCCCACACCCCTCTCATCTTCAGACATCGGATCATTTTTACTGTTTTCCTTGTTAAATCATCCGGCTATTGACAGAGTGATCGCATCCTTGCTCATGTTTGCTGACTCATCTTTTCTGTGAAACCCACCTCCTTGGGAATCACTGACCTACCATTGGCTCCCTTAGGTCTGATAGAGTAGAAACAATTTCTCTGGTATCGCTCGCTGTCTTTTCCTCTATGTTGAATCATTTGCTGGGAAAAGCAAATCAGTACTCCACCGAGATTTCAGATTCTGGTTCTGTTGACGAAGGGTGAGGTTCTTCTTCTTCTCACCTCTTGAGGCAGGACCACACAGTGTGTGAAAATCTGGCCCGCAGACACACCTCAGTTTCCTTGTGCACTAAAACATACATGCTGTACATGTTTTTCCCACAACAAATCACCAGAGTCCAGAGATGCACAATGGTCCTCCCTCTGTTGAGTGCTAACTCATGGTTAGTTCAGTGTTCGTGCATTACTCTGGAAGCAGGTAATAAGTGAATGTGGTTGGCAGTGGTATAGTCTAAACAACTTGACATAAACAGAAGATTTGTCTGGAGTTCAGCATGAGCATGTTGCTCGCCCAGTCTGCCAAGTCACAGGAAAGTTTTCGATTAACGTCAGATGTGGATGTTAAAAATCTACCTTAGGTTTGCTTTTTCTGGTTCATATTAGTTGTGAATTTATTGCTGATTCCTGAAAGACTCCAAATTGCAAGTTACGTATGGCCAGCATGTCCAAATGATACATGTTTGTTGGTAATTATGTAAAAGTGACCATTGTCATTTTTCTCAAGAAGCCAATCACTCAGTTTTACTGCATTAATACCTCCACACTTTCCACATCATTCATTTCCTGTTGAGGGCTCTTACTATGAAGGTGGCCTACTTTGTGAGACATTACAAATGATAGATCTTCATCATCTTAAACTCAGCTGCCAACTTTCTAAGAAGACAGAAAGTTCCAGACACTTTATGCTCTACGATACCTTAATTTTAGTTTTCTGGCATAAGCCAGTTGGTTTTTTATTCTTTTTTGTTTGTCACTCTAAACCTTCATTTTGTATTAAGCACTTAAGTCAACTTTTTATCAATTGCCATATAAATAAAGTTGATTTAATTTGATTTGATGGCTGAATGATAAATGGCGATAATGAGCTTGTGACATGTAATATGTAGGCACAACTAAATGTTGAACCATTTAGTTGTGGATTTATACAAGATGTATAAGATGAAGCAGTGTTTCCTACTGTACTTGCAATGGGGAGTTTGTTTATGAATATCACAAGTTAACGCCTTCCACAAATCTGAAAAATGGGAACTTTTGTGGTGATTAATCGTCACAAAAAACCATCAAGTAAAGTATTTTCTTTCAGTAAGCAGTGTTTTCATCAGATCCTTCCCAAACACTGGAAGCTGGATGGTGCATTAAACATGCAGAGAAGTGCCTGCTGTCTGCAGCTTGTCAATATGCTTTCACTTATATCCTCCCTCCCTTTCTCTCTCTCATTTTTCTCTACCTCTTGTCACCCTGTCTTTCCCGCTGGAGAAGAGTTTGAAGTGGTGTTTCTTGGGCTTTGTTTCCTAAACGGTTGGTTTTTGTTGTGTCTAGTGTTTGGGCTTTGGCAGGGCCTGGATGCTGAGTTGAAACCTAATCTAACGCTACACTCACCACACCACAAGAGGTGGTTTTTGGGATCCTATTAGTGGCTGCTGGCTGATTTTTTCTGCGCTGTACAGGCTCCCTACTGAGGCCAATGGCTTGCCATCATGCTATCCCCTTTAGTTTAACTGGCCCATGACTATAGCTTCCTCTTTATTTATTCTTCCCATTTAGTTACATAGCATATTTTCATTTGCTCTAATGTCAGTAACAAAAATACAATATTGAGGTTTTGTTTTGTTATTTTAACTGTCAGTTGACGTCAAGACAAAAAAAATCCATCAGATGTGTGGACAGATGTGGGGATAATAAACTTCTATAAACTAATACATTAATCAAAAAAAAAATCTTTTTTTACAATGTTTTAATGGCACCTGACTGTGCTGGTGCTCATCTCCTAACATGTATCACCACAGTGGGTGGAAAAGCACATTCATTTACATTTTGTTTTGCTTGTGTCCTGGAAGGTGAGACTATAGTTTGAAAGCTATTATTAACACCTTGTAAAGACATTGTAGTGCGATGAGGATTAATGGTGGAACATTTATAGCTTTTGATTTTGTTGATGTAAAAGATAATCTAACAGAGATGCTTAAACATATTGTGCAGAATTCTGTTGATAATCTGTTCGTATATTTTGAACTAATTATTTTACCAACTCAAGACTGATCTGACAGCAGAACTGCAAGAGTTCGGTGAATGCTGTATTATGGACGGGGGACGTCAGCGCGATTTGTCAAACTGTGGTGAATATATGACTATTTGGAACTTGCATTTGGGCAGAGAGTAGATGAATGGTGTGTGAGTGGTTTGAAACGTTTCTGTAGATGTTTTGCCAGTTTTGTCACTGTAAAAACTGACATCATGCAAGTTGATCATGTGACAAACATTTTACAGCCCTCTTGTAAGTCTACAGATGGCAAGTGTTTGATACGCAAAAGATATATAGTAGGATGTCACTTTAACGACATCTGGAGCTAACAAACAGTGCTGCTGTAGCAGCTGTGGCTACTGTAGCTTTTTCTTTCTACCTGTTAGGCCTCAACACACGCACACACGCACACACGTACACACACACACACACACACACACACACATCGCACACACACACACGGGTCCGTGGGTCCCCTGGCCTGGCTGGGCTGTGGGTAGCTTGTAACCCAAGTGTTTTATTAGCGACTGGTCCAACACAGCTAATTGCTTCCTGAGGGAGCCGCCTCCCTCCACTCCGTGACTGATTAACGGCCCATATTATGTGTTTCGACAACCTTGACAATCTTTTTTTTTTTTTTTTTAACGTTTTTTTGGTCACAAAACTTTTTATTACACTGCACTGCCACAAACCTCCAGTGTAAATCTCCCCTCAAGCCGTTTTTTTTCTACTGGGAAGCAGTTAAAGCATTTTGAGACTTTTTGTTGTTATAATTAATGTATTTTGAATATGATTTAATGATTATTCTAAATGATGTTTTTAATAATCACTTACTGGTAGGGTCTTCTTCATTATTCACATCTGTAATATAAAAAGGCAATAATTTCTTTATATTTTTTTATTTTATTGAAACTAGGGCAGAAAATTAGATCAGATTTTAATATTTTTGTCGTTGTTGCTTTGTTTGATGAATTTTCATTTTGCCCATAAATATTAACACACTGTGTATGTTTTTTGTTACACAAATAAATCTGGGTCATTCAGATTCAATAGACATTGTTTTCTGAATATAATCAGATTTCTCACTTATTTCTCTCACAGGCGTTTTATTTTGCTTTTCTGAAATTAATTATTTTCCAACTTTAGGCCTATTAATTCAGCAGATTTTATCCTGTTTTGATCTTCTGCATGTAGGCCTATGAGTGTTCTTGTGTGGGTTCAATCTTGTCATATACATGCAACACATGTGATGTAATATAATAACAGACTGCAACCATCTGGTGTTTGACCTGTTAACTTCCCAAAAGTAAAGTCCTGAATATAGGATGGACGTCTGAGTGGGTGGACATCAACATTGTGACTTCTGAGAAGTTCCCTTTATTTATTTATTTTGCATTTTTTGTGCAGATATTTATGTAAAATGCATCGTTTCATCCTCTCAAGAACTTTGTTCTTGAAAATCGTAATTACAAATGTTGAATCTCTGATCTTAAAAAACACTCGCTGGTTTCCGGACTCTTCTTGTTGCATGCTCTATTCTCATACGTGTCTTTGATGATGCCATTGGGAGCCATGAGCAGATGGGTTTCAAAAGGCTGCTTTCCCTAAACAGGATATAAATGATGTGTAGGCCTGGTGCTCTCTGGACCATGGATCAAATGATGTTCTTCCACCCCCCACTACTTCCTCCATCTCTGCAGGGTGGGGTCCGGACGGGCGGCCTGAGGAAGAGGAGGTCTTCCTTAAGTGTGTTTCAAGGTCACATTGTCACACATGCTGCAGGCTCATCCCTTCCTGTAAGTCATCTGGACATCATTATATTCCAGTTCATTTATACATCTCTGATAATGAAGTAGATCTCACATTTCTATTTTACTGCTCCTTTAAGAATATGGTCTTCATACTCAATCTTTCTCTGTCATTTTGTACCTTACTGTGACCCTCTGGATACAGCACTCTTTAATTATTGTCACAGTTGCATATATAATGGTGGATCAGGGCCCTGATCCATGTTCAGGCAAACTGTGGTAACAAATGCATACTTCTGGTTTGGGCTTGGAAGAACCCCTCCTGTGCCTTCTCTTAGAAGTCCTGAGCCAATGTCAAGTACGGAAATACGTTATAGACATGGATTTGTTTTGTACCGTTTCTTTTTAACATTTTTCTTTTATAAATGTGTCAGAATCAGGGACAGCTGGCTCAGAGCAGTCTCATCTGATGGATCTGGCCTCTGCAGTGCACTCACATGTGTTTCATGTGCAGCTGTTTTTGAATGGAGGACAATAGCACTAGAATTGACACTGACATCAGGGGATGCTGGTTTGGGCAAAGATGACTCAATTGGCTTGGATGGTTGACATGGTTGATGCGACAAGGTTGGCCACGTGGGCTGGTGGGAGAAGGGTCATTTTCACATTAGTAGAATCACATTTTGAGAAAGATGCTGCATTCCAGGACCTCTTTATTTGATTAGCTGTAATGTCATAAATGCAAGAATGTACTCTGATAAATGGCAAAAGTAGCTGATGAATTACTTATTCCCGTCAGCAAATACCCACGCTAGCTTGCCCTCTCCGTCCTGGTCCCATGGGCCACATTGCCTCCTCAATCTGCAATATGGAGCATAATTATACTAATTTCTTTCAATTGCGTTAGCGAGGGCCTGAAGAAAAGAAAGACTGTCTTTCTAAGCAGGAGCCTTGACTATGCAGTCAGACTCCCTGCACCTCAGAGAGCAACTGCAGGGGGAGGAAACATGACCCCTACTCACCCCTTCCTCATTTGCCTGCACTCCTCTGTCCTCTTTCATTCCCTCCGGCTCTTGTCCCTCTTTTCTCATTCCATATTTTCCTCCCACACCAATTGCTTCATCTAATGTGAACTGAAACTTACAGAAAACACTGAAGTGCTTCTGGTGTTTAAAGAATCTGAAAATTTTTTGTTTTCTTCTATTTTGGTTTTTGATCTTTTTCCCGATAGAGAGAAACATGATTTAGCATATTCTGACTTCTGTTTGAATGGTACTGGAGACACTTAACATCCATTCAACTTACACTTATGCTTCCAACTTTACTGTAGGTGCCACTGAAACCTCTGTCTGCTTGTCACTGCATGCCATCAATTCATATGCATCAGAGGCTGAAATTTTTCTCAATAGTTCTTGTTTCTTTTTTTTACTCTATTGCATCTCTTTGATTAGAGACAAAGATGCAGCTGAGATTATTGTGAAGTTTTGTGCTCTTTTTTTTTTCTGCCTGGCATTGCATTAATGAATTTATATGCATAGTAAAATGTACAGCGTCCATTGTCCTGTGTATGTATGATTTCCTTCCTCTTTCCCTTCCTGAGTAGAGCCTGTCCATGACCAGGTCATATCAGAGCAGCCTGGTGGATGAGGGACTCTGGGGGACTGCAGGGTGCTGGTAGTGGGAACACAGCCTCAGTTATGAAAGACACTATTGTCCTTTCTGGCTCGCCAACATAGAAAATGAATAAATCAAAGAGATCAAGAGTGGCGGTGATGAGGGGATAGAGGGGGACTATCTGACATCTGCATTTTTAAACTGGGCATTGAGCTCTGGAGGAATGTTGTTATCAACCACCATCAATTGCTACAATGGTGAAGACTGTTGCATTGAATTATAACATGATCTGGCTTCTGATCAGATCTACACCTCGTGCACCTGCATATTATCATCGTCCCTCAAATGTACTAATATCTCCGCTAGTTTGGTTATCGTGGTTTATTTAGCAATGCTGTCATAGTTTGTTAAGCAGTTATTAAAGGTTTGACGACATTTGAAACATAATCATTTAGAGCTTGTTTTTCAGACATGAGAAAAGATTAACTAAACTAAAACTGACATTAAACTAGTAACACATACTTTTACGATTAATCTCCACCAATCTGTAATGATCACTCACTTGGGCTGCCCTGGAGTGTTGAATCAGTGATTTTTGTCCTATCTGAGGCATTTAAAGTGATGCACACACAACTCATTTTCTGTTCATTTTCCTTTTTCCCTGAAACAGCCCTTGTAATTGATGTTTCATAATTTAGTTTAGGTGGGATTTACAGTAAATCCAGTTTGGATATTAGTGCTCAAGCCAGGAACAGATGCCCTCTACAGTGGAAAAACTGACGTGACACAAGTTTGTCCTGCTAAAAAAAAAAATCAACAATCAACCAGCAGAATAAGGCCTAAAAAAGGGACTTTCCTTTCAAAAACTCTAACTATAAACAAGGCAGAATAAACAGTTCCTTTTTCAAAAATCAGTGTGCTCATATGTCTACAGCCCTGTCTTTTGTACAAGTAATTTGCAATAGCAAATACATTTTGAAGGAAATATAATGCTGACCAGATTATATTTTCTATTTAACATATGGAGGAAATGTTTTAAATTAATACATGTTGCAAGTTAAAATGTGAACAGTGTATTGCATTTGTTTTCCACCTAAATTTCCAATCTTGGAATAAAATATCCATTCCTAAAAAAATCAGCATTGTTACCGTAAACCTCTACAGTAACAGTGCCACTGTGGTGCCAGTGTTGCATTTTACACTGGCACCACCATTTAAGCTTAGGGAAACATCATGGTCTAATATAGAAAACGTCTACTATACTATTCTCTCTTAATGTCATTCCGACAGCGATTACATTCGCAGACACAACATAATGACACAAATTTAGCAATCAAGATGTAGAGTAGACAAAGTGTCAGAAACTGGATGAAGGCATTGCTTCATCGGTCAAAAGTAAGTTTTCAATAGAGACATGTTCCAGGCCATGTCCAAATCCTGAATTTTGCATTTCAAGTCCTAAGCAAATAATTACTCTCATATCATTAAACTAAGGTGTGATTACTGCCAAACACATCTTTGTCTCTTGCTTCAGCAGTGTGATTGGCATTGCAGAATGATTCAAAGTGATTTTCTAAAACAAAATACAAAAGATAGTTTTGAATCTTTAGATTTGAGGAGGACATCAAGCTTACATTTCATTTGTATCCTTTCTTATTGTTGTGCATTATTTTGCTTTCTTAATATTGAATCTTATGTGGGAGCACATGGGTTGGCCACTCAGTTACCCAGCCTCTGCCTGAACTCTGCAGTCTTACAACCAGAAGAGACTCGTATACTGGTCGGTCTCAGTAACAGCAAGACAGCAGCTGGCTTTCTGATTCAGTTCAACACAGTGGCACTTTGCTGCTGCCTTCCATCCCAGGTGTGTGTATGTGTGTGTGTATGCATGTGTGTGTCTGTGCATAAATGGCATCTGCACAATGGCTGCCCTGTGTGACCCTGTGCATCTGTGTCTACTCAGACAAGCTCTACTGTCCTGCTTGCTGCTGGGTCGTCTCTTCAGCGTTGACGGCACACTACAGGTGCCCAACACATCTGGCGCTTCACACAGCCAAACACACACACACACACACACACACATCTGCTGAGGGACTGATATAAGTTAAAGACAAGATAGTCCTCAAAGGAATACACTAACATAATCAGCAGGAACAAATTGCCTTCAGTTGCCACTTTGAGAAGTGGGAGAAGTTAAGTGACTTTTTTTCTTTGCAGTGCTACAAATGCGTTCATTATTTAAACAGGCCACAAGTTCATGACCAGACCTCTAGTCATTAATGAAAGTCTGTGTCTGGGGTGGGATTTTGAACAGTCATCACACTGTTTTTTCATCTAACACACCCCAACATCCTTCAGTACTAAACACATCCTGCACATAATCAATGCTCTGTCCTACATCAACCTCTGTTTGCTAACTCTGGACAAGCAAAAAAGTTTGGTTGAAAGGAGCCATTTATACGATGTTTTTGTAAGCTAAAAGAACATTTGTAATTCATTTGGCAACTTCTGAAACACAGTGCCACCCTAACTGCAGTTGCAGTTATTCATTTGTGCTCCAGTCTGCAGCTTGCTGTTTAGCTGCAAGTTGGAATATAGACCATTTACAGGGAGACAAAGAACGTCAGTCCAGTCCTGCTATGCACTAAGCTATGCAAATAAATCATGTAAGTTAGTCTCTGCTTTCTGGCAAACAAACCAGCGAGATCATGACCCTTGCTTCTCCCTACTGGTGAACAGAAATGTGCAAATGCAGGCCAGGTTTTAACAGGTGCACTTCCTCCTTCACCTGACTGAATATTTGCATGAGCGTCCAAGAGGAACCAGTGTCTATGCCACCTGTCACACTGACCGGTCAGTGAAATTGCGAGTGTGTTTGATTTGAGATCACTTCCTCATAACCTGTGAAATTGAGCATTTTATATGTTTTCTTATCAAAAATTCTCCTGGGGAAACCCATGCCAAAATGCATTTAGGAAATTCTTATAGCATCAGTAATAGAATCTATCTTCCTGAATAAGCTACATTTTCTCCCACAGTGTTTCTGTGTGTGTGCATGTGTTTGAGTGTGATATTACAGCTCTAGGTCTGGAAAGTCAGGTCACAGAGCATGACAGTTCGCCAGTAGAAAGAAGCCTCTAGACTAGTGCAAGCACCCCACCTCCCACCTACCTCTCTTTCTCTCTCTGGGTGGCCTGTGTTTATGAGCCCAAGAAGCAGGTCATCACTGTGCTGAGAACATGGCTGCTGCAGGGGGACAGTTACTGGGTCAGCCCTGGAGGAGCAACCAGGAATTTTTCACTTGATGTGTGTGATCTTGTGAGTGTCTTTATATATGTGTGCGTGCTTGCTTGCTGTGTGCGTGTCAGTTCAGACTTCCTGTGTGCGCAGCAGTGCGGGGGAGTGGAGATGGGGGTGAGATGACCCTTGACCCTGACCACATGTCCTGGTCCATTGGCTGATCACCCATACATCCGCCTGCAGGGCCTCTGATCCTCTCACTGAGGCTAGAAAATCTCCCATTTAATCAGCATGTTAGTCATGTTGCAAGATTATCCTAATGTAATGAGAAGTAAGGATGACCTATGAGTCCTAGCTCAACTTAAAAACTGGTTCCTGTGCACTAACAAAGTGAGTGAGATGACATTACTAACTTGCTTTCATTTAGCAAGTGGAATAAAGTTAGCCTAGTTAAGTAACGTTATCACTGAAAGGAGGGGGGTCTAGATAGTGTTAGCTGTCTCATTTTCTTGATGGCAAATACCCAGTCAATACTACAATACAATGTTATTTCAGTTCTTTAACCAAATTTCCCCTGAACATCATTTTAACATATGAGAATTACGCAGTCCTTCATTATTACTGGTGACCCTTTAACCCCTGGCTTCTCTGGAAACACATCATTCCTGTCCTCTCACTCACTTAGCAGTAGTCACCGGCTCAGGGCAAGCCACCACAAGGCTTTCTTTGACTATGCCTAATAAGAAGACTATAGTGCTGGATTGCAACCAACGTGAAGAAGTTTGCTTCCTTTACTCCACTCCTTATCAGCCTGTGAATCGAAAATTATTCAATTATACACATCTCCTCTTTCCCGAAGATTATTCCCACTCCCGGTAGTACACACTATTTTACTAATGTGGTTAAATACAGTTAAATTATATAATCACAGAGGCTGCAGTTAGTGCAGTATGCTTGTCAATAAAGGGGCCACTATGTGTGTTGGCAGAAGGCACTCTTCTCCAAGATCCCAATTCCTGTAATTAAATGTAGGGGTCTGCATTTTTGCTTATTGGATTTACTTTGACTGATTAGCCCTGGCATTGACTGATGGGTAAAGTAGAAATGGTGGTGTGTGTCCTGTTGTCGTCCATATGAAGCCACCATAAAAGTCAGAGGTCTTTAAACGTGTCATCAACCCTAAAGCCACACTTCAACTCTTTAGCAACTTGCTGTCATACCTCAAAAAGCTGCTTTCCCTCAGTGTGAGAGCAGTGGGTGCTTATGTGCAAAGCCAGCATTAGTCTGGTGTGTGCGATTGTGTGTTTGGAGTGGCATGCAATGTGTTTATTCAGTCAGGAGTGTCAGACAGATTAGCTGGTCTGTTACAGGTGTTGTTTTGGACACAGCTCATGAACAGCGTAATGACTCCAGGCTCATGTTAATCTCACTCTGCCTGGCTCCATCCTGGGGTGCTGGCTTGTTTAGCTGCCGGGCTGGGCTCAGGGCTAACAGGCAAACAGTGACGACGCACAGAGCAGCAGAGCGTTCCAGCATTACGCCTACTGGCTGAAGCCGGGAAGCAGGCCAGAGAAGGAAAGAGGAAAGGAAGGAAGTGTAAAATAAGGAATGAATTGGTTGTATTATCTATCAGCAATCATCTCTCTTCCTTTCTTTATTTGCAGTCTTGCCATTTATTTACAGATACTGAAGGAAAAAAGGTCAGAAAAAAGGGAAGAATGATTTAGGATCTATGAGTGAAGGAGAAAAGGAGAAAAGGGGAATGAGAGTGACGGTTGCTGTTCAGTCACTCAGTGTGTTGTCCTCAGGGAGGTTAGTGTGTTGTGGAGTCCATGCTGTTTGTTTTATTGGCCTTTGGGGGAAGAGGAACAGAACATTTGTGCTGGATAGAGGGAACCATGTGGCCTGCAGTATATTTGTGGATGATTCTCAACTCTTTGAAACAGCATCAGGAATCACATATCTGTCTCTTACTGTCAATCCACTGTGGTGGTGCATTTGCTTTTGCCCCAGCCTGTCACTTCTCTTTACGCTCAGAAAGATTCTGCATCCATTCTAGCCCATCCTTTACTTATCTTAGAGCCTTGTATTCCCATTTTGATAATATTAACAATGTAAAACGTCATGAGAACATTTAAGAAAACTTGCGCTCGCTTTCTTGGAGGACCGCCAAGCTGTCAGACATGGTTCTCTTATGAGGTAGTGTTTTGGCTCAGCCAGCAGACAGGCTGAAAACTCAGGTGTAGTGTGGAACTGCAGTCTTTATGAGGCACTGTACTGGTATAATCTAAGTAATTGTTTATTACAGGCCTCAACCTACGTTATAAGTAATTACTTTCACATGCACCTGCCCTGTAAAAATCACTTTTGTTGCCTGTCTGGGTGCCAAACACCAAAATCTGAGTTCCTCCTTTCAAAATGTGTGTATTTTATTACACAATGGTTATGATCTTAGATATAATTGTGGGTTTTCTGCACACATGCACAGAAACTGCACAGTTATAAAATACATACATATGCTACTATGGATCATTAGAGCTTTGACGGCCCAGAGCTATTGCTCAGTGACACTCCATTGGCTGTGCCAATAAAACTCTCTGTGCGGAGCCAGGGGGAGGATTTTAAGTGCGGCAGTGCTCTTAGAGTCACTTCCTTAATCAGAATGCTGGACAAATTGTAATAATTAGCACTGTAGTGAGCAACATGCACAACATGGGTCTCGAAACTCATTAGAGTGAGTTAGCTGGAATGGAGAGTGAGTGATGGAGAAGGAGGGTGCTGTCACACATCCACCTGGGTCTGTTTGTAATCAGACATCTGAAGTAGGCAGTGCAATTAGGGCCTAACCAAGCCCTGTACCAACTAGCAACGGCAAGATGTCGTCTCCAGTTAGAAAAGCAAGTGCTTCTCAGGCATACGTACATACACAGTTAGACATGTGCACCGTAACCCACGCAAACTGTCATTTCAGTTACAACAATCACACATGCGCACACATACTCAGTGGGGCACAGCTAATGCTCACACTCTGATTCACTCTGTAGCTTTGTTCTCCTTCTGTTCCATGTGAAGCTGAGTACAAATAACAAAAGGGAGTGAGCAGTCAAAACACCAATACCTGTGTATCCCTTGGCTTAGATTCCTTTTGTATCTGCCATGTTACTCTGGCACCATTTTTGTAATTTGGGCCAGTTTCCCTTTTGATTAATTGTCACTGAATACTGTGATTGTCTTAAAAGATATGGCTGGTAATTTTTACGCTAAAGCCATACAGAGATTAAAACTATTAATGAAATTTACATAATCACCCTGATGCCTTTGAATACAGAACATGGTTTAGTTTACTTACCTGTGCTGTAGATTTCAATTGCTGTCCAAAAACTATTAACTAGACTTAATTATTCATCCAAGAAACTTGTCAAGTAACTGTGCTTTAAAAATGACTGTATAAATGACTAGGTGCACACACTACTGTACAATACTGTACACACGTGTGCAAGTCCACACAGCTGCACATGCTTGAGCAAAGCTAGCATCTGTCCCAAAGACATCCATCAGTGCTTCCACATCTGTGTGCTCCAGCTCAACCCTTTTGCTCTGACCCCCACATCCCGCACACGTTCCCCTTAACAGGGCTTGGCCTTGTGCCACCACCCTCAGTCCTCCAGCTGAGTGATACATGTGCTAACCTCAGACAGCTATACAGTCCTGTAGCCTATTTAAGGTATTCCTAAATGGAATGCGATATGGTAGGATTTATTTGAAATTACTTTTTTGACTGGGCGGGAGATGTGGCAACTGCCTAACTGCACTTCTAATGTGGAATGTCTTTTCACGGTGACACATGTTTAAAGCTTTTTTGGCATGCTTACTGAAGCAGCAAATGCCACAGAGCAAACGATCTCTCATCTGTCTAAAACGTGACTTTTCTTTTCAACTTCCTCATGAACGGACATTAGTTTAGGGACATTACTGACACTGACTGTTGAAACCATTGCCTACAAACATTACTGACACAACATATGCCACTGCAGGACAGTCTTGATGTAAGTGTAGAGTTGTATTGTAGCTTATGTCAGAAAATGTTGTGTTTGGGCTTGGAAGAAGCAAAGTGATAATGTTGCCTTGATGTCTTCAGTGATGACATCGTTTCCACCACCCTCACACCCCAACCTTCATCTCCTTGCCCCTGCCCCAGGGTCACTAGTCATGAGCATGGAGGGAGGAGAGGGAGGACTGTGAGCATTACAGTGGGGACAGTGCAGAATGGATCCTATTGTTAGCCCCACAGGCCAGAGGATGCTGTCTCACCCAGTGAAGTATCACCATTTGGACGATGCTTGCAGCCAATTGAGTGTTCTTGTATGTGCTTATATGCCTGTGTGTTTTTCTACATTTGCATTGTACTGTATGCGGTATTGTGCATCTGGCCAAACAAATCGCCATGACAGTTTTTCTTTTTGGTGGCTCTTTTCTGTCTAGCATGTGATGTGAAAGCCTGACTTCAAGTTACTGTCTTCAATCCGGTATCATCACTATTACCTCTAAACATACTGTATTTCCATATGTTGTTTCTCTGTGCAGCCTGAAGAGAGTGCATAGCTTGTATATGCAACGAATTGCAAATTGGTCAAATTAATACAGATTACAATAATCATATCTGACTGTGACACGACATTGATTTCTGGCCAGGTTTCTTTCATAGTAAACTCATTCCTTTTTGACTGACTGTTAAATTGGGCCCAGATTGTTAAGGACCTATCCAGTGGGGGAGCACACCTTGTTTAATGAGACCTGGGCCAAAGGGGAAATCATCCATCCATCATCTATACCCGCTTATTCCTTAACCAGGGTCACAGGAATCTGCTGGAGCCTATCCCAGCTCTCTTTGGGTGAAAGGCAGGGGTACACCCTGGACAGGTCACCAGTCCATCACAGGGCCACATAGAGACACACTAACACACACAATCAACCTAACATGCATGTTTTAGGACTGTGGGAGGAAACCAGAGTACCTGGAGTAAACCCACGCAAGCACGGGGAGAAGGACGAGTTGCGAACCCACAACCTTCTTGTTGTGAGGCAACAGTGCTAACCACTCAGCCACCATGCTATGGAAAATCGGCCTTTAATAAATATGTAAGTGAAAAGGCTCACCCTGCCAAAATGACAGCTGCCCTTTACACTGTTCTGCTGGCAAACTGACAGCCAGAGAAGGATGGATGGGATTAGAGTCCGAGCAAGACTGATTTTCTCCCAGACCTCCTGTTGCAGAAAGACAGCATGTAAGAATGTGAGGAGAGTAAAGTGTCTTAACTGAACTATCATTTTCATGTTCATTATCCTCCTCTGATGCATCATATCTCCACAGTTTCAGTTCACTACACTGACATTTGATCTTAACAGTGTAGAAGAAATACATCAGCAGTCATATGCGGTTTACCAACCCCAGTGACACATGAGTTATAGCTCCAGCTTCCCTGAAAACAAGAAAATCATCTTTCTCTTATTTATTTACTTAAACTGTCGTTATAATTTGCTGCTCAAATATTTTATCGGGGCATAAGGACTTTCTTGATCACTTGTCATATTTTTCCTCCGGGCATGCACACACACAACTGCTAATATCCAGAAACACACCTGTCACCTGTTTTTTCACTTTATAGTGTAGTGTATTTCACCATTAAGTAATTGCAGCTATGATAGTGTAAAATGAACATTTATGTAGCAGCAGGGTTCACCATTCCTGAACACCAGCATCAACAGAAGCAAAAACATTTAATCAGCTTCCCTCTAAACACACACCAGAAAATGAGTTCTTGGTAGCAACAGTGTTACAGCTATCAGAGCCTCCTGGCCATGTGTTGAGTGCAATAATGGTAAAGGCAATGACGGGCTCAGCCCATACTCTCAATAAGGCTCCCCAAGTGCTAGGTGTGGAAAGGTGTCTGGCAAAGCGCCGGACCACAGCACTCAAAGAGTACTTTGTCTGTGTACCTCACACCCACCGTACCTGCTCGTGTTGTGGAAACAACCCAACATTGTCACACTGTTGATTTAATAAAATTGGATCCCCAAAATGAGACTTCTAATGTTTCAGTGGCGCAGTAGTCGTAATGGAAACACCCCCCACCCTCTCTTTGGCTTTACAGGCATTCTTCCAGGCTCAAAATGAGCAGGGGAGACCCAGGGTAAACGGATATTTCCCTGCTGTGAGCCCAGTAGTCTGGCTATAGCAAGAGTAACCCTATGTCCATCACAAGCTCATATCTAGCCAGAAGCCTGGCTGTTGCTGCAGCTTACAGACTTGTTAAATAATGATTATGAAAACAGAAAAAAATGAAAAAGAAAATAAAAGTACATCCAGTAAAGCTGAGGTTTTTGTAAGTTGGTTTTGGGTTCTGTGGGTTGCCTGTATAATATCCTCTTTCTGTGCTTAGTGTATGATGCTTCATGATATATTTTTACAAGTGACATGTTAAGATCACTTTGAAAATGAGATGGACTTGCTGCACCCATGTAAATGTAAGGGAGCAAAGTGAGGAAGCCCAGTTTTTGCAATATATCAGGCAGTATGCAGGCAGTATGCAGTATATCAGGCAGACACAACTAGGAATGCCGGATCAAACTGCCAAGAAGGTTTGGCAGTGTTGGGGGTCTTGGAACACAGAGGTGGTAGCAGAGACTATACTGCAAAACTGTGGACATCAATTACATATTCTTGAAGCATAAAAGGAAACAGGAATTGGCAGCTGTAGTTTAGTAATCACACAGCATCTTAATCCACCACTTCATCCCCTGGAGATGCTTCTTGGAGTTTTGTGGATCCATTTTGTGTAAAGAGCCATGGTGTACATTGTTTGTATTAAAGCAACTATGAAGGTGCAAAGACAAGAAGACAATGCAGTTAGCTGACTATCCAAACTTTAGGTTGAATCCAGACCGCTGAATGGCTGAACACAATTATTTCACCAACATTACTTTTGTTTGGTTGTCTATTATTACCAGTCCTTAGACCCAGAGTAAGATGTAGGATCTTCTGTATATCTCTGCATATCTGTGCCTTCTCTGGACATGTGACAGAACACATGACAGATTTCCTGTTCTGATAAGCGATATTGTAAACAGATGATAATCCATATGTGTTTTCTATACAGCCTGAACACAGTGTGTTGTCTGCATTTCAATTGAATTTCCACCATCTTGGATCAATATTTATAGTTTGTCTGCAACTCACAATGCTTTATGCCATATGTGCTATATGACTAGTTTCAGACAAATAATTCTGTCCTTAAATTTACTTCTTGAATGTATCATTAGATGTTTATGGACTATTTTTTAATGTTCTGCTATTTTAAATTAACACCTAAATTAATTTCAGTGTAGGACTGAAAAAGATTTTAGCCGTGGAGCAAAGCAATCAGATGAGTTTCATTAGAGGAAGGTAAAGGTAACAGGCAGTAGGTAATCAGGTACATGCCCTTGTGGTGCGCATAGTTTCTTCCAAAGGACTCTCAGAAAACAGTGGGCTGTATTCATCTATGCATGTGGTAGAGTGCATGGATTTCCTGAATACTCTAATTCTGGTAACTGGGTGTAACAGAAGCCTCTTATTATTTTGAGGAAAATTACCTTTAACTGCTAGAAAGGCTTTAAAATTTAAAACTGATGCTCAAGCAACATAATTGGTTTAATTAAAATTAGCTGTGTAACTCATAGGTGCTATATTTAAAGGTTCATTCCAGGTAGTCAAATTAAAGACTGATGCAAAGATGACTCTGATCACATTGAAGATTAGAATGAACAGTAATGGTAGCTATTTTTAAAATGTGCTTTTCTTAGTCTGCAGATGACTGTTCTGTTCTTACTGTGTGTGTGTGTGTGTGTGTGTGTGTGTGTGTGTGTGTGAGGGTGTGTGTGTGAGGGTGTGTGTGTGTGTGCGTGTGTGTGTGTGTGTGTGTGTGTGTGCGTGTGCGTGTGTGTATGTCCATACACTTATATCTATACATCACACACCCATCTCTAGTCTCTGTTGCAATTGATTTAGATAAGTTTGTGAGGTTTAATCCTGTTGCCTATGACATGGAGTTTTACTTCTATAATTACACTTTGCAGGGTTATTCATGTACTTTCTGGGTCTGAACTTGTGACCTTAGATGCATCGTGGAACAATTTATGATTTCTTTTTTCTTCTTCCTTGTACATGATAAACATCTGCAAACCTCCTCAGAGTTGACTATGATGACAACTTAGAGTTAAAAAAAAAAAAATGAAACAGCAAAAATCTCCCCTTTCCTCTCTACCTCCCTTGTCCCTTCCCTGTCCTCTTATCCCCCTCTTCTTCTTAAGTCTCATGTGTTTCTGTAGACTTTGGAGGTGGGAGGTAAGAGGGGAGACAGATCCTGCTGCACATCTGAGGTTTATTTGGCTTCCCCCTGGGGAGTGCGGTGAAGCTCTGCATCTCAAGGAAATTGCCAGTGCTTTCTGGTCGGCTTGGCACACTCTCAAACACCCTCTTGCACAAACACTCATACATCCACACACACACGCACACACACACACGCACACACACACACGCACACACACACACATACACACTGCTCTGCTGACTTAACTCACAGTGGCAAAGTTTGTCCATGTTTCTAGTCTTGGGAGTTTCCATCCAATGCACATTATTGCAATATGCATTATATTCCTTTTGTCTCAACATAAACAGTGTAGTCCCACTCTGGAAGTCCCTATAGGCTTTCATAGGCATGTCAGGATGATCATTTTAATATTGAGATGCTTTCTAGAGGGCAACACTAAAACAGGTTTGCCACTTTTTTAAATCCTACTTTCAAGAAAGAAGTGCTTATTTGAAAAGTATATCTGAAGATGGAATGAGATGATCAAAATCCCATTACAAAGAGAAGATGAGTGAAAAACACCATGCTGCGTATACTATGCAGCTACACAGCCACATATTGCCACACACGCACATTCTGCCAGTTTGCCACTCTGCCATTTTCTTGTTGCAAAACCGAATTTTCAGTTAACAGCTATCAGGAAGAGTTAGGAGCTTGCGTTTTTTTTCCCTTTTTGTCAGATGGCCTTGTTGAATTATTGCCAGACTTTGTACCTCACCCCAGACTCATTTGTCTGTCTCATACTCAAGACAGACATGCTCAAACCAATGGAGAGAAGATGCAGAATAATGCCACTTCACCCCTCAGGCCTTGCATCCCTCCTGCTCTGGCACCCTCCCCCCCCTTTTTATATCTATTCCCCACCTGGCTGCCATTGAGGTTAACATCAGGGGGTTGAATGCAGAGGAAGACAATCAGAGACAGGTGGCTCCTCTTGTGACCCGGATATACTTATCCCCTGATCCCTGGCGACCCTGACAGGAAGTGACTTAGTGGCCAAGTGACCTCCCCTGGTGGCCCTTCCTGTCCCCATGATGCCTCGTAGGAAGGAAGGATGTGGTCTGTTGTCCTTAGGCGCCACTCACTCGCTCTCCCCTCCTCAGCCCATAGAAACCAGATTATTGATTCCAGGCTCATCTTTCCTCATGCTCACTTTATTCATCCTTCATTTTGTCCCTTCCATTTCTCATCATCTTCTCTTATGTCTCAGCACCCACTTTATCCTATTTTGACATCATTCCTTTCTTCTTTCATCATCTTCTTAGCACCCCTGTGAGATTTAAGTAAACACTGCAGACATTAGCAAACCACAAAGTCCCCAATACCCGTCCAATTACACCCGAGGGGCTAACAAGAGCCCTTAATTTATAGTCTTACATTCACTCATTTATGACACTGAGTTGTTTATTTATGTTATTTTGTTGTTATTCTATTGGCCATACATTTAAATTAAATATGGCAGTCATTTCATGCGGTGAAGAAATCCCAAGTTCAGGCTTCTGGGTTTAGTCTGCTCTCAAATGATGTACATGAACATTGTGAATTACAGGACTCCATTTGGTGGTAGTTAGGAAGAAAAGGGGACTTCCAGGCAGACAGAGAAAGAGACCTCTCTAACAACATCAAACAGCCTTTTTGTTGTTGTTCTGGCTGTAGATTAAGAACAGGAACTCCAACCAAAGAAAAAAAAGGTGAGAAGGTCATGAAGAACCATTGCTAACTGCTCGGCTGTACTGATGTTGCTCATAGATGTGAACAGTGACGACAACATGCAGGAGGAGAAAAACTTAACCTCCCGTGGGGTTTTAGTGTTTATAAGTGTTTTCTGTCTTGGTAACATGAGCATACACCACCATAAACATGGTCACACTTTCCACTGGATATAACGTTGCAGATGGTTTATTGGTATTGGTAAATGCTGTGATTCAACAGTTATGTTATAGAAAAAATAACATAAAATAATAACAAAAAATATATCTATATATATATCTATATTTTTAAAAAAATCTTCAACAGGATTAGATTAACACAGCTCCTTATTCCCTAATGTGGAAAAATTAAAATGACCCTGGTTTTAAAAGCAGATCCAGTTCTTTATTTTTTAAATGGCAGAAACACATTACAGAACTTTTGGGACACACCATAGGGCAGCAGGTAGACACTGTGACGTGAGATTTTGCAGTCCTACAGGTGTTTTTCTCTCCTCTATAACATGAGTCTGCAGCTGTAATGCCACCTAGTGGGAAAGGATGTTTACTGTCCTCAGATTACTATGGTCTAAGTTAATGTATATTGAGCACAGGTAGTATTTTAAAGCTTAGGCCGGAGGTCTTTGGGAAAGCACTAATAAATATATTATTGAATGCAGAAGGCACTCAAACTAACAGTGTCACCATCATCATCTACCTTAAAGCAGACTGTTGGACTGAAGCTATGAAATTTTCCAGCTGAACTCCTCTATCCAGTTCTCCAATAAACATCAGAACCAAACATCAAGCGAGTGAGTTCACATCTGGAGTTTATGTGGGAGATGGATATCAGTTTGTCAGGCCTTCAGGCCTTAAGTCGGGACTGAGTAGAGCATCCCTACAAATGCAAAGCATCAAGAACTTTCATAATGAATAAATCATTTATCAGAAGCCCAGAAGAGACCAAAGACACTTTAAAACTGTGTCTGTCTGCCACAGAGGGAGGGAGAAATGAAAAACTGGTGGGAGGGAGGGTACAAAGAGAGAACATGTTGTAAAAGCAAGGGAAGGTTTGTTTGGCCACGTTTTACTAATTGGTCTCAGTGGTGGAGCTAATGGTTTTAGGTTTATGTCCAAGCTCCACTGAAAAATACGAGGAATCTAATGAGAGACTGGCTCCTGCGTTTTACGCATTTTAACCATTTTGCAAGACAGATGAAGGAGAATTTAACATTTAGAAAATTGAAAATGGAGACTCAAATCACCTAATTTAGAGCCACACATAGTACATCATGTTACTCCTTCATGCATTAAACAGATGTTAGGTCCAGTGCATTTGGAACTGTTTCATCCATTACAAGTTATTTTAGGTTTCACACTTCAAATGTCAGGCTCCCATATGAAGATCAGCAAAATCTTTCACCCACTTTGGTATTTTCCACGTCTGCCTGTGTCTTTCAACCCTGTCAGATTATAAGTGGTTCTTCTTCTGACCCTGTCCAGTCTATTTTTCTCATCTTTCATCGACTGTAGCTGAGGCATGTGGCAACAAAGCTCTGCTGTGGTCAGATGGCATCTGTCCCTTCAATAATCCTGACGTTATCACTATACATCAAAGCATTAAAGGCTTGCATAATTGAGTTAACGAGTGTGTTTGGTACGTAACCTGATCCTGTATTCCCTATGAGGACTGCGGTCACAGTTTGTGACCACAGACAGAGACGAAGAGAAAGAGAAAGACAGACGCAGTGAGAAGGCAACAACTGGGTTCATGCTGTGGGCCTGGCAAGAAACTCAGGGACCTGGGCCAGTACCAAGCTAATGAAAAAACAACAGTGTGGTAATGCTTGTGTGTAGCTGGGACCATAACACTATGCCCACTGCACAACTGCCCCGGTCAGCACTGGCACTAGCCACAGCGCCAGTTGTCACGGCCTTAATCCTGCCTGCTGAATGACCTCATCATTGCCTGCCTCTCTGCAGCGGCTGCCATGGCGTGTTACTGCAACAGCAACAGAGTGACCTCACCTACACAATAAACACACATAACCACATGCAAAGTAAGAAGATACACTGGTGCAGTATCCAAAAACATGCAAAACTGTAAGGGACCAGTTCACCTTAATTACAAAAAGGCATTTTGGTGTCTATGTAGATAGTTTCAGTTTTAGCTTTAGAAATTTCTGCCTCCCCCTAATAAACCTGAGGTGACTGAAATTGTGTTATGATGTTCAAAGCATTAAGACTACAACAATTTGTGTTTCCATGAAAAATGTCCCGGTTACTCTGGATAATCCACAGACCTCACTATGTATTTTCATTGGAAATAGTTTCTACCTAAAAAAACAACCCCAATGAAAAATGCTCCCATCATGTTTTGTGGATTGTCCACTGTAAGCAGGGCATTGTTTCTAGAGCCAAGCATTGCTATTAATATTTTCAAATGTTACTTTTCAACACTTTGAGCAACAAGAATCCATTCACCTCTGTTGTAGATTTAACAATCACAAAACCAGCCTGGCATCTCTAGAAATGATGCCCATATTGGAGGATACTGCACATCACAATTTCATCCAAAGCCAGCGTTTACTGCCACTGCAGGAAGTAGTGTGCTCTGTACTATGTCTGATTTTCCTGGAAACAAATGGAGTTCACATCACAGATCTGCATTTAATGTTTGCAATTATATTAAGCATAACCACAGTCTTCCCCTAACCATAACAGCATTTTTGTTGTCTAACCCTAGCCATACCTCAACCATAATTGATTTGCTATAATCATGACTTTTTCCTATAATCTATCCTGTAGATACTGTAGAAAGCAAAATTTCACAAATGTTAGTACTGTCTGGTCAACCTTAGTGAGTGAAACCAAAGCTATAACGCAACGCCAAACACTAATAAATGGTGAGATCATTCTATGTTATTTGTGTATATTGTCACTTAAACTGCCCATATCAAATAAAATCAGCCTGATCTGTACATACAGACCACGTTACCTTGAAGATAGATATTAAGAGGCACAAACACAGATGTACATACTGTTCATGAACATATATCCACACACAGACAAACTTGTGTGTGATGAAAATAAAGAGACACTTGCTCTGTTGGCACCTCCTCCAATCACACACGCCGCCTCCACTCCTTCATCCCAGCTGTCACAACTGCAAAAACTCTACAAATACACACGCACACTCTCGCATATTCACACTCACCCACACACACCACTTTTCCTGCTCACACCTTTTCCCGCTCACCATGGCTCTCTCCAGTTGGTGCTTGTGTGCCCACTCTCAGCCGCAGCTTGCATGTAATGTGTGTGTCTATGTGTGTATGCGTGTTTGTGCAAGTGTCATCATCTTTTATTGTCATGGTTCCAGCTGAGTTCAGACATGAAGTGCCCACCTCTGGTCCTGCAGCATGAGAGAGAAAGAGGACAGGGAGTCATGTTTTATTCTGGCCTCCTCAGAACTGTGAAAAATTCCAGCTCCCTAAAATTCAATCTGTTTTACGTCTAAGAACAGGGAGAGGATTGAAATGGCAGTGGACAATTTAGGCACGCCTTGTATGAATCTCTGCTTTTTCTCCACTTTACACCCCTTTACTCTTTGTCCAACTTGCTTCAGGTTATTGTCTGGCCATTGTTTCTCATGATCAGTGCCTACATGGCTTGACGTTTATGAGTGAGCCAGTGCGCGTAACGTCAAATGTTTTTGATAGCAGCAGCATGTGTGAGGTCATAAATCTGATCACCGCAGCAGCAGAATACACTTGCAGGAAGCACCGTGGATTAGCGAGGATTTACGGTTGGGCCTTGGATAACACACCCATCATTTGTGAGTGCACCCAGTACTCTCTTTACTGGGATGACAAGCAGGCATTGCTGCAAGTGGAAACAACAGTGTATTGCACTTGAAATCAATCCATAGAAGCACAAAGCAAAGTCAAATTAAATATAACTTAAAGGACCCATATCCAAATAAATAAGGGGGCTGGAATAGGGAGCAAATAATTGGGCCCCTGGTAGTGATTATTGCCCTTCTAGAGTTTTTCCATACTGGTACCCTGGCTCACTCAGACTTTTACGTCTGGATCATTTAACGGGACCAGGGAGGGTTGGGCATGTATTATTTTCAACACTTCAGATTAAATGCTACTACAGCTCTCTTAGGCCTAACAAATACAGACCCCCTGCTGGGTTACAGCAAAATTAAAAATGAAAAAAAATAAAACCAGTGACTGTATTAAAACTGAGGTGGAAATTGCAAGTGCAACACAAAGATCCTGTGATGACGTCTTTGGAAAGGTAATTAACAATGTCACCATTTTTACAACGTAGAGGAAAGAGAATTAAACATTTTGTATGATGACAGATTTGAAGTCAGGGCTTGGCTTCATTGGTTTAGCACATTAAAATATGGCAAGATTGATCAAAAATAATCATGCCAAGGCAATTTTAAGCCACCAGAACACACTGTTTTAGCAAAGACAAAAATCTCTCCATTTTCTCTTCTAGTATATAGTATACAATATATTACATTTGCGTACATAATACAATGAGGACATTAAAAACTTTATTAGGATAATCAGTTCATCACCTTTTGACTCTCAGGGTAAAAAAAGAATAGTTAAATCATTACATCAAATAAAAAGTTAAAACCAAGGTACAGCAGAGGTTTTTAAATTGCATTAGATATCCTACTGAAATAAAGGCAATAAAAGTAATATGAGAAAAGTTTTCCTATGCATCAAATATAAAAAAACATGAAAGATAGCATGTTCTCTATTCTAATGTGTGATCATTATTTAGTGCTTGAGGTTTTTACAGTAGGACTACCCACACTAGGTTTCAGGGCCTTTCTGAGGGATCACAATATAAGTATGAGGGGTCAAATGATTTACTGGAAAGGAAAGAAGAAAAAAGTTGTTCAGCTATACAGAGGTATATTATTTTCTTTTTTCTGTCATATTTTCTGTGCAGTTGTAAAATCTGGGAATGTTTTACCTCTTAAGGCCTTTGAAATTACATGATGCTCATAGCTTAATGACATATGTGGGGTGTTCTGAATGATAAAGGGTTTATATGGTTAATGATAATCATATAATTAGAAGTGTATTATTGTAAGCTATTGTTGTAGACAGTAATTATGGGCATTTGAATGCAGACTGATTGCTGCAGTAATGCTAATTATATTACTTTTACTCCTTTTTTTCATATACAAATGCATGTAGTTATGTATGTGCATATGCATGTAATATTATTTCACTTGCTATTTACTTTACATAACTCCATGGCTTAATTTTATGGGGCATAAGAAAAAGGTTCTGAATCCCCGTATTGGAATAGACACCATTCAGTGGTTTATTACTGATCTAATGATTCTGTCTGTTATGATATTTCAGAGTATTGTACACATACAGAGTTGATATGCAGCTTATTTCCATTAATATGGTAAAACTGTTGAAGAGTTCAAAGTGAGATTATAAGTAAAAGATGTCTCAAACTGAAAATCTGCATTCTTTATCAAGATAAACATAGTGTCAGTTATACTGTAAAGGCAAACAGACTAGGATTTTATAAAACATGTCTATATAGCTCCACACAAATCAAATTTAGCATATTGTAAACAAGCAGCATCCACACCACACATTCTCCTCTCTCTCTCAGACACACATACACATTCTCTGTTTCGCTCATTTAAGATGCCTTAGGGAGTGAATAAGTGCCAGGCAGTGCCAGTCCACTGATGGTTGCTTTCGCCAAGGCCTGACAAACAGGGGTGCTGGCTGGCTGGCAGGCAGCCCCCTGCCCCTCCTCACGGCACTCAGGCCACAGGCAGCTGAGAGAAAGCACGGCCAACAGATCAACAGTTGCTGTGACTTTGGTTGAGCGACTGGCCAGGCTGCTGCATGCCTCCCAGCCAACATTCAAGGCACTGACCCTGGGTAAACTGACAAATGCCTGGTCTTTGGATGTGCCTTCAAAGTTATGTGGCCCATAGGACATTATGACCTTACTGCACTGGGCACACGCACATATACATTTATAGCCATCCTCTGTCTGCCTTATGTTCCTACAGCAGTCACAATGTTTTGTCAAGGACCTGATCAAGTCCATTGTACTCACCCACACTTTTCAGATTGTTTGACTTATTGTCATGGAAATAGTATAGCTCTAAAGATGCTTGCACCAAGGAAAGAGTGTGGTACAGTACTTTGCTCTTAATTAGCATGTTGATTTGCTGTGTTTTTGACAGCTGAGTCATTACGTTGCTTTACAGTACACGGCACTGGAAAGAAAGCTTACCTTGCTACCTTTTAGCAAAGAAAAGTACATTTCTTGATTAGATGTCTCTTAACGGTCTCCACAGTTTGTATTCATCACAAGCAACCACAAACATATGGTACACAAATACACATTATGGCCTCACAATATACCGCACACACTTATAGCATATTAAATTCATCTGTTAATTTCTCTGAAACGAGGGGCAGATTCCAACAGCCCTCTCTATCCATGCCCCCTATTCCCTCCAAAATGCCCAGCTGTTGCCACAATAGACAACTGCTTTAGGGGCAGAACAAATCTCAGCTGTCGAGGGGAGTTGTGTGTGGGGGTTGGTGGATTTAGAGGTTCGTATTCTCTCAAACCAATGACGCTCCACTTCCTAGGTATAGTGATTTGGGTGGAGTGTGGAAAAATGCTGACAGACAGCACATTTAGGGAGAGAAACCAGAGGCTACAGCTGTCTTAGTGTTTACAGCCAAACTGCCCAGTACCTCTGAATTGAGGTCAAGAGTCCCCAAGAAATCTACGAACTACAACTTAAGCTTGGTGCAAAATTGGCAAATGTTGTGATTAAGCCTGTGACAAATCCAGGGAGATACAAACATATTGTCAGTACTGCACAGTAACGCCCATATACATGACTCACAACATGTTTATAGCTCTGTTCTTTGTTTCCGGATTGGTTTTCAATCTGTTAACACTTTATATATTAAAGAGAACTTCCTCTTTCAGAGTTTAGCCTGGCATTATTTATGCCAAACATTGTAAAGGTCAGAGGTAATACAAGCACACTCCAGTCTCCTTTTGTGGGAAGCAAAGAAGGTCTCTAGTCTAAGATCATCGACGGTCTTCTAATGAGCCTGGACAGCCTGGCACTTGAACACAAACGCAGTTGTATCATACACAAATTTCATATTGCATAACAAACTAGATTACAGACAGAGAAAAGAACAGCATCTCATTACAGGCCACAGAGGATCAGCGTCTAATCAGAATATGCTGCTGCAAATGTGGAAAAGATGTGGACGTCACATGAGTGTCATCTTCCACATCATACGGGGACATCTGAATTATGTTATGAATTATAATGGTGTGGGTAAGAGTCAGGGGAAGGCCAGTGACCATCTCCTCCACTGTTCAGTTCTGATTACAAGACAGAGTAGGTCGAGGACAGGAGGGGATGAATCTGTGGCCTATAGAGATATCTACCACATATAATAAAGACATATTGTGTATGCATATCAATGCAATTAAAATTGTCTGACATTCATTAAAAATAACTTGGTGTAGCCTTTTGTTAATGTTGTTGTATGCAAAAGGTTTTATTGTCATGTTAAACATCTATCAACATCATCAACATCAATAATTACACGTATCTATGGAAAACACACACTGGATGAAGATGAACTTAAACCTCATCCCATTGTTCAACCCCGTTTTATATGTTACTTTCCATTTTATATTCCCATAGCACCCTCTTGTGTTGAGTTGCTGTAATCACATCTTCAAGCAGCTTCCACAGGTGGCTGGGAGTTGCCACGTTCATTTCAGCTGTTTTTCTCCACATTACGCAGAAAATGTTTATGCTCATAGAACCAGATAATAAACTGACTTGATTTTATTAATATAAATCAAAAGTTTCGTTTTTTCTAATCAGTGCTGACTTTCTGCTACACCTCATGCATACATAAGATGAAAAAATGACAATGAAAGACAGGCTGCGCTAAATCCAAACTTTTTGCTCTGCACTTTATAGGCTACTGAATGTTTAGATCACACTAATAGAGCCAGGATGAAAATATCCCTTGAGTGAAATATAAAATAAAAACTAAAGTACGTTTGACTCGACATATCACATCACATAATGATATAAAATGCCAGAGGGAGGAATATGCAACATAGAGTTTTATAGAGAAGCAGATGCTTTTCAGCATCCTGCGCATTTTATCGCCCTCATAATAATCAGCGGATTTTCCGCTACAGTATGAAGGTCAGACAGATAACGCGAAGTCACGCGGTGTTACGGTGGTGTTTGTATTTCTCTCTTAAAAGTTACCTGTCTGTAAAATAGACCCGTGATAAATCTGAGGACTACAGTAAGTTTAGAATGTGCAGATAAAAACTGGTGCTTTTCTTGGAGTTTTGCGCAGTGTAAAGTGTCCCGAGTATTTTGCGCACCTAACTGCTGCCGCCACGGCGCGCCTGTAGTTCTGGAAAGAACAAGCTGTGAGGAGCAGGAAGCGGCTGAACAACAGCGGAAGCGAGAGCGTTTTGCACTTCGGGACAATTTCGCTCCTAATTTGAGGAGAGAGGTGTCGAGGAACATGCGCTCAACGCGCAGGTGAAAGAAATCAACCATTTGAAGTTGTTCGCCGCTGCAACTTTTCAGTCCGACCTTGTGCAGAGTCGGGGTTAGGTTTTGTTTTTGCTTTGCTTTAGCTAAGATTCACACGCACACATAGTTTTGAAATCTTGAGAAATGTCTCGCAAGAAGGCTGTCAAAAGCAAAGCCGCAACCAGCAGCCCGTCTGCCGGCAGCCCTGCCGGGAAAGGCACCGGGAAAGCTGCGAGGAGCAGCCCGGGCATTGTTCAGATGAACGGCGTGGTCCATCCCAGCAGACCGTCCATCAGCAACAGCAGCGAGTTCTATGACATCGCCTTCAAGGTAAGATACCTGCTGAGTTAATGCACCAACTGTGGCGAACTCACATAAAAGTAGGTCGTTTTAATATTTGATCATTTTACACCAAATATAGAAGAGATGGGAAGGACGCGACACAAATGGATACATGACTGTGAGTGTGAGGTAGAGGTGACTCTAAACAAAGCACAGAGTAACGTGAAGTCATCCCACATAAGACACGATAAGAGAAGCTGCGCACAGTAACCACGTTTATGATGCACTTTCCAGCGTTGTGTTCCTGTTTGGGTCCCGTCATTGTCGCAACGAGCTTTAGTCATTAAACAGCAGCTGTGTCAACAGACGATCGATAACGCGGAGACGTGCACAGCAGCCTGCGGCCAACAAACAAATCATGTGCTCGTGCTGCGCCACCGGTTGAACGTTGCACGTGTGTCCCTCTGCGACACAGGTCACTGGCTTTGCATTTAGAGCGAACAGCAGTTGATGTGCTCTCCCCAAAACTATAATACCCAACTGCCACTTCAACACTAACACAGATTCACACCCACAGGCTCAGTAGCTTCAAGGGACTTGTGCCACCTCCTCCGTGTTTTTGAAGCAGCTGTTTGATGTGAGTGCGCTGATGGCTTTGTTTTGCTCTGTTTGGCAGAGCTGTTTGTTGTTTGTTACATTTCTGTAGTACACACCATCCTCACTGTCCACTTTCCATCTGGGCTCAACAATGCGTGGTCTAGTGTTCTACACTGACCTATATTTTACTAATGTACCTACTGTTTTATTTCAAGACACTGACAAATTTCCAATAATTACGCCTTTAATTTGTTAGCAAATAAAACTGAATAAATATCCCACTAGTGCATCCTTTCAGAATAAGACCCGCACTGTAGTGCATGTTATCTGTAGGGCCCATATCTCATGATTTATAGTTTCCTCTCTAATATCATTATTCTTCAATCAGGAAATTGATTGCAATTCGTTTAGTAAAACCTAAGGGCAGGAAAAGAGCAGTCGGCTCCTGCTGCAGACGTTCAGGTCCTTAAGAGCTGTTTAATAGAGAAGACACCAGAAAGGAGAAGAGTAAATGCAGGAATGTTTTGAGGAGAAATAGGGGAAAGGAGACACAGAGGGTGACATCCTTAGATATATTTGTTCTTTGCCACATTTAACATCTTTCATCTCCTCTGCTTCCTCTCTGCACCCAAGAGGCGCTTTTGATTTCCACGGTCTGGGACCCACAGCTAACCTAATAACAGTAATCACATCAAACCTTTAACTTCATCACAGCTCAGCAAACATAAAGAGAAATGCAGGAATTAAATACAACTCTCTGCTGCAAATGTGCACACACATGCATGGATGTGCTAATGCAGAGAGACACGCTTACAGACAGGATCTAAGGATATCCACCGCTGACCATAATGAGCAGTACATACACCCTCTCCACTGGCCAATCACCAAAATACCAGAACTGATTTAGCTCAATGATTCAAATGTTCTGAGCACAATCAGACACTGATTTAAAATTAAACATTAGCAACAGCTCCCTCTTGTTCATGCTCCTACATGTGTTTTTTAAATTCTTTACTCTTCATTTCTTTTTTTTTTCCTGACTTTTACCTTCATTGATCAGACAGTATCAAGTTTTATCTTTCACACCTTTAGCTGTATATTTTCTTAGTGGTTACACATATTTTTTTCACTTTTTGGTCTGCTGCAGGTGATGCTGGTTGGAGACTCGGGTGTCGGGAAAACGTGTCTGCTGGTTCGTTTTAAAGACGGTGCTTTCCTGGCTGGCAGCTTCATCTCCACTGTTGGCATCGACTTTAGGGTGAGTTGAAACCAACTGTAATAAACCAATGGAACCAAACACAAACAGAGAAATCCTCTACATGCATGCACGTGCAAACACACCTTCAGCTTTGATAACTTTTGTTAAATGGGGCCGAAGTACTGGCTGGATTTGTTTCAGCTGTTCTGTGTCTTTATAAGCCCAGGGGCGATGAGCATTCTTGTGGTAGAAGTCTCACCAGATAGGATATTGATTTCTTAAATTAGTTTGACATGCTTTAGTTTTTTCAGCTCTCTGGATGATAAGTGTCTCTCATGTGCCAGTTTTAGGGTCCCACATGGGCAACCAGGAAAGAACGTGTCCACTTTTCTAATAATCACACTCAGGGTCTGTTTCTGTCCACAACACAGAGAATCAAACACTCTGCCACTCGAACACCCAGAGCAGCAGAATTAGACAGTGACCTGCCTCTGACTTTACTATGACTCATTGCAAAGGGTCAGTTCAGCTGTAGCAGCAACAATGGGTATTCAGTGAACTCCAACTTTCAATCACCAGGCCTTAGGTCAAATTTAAAATAGTCAGTTTTTTTCTTTTCATTGTCTTTTATAACAGTTTAAGCTAAATCCTGTTGCGCTGATTGACACATCCACACGTACCATTGCAGTAAATGTATGTATTATCTATCTTAGATTGCAGGGTAGAGAATGGCCTAATGCAAGAGCCCTATAGGAAAAAGTTTATTATGCAGGTTGTCGTCACTGAGTCTGAGAGATGTTAAATTGGTGCTTCATTTAATTAGCATAGAACTCCTAAAACGCTCAAAATCATGGTATTATATTATATTCAGCACAACCAGACATATTGGCTTTTTATGTACATTTTCCTTATTGAAACTTGTTGCCTGTGTTACCCACAACTCAGACTGACCACTGACAGTCATGTGTTTAGTTAGTGGCTAATGTAGCCTCAGGCTCCTAGCTAGAGACTGGGAGCAAACGACAAAGGTCTGGAGATCTCCCTTTTTTTCTAATTCTGGACCCACATAGTAATTTTCCATTTTCAAACTTGTGGTCTTCAGGCCCCGCTGAGCCAGATTCAGGTGACTTCACAATGACACAGTGTGAACTAGGTGGAGCCCATGGTGGCCACCTATTAATCATAATGTCACTTTAAGAGGAAAGTTCTCGTTAAGGCCCTGTGGTTACAGTGGTTGTAATTTATCCAAAGTACTTCTTGTCTTCTTAAGAAAGGGCTCCTTCCCAAGGTGGAAGAGAAACTTTTTCAATGCCATGAAAGTTTGAAGAGAAATGTCTCAAATCATGGTAATGTGCATCGTTGCACCTAATGGCACTCTTATGTTTGCTGATGCACTGTTTTAGTTTTCCAGTGGGTTTTGCCCACATAGCAACAACAATCCACAGGGGCTTAAGTAGAACCCATTGTATTCACAGTGTGTGGATGGGTAAATAAATGTGTTGTTGAACTGTTGTTCATTACCTTGTGTATATATTTTATTGTTCCCAATTGCCACACTAATAATATCCATTGGGGAGGAAAGTTTGAAGTGTAAAATCAACTTTCACCTTTAATTAAGCTCTGATAAATTTTGAGTGCCATATGTGTCACTGTTATTTATTTATATATTTATTTATCGCCATTTCAGTGGCTGATTTTAATGGGTGTAGTCAATCTACATAAATACACTGTTTTTTAAAGTCACTCATTAAAAGGATTTTGCTCCTCACGATTTCTTTAGTTAGGGTTTTATTACTGATGTCTTCCTCTGCCAATTTTTCTGAGCTTGGTGAAAACATACATTTAAGTTTGTCTTGATGTCTCCCTCCAGCTATCATGGCAAATTATTCAGTTTGAAATTCATCTTTACAGTCCCAAAGTTAACTGTGTTACATAAAGTGTAACATTAGATGCTTTATACTCTGCATACTCACATGGTCGCCTGTGTGTGTGTGTGTGTGTGTGTGTGTGTGTGTGTGTGTGTGTGTGTGTGTGTGTGTGTGTGTGTGTGTGTGTGTGTGTGTGTGTGTGTGTGTGTGTGTGTGTGCGCGCGTGTGCGCGTGTGTGCGTGTGTGCGTGTGTGCGTGCGTGCGTGTGTGCGCGTGTGTGCGTGTGTGTGTGTGTGTGTGTGTGTGCGCGCGTGCGTGTGTGTGTGTCCAAAGTATCCAATCATTGTATAGGCCTGTGTGTGGGTTGGACGAGGTTGTGGGTGGACGAGCAGTAGATTTATTTACTTATGTAACGGTTCTTATAACTGAGTGACTGTAGTCCCAATGTAAATTTACACCTGTCTATGCAAAGCGGAGCCCATCATCAGCTTTCTCTGCCCAGTGCGTTTACTACTAATGGAGGAAAATGGTACAAAACTCATAAACTTTAGTGCTTAGTCAGCTTTTTTGTCATATTGACTTATTTAATCACATTGTGGCACCGTCACATAGCTCTGTGCATCACAGAATGTGACATAAATAATGTCATTGTCCTCAAGGCTTCCATTCCTTTTTGCATGGTTTATTGTAAATAAACTCCTGAGTTATATTGTTGATCATGAGTGATGTGACAGTTTTTAGGTCCGTTCATCAATTGGTGGCAAAACCGATAATATTCACAGTACAGACTGCACCAAATCATGAGCATACTCACATGTATGTGCATTTGTTTTTGGAAATTGAGAGACCTTGCTATCTTGGGTAGAAAAACATGAAAGCCCGTGGTGTTTGTCTTTCCATGGAGGATATACAGAGAAGGAGACTGATCGTTATTTTTAGGAAATGTAGTTTTGATGCTTTTCTTTCCCACCAACTAAAAAGACAGTTTGCTGCATATGGGGATTTGATCCTGTTCCCACTTCAAAGCTGCAGCAAATTGCTGTGTTTTTTTCCCCTACTTGTTTATTGTGGTCTCATCTCGTTTAAGCCTCAGCATCTTCTCAGGATTATGGAGTTGCTCTGCTGCCTTGTTAGGTTTAAAATACAGGGAGTCAGAATAAAAGTCTTGTTGTATTTGGAAATCTCCCTATAAAGTGATTAAAGGATGATGAATCCAGAGACAAAAGGCTGATAAACAAGTCTATAGCTATGCATATTAATTCCATATAGATGGACTCTGTTTTCAAGAAAGATAATTAGGTACTATGTCTATGTGAAAAAGCAAATACATAAAAAGGAGTACTATGGTTTTTATCTAAGATCATAGAAACTGTTTATTAAAACATTCTTAGAACTTATAAGTAAAATGTGAATCTCTGAGTTAAGTTTTCCCAGTTTGCATTTTTATTTTCCTCTTTATCTGTTTTTATTCATTCGTTTACAAAAGAAATACTTCATTTGCATAAATGTATTCTAACACAACAGTGAGATTTCAGGGTGCTCAGAAAATTGTTAGAAAATTAGAGGCTACAGTAGACTTTCAAAATTGGATGCAGCATGAGTAGGTCATCCGTTACCATGGTAAAGCAGGTGCTAACCAGTGGGAAGGTGATTAGGATTGACCTGAAGTCAGCTTTTTTTTTTTTTTTTTTTTTTTTGCTTGGTTGTGCAGCTCATAAAGTTCTTACAAGAGTCAGAGTATTTGTCATTTTTCTCTTTTTTTTCAGTCAGAAGATCATGAGTTGTATGTCAAAGGCGTCAGGTGGGCATGTCTTAGGATGTTTTGTGTGTTCTGCTCTAGCTTCATGTCCTCAGGTGCAATACAGATTTGGAACACACAGAAACACAAGTGCAGAAGTCACATGACATTTGGTTTCTTACCCACTTTCTTGCTGCACTTCAACACATCTATTCACCTTATGTCACTCGTACTTCTTTCAGCGCCAAGGAATACAATGTTAGGGTCACACCCTGTCTGTGGAAGGCAGCTGTAGTCTCTTTTAAAAGATGAATTGGAAGCATCTCTGCAAGACTTTATAAAGGGAAACCAGAAATTGCCTATTAGAAGATGCCTCCAAGCTTTTTTTTGAAACCATGGTCTCGCCCTGTGGGGTACAGATGAACAAAGTCAAGTCTCTATCACAGATAAAAACACAGACGGCACAGAGACGAGCACATTTATACATTTTGACTGGAATTTGTTTCTTACACTTAGTTGTTGAATTTAGTTTAATATTTAGACATAGACATAAGATATATCATCCACATTTTTTTTGTTTTGTTTTTTTTTTGTTTTTTTTTTTTTTGGTGGAGAGTTGACATCATGCTTTGGTGGTTCTAGGATAATTATTAAGATACTGATGGTGTTATTCAATATTTCTCCTACTGTCAACAAATCCCATGAAAAGACCAAAATAATGCATTAGTCATTCTCTCACTTTCCCACCTTGTCTGTGGCAGCCAGGTCCAAGCAAAGCCTTCTTCATGCTGAAGAAGAAGATACTGTAAATCTGGCAGGCTAAAAATTTATAGGCTAAGTAATTCCTAAACAACTTGCTGCGGGTTAAATATTGATTTCATTTGTAACTCATTTCAGTTTATTACACATTTGAAGCTCTGCTATTTAGAATAACTGTAATTAATGCACATGTCACCCAGAGCAACAACGTGGCTCATTTATTCTTAATAATTTTGAACATCAACTGAGCTCTTTGCCACAGTGGAATAAGCAATATCAGGCCTTGGATACACAAGTTATATTTATAATTGTGATCCATTCTATACTTTGTTTTTTAGGTGGAAATTTTTACAACAGCTATGTCAGATATATCCTTTAATGAATATATGTTTGAATGTACTGTATACGTGCATATATTTTATGTATGTACTATACCTTACTTTAATATTCTAGTCCAAGATGTAGTCATAATGTTTTAGAGGGGAAAAAATGTCATGGGGCCTTTAATTAACCATTGTTTCTGATTAAATCAGGAAGAAAAGAAGAAATTTGTACTATGTTCTTTTGTGGGAGCTGCCCTTGGTGCTGAAATCCTCATATGCTGTATAAGGCTACCCAAGTCTATTAATCAATTACCCAGCCAGTCTATCTTAATCTGCTGCAATTAGATTTACACACACTGACGGCCCAGTATCAATTTTCCATACTGTAATTGTTAACATCCATCATAGTCTAAATCTGCTTCATTTATCTCTCAATATTTCTCCCTGGCAGGCTCTTTGATATTTCATGCACATTCTTGCTAAAAGTGATATGGGATGTTTTGTTTATTCTTTGAAATGTTGTAGCCTCTAGTCAAACATTTTTTTTTCTCGCTTTCAACTAAACCTACATTTACAAAGAGCCAGCAGGACAATTGGTGACAGAAGAGTCTGTCTTCATTCCTGATGTCAAAATATCTTTATTTGGAAATAAAATTGTAAAAACACTTTCTTTGACACTCGAAAAGGCAGCTATTAAGAGAAGGGCCAAAGCAAACATGGAAATTAGGAGAGGAAATCAGTGTGGGGAGAAGCAGATATGCTCAGAGAGAAGCCAATTAATATTTCTCTAACAGCATTTTTCTCATTTCTAATGTGGCAGAAAAACAGTCTTTCTTCCTTGTTCCTCTTCACAATCTACCCCACTTCATAATGTTAGAGAGAAGTAATCTTTCAACCCTCCTAGTAGCTGTAAGTGCAATGGAAGAGAGAAGAGTAGCACTTCTCACCTCTAGTCAGAGACAAGGGAGTTGAGCCCTGCTGTCACTTATGGCTACTGCTCTCTGAGTGACAGAACTCTTATGCAACCACAGGTCTCACCTCCCAGCACCCTAAAACAACATTGTTCATTTGACCCAGGAAGGCAGAACTTCAATGATGCCCATGAGGCTGAATCATCAAACTTTGGGTCCAGATGGAAGGATCTTGACAGCTATTGGATGGATTACGCTGAATGTTTGAACAGACATCCATGGCCCCCAGAGGATAAAGCTTCCTGACTCTGGTGATTCTGTGACCTTTCCTGTAGTGCCAAAGGCAGGCCCGATTTTTGCCTTATAGCGTGCATTTACAAGATGTACCAGCATACAATTTTATATATATATCCTGAGGACTTTGTTGTAAAAGAAAATTATATAAAGTCCACCAATTATAGGCAGGAAGTTTTCAGTCAGTTCAGTCTTTGGAAAAAAAAAAAGACTATTATTTTGACTGTTTAATTCTTAAACTCATTTATATTTTTAATTCAGGAAAACAAACCACTTTTTTCTCCTTTTTAATGCCATTGTGCAACTTCAGTGCTTGATGTGTTATCATTTCCCCAAAATCTGAATAGATGGATTAGTGAGGACATGCTATGTCCTTTGTGTTAAGAGGTAGCTTCACTTTGGCATGTCCTCTTAAGCATGGTTTAAGGGTGATATACCTAGATACATATCCACGTGTGTGTAGCAGCTTCTAGTGTATGTAAGCACCTAGAGGTAAACTGTATGCATTTACATGATGGGCTTCCTGATTGAGATGCCCGACCACCCTTCATCTGAATAATAGTTACCCACCTGGCTCCTGCCTGATGTATGAACAAAATGGGCAATCACTCAGCTCATATTCATGTGTTGTACCTCACAATATGAAAATGTACCTGCATGTATCTGCAGCCCAGAGCATATTATGACAACACTGGCTTCCTTCTCCAGTGATTTTCTTACAGCCCTCTAGGAGTGGTCTATAAAACCTCACTGACAGGTTTATAAGACATAGATCATACCTGGCATACTAATTAATTCATCTCAATCTGTTTGTGGATCGTACACAAGATCTTTATCTTCATGATTTACCTTTTCAGTGCTACATTGCAGTAGGTGCCTTGCTGAGCTACAGCTGCAATGGCTGGACTTCCAGTACACTGAGTAATGGGTGGCAGAAGAACATCTTCAAGCTACTGGCCTTTATATATCAGATTCAGGCTGGATATTGCCATGAACCTTTGTACAGATATTCATGGTCCCTACAGAATGAATCCTATCAGCTTTGGTGATTCTCTGATGCCACCAGCAGGCTTTTTTATTTTACTTGTATTGTGAAACATTTGGAGACATTTTCAGTTCCCATACAAGGAATCTTAGTACTTTTGATGATCATCCAACTGGTATCATGCACCACCATCAGGACAAAATTGTATTATTCCAATATTTTGTTTCATTAACAAATCTTTAACCCTCTGGGGTCTGAGGGGAGAATTAGTATGATAACAGTTTAAACTGAGTAAAAATTCTACTGCATCTTCATCACCATTTTTAGAACTGCCCTGACTGGCATATTACATTTTTTAAAACCACCCCTGTGTTATAGTGTCACTAGTATAGCTGAGGTTTCAAATGAATCAAATAAAAGCATATTTTTTTTCTTCAGCCTAATCAGAAAGTAATGACAAAGCCCTTAATTTTTATAACATTTAAATCTAGGCACAAAGTGCTTCATAAAAATGTACAAGAATACAAACCTAATGATCGCAGCTTCAGTAAAAGTGAGTGTAAATTCAGCTGGTAAATGAAACCCTAACATCCAAAGAAAACCAGCTCTTTCTTCATATTCTCCTTCTTTTTCAGAAGATAGCAGTGTCCTCAACTCATATCCACTCTGTTTCCATTTACACCAAAGAAACTGTGACACGTGTCAGAAGTCAGGCTAGAAGTTTCATACCTCAATGATGAAGTTTACATGTAAAATAAAGTTTTCAGTTTTTAAGCCCAGCAGGGGAGTTTCACACATATCAGACAGCCCCATTGATTCAGATTTCTCTTCTCTCTAATGTTATTTTTGGGTGTACTTAGTATGTATGTGGGGGTGGGGGCTATGAATCAGACAACTGCAAAATATTCACTCAACATATTCAGTGGTCTGATTTTGAGATAACTTGAATTTAGATGTGTCAGCTCTGGGTTTTTACATACATTATAAGCTATTTTTCTGAAAGATTGATTAAAGGTAAGTGCTTGGTGCAAGGCAATGTGGGAAACTGCTCTGATTTTATGTAATGAGAAATTCATCTCCATTTATTTATACACTATAGCATAGCAGACACTACAGCTATAGAAACATTATCGTTGTCTTGGGTGAACTACCTATTGCAGTTTGTCAGTTTTCAGCAATGGCTAATTTATATTTCATCAATTTATCTATCTATGAGAGCAGAATAGACTTGAATAATTCAAACCAGTCTTAATACTTAAGATTGTTTTGATAAGTGCCTGTGTGCGTTTACATGGCTGTGATGATGGTTTCCACCTGCCACAGCAGGAAGATGAGCCAGAGGCAGCAGGAGCAGCAAAAAGTGGTAGGAAAGGTTTGAGTCATACGAGCTGAATGGACCATAAATCTTATTTTAATAACTAGAACACCCAAAGACACAAATGTATGCATACAATAACACCTGCCAAATGTCTGAGGAGTTGATGGTGTTCATTCTTGCATATATTGTGCTATAAGGATGAACTTTACAGCACAATAAAGCTGTCCTGTCATGCATACCTAAATGCATTTGAATTGCTGTGGAATGAAACAAAGGCAGAATCCGTGGGCACGCAAACAAAAGGAAATGGTTGAATAGAGGATCATTTAAATAGTGAAAAAAAGAACAGAGGAAAACTTCAGAACAAATACATGGTGAGCTCAGAGATCAAGAGAACAATGTCCTGCATGTCTTGATTGCACTGGTAGTCTAAACCCTCATCTTGTGCTCAATATCATTGATAACAGCTTAGTAGCTAAATGGGCTAAAATGTGTTGGTCACTTCACTGATCTCAGTAGAGCCCACAGTCAGGTCCAAATGAGAGAGGAAGAGATGTTAAACATTAAGTATCTTTATTAAAAAAAAAAAAAAGATTTTTTCCATCATTAGGTTATTGCTGGGGGGTGGCTGTCTGTGTCACTTGTGCTAAATCATGAAGTGAGATACTGCTGTAATTTCCGTTAAGTTCCATTTAGTCACACGTTCAATGGCAAATTTAGCAACATAAACACACACGCTCCTGCACAGTATACACATTCACACTGATGCTGAATGCACAACAGATGTGGTAACTGTTAATGAACCTCGGGAGATCCAGGCAGGCAGCTCTTGTTATGCATCTCTGCCTCTCTTCTGACTGTAGTCAGACATTGCTAGCTGTCTCTATTACATCACTGTTGGCACCTAACATCCATGAAAACTGGCACACTCTGATTGGGATGCAGTGTGTCTGAATGCAGGCAGTTTCTCTGTAAAGTTAAAAAATACTGTATTTACTCCAATACAGATATTTACATTATGTTCTGTTTTCTGATGTCTTATAGAATGATGATTAATCTTTAATTTATCTTAATAATTCTCAGTTGCAGTCCTAAGCTTTATCAGATACAACTCAGACATACACACAGATGCACCCATGGAGGCTGAGTTGAGCAGTCATCCTTTGCACCATTCACTTGTGAGCCAGTCCACTGTCAGCTACAGAGAAGTGTGATGTGAATTTGTTTCTCTAACACTTTTTTACTTTCATTGTTGCTGGAAAGGATCCATTTGTGTGCGCGTGTGTGCGTGCGCGCCTGTGCGTGTGCCTGGTATTACTTACAAAGAGCACTCTCCCCTGTGGACTCGGCATCCTTCCTTTTGGGGTAAATCAATGAAATTTAGTTTTCCAAGAAATGAATGCAAAGTCCACATGAGGAATGTGTGTGGTGTACACCCCCAGATACTCACTGTAGGCACAGCCATCATAGTTGACTTCAAATGAGTATTTTTCAAGCACATTTTAAATAAACTGCATGGTGGAGTATCTGTGTATTGACCGAAAATCTCTTTGTTCAGAGGAACATTCGGTCATCATCTTCAGACAGCATGTTTTTGAGAGAATGACTCATGCAACAAGTGGATATTAGTCATCATATAATTACTGCTACTCAGTTGGCAGCAAAATGCACTTGGTAAGCATGTAGTTGCATATTTCTGATTTTAATTTTGTCAGTATTGTTAAACACCCAACAGCTGATTTTATTCTTGTGCAAACATTAGGTTTTTTTTTAATGGCATTTGTAGATCAGCAAGTCAAGTCAAAATAAAGCTGATGATAGAAACCAAGAGGCAGCATTGGTGTTGCTGGTTTAGTTTTGTGTTTCTGATGCAGAGAATATGGCAGAGATGTCGCTGAACATTTCTGTATTTGATTGTCACTGTAGTGCCTGTGCTGTCTACCAAAATGTTTAACTCGCCGGATGGGACAATAAAAACTGACTGCACTTTAAATCTTTAAATTTGGTTTTAGCAAGAATTTGAAAATCTGCAGATACCATGATATGAGTCTCTAACTATATTCCCAGTTTTAGAGAGCAACTAATAAAAGAATATGAAAAATTAGACAGCAGGGAAAGAGGCAGGTCTGGCATGTGAGATGACAATAACGGACATCAGAAAAATCAAGCTGTGACTTGATGATTGCATTTTCTTCTCTGAAAGCTTCTGTTCCTCTCTGTTTCCTCTGTCATTGTGGATGTCACTGACAGTCCATGTCCTTTATGCACCCATCTTTGACGTGTTTCCAGCTTCTATAGGTTTTTTTTTTTTTTATATAGTCAGTGGAGGGATGGCTGACTGATTTCTCCATTATCCACTCTCCTGCCTGACAGCCTGTCTACCCGCCTGCTTTCTCTGAGTGGGTGCAATTAAAGTGCCAAGCGTAATCATGCCAGCAAGTGGCAGTAATGTTTTTTTTCTGCTTGAAAAACGAATTGAATTAAGGTGATGTAGGAGCTATAATACGAGTGAAAGGCACTGTTGGACATAGGAACTCTATACATGTATCCATAGTGACTGCTGTTGTCTATTTCTGTAATTAAGGCTCGATCATTTTATGTTGATATACAAGCCTTACTGAATTAGATGATGTAGGTGTATACATGTAGGTGTGCATATATTGGGTGGGGGTACTCTTCTGCCTAGGGAGATGTTTGTAATTAATGAAAAGCTGCTTTGCCACCTGCTGCCCTAATGTCACAGGGATCTAGAGATGCAAGCCCTGAGGAGCAGCATGAATATTTTAAGGTGGCATGAAAGGAGACTCCTCCTCCTCCTACAAAAATAAGAGTCCTTATGTCATTTGTGCAAGTAGCTTATCACCCAGTAAAATTACAGATGAATGTCCAGTGAAATATTCATATGGAGTGTATAATTGTTACCATGGCAACAAATGTCTGGTAAGCAATACAGCTTGAAGGGTCCTGCAGGTCATATTCTAAGATAGGAACAAATCATGGATTGTTGATGATTAGGTTAGAGGATTAGTTTGCACGGCAGAGGTGTGTTGCTACATTACCACCATCTGTTAATTGTTGCTATAGTTTGGTTCCATCAGCAGAATTTGGGATCACATACACAATCGGACATTTACACAAATAAAAGCTGGGACTCGCTTATAAAAAACTGATGTGTAGCGGTACAATGTGGTCATCACAAACTAAGCTCAATGCCACTAGAAAATCGGGCCTACTCGGTGCTTTGCATATACTTTAATTGTTTACTCCAAAGTCTGGAGTATCACCCGAAATAAGCTTGAGAACTGAGCATTTGAAATTACCAGTAATTGCTGTTTTTGTTTGTTGTTCATTATAGGTCTCACCATGAGTAGCCTAGTCTCTGTAATAGCTGCCTTTTGTTCCTCTGAGTGCAAGACTTGATTCACATGGAAGTGCATATATGTTTTGTACATTTCAAAAGCAAACCTCACTTACATATACAAATTTGTTTATAGTTTGAGAAACTGGTGTGTGATTTCAGGAAATGTGTCTCAGCAGTTCCAAAAAACTTATAAACATAAGTAACATAGGGACTGTCAGATATTTGTTGGAGATGGCTGTGATAATACTGGACCAAAACAAGTACAAGTGCATCTTGAAAGAAATGAGAGAAAGGGCAGAGGACATTTTCAATTGGACCATGATTATAGTGGCTGTGTTTTTATGCACTGCTACTGTATGTGTCTGTAACAAGTATATGTGTGTTTACAGTATAAAATGTGTTGTATACTGCGTGTTTGTTCATGTCTTCATTTTTAAATGCTGAAGAGGAAAACCTGAAGACAAGTTTAATGAATATTGAAGGATAAGCAATGAATGCTGGAGCTCTAGCCAGCAACTTTGCCCACAAGGACTGTATGGAACAGTGTGAATCAGCCACCTTATTCATCACCACATATGGTGACAGCAAACACACAACCATATACTGTGGTGTTGCCATTTTGACTTGTTTCATTCCAATGTGTGCAAAGATCCTGGGGAAGAGCTTCAGAGAGGTCAAGGCTCCCCCTCACACCATTCAGCTGAATAATGGATCTGTGGCGCAGCATCAGAAAATGCTGTGTGTGAATCTATGTATCGGTTTGTGTGTGTATGTACAGCCTAAGGGCACATTTCAATCCCAGCAAGTGTCTGCGTTGGTGGGAGCTTGTTGTTACAGGCAAAAGATCAAATACAAAGCTTTGTCCAGGAAGGTGCTGTAATCTGAATCATGGCCTGATGGAAAAAAGAGAGAAGTTATCCAGCTAAATCAGCAAACCTACTTCTTGGAACAAGCTCCTGGGTGCCAAATTTAGGGCTTTACACTTCGTGGAGCATAATTCAGGAAAGAGAGAAAGTCAATAACAGGAAAATTTTAGTTATTTCCCTGACTGCACAGTCAAATGTGTTTTATGCAGCCAAAGCTGTAACTGACAACCAGAAAACTTTCCTTCGCAGCCCTGCATCTTCCCCTCCAAATTTTAGAAAATGTTCAAATGAAAAGATCAGCTACATTTGTGTATTTTTAATTAATTTAAACATGTTCACTGCTTTCCAGAACTTTGTGCACATGGGTAGTTCTCTTCACCTGAAATCATTGTTACCTTATAAGCTATTGTATGTCTGCCAACTATGCAGGGTCAGCATATGAATGAATCCCATGGTGTCTAAAGGTTGTATTGTTTGTCTGACAAAATGTGATTTACTGTACCACCACTGTCTCCAGGAGAATAGCCAGTGAATCTTAAGTGAAAATATTTGTAAAAGTGTCTTGTGGTTAGAAAATGCTGACCAAACTATCAAGGAGAGTGGAGGAGAGTGGAGGAGAGTGGAGGAGAGTGGAGGAGAGTGGAGGAGAGTGGAGGAGAGTGGAGGAGAGTGGAGGAGAGTGGAGGAGAGTGGAGGAGAGTGGAGGAGAGTGGAGGAGAGTGGAGGAGAGTGGAGGAGAGTGGAGGAGAGGTTCCATGTGTGGATGCTGGTACAGTTGTGCATTAGTCGATGGCCAATTCCTATAGAAAATGAGATGTTTGTAATCTACCTCATAATTAACTGAGGGGAATATGTCTGCTTAATTTATACAACATCCCAAAGTTCTGCTTCACACACAGTATAATAGTTTAATTACTATATCGATTGGTTAATAAGCTACACATACATCTTGACTGATGCCTTGTGTGGCCATCATGCTTTGCTCTTTGTATCCCCACCGCTGCTATTAATGTTTTATTTGCTCACATTTTACTGGCCCCCCTGAAAGCTACTCATACATTTCTAATTTATGGTCTCTAAGAAGTGCTGAGTATTTCTGCACTGACAGGACCTTCTCATTCATGTACCTTTCCCGGGAGGGGGAGAGGGAGGGGAGGAGTCTGGCAAGTAAGTAGAGCAGTTTGTATTTGAAGACTTGCTCTGTTTAGAGGATGTTTGCTGCAGCTCAGGGAATGAAATTGACCTCAAAGTGCTACAAGCTTCTCAGCTAACTCTCTGTAAATTGTAAGCAATTTGTAATTACACAAAGTAGAGCTGTGCCAGCTTGTAAGGTGTTAAAGCTCAAGAAAGTGGTGATAGTGTTACTGGAGGTATGATTGATAGTCTTTAATCTACAATACCTTAACTCCCCAGCTCACTCTTTAGGCTTAAATGTATAAGCCACCAGATACTTTTTATCCTGCTCAGAGCTTAATAAATATATATTATTCTGTTCTGGTAAAGTTCAGCTGTTTCCTCTTAACAAATCTAACATAATTATTATTACAATCAAGCCTCACTAACCACCTTTAATCCTCATCACGGTGCTATCATGAGCATCTTTTTCTGGGGCACTAAATATTTATGAAGCCTCCAAGCACATTGTGGGTTGTTTTTAGTGACAACAGGAGTAACAGAGAGGAAGTCTTTTGAGACTCTGATTCTTATCAGAGCACACACACAAACTAGCTTGCAGCCCAATTTGGCCATGAATATGTATGAAATTCCTCCTCTGTGACTCTTAGAGATAAATCAGCCAAAGACGACAACAAAGACCGTATCTATTTCTAAGTGCTCTGCTGGCAGATTAGCGTCATCTTGCCAGGGTCGAATATCTTCAGTTTTTCCTTGGGGGATCAGGGAATTAGTAGGCCAGCAGTCTCTCTCAGGAACATCTTGGGGTGGGGGGGGGGGGGGTGTGATGGTAGGGGGGAGCCCTTTGAGTGTTGTCCTGGCAGCAGTTGATATAATCCACATTGTCATACCAAGAGGCCTGTGGGTCATTGAAGAACACCTTGGCCACCTCTATTCAACAGTAGCAACTCAGAAAATGGGAAGGGATGTTTTGAAACTATGTTTATGTAAATCTCCAAGAAATATAGGATATGAAATGCAGCTCACTTGTTCACTTCTTTTTTTTTTTTCTTCAGGATAGTCATCAATAAATTGATCAAAACAATCAAAATGTTAGTATTTTGGTCACAGACCGCTCTAATATGTCAAAGTTCATATTCACAGAATTGCTGGTATTGATAGGGACTCTTGTTTTGTTCAAATGGACCAGATCAAAGCTGAGATCAGAGGAATGTCCCCCTAAGGATGGGTAGATGGTTGGAGGCGAGTTGAGGGTTAATCCTCTGGGCCAAAGTGAAGAGAAGACATGCAATTTTGATGGAGAAAGGAGTGTGGTTGGTAGATGAGAGGAAGTGTGTTCAGTATGGGGTATAACCACAACTGGCTCACACTTGGACTAGACATTTCTTGCACACACTGAAAAGTTGTTGCTGGTTGTGAAAAAGGTTATAGTTCAGGAACTGTCACTTATGATTTCATGCTTTCCTTTCCAGAATAAAGTCCTGAACATTGATGGAGTAAAAGTGAAACTTCAGGTAAGAATTTTAATTTGTACTGACAATCAACAAACAGTGTATCTAGTGCAAATTCTGTTGGAGATGGTGTGATTAGAAAGGTTTTAATCAAATAAGACTTGACAAATAAGGCTTGAAACCCCACCTGTCTCCAGGATAAAGCCCATTTTATTTTTAGCTGTGCCTGATATTTACTTTAGCTATAGCTGGTGCATGAGCCTAATAGCACAAGAAGTAGTAAAGGAGAGTCAATGATCTGGACACAAAAAGCCCATGGATTTTGTGCTTCTCTCTGAATGCTTTCATTTAAGCTTCATTTTATTCTTCCCTGGACCACATGTTTACTTACTATATACCCACAACCATATTAAGGGAAAACTCTGCATTATTGTGCTGTATGTTAAAAATTACTGCCAAACAGAGTCTAGTAATTATGTGAAACATCCGTAATGATGTTAATTAGGGGTTGACAAGAGCTAATGGAGTAAGCCTTTGCTCTGTGATGTATTCATTTGGGGGTTAATTGGCTCTAAGTCAATTTGCAAAGCAGCCTGTAGCCTGGAAAATACGCAGTGTGTTATTTGTCCTCCTGTAATTGCTGTTCTTCATAACTGCCACTTGTATCCTCGGGGGACAGTTGGCCCAGGGGGGCATTAAGGAGGCAGAACCAATGCGAAAGCTGGCATGTCTCAGAGACAAGAGGAAGGGGAGAGGAAAAATGTATTAATTATGCAACAGGAATGATACCACTAAGCAGGTGAAGCAGCCAGAAAAAAGAAGAAAAAAAAAAAACAGGAATGTTGTTCATAGAAGAACCAAATGGGTGATGACTGCAGACCTGTACAGTGAACCTGCTCAAGAGAGAAAATATAATTGCCACTGGAGCCAATTTGCAATGAGAGGCAGTATTGCCTGATGGGAGAAAGGACTTCAATTTCAGTTGCTGAAATGAGAAATCTGAAATGGAAAAAAAAAAATTAAAAAGCTAAGTTATTTATTAGTAAGCATTAGTTAATTAGTACATTATTTTTTGTGGTAATGTACATATGTGCTGTGACTGTAAAGATACATTAAAGTTCATGTATTTGAGTATTAACAATAGACCAAATTATAATATTTAATGTGCTTGGGACAAACCCATATGCATGAAACCATTTTACAGTACGCACCTTTCACTCTGACCAGTCTCATCAACCTTGTTCTGTTGTTTTCAGCAATAAAGGTTCTTAACAAAGCCACTGGGTGTTATGTATGCTGTATGAGTTTAGCACCAAACGGAGACAAAGATGGTGATTATGTATCAAACATTAGAGCATTTAGCAAATAAACAGCCAGATGTTTCCCACTGGACTTGATAGGGATTAAAAAGTGCCTCCAATGATAATGAATATTGGACTTAAACTCTTCAGATGGACAAATATGTCACTTTTATTAAGGCAAATGTTTCTATTACATATTTGCTGGTTGTAAATATGCAACAGTTAACTTAGGCTGGTAATATGCCAGTGTTGTATTGACATGATGCTGCATTGCTCCCAAAAAAATCAATGAATGCAGCTTTAAGTACAGATATTTTTCAGTTCTGAATTTATAAGACAATGGACTGTTCAGTAGTCCGTATATCTCATTTCCTGACATGAATTGAATGGATGGTTTCACAATGAGCAACTGCAGACTGAGCAAACACAAGACTTATTTGAAGCAGACAGAAGCTTCTCTCTACTCACTGATTACCTTCCATTCTCATTCTCTGCAGATCTGGGACACAGCTGGACAGGAGCGGTTCCGCAGTGTCACTCATGCCTACTACCGTGACGCCCATGGTGAGACACACACATGCATCACTCTCTAAATACACGTGCAACTGTTGTTCTGCAGATTTTACTTTTTTCTTTTTCTTTTTTGTTACCTTTTTTGTATTACATTAACTTATATATTACACTCTTGGTCTGTCCATGAAGGTATTGTGTAATGGCTTTTTAAGTTTTTCTTTTAAAGCTATTACTTTGCCATGATAATGATGCTAATAAAGCGTTAGTCCAGTTATAATTGATAATTCATGGTGTAGATGAGACCTACGACGGGACCCTTATCATTTATCAACACTTATTACCAACGTGTGTGTGTGTGTTTGTGTGAGTCTGCCTGTGTAAACAGCTGTTTTTTTTTTTTTGTTTGTTTTTTTTTTCCAAAATGTTATTATCATGACCTGTCCAGGGTGTACCCCTGCCTTCCACCCAAAAGAGAGCTGGAATACTCTCCCCGTGACCCTGGTTAAGGAATAAGCAGGTATAGATGATGGATGGATGTTATTATTAGCTATGCAAGTTTGTTTAGATAATTATTAGTGGTATCATTCCATTGGGTTTTCCCAGTGCTAGTAATCAAGGCAGAAGTGTGCTTTTCTCAGAGGAGACACATTACCACAGTGTTGCAGCATGCATTTGTTATTGTTGTTGTGTACCTTCATTATGTATGGACAATGCATCACCTGGTCTGTTCTGGGGGATTAAAGGAACATTTTACCATTTGGATCTATAATTCATTTAAGTTTATGCATCTTAACTAGGAACAGCTTGTGTGTATGTGGTGGGGGTATGTGTGAGTGACCAAGTACATGCATACATAATTTGGTCAGTTTGGTCATCTGTGTCTGTGTATTATCCTCAATATGCATGTCACTGTTTGACAGTCAGCCTGCATAATTACATCAGAGGAGAACTTTTAGCAAGGCCACTTTTTTAAAAAAACACATCTCACATCTTTGGAGTGGAGCCTTGGACATCTGAGTGTCAAGATTTGCAATTATTTTTTGAAGCCTCCCATGAAGCATAACTCAGGATAGGCTCAAGCGATTGCTCTGTGTTGCATCAGGATGTCTTCACATCCTAATCATCAGAGATGTGACCTTTTTAAACACCGATCAACCTCTCACCTGTTTTGTTTTTTTTTTTTTTTTTTATGAAGAGCTAGAGTGAGAAAAGAAGTTGAATATTTAATGATCTGAATATCTAACTTCATTTATGGCCCATGACAACCCATTATTGGTTTTACAAGAGCTTGACAGGTCAAATAAATGAGGAATGGCAAAAAGACTTCTTTTTAAGCCCTAACAGCAATATTTCAGTCCTCACCTTAAACCTATTAAGTCTAGTTGATGCAGATTTTAGAGTCCCCAGTGACATTTATTCTTTTAAGTTGCATGTATGTCATAAATTATGTGAAGATACAGCTGACCTTGAACAAAGTCATGGCTTGAAAATGTGTATTGATCCTGTATTTGCACTTGGTTTGAGAAAATACAAAATTAAACCAATAATCATCAGCTCATAGTGCTCATTTTTCAGTAGAATTTGATTCATTCAAGCTGTGGGCAGGGAAATAAAAGGGGCAATAAGTCATGTTTTATGCCCTATCACATTTTATTCTTAATTCTTCAGTGGTGTGATGGGGTCATTGATCAATTCCAGTTACACAGAGGTGTACAGTAGAATTCTCTTGAAAACTCTTTTGAAAACTTATGTTTAAGGTTTCTCACCAAATTGGTTTTTGTGTACCCTTTAAGTCCAAGAAAATTGTTAGTTCTTTCTTCCATTTTTTTTTTTTAAGTACATATCTTTGCTACATATAGATCTCGATCATAGATGAATGAAATGAGAAACAACCCTTGGTTGTCTACACACAGACTCCAGAAACATTTTGCTACAACTAGCCGCACTAGTGCACGATGCAGTGTTTTTGACAAGAAAATAATTGCCAACTCTGACAGTCTCTCAAGTATTTAATAATAAATGATGATAACTTGAGGCCAGGAACTGTACTATGTTTAATACCAACAGGAGCAAATGAAATTCTGCCCAGAGTCCTAAAAACACTTGGGCTAGCTGGGGGTTACAGTAATGTTTTTTATAATACTGTTACATTTATATACATTAAGATTAATATTTCAGTCAATGACAGTGACATAATGGTGCATTAAAATATTTGCAGATTACAAAGTGTACATAAGCCTGACAGCGTTGCTTTCATGACCTCATCCCTATTTACACACACCTGTGCTTGTGTGTGCTTGACCTGCAAACACACACTCTTTTGTGAAGCCCAGGTGGGGAATGATAAATGAAGCTAACTGTCACTGCCATAACTTTTTGGGGCCAGAGCAGAGCTGCAGGGATAGTCCAAAGTGCTGGTGCATCCACAGATAGGATGAGAGTGGAGGGACTGTGAGGTAGTAGAGGCTCTGGAAGAAGAAACAGAGAGAAGCATGTGCAGTTTATTGTAGATATTTGTGAATACGCTGTGCATCTTCTGTGTTGTAGGGAAAAAGTGTAGACAGCAGTCAGATATTCAGCACGTTGCCTAAAAATCTGTTGATTTATCTAGTTTCAGTTTTCAACATGTTTTTATAATTTGTGAGGGAGGTTGTGAAAGGTTGCTGGGGGAAAAAAACATAAAAGGCTGAAAAACATTTCACCTCAACAAAAAAACATGAAGATGGTTTATGTTACCACAATATGCCCATTCACACAGCCAGTCCATCCATCCATTATCTATACATTATATTTAGAGACCTAATTTGAAGCTGTCGAAGGATTCCTTGACTGATTCTGTTTTTAGCTTCCTTTCTGACAGTTGCTTTTGTATCCTTCTCTATGCTTAGCCTGTTTGGACTCTCTCACATTGTCACCTGGTTGTTAGTTTGTCTTGCTTGTGGAGTAAATGCTTTATTATCCTTGTGCTGCTGCTATTTAAATGTGATGAGATACATTTCTCTGATTCCCATTGCTGTTATTCCATCTTTAGCTTTCTTTCTTCATTGTTGACCTTGGTTTTACCTTCCATCTTCCATTTTCAGTGTTGCCAATAATGTGATTTTTTTTTTTTGATGGAGTCACTTGTTTTCAATTATTCTTTGTAATGTACACAGACTACAAATGACAGAATTTGTCCGTTTCATTTTTACAAATAACAGTTGAGGCTGACTTTTACAGATACTGGAAAAAATGTTTAATAGAAAACATACTTTAATACACCTGGCATCTGTGTACACACACACACACACCATAACTTCAAGCAGAAGAGTGAGGAGGACAAGTCTAGCAGAGCTCACCTTTATTACACAGCTGTCGGCGTGTATCATGCTCCCCTCTCATGGGCTGCCTCCTTTCTCAGCTGTGCAGTCCCCTGCTGCCTCCTGAAAACTCTCTGCTCTGAGTTCTGCTTACATGTAATACAGGATTTACATTAATCAGCCTTGTTCCCAGTGGGAAAATGAACTTTTTCATGATTGAATGGAAATTGAGATATGAAGACTAAAGATTAAATCAAACATTTGCTGGGAATTCAAACATTATAGAATAAATTATATTTAGTAATGAATTTTCAAATGTCTTTCAGCTCTCCTTCTCCTGTATGATGTGACCAACAAAGCGTCTTTTGACAACATACAGGTAGGATGTTTCCCTTCATTTGTTCTAGCTCTAAATTTATGAATGGTATAGTTATTATATTTTGTGTTACATTTGTTGGGTCATCCATAAAGAAAAACAGAATAAACAGGATCAAAGGAAATTGAATGTGATTCAATATGAGATAGTACTGTCAGCTTTTAGTCTAAAGTGTGTGTATTATTGACCAGAGGGACTATTTAACTGTGCATTATCTGGCAGACCTCCAGCCTTTCTTCATTCTGCTTGTCCTCTCTCCACTGGACTCTCCTTTCTGTATGAAAGGGAAGAATATGTGACGTTGCATGGTTGTTATTCTTCTTAATATCACGTGTTGGCAGTCAGAGACAGCCCCATGTATTGTAAAGATTTTTATCTCATTCAGTTTTAGCTTGTGACCTAGTTGGTCATCAAAGAGCCGCAAATATGCTAACTCAACACAGAAAGGCCCCAGTGAGCCCTGCTGGCACTTGAATATTGCTGATCACTGAGCCACTGCCTGTTCTGCTTGTTAGAACAGACTAGGTTGTTTGTGTTTTTCTGCATAAACATTAAAACAGATTGGATGATGGATGAAATGTGCCTCACCTGAGCACTCATGCTTCATGCAGAGGAAACCATTTATTAGACCAGAGTATTTTATTACTTGCGTGACCAGATAGACTGGATACACAGCTTTGTAAGCTGAGAATTAACACGGAATGTGCTTTCCCAGAAAGTATAGCACATTCCCTTTATTGATTTAGCCAATTAAAAGAAAATGGAAATTCAATACAACTTTGCAGCATGCACACTGGACACTATAATTCCTTTCTCAGATAAGTGTGTTGTCTTGTGGTGTATTTGCCACTGGGATTTCACACTTGAGAACTATTCTGTCCTACATTTGACTGATTTTTATGTGTGTCCACAAAAAATCTGAAGTGAGCTGTGTAATTCAAGAAACAAACAAAACTGGCCAATACCTTGAAACAAGAGAAGAAGAAGGATTTGCAAAGATACAGAGAAAACAAAACGTAGTAATACTTCCATTCAATCAAACAAATATCTAATATCTTAATATCAAAATAATGTATCACTGCTGCTCTACAGTATTGAACTACACAAATATTGCCATCGTCCTTGAATCTGGAACAAGCGGCAGCATTTGTCTAATTTTCTGAATATAAAAACTTTCACATTTTGCCATCTATAAAAGTCAAATGGCAGATGGGACCAATAAATTGCAGCTTTTGAGAAATATCTCCTCCATTACCATTACTCATAGTGCCAGTGCTGTCAGACGACCTGAAGCACTGTCAGCTGGTGTCAGGATGTCATCATACCTGCTGTTTCCCTCTTCGTAGTAAGTGTACCCTGCAGCAGAAAGGTAACAGTTTTCAGCTGCTTAATTGACACTGGTCATCAGAAAAAAACTCAGAGCAGGTTTAAGGTTGTTAAGGGAAGGAGTGGCTGTTTGTCCCAAAACAAAATGTATTCCATTAACAGTAATAGATAAAAGTTGCAATTGTTGCATTTTCAAACTGGGACAATTGGATTAATAGTGTTTTTGCTTAATAAATGACACCCAATAATCCAAATACATAAAGACAGATTTGTGGTTAGGGGCCCTTACATTTAGTCTCAATCAACTTTCACTGTCATTTACATGTTTTTCTAGTGCTTTTGCATTGGTAATAATAATAATTCTTCTATGACCACTCTGAGCTAGCTGTTTTGAAATATGATGGCCAGGAATTAGCAATGGGGATCTGGATTATTTGAAACTATTTTAGTCTCCCAGATATAAATCGGGGGAGAAACCTAGGACAGATTGACAGGTCCTTGCCTGCCCTGCTTAGCTTTCCTTCCTTCCTTTTTTCATCTCCTCATCCCTCCACCGCTCTCATATTCAGTCAATGTCTGCAACAGCGAGAAGATATGTTGGCTACAGTTGCCTGCTGGCACACCTCTGCCTAACGAGCACTAACTCATGTTAATAAATGCTAATGGTGATGAATGCCACTCTGATGGAAAGGGAGAAATTAGAAGGGCAAATCATTCTCTCCTCTTTCGCCCTCAAGCCCACTCCCACTGCAGTGTATCATTGTCTTCCTGGCTTGGAGACATTTAGGCAAGCGAAGCATTAGTGTCACAGGAGTTGTCCATCATCCACAGGAGACATTTTTAACATTTAAAGCAATTGAGGCTAAGGCAAAACATTTCATCTTATGCTCTGACATGCCACATCTGAAATGGCAGCTGCTTTCATTTGAATAATATAATTGTGTTTTAAGTGGTTGAAAGATGAAAGCGTAATAAGATTAAATTTGCGTACGAATATATATATATATATATATATATATATATATATACAGATATATATACATTGCTGTTAGTTGACATTTTCTAGTGCATTCATTGATAATTCTGCACCATCATATATATATATATATATATATATATATATATATATATATATTTTTTTTTTTTTTTTTTTTTTTTTTCTTTTTCCCTGTAAGGCTGTGGTTTCCATCTCAGCTGGGTCAGACTGGTGCCCAAGTAGTTCCTGAGGGTCAATGGCATGACTCACTGTATTTATGTAACAAAACTACCAGCACTACAGGTACTGCAGTGTACAGCAGGTTTATCAGTGGCAAGTATTTGTTGATGTAAGCCATTCTAGCAGATACAGTATACACAGGCCATTTAGTGATGTGATGAATGTTGTCTTCTCAGAAGTAGTGCTCCAGGGAGACTATAAGAGTCCATTTAGACCTCTGCTGCAAATCATTTGTCTGAGTTACTCAGTTTAAAAACAGCCTGTGGCAGTGTCATTCAGAGCTAGGATCTTTTGCCATTGATGGGAGTCAGAAAGACTGTCCAATTTAGGAAGTGAAGCCAGATCCTTTTCCTTTCAGCTTTGGTATCTGGGTGTAACCTGCAATGTTGGCAAGAGACTGTCCTCAGCGGAAAAATGTCTGTAAAGTTCAATTTCCGGTATTGTTTAAACGATTATACAAATGATAAGCGTTTATGAATACCATCTGTCAGAAGCAAAGGCTGAAGTAGCGTGAGGTGGTTATACCACCATATCATGTCATGTCTGTGTAAGGGAGGAGAGCAGGGCAGAGGAGTCAATAATACATAGGACATTGCTGTTAGTTGACATTTTGTGTCCGAATGTAACCAAACATCAAAACAGATTTTTTTTTTTTTTTTTCCCCCACATTCTAACAGCAGTAAGCTGTAAATACAAAACTGACACACTGTCATTAAGTTATTGTTGTAAACATGTTAGCAACAGTATCATTGATTAACAAGAGTGAGATAATCATTTTCTGTTGGGGGCTTCAGCACAAGTGAACCTCCAAATTCAACATAGTCTTTTACCAGATGTTAATGTATCAATATTGGTAAGAGCAGTTTTAATAACATAATAATAGACAATAACAAACTTCATAATAAATTGTAGGACTTGTTGATCTGCTGCCACCAGCTTCAGACAGGCTGCTTTTGCACCTACACCTGCACTTTTTAATACAAAAAAAAAAAAAATCCTTAGAATTGATCAGCACACTGGCAGTGATCCAAGTGAAGCACACGGATAAAAACCAAACTCTGTTTCATATTGACTGTGCAGATCAATAGCACTAACCTCAATTCAAATCAATTCTCTGTAAATGTAATAAAATGTCTGTTGTGGAACATTGGCCTAATGCTGGTTCCTAAACAATGCAGTACTTTGTAGCTGCCCTTGTTCTTATATCTGTGTGTGTGTGTGTTTGCATGCTGATGCCCGAATGCTTGATCATGCCTATGTGTCTGTTGTGCACCTAATAAAAGCAATGAAAGAGATGAAACCTTCATCTCTGTACCTTCATTCATCTCTCTGTCTGTCCCCAGGGCATGGACTGGCTTCAGATGAAATGGCTGCCTGCCTACCACATAGCTGTTAGTTAAATGTCATGGCTCTACCACACCTGATGGTGATGAGAGAAGCTGTCAGTAAATAGTGCAGTGATAGGAATTGAAATACCATTCATTTATAATCAGAGGGCATGCTGGCATTTTTCATTTCAGGTGCTTTTCTAGTGCATTCATTGATAATTCTGCACCATCATGTTGTATATAAATTAATGAGGGCATGGCATGCAGTAATTCTCATCCATTATCTTGTCACTTACACATCACCTGTAATTTGGTCTCCTGCATGACACATTATTAGTGAGTCAGGTCCATTGCTTCAGTAGATTACCATGTGTCATATATGGCGAAGCCAGTGGAGTGTAGCTCTGCAGAGGCAAAGTGCCGGAGGAAAATGTTCCACCCGTGCTCAGGAAGATGCGTTCTGTGGACATTTCCATTTACTTTGATGTCAGCCACAAAGTGACAAAACAGATGGGGCGCTTATGTGCGCACTAACACACACTCAAGCACAAGCAAGATGAATGAAGAAGTATTATATATTGCTTTTTTTTTTTGTTGTTGTTGGATCAATTCAATTTGTCAGAGGGAATCAAATAAATGAAATACCCCAGTGGATGGATTTGTCAGAGGTGTTGGGCAGTCTTTAAGGAAATAACTTCAAAATAAGGTGGAAAACTGTCCTCCTTCATCCTTGTGTGATGTTTTTATTTCACTATTTCACTTTTATAGCTCAAACTAGGCTCCTTTTTATTGTAGAGAGCTTGGGAAAAGGACACCTAGCTCCTCTCCATTATCTCACTGCTCTTATACATATTTCTGCCTGCTCACCAGAAAAATGTCTTTTATGTTCGTCTAAATTTGTTGCAGCTCTGCAGAAAGAAGCGCTTTACCTGTGAGGCGAGAGACAAAGGTCAAAGCTGTTGAGACACTTTCAGAACCAAAATATGGTTTTCCAACTCTTATCTCTTTCTCCCTTTTAGTTTGAAATCAAAGTCAGCTTTGGCTTTGATGGAAGTACTTATCATCCCTTCAGATGCAGACTGAGCCCTACTACCTTATTAAATCAAAGATTCTCCAAGAAAGACAGAAATGCATTAGTTCTACTTTTTGCTCTGCCATTACCTTAAAATATTTTAGTGAGCTGATGGTGTTAGTGGGCTATGACAAGAAGAAATAATTCCATTGATGAGGCCAGTGGGGAAAAAAATTTTTTCAGATAAAGTTTGAGATCCAGAGTCCATAGAATGAATAATGCTTCATACATTCTCTTTATCTCAAGTTAAACAGTTTGTCAAAAAAAATGCTGTGAATGTTTGACAGGAATACACACAAAATCTAGCACATATACTGTGTTTTTCTGTCATATTCTTTTGTCTTTTTAGAGTGTTTTATCTCTGGCTTTGGCAAATGCAGAGGCGTCATTATTTTTGTTGTGGTTACTCTTTTATCACATTCCTCTTATCCTTTTATCATCCAGGCAGAATAGTGTGTGAAAATGGATTTCAATTATATGTATGAACAGAATAGTAAGTGCCTTTAAAAAAAAGAGTGGGTGGCTTTTGCATGAACTTATGAAGTGAAAATTTGAAACAATACTGTTCATTTCTCTAGACAAAAATGAATTTCTGATCATAAACGGCTAATAACACAGCAAATCAGTTGTCCAGATTAATCTGGTGAGCAGTTTTTTGTTTTTTTCAAATATACATTTTCAGTGCTTCAAGTAAATCATGAAAGTACTGCCTTAACTGATGATACTTTTTATCAATATGATAGGCACCATAAAAGTCAATTATGACCAAACATTTTTTTTTTTTTTTTTTTTTTTACAAGCTTCGTTATAAATTATCCTCCAAAAGGCAAAAAACCAAAGTAACAAAGCTTACATACTACAGAAATTCCTACTGGTCATCAAACAGGTGTATACAGTATATATCAAAACTAATGGCTGCACATTAACGAGTAAATAATGATAAAAAAATTTAAAGTTACCAAGCCTACAGCATGTCAAGATACAGATTTAAGATGCTGTTGACTCATCCATATCAGTAACTCAAAATTAAAGTGTTTGTCTGAACACTTCCATATTTGTTTTATGTCTTTTTTCTTTCATGGCTTGTCTCACATTATATTAAATTTTGAAATTTAAAGAAACATTTGCTTAGAGGCAATGAAAGTACTGGCTGTCTCATCAGAGAGACAGATTTTTTTTTTTTTTTTTTTTTCTCCCAAGAATAGAAGCTCTTTTAGGCCAAAAAAAGAGCACCATTTAAAAAGAGGAATTTTGTTTACAAGGAGTGACACAAGAATTGACAAGACATCATTATGATTGACAGGAAGGCACCAAGTCCCAAAATCCCCTCTGACACACAGTTCATATCTCTGGAAAAAAATTGGCACAGACATGAGCAAGGAGATCATGATAATGAGTGCTGTGTATGTGCACACAATCTCAAAACCTGCCACATACCTAAGAGCAGAACCACTGAATCTTCATTCCGGCCGTGAGGTTAGCTGTGGATCCACTTATTATAATGAAAATGCAGCAAAGTGATACATTTGCAGGTTAATAGCTTTTGTTTCTTTTCTCTGCAGACCTGAGACCTTTCAGCCCCCTCACAATGAATTCACATTTTGCTGGCACTTGACACATTGCATCTTTCCCATCATAATATATTGAAAACCTTAAATTATTGATTTTCCTATTTTGTTTTCATAATTGGAAGAAACAGAAATCCAATTATAGGATTGACAATCCTGGCTTACAATCCTGGCTTACACTGCCAGAGTGAACTGATTTCTTTTATCCCTTAACTTGACCAATTGCCATGAGAACAACATAACACAAATTATAATTAGTGCTTCCATCATTGTCATAGTGGACTCTAATGCATGTTAGTTTCACAAAGCTAAAGGTAAAAATGTTAGTGGTTCAGCTCATATTAGATATTCACATTAAATCAGTAGATTAGTTTTATTTTCTAATACACACATGGAATAAATAGACAAAAAGGGCAGTAATAAAATTGAATAGTGAGGCTATTCAGTACAGATAATGTGCTCACAAATTCAGATGCTAAAAGGTTTTCTAAAATTCCAGCTATATTCATACTAGTCTGCATGAGGAAAAATGTATTTCTGTAGCACTGGGCCACGAATCCATCATTGTATGACTAAGAAATGAGAAACTGGAATCAAAAAACAGTATTTTCCCCCTGGAAAGTTTACATGCATTTCAAGAAAGTCTGAGTATCATTATTTACTCTGCAGAAACTAAGTCAATCATGTCTTACACTAAATTGTTTTTGTGCGTGAAACTGAGTCTGTAAAAGTACGGAGAAATAATTAAGCAGGAGTTAATATATAGCTTCAGATCCTTTAATACACCAACAATCTCACCATCTCGCTAGTTATCCCTTTCTAATAAAAATGTCAAAAGTATGTACATGGTGATTCCTACAGGTTAACTAATATTTTTGGTGACTTGAAAGCAAAGTCGTATATGTTTTTATGCTTATTTGCAGTTGCAGGGCAATTTCGAAACTCCAGTTTGGGGTAGTTGCAATATTTTTCTCTAAAGGAACACCTTATTCTACAAATGCTGTGAGTTGACCTTTTCATCCTCAGCTCATTAGTAGTTTTAATTCCTTTGGCAATTACTACTTGTTTCTTTGCCCTTGTGCTGTTGTTCAGAGGGCCCAACTGAATTATTTTCTGTGAAGTGATTTCCTTGAGGCAAAGCAATCATGTTCTCTTTCCTCAGAACATTTCGTTTTTACTAATCACAGTTTCATTTTCACATCATGAAACCTTAGGACAGTGCTATGCTCCACTTAGCGAAGAAAGCATGTGTGATGCCATTATTCAGGGTTATTAAACAGTTGTGAAAACTAACTTGCTCATATTCACTCAGACTGCAGCTTTTCAAAGCACAGCAGTCAGCTGGATATGTCTTACCCCCATGTTTGCAGGCAAATAGATGGGTCAGCCACTTTTCTAAACATAAAAGCCTTTCACTTGTCAAACCACAGAAATCAGCTTACAGTGTCTGTTTTATGAAAGGAAGTTTTATAACCTGGAAGTTGTTTAATGATCTCTCTTTTATTGGAGGTATTATGTATGTACCTATAAAATCTGCAGATGGAAATATGCATAAATTACAATCACAAAATGTAAATAAGCATATTTTAAAATGCCAATGCAAGTGTTAGAAACTCTAGTTTTAAATAAATCAGATGTAGCTTATTGATTTGTTTTTGCATCATTGGTTGTGCACCTGCTTGAATGTGTGAACATGCATATTCACACACCTCTCCTTCATGTGTCAGACAGCAACACTGTGTCAATCCGTCTACTTCAGCTGCCTCGCTGAGCTTAAATCTCCTCTCAGGGGAGAAGTTCTACTTTCTCCTTGCCTTCCTCTGACTTGGCTCAGTCTGACTCTGCATGTTGTTGGCAGTTGACTGTCTGTTGGTGTAATACTCTGATCAAAGCCTGGCAAGAATAGCACTGTCACCTATAGCAAATCTGCTAAGACAAAAGTGCAAAAGAGGCAAAGTTGGGTCATATGGAAAGACTCTGAGGCTCCTTGAGGACGTTTAGTCGCGTTCATTATACTCAGAGAAGTATGACCCGAGTTTAACACAATGGGGAATTCAAGGACAGAGCATTCAGATTTTCTGTTGATGCTGGAGATGCACCCTCCCTCATTGGCTTCCTACTCACTAACAGTAATAGTTGTTTGTCGCAATAACCTACCTCTGCTGCCAAAAGCTATTGCTACAGTTCTGGGTCCCTTGGACATTATTACAGTTGTAGGTGTGTTTAACCTTTCTGTAGCACATATGCTTAAATTACACTGCAGGACAGTCTCAAACAAGTATTTGTTAAGAAAAAATGAGAGCTGTCCTGACTTATCTAGTGTCCTGGCATTGTGCTTTCTCTTCTGAGTGATGGTAAAAGGAAAACAAATCCAAAGCAACATCAGAAGTACGCAGACTTACCTCTGCCAATGACATCTTCTCTCACCAGTGTCACAATGCAGCCGCCAGCAGCTGTTTGTCTGGCTTTTATCTTCCTTCCTTTGTGATACAGATCCTTTGGTCTTTGTCTTGTCTTGCACTGTGACTGTCTGTCTCCCCATCTTGCTGCCTTTTGGCACCCTCTCTGTCACAGATGTCTCTCTGCCATTGTGATTACCTCTACAGTTCAGCAGGCAGCCTGAATTTCAGCAGTATATTTGGCAATTTAGCTTTACGAAATTTAACATTTAACTACTTAAATGTAGTTAAAGTTTTGACAGGGACATTTTGTAAGACCTTTATCTGGCCTTGTAATGAATCAGAGCTCTAGAGAACAGAAATCAGTTGAAACATGAATCGAAAGGCTGAATTTGTTAAAGGTTTTTTGTTTTGTTTTTTTTGACCCTTACAAACAAAAATTTCCCATTTCATTGGCTTTGCCACACTATTTGGGGATTTTAGTGCCATGGCAGTGAGCAGAGAGATTTATTACCTCTTCTACCACCATGCCACATTGTCACTGACATTAGGTTACTTGAGCATTTGGCCGGAGATCCTGGTATTTGTCTTGAATAAAAGATGAACCCAGCCCAGTTCCTTTCCCTGCCATGGCCACTGAGGACATTATACGTACTTAGATAATTTTATTTATCTCTTTGAGAGCCTGGTGCTTTAAATAGACAAGGAAGTAAATAGATTTATTATTTATTTTAAATTTATTCATTAATCCTCTTGTTTGATAATAATCACCAGTGTTTTTGTAATATTCACACTATGAATTATGTATTAGCATGTAACACTAGCATGTAAAAACGCAGACACCCTCCTCTGGACTGCTTTCAGATTGCACTTCTCACAAACTTCTCTCCAATAATTTGTGTGAATCTAATCTACTAGGGGACAAGAGTAAATGTGCAACAGCGCCCGTACGTTGCCTTATCACATCTCATGATATTTAGCATGACCTTCGGCTGGAGGTAACCCTAGTGGAGATCTATTACAGAGTCATCACCCGAATTAATTAGAATGAGCTGTCAGATGAGACACAGCTCTGGCTTAGGACTACTGAAGAAAAATCAGATTAATCACCAGCCAGTCAGAAATCCAATGTGGTGCAATTCACTATGGGTTCAATTAAGCTTTGTGCTGAGATGAGGGATATTATTTTAGCAGGAAAGTTTGCAGGTGCATGAACTGATTAAATGCACATTAACTGTGAATGGATGTTTCAGGTGCTGATGGATCTAATTGTCAAAAGTGCTGTTTGTTAGCCAATAACGCTTTATTTTTCCCCTGTGTACATGCTGTAGAATAGAGCAGTGTTGATTAAACTGATGAAGATTAGTGTTTGTTACAGTAATTTTCACTCAAGCAGCATTTCTCTGTCTTACATGCTGGATCTTGCTTTTATCCCTTTTATCTCTTTGTCCTTGCTTCAGTTCTCAGTCTGTGCATTTTGTCTTCCTTGATCCATATTCATCTTCTAAATGCAGTAGTCACTCTCACTGCCCTCCTCCTTATTTATATTATTAGATTTAATGCTCAGGGTTGTCCTTGTCAAGTCCAGGACAAGGTTTTCTTTTCCAGAAGCCTTTTTTATGTCCATATTAGTCCCATCCTTTCTCTCATCTCTGGTTGTTCTTTTTGTAGGTTTTTACACACACAATTTCTCTCACATGTTGTCTCTTTGTCTTGTTTTGTTATCAGGCATGGCTGACTGAGATCCACGAATACGCCCAACAAGATGTGGTGCTTATGCTGCTTGGAAACAAGGCAAGGCATTATGGGAAATATTTGTGACTGTAGGTAGAGACACAATAGTAGAGCTGAGACAAAAAAATGTTCTGTTGTTTTGGTCTTTTCATTGGATTTGCTGACCATATCAAAAATTCAGTCCTTTAAGAGGTTTAACTTTTAGAATTCCCTAAAGTCAGAAATACCAAAAACTAATTTATCTGTACCTAAACTCAAGGGATTTTTATTTGCATCATACCCAGCTCTACTTTGCACTAATACATCAAGTGCTGTGATATTACTTCTTAACGTTTCTAAAAGTCCACTCTTGTTCATCTAATGCACATGCATGTCTTAACTGTATTGGTCAATCCGATTTGCAAACACCATCCCCTCCATCTGAACAGAGAACAGATGTCTCTGCTGTGGAGCTCTGTGTAATTTCAGTCCCTCACACTCCATCTCAGCCATTAATAAGCATCGTGAGAGCCAATCTTGACTCATTAGTTGCCATCAGACCTGAACACCAAAAGAGGCTTGTGTGTAAACTGTGGATAATTAGTGAACAGAACAGTTGATGTTGTGGTTTTAGCACAAATGTTGGTACATGTGCATTCTCCGTCTCACCAGGCTGATGCCACGCATGACAGGGTGGTGAAAAGAGAAGATGGAGAGAGGCTTGCTAAGGTAAAGAATTAAGTTGTATGAATACATTTTTCAGGTATTCGTAAGCAGTGAAGGCAGTGATTTTCCTGTCCAGAGGGATTTGTGTAACTGACTGGCAGTATCACAGATTTTTTGGCAGATGAGAATATTACAGAAAGCAAGGATTATCTAGAGAATAGTTTTCATTTTCACTCTTGCTCTTTATCTCACAGGTTGACACAAAGGCTAGACACTTCAGATGTACTGTTCCCTGCAGATAATGGACTTTTGATAATGAATATCTACTGTAATTCCTGCCTTATGGGTTATCATCTAGAACAGTTTTACTAGTTTCTGCAAAATATAAGGTCAGTTACAGAAAATGTTAATCCTTGATTCTGTGATAAACGCCAGTGCAGCTACAAATATAAGCAGTAAACACTGAAACCAGGAGCAAGTATCCTTTTATCAATCTCCCTGACTGTTCCTTCACAGCACAGCAAAACAAAGAGCTAACAGCCAAGCGATTCTCTCCAGAAGTGGGAGCAATAAAGTGCCACTAAGGGTCATTTAAGGCTCAGACTGGGAGAGAAATAGCACACCGGTTATCATCACTGTGAGCTCGACAAAGTCCCCTGCAGAGAAAGAGCTGGGAGACCAACGTATTACTTCAGAGCTAGAATATCCAAAGTAAACAAACTTGATGTGCTGTGAAATTCCACTGTAAACCTTTATAGTTTATAATTTCACCCAACAACTATACTTGATTTTATTTTTGATGTACAAGTATAGGCTTTTAATAACATGTTTGTGTTAGTATCTGAAACAGTGAAGATCTGCCATTGTTTTAACTCTGCAGGAGTTTGGAGTTCCCTTCATGGAGACCAGCGCCAGGTCAGGTCTCAATGTGGAGCTGGCTTTCACTGCTGTGGCTAAGTGAGTATTCTCTCTGAGTTTTGTGGCTAGGTTTAATTAAGAGATGTTCTGACATATGAATCCACTAAACCACTGCTCCCAGCTACAAAGATGAACATAGGACAACTTTACTGTGATTAAGAAAAGTGTAAATTCTGTAAATCTGATTTAATTTTAACAGAAATTTCAACTGTATTTCACATTAAAAATGACATTTAAAAGGACTTAAAGTTAGAGTGGAGCTTTACTAAATTTTGCCTACATAAAAATCACAGATGTTTCTCCCCTATTAGAAAATCCAGAATCTTTGAATATAGAAAATATTTAAAAAGTTTAATTACAAGTAACAAGATGTCTACTACTTTGCAGTTATTTCCATTCTTAGTGTATGTGCACAGGAGCATCACACTTTCCCATGGTGTATCCTGGATAACAACTGGTCTCCAAATGAGCAGATGAACATGAAAACAACCTTATACATGATTGTGACCTTCAAACCTGAAGGTTTTTCTCAGAAACAATATGCAAAACTTTGATTATGTTACTACTTCCCAAATTAGTTTTTAGCACAACTTAACTCAAACACTGATCATTTACTGTGTGTATGATGAGCGACTCAGTTTGGTTCCCATCTTGTCCTCTTCTCAGGGAGCTGAAGCACAGGTCCATGAAAGATCCCAGTGAGAAGTTTACACTGCATGAGTATGTAAGCAAGGAAATGAAGGGCACCGGCTGCTGCAGATCCTAAAGCCTGTTCTCGTCACTCTCTGGAGCTGTGTGTGTATTGATGCAAGATTGTGGATGCCTCATCTTCATACAATGCATGTATTCATATCTGACCTGATCAGAGATGAGGAGTCGGCTCCAGTGAGGTATAAAACTTTGTCTGTTTCTCCACTCTCAACCCTCATCTGTTGTCCTCTTTCCTCTATTGTGTGACCTGTTTTTTCATTTTTTTTCTTTCCTCTCCACCCAACCTGTTTAGCAGCTGTTGAAACCCCAGAACATGGGTTTCAAAAGGAAAAAAAATTGACATTTTCTTCCATAAATAACTATGAATCTGACACCTAGCAATTTCCTTTGCATTACCTTGAGTGGTGATGTTATTGTGAATATTAAACTTACACCAGACTCTATGGTCTTCATGCAGAGATGAGAAAAATGTCACCTAAGGCCCTGTATTTCTTACATCCACTGAAAATGTCAATGAAAGTTGTGATTTTGTTTAAGTGTTCTCTTCTTGGTCAACATGGATAAATGTTTAAATACTATATAAACAGTGATGTGTCTTCTATTCATGTCAGTAATTCAGGCTCCGTGGAGCCAGTTTAGCTCACCAGCATAAATTTAACCTAAGCAGCCATGATCTCGCTGTGGACATTTGTAATACATATGACTTCAACATACAGTAAAAGTAGATGAATGTTTTTCTTCTTTTGTATATAAAAGGCACAGAATCCAGAACAGCATCACTGACCCTCATTAAGTCACCATTTTAGTAGATTTGAATTAATGTTGAATAAAGTAAAAATGGAGTAAAATATAGTTTAAATAAATCATGGCAGTGCATGAATCACAGAGCCTAAATCATTTTTAGACATTATTGGGATTTTTTCAGAAGATCAATATTGTTGAGACTTGGAGCTCTAATATAACCTCACTTCTTGATATAAATGTTATTTTGATTTTAAGGTATTTAAAAATATATCAATTATATTGTATGTAATGTCTATACACTGGGTTTTGAAATTTGGTGTAAATAGTTTTTTTTTTTTTTTTTTTGTCTGCATGTAACAAACAAACAAAAAAAAAGCACTTTAGATGGTAAATAATGGGGAGGGTGGGGTTTGTGACATAACCTATAAACATTATGTTAACAATGTTACCTAAAGTATTGTATATGAAATACATATTTCTGTTCCATTTTATTTGTAGCCAGTGTAAACATTTGTGGTTTGTTTTAATTCCTGCTTTTATTTTCTACTTGTGACTACACAGTGGCCTCAGAAAGTGTTTAGACCCCTTAACTTTTTTCCACTCTGCTGTGTCAAGTTTGAGACACATCAAAGATACTTAAAGGAAACAAAATGGCCCTGCCCACAATTTGGCATACAATAGTCAAGGATCTGAATCAGATCTTTAAAAAATATATATATATATCAGATCTTATAAATTTTGAGTCCTAATATTTTGTCACTTTATCATTATAGGTTATTAATTTAAATATTAAATTTGCAGCAGCGTGTGAAAACTGAAGAGGTCTTAATATTTCTGAAGTGAGTGTATAAATGTAGTGCCATAGTCTAGCAGTATTTCACATTCTTCATAAAAGCAGCTTAGGCCTCTTTTTTATGACACTTGCTTTAGTATATTTTACCTTAGTCCTAGAAACTATACATGAATAGTACAGGGTTTACTGTACATTTTGTTTTTCCAATCAGTAAATCAAATGGGTTTTTTGTTTTGATTTCAAATCTTTCCAATGTGCAACTTTCTTGTGATTGCAAATTAACTACAATAAAAACAGAAATTACTTAATATACAAACCTTCAGTGGTTTGATTAAGCGAACATCTTGTAGTTAAACTTTTGTCTCCCTCTAGTGGATAAACATGTTTATGGCAAAAGCAAATGTTTATTGGATTTCGTTTTTAATAGTTTTTCATAAATGAGACAGGAATGCAGGCCAGTGCTTAATAATAACAATAAACCTCCCACAAAGCTGTTTACATTCAACTGCTTGAATATGTAAAAAATTAAAATAGCTTATTGAGCCTGCAGTGCTTGGCCCCATAACATTAAAAGCGGCAGCTAGTAAATTAAATAGTTAAAAAAAAAAAAAAAAAACAGTAATACATGAATAGTTAAATATCAGTGTACTCATATGAACAGAAATGTGAGAATGTATCTGATCATGTATGTGTTACTGGCATTACAGTCAGTCAGCTAAATTTTTGCTTTTAACTGGCCAGAAGGCACAAGGTTTGTGTCCTTGGTTGAAATGCACGGTAAATTCAGTTATGTTTGTCACTGAGAATTGAGAACACAAAATCTCTTCATATCTGAGCAGCAAGAGTTCTGATTTCTACACAAAAAGCATACATAACTTCCTGCCCATTCAGGTCATGATGACTGACCTCTTTCAAGTATGTTAAGAGACATCACATGCCATGAGTGAGTTAGGTTAGACTAATAGTCAGGAGCTTAGTGACTCTGGCTCCCCAAATATATATGATTCTGGTGCATAATGAGATTAAGTGGGACAGCAGGTAGAGTAAAAGGATTAACTGTCGGAAGGTAAGTACAGTCAAAGGTGTCTCACCTTTAGGTCCGTTTCTGTGTCACTCTTCAGTTTTTACCAGGACTTCTAGTGTAAGATGTCCAGTACATAATCTCAGGTCCTTTTCTTCATCCAGGTGTGTGTCCTGCTCCTCATCCTGCACCAACAGTTCTTCAAACACTAAGACGATCATGGTTTGTGCTTAAAGTAGGCCTCCACTGCAGAGACAACAGAAAAATACAATAATAAAAAATAAATTATATATACATACACACATATATATATATATATATATATGGGATCTCTTCTGAAAAAAATCTCCATTAGGAAACATAAGGGCTTTTATATATATATATACATGCACATGAGTGGAGGGGAAAAAGAGGTAGACCTAAATAATGAATTAAATAATACACTTACCTGCATACTCCTGAGGCAGCATTGGTCTGTTTGTAACAGTCTGAAACGCAGCCATCCAGTCTTTCTGATCCTCTTCAGTCTCGCATGTAAAAAGAAACTGCCTGTCTGGGGTCACTATGGTAATTCCAAACTGCCAGTGGTAGCCCTGAATGTTGGGAGGGAGGCCAGGAAGCACAGTATAGCTGTTCTCCTTGCTACCAATGAACACCTCACCTCGTGCATAGGCATCCTACAGGCAGAGGGGAAAACAGTCTTACTGATTTGAAGTGCACTTCAGTGTTGCTGCACTTTAGAGGGGTGAACCATTGTCAGTATGACCAAATTGGTCAAGATGGACACAAATATTTTTGTGGAGAACTGTTTCTAAGAAAAAAAAAAAAAAAAAAAGGAATGACTGATGCTTTATAGAGAAAAAGGCAAAGTGACATCTGGTGGTCACAGTGTACAACCACAGCAGTTTCCTCATGATGTGCAGCTTTCCTACCAGTGGATCTTTGAAGTACATGAGCCTCCTGTCATCCATCGTAAACCACCTTTTCTTGAAGCCCTCTGTGTGCTGTTTCACAGAAGAGGAGGAGAACATGGCAGCAGCTCAATTCACAAATGTCAAATAAATGCTTCATCCTTTAAACTCTTAATATATCACATGGTGGCAAAATATTTGATTGTCTTACCTTGGGACCAGTTTTCTCCATGTAACCCTCCTTTATGTAGTTCCTTGTTAGTTTTGGCAACAACTAAACAAAAATCAAAAGACGCATGTTTTTTAGGTTAAAAGACTGGAATTAGTACATCAAATAACCACAAAGGTAATGTCAGTGGCCTCAGTGGTGGCTACTGCCCTGTATGCATGCATGTACAGTATGTGTGTAAGTGCATGTACTCACATCAGAATTGGAAGCCCCAGGAAAAGCCACCTGCAGGTAGTGAAACCTGGCTGCTCTGATGGCATTGAACCAGTCCACCATTTCCTTCAAGACAGGACATCAGAAATTTCAGTTACTGACCTGTTCACATGCACCTCCTCAATCCAAACTGTCCCCCATTGTCTCCATTAGGAAACATAAGGGCTTTTCTAAACAGTATTTGTACTGGAAATACCATTTGAAACGCACAATTTGGCCGTATTGTCTAATAATGTTTAATTTTTAACTGTTGTGAAGCCTTTAGACCAGGGGTGCCCAACCAATGGTCACCAAGGGCCAATGCTGATAAGAAGCAGGAAGATACCAGTTTACTTCACCTGCTCCACCCTCAACTGAGATGGTATAAGATAGAATGAACTTTATTAATCCCAGCAGCAGGGAAATTCCCATGTTATGACAGCTCAGAGTTGACAAAGTGCAAAGGCAGAAAAACAAGTGTTCATGCAGAAATATCAAAAAGTATTTACCAAAGTGTATAGCAGAAAGTAATAAGTGGTCTCACTGTGTGCACATCTCCAGCAGGATTTGACCACATAAAGAATAGAAAAACACACCACAAAGCAGGAAAAACAAAAAAACTAGCAATAAGAAAAAGGGAAGAGCTGCCGCAACAGGCTGCTGATGGCAGCACCATCTTCCTATCTTCCAGCTTTTGATTGGCTGAACAGACCTGAACCAGGTAATCAGCAGTGTAGGGGTGAAATATGTGCAAAACAAGCACAGCAGTGGCCTTATTAAAGAACATACAAGTAAACTTTAGTGAAAACACTGACTTGTAATTGCAAACCATCTCCACTAGAGGGATACATGTGCCTTTTCATCCATCCTCTCACATGCACATATAGAGATTCACTGACACTGTATTCTGCAGTCTGTCTCAAGGAGCACAAAGGTACTACACCCCACCTTGCCATCCTCATGGTAAACAAAAATATTCCTTGTGCTGTTGTCCTTCAGATAGGTTATCTGCAGGCCATGGGCAGTGCCAATTTTAGTTGGTTGGAAAGTGGCATTGACAGTACTGATCTTCATTATTGCTTTGGGTTCTCTGGCCTGCAGAAAGGAAACATTTTTTAGGAGGTATTCAGCAGTATAATCTTGTCATATATCCTCCAAAGGTTCTTTTGTGTTCAAAGTAGAAATGCTTATAAAGTTGACATGGTTTGTGCATGCACCATTGAGCTGTTTTATTTTTTAAATAGATTAACCATGTTTAACAAAATATGCAAATATTAACCTTTCAGACTTACTAATAACCAAATGTTTTAAAATGGGAGTTGAAAAGAAACAAATTCACTGTCCTGTTATTTCTAGGTAAAGTAACTAGGGCAGTTTGAGAAAGTACTCACATCATGCTTGTTGAAGTACTTCAGAACACCCTCCCGTTCAGAAAGAATAAATTTTCGGCTGAGGTACTGTCCATTGTCTCTGCCTCGTTTCCACAGAAACCCCTCTCTGTAGCCTGCCAGGCGAGGAGAGTCACAAGGGTCCCGGTTCCATTAACATGGAGCAGAAAAACAAAGAAAGCACAGCCAACTTTACCAAAATACTACATACAGTACCCCTAGAATCTAGGGATTTCATTCATACAGAACAAAAAGTATGTTTTTGTGTTAATATTACTGTTGCATAGGCTTAACTTTTATGCTGTGTTAGTTTGAGATTGTATGTTTAGCTAATGTGGTTAACACAACTGTGATGTGAGGAAGGACCTCTGCTTTTATGCCTCTAAATAATTCACCTTCTCTCTCTCAAGCCCACATACCACTAAACATTTTCTCACTCACTCATTCTCACATACACACACGCACACACAGGGTGGAACGGTGTTACAGTGATTAGCACTGCTGCCTTACAGTATTATGGTTCTGGGTTCAAACCCTGTTCAACATACTAACACAGGTACAATTAAATCATCTTTCAACTGCATGAGAATCTACACTACATAAGAGGTAACTTATTCAAATTCTAGTGTGAACTAAATAACAAATCACTAAAAAGCAAAGAACAGTCATTTTCAGGACAAATGGGCCTGAAAACAATATAACAGTTGTTGATTTTCTCTTGTAAGTGGACGTGACATTAAACATATAAATGTCTGTCCATCTGCACCTTCCTTTTCTTCAGTGTCTTGCTTTTTTTGCACAGTGATAAAGTCATCATGGTGTAGGCCACAGACAGAAGAAAACTTCTGGCTGAGCAATGGCTTCATCAATTATTCATGAGTCAGAATGTTTTGTTTCACCACTGGGAGGATGAGACTGTCCACAACAGAGGAGAAGAAGAGACATCATTCACTGTAACAACAGGATGTCAAGGATTTGCAAACCATGGGAGAGCAAGGAGAATTTTGGATTGTAGCCTCCATCTTTGTTCGGGTCCTCTAGAGATCACGGCTTGTTTTCCCCAGCCTAAAACTAAGAGCAATGTCATACAGAATATTTGTACACAAAAGAGGCAATTCTTCCTCCATGGCAGACACATGCTCCTAAACCTCTGCACAGCACAACACAAGAGGCCATTGACAGAGACAGAGGAAGAGTTTACCAGTCATGAGACTGATAATAGTGCTTTATTTTCTCTACCTAAATGTAAGATTATACTAATTTTCTGCACCTACTTGTTCTAGTGCAAAAATACTTTCCCTGCTTGTTTTTTCTGCATGTTTTAACCTTCTCAGTACATTATTGGGTGTAGGTTTAAAAGAATGAGATCAAACACCATCAATGTGTGAGAAAATTCAAGCGGTATTTTAGCTCTTCAGTGCACAGAAAAGGCACCTAATGTTTTTAAGTGCTAAAACAGAGTTGCACAATTGATCAGTATTAATTTTAGATATATCAAATGCTGTATAACGTGAGTTTGATACAGTGACTCTAGCAATGACATCACTAGTATTACTGTGACAAGACAGTCAACCCATTACTTACACAAGAGGGGTGTGCAATAAGGTATGTCTTAATGTTCAACCAAAAAAAAAAAAAGTCATGTTTTTGATCAGATCAAACTTTTTTTTCATAAACTTCTGTTTCTGACACCGTTACAACTTGATTGACAGCTGGGTTAGTGATTATTTTTAATCACCAGAACATGTGTAACATATACACATGTCAGGCTATACTGACAACTTCCTGTTTCCCCCTTAGACTGTGCTAAAGTCAAATGAGAAGTTGCAGCTCAACAGTGGATTTCTCAAAAGAAGGCCATGAAATGTGGTCTCTCATTATACATGATGGAGAAACCGCATTTAATAAAGTTCAGGATGAAAAACAGTAGGCCTATTCTTTAGCTGACAAAAATAAAACTATCTTAAGAAGAAATGCCCTCGATCCAGTCTTGAGACCTTTTTGGCATCACATGTTGTATAGATAAATCCATTTTTCATTTCATTCAGTGCAGGAATAACCTAATCTAATAATATTCACTATTAAATAGGGAACAGCAATATAGTAAAAGAGAGCTGTAATACAAGCAATCAGGGTGGTTCCCCTTATTTGCTTTTAATGAGGCTGCACCATACAATTATCCAAGAGACATTTGTTATTTGACATACAGACACATGATTCAGCACAAAAGCCAGAGATAAGGATTACAGAATACACATTTAGTGTGGAACTGAGCTTAGGCTACTGACAAAATGATTTGACACAGTCAACCATGAAAAAAGGGTGAGTCATATCATAGCTAAGCAGGAGGACAGGGGAGGGCAGTTTTTTTTTTCCCTTGATGACCAGCCCTCATTGTCTCTGTGACATAAACTGTGCTGACACACCGTCTATCTGCCAAACTACCTAATGATTTAGCACAGTGAGAGGCTAATTGGCCTGGCCAGTGCCAAGGAGTAGTGGGTAATAATGCATACCCCTCTCCTTTTTGGGGATATTGTTAACCAAATGTAAAGACAGAGTTAAGGGAACAGTTGGTGTCTCTCCTTCCAAAGTGAAAAAATACATTTACCAACAGCTCTAAAGCTCATTTACATGATGCATCTGATTTGATGATTTGTTAGGAGTATTCAAATGCTCTAATATTCTACTTCTTATTTCTCTGAAATTAAATAGAGCCAGCAAAGTAGGGACAACCCCCCCACCCACTTCACTCTGTCTTGGATGTGATCAGCTGTTTCACCCAAGAATGCTGGTAATGACAAATGGATGATGCTGTTTTCCTGCTGAACACTGAATAGGTGGTGATGTGTCAGACATACAATTGCTGATTTCCCCCATGTAAGCAGTAAGTACAATGTGCCTGTGAATGTAACTGTATAGAGACATATTTCCTTCTTACCTGCTGAGTAGGGCTCCTGCCTCTCCACAGACAAAAACTCCTTCCTCTCATACTTGGCTCGGATCCACTGTTCCCGCAGGAGCCTACAAAACAGCTGGTGTTAGACACTCAGCTTTGTCTGGATTTGATGTTTACTTCTTACTTCATGCCTGAGCTAATTTGTTGGAGACGTCTCATTACCTTACAAGGGACATGGTCCTCTGGGCTATATTTCATATAAACTCACAACAGAAGCAAACATTACTTGGCTCATCTTCTCGTTATTACCACATGTCTCCCTTGGCCTCCATCCATATGCATCTTTATTATACTAATGTCTATGTGCTGTCTCTCCTCTTAATAATTACCTTTAACATTCAAAGCGTTGCACACAAAATAAGCCCGTACACCTGACTCATGTGCAACTACATGTTTTTCGCCAGGACAATCCAACATTTCCACATGCTTAAGCTTGTAATAGATTTGTAGAGTTTTTACAAATACTTCCCTTTTCTCTCTCCTATGCTGTCTGTTCTTTATAAATGCCCCAACCACCTCTCACAAATACAACACAGGTCCATTTTAAGATCCACTCCACAGCTCAGTGTTTCATCACTGTACTGTTGTATCACTGGACAGTTAAGAACAAACCCTTGTACTGAACCACTGCTTCCTGTTCCAACTACAGGAACTTGGTATTCTTATCCCTGAGTGGTTTCTGTATGGCGGTCTAGCTACCAAAACTATTTGTTGCCCTCTTCTAATGAATATATCCTTCTTTGGAAAATGCAGTTTTAAAGATGGTATCAATTATTGCACAAAATAACAATTTAACCATTTATTTAAGGTATAAAAGGGGCTAGAATCATACAGTAAATTAACTAATGCACAAAAAGTCAAATCGCAATTGACAATCTGACTTTAAAATGTGTCATCTTTTTAAAAAGTAATTTCATCCTAATCTACCTTTTAGACAAGTCATTCAGTACAGATTGGTCTATATGATCGAAGTCACCCCCATGACTGTTGAAAATTTCAATATTAAAGATATGTTTTTACAGTTTCCATTTATGCAGCAGATACACACATCCATTTGTGCAGAAATGGCTAAAACTCTTCTTTATGACATTAAGGAGGATGTAGGATGGCATTACTCACATGCAGTCTTTGTATGTGGGACAGTAGTAGAAAGCAGGAACTATCTGTTCATACTTTGCCTTTGCAGCATTGTTACCCACAGAGTCCATAAACTGCAGAGGGGACAGAGAAACACATGGTATTTGCTTTGTAAATTTACATCTGCGAGCACTACATTGCTTAATGATCCCACTCACCCACCCCGCACAGCCCCACAGCCCCACAGCCATACCACCACACACTCACCCCCAACCCACAACGTAATGTGGAGCTTGCAGAAAAAAAAAAAATCCACCCTGACGGAGACAGTACTACTGCCACCGCAGAAGCTTCTTCTTTTGAATCTATATTTAACAACAAGGATATTGCTCATCATGCATTAGCACAGAGCTGAGAACCTATAGATCTCACACACACTTGCAGAAACAAAAATGAGATGAAAGGGAAAGGGGACACCAAAGTGGCGCGGAGCATAACTGCTGACCGATACAGTATGAAAACAATACATAAAACTGTATTTTAAAGTATAAAACTCCCAGAATCTTTCCTTAGTCACTGTCTTTTACGCATACACAAACACAAAGATATTGGTCGTATCTGCCAGCTGCTGGGTCATGCCTTTCAGGCCATGCTGAGTGGAGACCAATGACTTGTCTTATTCTTGTATGCAGGGATACAGGGGTGGAGCAGCAGTTAGAGGGTGATATTCACATTGGAACAGTATGGGATGGGTGAGGCTGAGGCCCAAACCTGCAGACGTTACTTTAAGTTTTAGACTACAATCAAGGTTTGATCTTCACTCAAATGACAGGGCATTCTAATGTTTTTTTATAGGGTGTAAAAAAATCTTTCAGACAGTAGTTCTCACCTCCACCTCAGATAAGCTCCATGGGTCAAGCAGGACAGACTTCACCTTGCTGATCTGAGCAATGTTTCTATGGAGACCTGAGCAGCTGTGACACACAAACACACCCAGGGTATAGGATGCCCACTCCGGTTCTGCAAAGCAACATACATAGGTGTGTAGGTTAGCCAAAGTGAACAGTGGGCACATAAAATGCAGGCAGACCAAAATAGAAGGTTTAACACACCTCGAGTGGTTTGACATACAATCAGAAAACCTCATTTTTGTGTCTCTCTGGTTTTCATGCAACATTTTAGCATTCCATATGCATGATCATAATAGTAAAATCAGCAAAACTGGAGCTACAAGGCTTTAAATCAATATTTATATGAATATTGTGAATACTGTGTACAATTAGCATGAGGTTGACATGACATTCACACTTTGTGCACATTATGAGTGACTAGTACCACCAACACCTCTTTATGTCCGACCTTTGACATAAAGCCTGCAATAGACCATTTTTAGTAACATATCAGCCACTTATGTTTCAGTGGTCAAAACAGTGAAAGGTCAGAACATCACACACTTCTTTGAGGGGAGGCAGTGAAGACTGGGCAAAATGTAGAATAGTATGCATCAGAGAATTTTCTTTTTTAGGGCCAGGAAGTACATATCCCTAAATAGATTTGTTGTGCATTTTAAATTCAAATGTGTACAAAAACACAGAAGAGCAAATACAAAAAGTATAAATGACTGAACATATGCACAGAGCTCTCCTACCCATCTCATTTTCCAGATCATTACTCTGGTGCAAGGTGAGATTACAATTGCTGTGGTGGTTATTTTGCAAGTGAGCCAGAGATCTGGAGTAGTTTGTATCAGCGTACTGCAACCCTTCAACCATGTCTAACTAAAGAACTAAAGAGAGAGCAAAAAAAAGGTCCTACACAGAAATAGTAGGAGAGCAAAATAAAAACTATTACTTCCTTTTGCGTTATCACAAAGCTGCACACATGTAACAACTGTGCATTTGTGCAAGATAGACAAGAAGCTGATGTGTGGTAAGCCACTCCCACCGTTTCTGTATTATGTAGCCTGCTGAATTTGACAGTCATAAAATCACACAGATGAGTCTTTCTACACAGAAAAACAACATGCACATAAAGTTAGCAGACACAGGGTGCACATTTAGCATGGAAGAAAAACAGTATTTATCATCAAGCTTGAAGTGTAGGAAGAGAGCAGAAATGAATGTTACTGGCATTTGACAGCATGCTCCAATATCTATATATATATATATATCCAATATCACCTTCTCCACTGGAATACAAAAAAGACTAAACATTTTTTTCTGGAATAGTCTGTTTGCAAACCACACCTGTTACTGTGATAAACTGCAGATCTGATAAGTGCAAATCAACTAGGTATGACCCATCTGGGTGTGTGACCAAATGCATGTAAGCTGGAGGAAACCAGCCATGTGATGGAAACATATTTGGACCCTCAACCTACATCGACAAACCTCTCACCTAGAACAACCAGTCAGCACCCTAGAAAAATGCGTCCTTTACATTTACTCTCCACAAAATTCATGTCAAGTTTCATGGTACATTTCACAACCGTGTCTAAACCACATTGTCACTGGGAGAAAAGACACTAACTCGTACTCTCGTTTTAAAGAACTAGAGGCACCGTATGAATTTAGAGATTACAGAAAATTATTTCTATGTAATTTCCCACAATAAAACTTTCTACAGGAAAAAGACAGACAGTCACAAAATGCAACAAACCGATTTAAGAAGAACAGGGTCACTGATCTAAACGTGTCCTAAGCTGCCCAGGGTAAGTAATTCCCTCCAGCCTACCTGCTATTCCGCAGTCGGCACAGTTTCCATTCCCTGGTTTCCCCAAAAGCTGTTTCATGCGTTGCCTATTCTTTTCCTGACCCGAAGTCATAATGCAAAAGATTCTGCTGCGGTGCCTGCTCAGTGGCTACAAACCTCACACTCTCATGCATCGAAAGTAAAGAGTGCTGTCCAAAGCGTCCGAACAACTAATAGCAAGGCTGCGATCTTGGGTGAAGGGTGTCTGAACAGTGGGGAATGGTCGGTCTACTGACGGTGCCGTAAAGTCCATATAGATGCTACAGCAACAGACGCCTCAAAGTCTTCTCAGTCTTTCTCCGGAGAGAGACCCCAAGTGGTCATTGTGGTGGCAGAGTATGGCAAATACATTTCAAACATCAAACCCATTTCAGTAATCCGGAATCCAGAAAACCAGAAGTCCAAAAAATAAAAACTATGTATCTAATTTTATTTCTTAGTACGGGGGTCACTAATTCATTTCATTCTTGTCTAAAAAAAATACAACGTACGTCGACAAATACCATACAGGTGTTTTTAATTGTGGCAGACGTGTGCTGAGGTTGGAAGGGGGGGGGGGTCGATTAAGTCACATGACTCCATGCACCAATCAGAAGTGTTAAAGTGTATATACATATATATGTCCTGCCCTGACAGGTGCAACGGGAGCGTGTGGGAGGAGCCAATCATGCACATATTGTCGCATGGTGCGCCTTTTCTCAGCCTATGTATTACTAAAATCCATCCATCATCTATACCCGATTAATCATTAACCAGGGTCACAGGGATCTGCTGGAGCCTATCCCAGCTCTCTTTGGGTGAAAGGCAGGGGTATACCCTGGACAGGTCACCAGTCCATCACAGGACCACATAGAGACACACAAACACAACCAACCTCACACACTCACACTCACTCCTATGGGCAATTTAAAAGTCACAGATCAACCTAACATGCACGTTTTTGGAATGTGGGAAGAAACCAGAGTAAACCCAGGCAAACTCTACCCAGATAGGCTGGGGGGACCCAGGACCTTCTTGCTGCGAGGCAACAGTGCCTCCTTTGTTAAAACAGCTGCAAACATTACAGAAGACATCACTCAGTACTTATTTGTGTGTGTGGTGCAGAGGTGGACATAATAATAGGTATAAGACACTGGTTAGGTCAGTCTGAACAAAAACTGAACTATGTAACTACAGGAGCTAACGATATTAGAAAAAAATCATTTATACTGTTTCCCTGAGTGAAATCTCTCTGCCCTGTAAATCACACATGGGAAGAAGAATGTGCTGCTGCAGCTACACTCAAACAATAATCTCCAGAAATCAAACAGCTAATGAGTACATGGAATCTCTCAGCTTCTTGCTGAACTGTGATTACAATGTTGAAGAATGATTAATTTCACATTTACTGTTGGCTGTCTATATTCATTTCAAAGAACTGCAGGCACATGAAACATTAACATGTCCTCCAGTGATAAACATGTTCAAGTAAGATTAACTGTGAAGGCTTTTCAGAATCTTGGGCTAATTTTGCAAATTGAACTCACCCACTCTACATGTTACAGCACCTTTATTTTTCAAAAAGTCTAAAAATTCAGTACATAGTAAAAGAAGACACTTTAAAAGAAAGACTTGCAGATCTCAGTGGAGCTGAAACAACTCAAAATATGTAAAGAAAGTCACATTTGCATTTTACAAAAACATCCACTTTCTACAAGCAGATGATTATTCTGAAAACAAAATATGTTCTTCCAGGTAAGACTGTAAGTTCTGTCAAAGCTACTGCAACTATGGTAGCGGAGAATGTAAGAGATCACTTGATATTCAGTGGCCAGAAACCATCTATCTGGAGGAGTTAGAGCTGGAACGAGAGCGGTGACGCCTGTGACCAGGAGATCTGGAGCGAGAGCGACGGCGTGGAGGAGACCGCCTCCTTGGGGAGCGGGACCTGCAAGGACATAGAAAGCAAACACTTATAGGCTAGCAGTAGAAAGGTCTTAAGGTCTTAACCAGAAGTATAATGTAGGAAAAAAAAAAATAGTACAGTTGACAGACTTTGTTGATGACTGAAAAATCGTTCAAATATATTTTGGAAAAATCTTATTTAAGACAAATGAGATTGTAAGACCTTCTCCTCATGCGTGGTGGGGTGCGACGCCACACAGGAGGTGGTGGAGGCATTCTGCGAGGGGGAGAAGGTCTACGAGGTGGAGGACGGACACGCTGAGTTAACACCGCGGATGCAGAGATTTCCTGTCCATCAATCTGACCTATTAAATAATGACAGCATAACAAAAATCTATTCAATGCATGTCTATAGTAATCCTGCAAGATAGAAGCATTAACACAAACTCTGGCCTACCTCCATCCATGTGCTTGAGGGCCTTCTGGGCCTCCTCCGGAGTCTCAAACTCTACATAAGCATAGCCTCTGGACAAGTGAGGGTGGAGTCTGTCCATTGGCATGTCAACCATTTTTATCTTCCCATAAGTGGAAAAGATCTCCTGGATGTGCTCCTGCGCAAATAAGAAATACAGTATGCTTAAAAGAGGAAGGTTGTAGTTAATGTTAAATACACTCATAGAAAAAAAAATAAGGAAAGAAAAAGCCTGATCATGAATTAACATAATGGCAACGATGACATTTTTATTCAATTGTTGTATTCCAATATCTGTCATGAAAGTGGTTGTTCGCTGTTATGAAGGACCTGTAAACATGGTTTAAATTCTAAAGTGACTGGGATTTGTCAAATAATGCAATAATTCACTTTAAAAAGGCAGCAGGGTGACTTCTTCATGTATTTATGTTCTTCTACTAAAATAATGTAAAGATTTATCTAGTGACCTTGGTGACATTTCTAGTCAGTCGCCCTAGGTGAACTTTAGTTGGCTTGGGGCTTGGGCTTCGTTTCCTTCGTTCCTTATCATCTCCTCTCTTCTGCGTTTTGGATCTGCAGAACCACAGACAAAATACAGATTACCTTGTCCATGATTTAAACAAGCAAAATGCAAATACTGTGAAATTCCAGTCTAGAGCATTAGATTAAATGACTTACGCCGAGCGGGAGCGTCGACGGTTGTCATGACGCCGGCGGCTGGGGCTGGGGGAGCCTGAGGAGCTCGATGAGGAGGAGGAACGAGAACTAGAAGAACCAGAGCGACTTGAACCAGATGAGCTGGATCCACTTGAGGATCCAGAGCTGGAACCGGAGCTGCTGCTTGACGAAGAGCTGGATCTGGACCTGTTCATCGTCACATCAGAAAACATACACATATTTGTAAAAATGACAAATGTCAGTAACATAAATACAAAAAAGATGTTTTAGAGTTAGAAAACAAACCCGCTACTGCTGCTGCCAGTGGAGGCACTGCGGCGTTTCCTGTCTTTCTCACGTCCTCTCTCCTTGTCTCCTACCTTTGTACCAGTCTTCTCTTTGCCTCTGTCTTTTGTTTTTTCCTCCTCTTTCCGCTTTGTGGGTGATGGTGCCCTAAAGTCGGAGGCAAATCCCTGTTACTTTGGGAACAATGCAGGGTTGTGACTAGTCGTAAACAGAAAATAGTAATAATAATAGTAATTTTATATATATTTTATATTACCAAAGAAACAAAATAAACTTCTCGATGGGAAAAAAACACGAAGTAACGTTAGTACATAATGTTACTAACATTGATGTTAAGCAAAAACTACGCAAACCGCGGAAAACAACTAACGTTACTGTATTTTCGGGACTATGAATCGCTTTTATTGAAAAGAAAAAGACGCTTGGGACCAGATAAGTAAAAAAGTGCGACTTATACACCTTAGGCAGACTTAATGTCACTTTAGCCAAATTATAACAACAACAACCAACAGCTGCAAACTCGGATAAAAATCCCCCGCCGCTTTTCATTCAACTGGCTCGTCAAAACAAGGACCAGGCAGCCACAGGACCTACTCTTATCGATTACCGCTTTCTTCCTGAAATGCACATACAACTATACAGGTTTTCTTGTGTGCTAAAATACACGCTGCAACTAAAACCAGCTCAATTAAAATTCAATAAACAAGGCTAAACTCACATTTTTTTTTTCAAGCGAGGCGCTTTGGCTTCGACCACTTGCTCCCTGAGAAATTGTCGCACGGTAATGACGACAGAGCAGAAATGGCGTAACGTCCCGAGCGCCACATACAAGCCATTTGTTTATTTATGTTGTTATTGATAAAGATGGGACTTTGAACGTGTGTGTATAATTACATCATAGCTGTGCAAAGATGAAATGTTTTAGCACGACACGTGAAGTAATTTAATCACATTGGGAGAACCAAACCATCTTAAAGCTTGCTGTTTCCCAAGGTAAGCTCTTGACTTTCTAACGGAACCGGGCTAGCTGGTGTCGGGAGCTAGCTGAGCTAACTAGCGTCTGTTCCGATCCACCGTATCCTGCCACCGGGACAACATTTCATGTACAATAATGTAGTTTTATGGCTGACATCAGACTACACAAACTGTCATTAGTAATTTACATAGTTTTACTGGAGATCTGAATTTTATATTTAATATCTCCTCGTACTGTTACTGTTTAATATAGTAAAAATGATGGTCTAACATCGAAATGAATTAGGTTAGTTAGTTGTTGAGATCCGTTTTACTTAAATGTGTGCATGAGTATATATTTTTTGTATATTATTTTTATTCCAACTGGGTAATTTGAAATGAAACACCTCATTGTAAAAATGAAGTAAGACATTGTTTTTTGTAATACTGGTGGTATGTTCTGGTGAATTATTATTTGTATTTATTTCATACACCATGTCTTACAAGTGTGTTATTATACAAAATAGCCAAACTCACAGAGCAGCTCTGGTGTGGGTGACAATGGGTCGACTAGATGATGCTGCCAAACACAAAGTGGTGGAGCTGCGGAAAGCTGGTCTGAGTTTCCGTAAGATCAAAGCTGTGCTGGAACTGGAGAACATCAAGGTGTCTGCGCAGGCCATCTACCTTTTCCTGCGGGAGTTCCAAGGGAGGCCACCAGGAAGGGTCAGACCTGTGGAAGGTGGAAGCAGCACAACACCAGCACAGGTACCAGCTCGAGCTGGGGGAGTACAAGACAGCTGGAGTAGCATTCATCGCCAAAACCTACTACGGGAAGTATCTCATCATGCTGGCTTTACAGCAGCTACAGACTTTGCCAAGCAAACCTCCACAATTCCAGAGGCTAGTGTAAAGCCATCTGGGTCTGGGGAGATTAGTGGAGGCAGCGTGCCAGAACAGCAACATGAGGGGGACAAGGAAGAAAATGACATACAGATTGTTAGCGTCACCTCCCTTGCACAGAACAGCCAACAAAGAGCCCCTGAATCCACTGTAACAAGGACGCAGACAGGTGCTGTGTCTTCGACAATAACACCTTCTGGAGCATTCATGAGGAGGAGAGTCACACCTTCTCCAGCCACAAGTTCAATGTTGGCAGCTCGCAAACGGCTTTTGGATAAAGCACTGTCACACAGGATGAAGGTAACTACCTAAACATAAGTTCTCTCATATGACAGGCTCTTAATTGTATGATTTTTAATTAAAACGTTTAGATGTTAACTTGCATCATTTTTCTTCAACAGTCATTCCACCAGGTGGCATCATTGTTGAGGAAAGATCATTCAAGTATCCAAGGTGCTGATTTGAGAAGCTCAATGCCCCAACCACCTGAAACGTATGATCTGACAGCTGAAAAGGTGAGAAAGCCTCCAGTTTCGTAAAACTAAAGTGTTTGCCAGCACTGTGTTAATATAAAGCTACCACTTCTTTTGATCAGTTTATTACATGAATGCTTCTACACCAATAATTAGTTTCCCAATTGTACCAGTATTATCAGTTGTACCGAATTTCATCATAATTCGACCATAGTGGCTCACCTTATTATGGATGCTTGGCTCGAGTCTCATGTTTTTATTTGCATCATAACTTTAATCTTTTTAATGTTGCACAGACTGTTATGCAAAGCCAGCCTGGAGCAAGCAGTGCCCCCAGGCGGTTTCTGACACAGAGATTAGGTATGTCTGTCCGTTCGCTTCACCCTCCTCCTCGTGTTGGCATTCGTCTTCCTAACCGGCCACCCGCCCCATTAACATCCTCAGCTCCTGGGGGTCCTATCATCCGTCTACAGGCCCCTGCAGGCCAAGGTGCTACCCGTAGTGAGGGAAACCCAAGCCCTCAGCAGGTGGTGCAGGATACTGGAGCTAGAGGTGGTCTACAGGATCAGATTCAAACCCTGAGCTCTGAGGTGCGCAGCTTGGGCCTGGCAGTGAAGATGCTCGTGGAGCAGCAGTGCCGCCTGGAGAGGGAGCAGACACAGCAGACACACATTCAGAAGCAGATCCTCAACACACTACAGAGCCTCACCTCTAAACTGGGACGTTGTAGCAGTGCTCATCAGCAGCACAACAAAACTCCATCACCCTCTGCTTTGCCAACAGTTTCTGCATCTACCTCCTTCAGCCAAGACACCTTCAACTTTAGTCAAGGCACATACAACCAGTGCAGTCAAACCCAGTCAAGCTACAGTTCTTTAGAGGGTTTACAAAATATAGAGGCCTTTAAACTGCCAGGACTGAGTCCCACAAGCATTAATGGGTTCCAGCCATGTAGCAATCCTGAGAATCTCCCACTTACTCACACTCCCCCTCAGACACAACCTTATGCAGCTGCATACGCACAACAAACCAGTCAGTCACTGATGCCACCTTACACACAATCCTATGTCCCTATATACAGTTCATCACATTCACAGACTTTCAGAGGATCAGAGAATAAAGCATCTAATTTCCCAAGCAGCTGTTCATCTAGAACCCTCCAGGACTGCAGTGTGTCCACCCAGCCAGTGATCAACTCCAACCACTCACAGGAGCAGGAAATCAATATTATCAAAGTGGAAGGACCTTAAAAGACTTCAGTTTCCACACTGTGTTTTGGGACCATAAGGGCTCTGATTTGCTTTTTTTACTCACTTTAGTATAGTAATGTAATAAACATGTTTTTATAGTTAGCACATACTGTAGCATTTTTTAAAGTTATTTAAATTAATAAAAATATACTTAAGAGAAGAACAGTAATGGCATAAAATGATTATGGTCATTTAGTAAAAGCTGCAATGATGATTTGTCTTCACCTTAAACAATCAATTTAGAAAAATAAATTATGTGCAGAAACATCTTTTGTGAAAACTCTTGCTCATTTTCTATCACTACTAGTGACATTATATTCAGTTTTCATAGCTCTGTTAACTGATTTAAAAATAAAGACCTTGTTATGAACTAAAGCACATTCGTATTTCAGCATGGTAGTGTGTGAGAAGCTAATGTTGAGCTTTCCATAAAAACATGGATCCAATTATCTTTTAATTTGGTTTTCTCCAGTCCGAAGACGTGCAGGTTGGGTTAACTAGTGACTTTAAATTAACTGCAAAGGACCAAAAGAAATCACTGTAATCATTTAAAAATCTGCAGTCATTCAGGACTTCGTTTTTGATAAACATAACAGACTAAAGTTACATTCTTGGCTGGTATGGACATACATTTGCACATGCCTGTACTGAAAGGTGTGACTGCAGTTCTTGTTTTCCATGTTCATTCAAGAAGTGTCCTGGGTTGAATGTTTGTGGGCACTCCCATTCACTTTCATCAGCAAGAACAGATGCCAGCTTGTTAAATTGTTCCCTGCCAACACAAATATAAGAGACTTTACCTCAGGATAATACTCCACAGGACAGACAGGGTTTGGTGAAAAAGAAAGCATACACATCGATAACAACACTGTCCTCCCTTCCTCCCAAGTCAAGAGCTTGGGTGTCATTCTCGACAGCACTTTTTCCTTTTCTCAGCATATCAATACCACTACCTGGTCGGCCTACTTACATCTCCGTAACATCAATCGTATCCGACAGCACTGCCATACTTGTTAATGCCCTTGTCACCTCTCGTTTAGATTACTGTAACTCACTCCTTACTGGTTTACCTCTCAGATCACTTCACAAACTCCAACTTGTCCAGAATTCTGCTGCCTGGATCATTACCAGAACCCCACCCTCACACCAGATCACCCCTGTTCTCAAACAACTTCACTGGCTCCCCATGTCCTTCCGTATAAACTATAAAATCCTCCTTCTCACCTACAAAGCCCTCCACTCTCTAGCCCAACCATACATCACTGATCTCCTACGTATCTACTCTCCGTTTCATACACTCTGCTCCTCTGGTTCCATTCTCCTCTGCACACCCACGGCTTGCCTGTCCACCATGGGTTCTAGATTCTTTAGCCACACTGCGCCCCGCCTTTGGAACGTTCTCCCTCAGTGTTAGGTCATCTCCCGATTTACCAACTTTTAAATCTTGTCTCAAAACCTACCTGTTCGGCCTAGCATTCCCCATCTAACTTTCTCAACCTCTGACTCACTGATCATTAGTCTGCAATGCTCTGCTTATTTTATTGTCGCCCTGTCTTTGTGGTTTCTGTGTTTTTACATTAATTCATTTTTTCTTTACAATGTAATCACCTGAGTATCCTCTTTTACAACTCAAGTGTCTTGAGATGATTGTATTGTGATTTGGGGCTATACAAATACAACTGAATTGAATTGAATTAAGTAGCATTAGGTTAGAGAGACAACCTGTGCAATGCAAATACAAAATAATGGTGGATAGTGAAGGAATAACATTGCTGCTCCAGCTCTCTTTCTCATTAGCGACTGACAGCACACAACTCATGAGGAGAAGGGGTGAGCGTGAAGCCAACAGCTGGTGTCAGATCCAGTTCATCCTCCGTGACTCCGGGTGGAGGAGTGAAGCGAAAATGCTGGAGGAGAGAGGTGAAGAAAAGGAAGAGCTCCATCTTTGCCAAACTCTCTCCCAGACACACTCTGCGACCTGCAAAGACAAAATGTTGCAAAACTGGATTATGTCTGCACAAATGCTAATTATATCTGCCTAAAAGACTAAAAAATACAACAAAGACTTTATACCTGCAGAAAAGGGGATGAAAGCATCTCTACGGCAAAATTTACCATCCTTATCAAGGAAGTGAGAAGGGTTGAAAGTGTGTGGGGTCTCCCATTCGCTCTCATCATAGAGGACAGAAGTAAGAAGAGGAAACACTGTAGTCCCCTGTAGTCAAGACAACAGAACAGCTAAAGTCTCACAATGACACTTGGACAGTTGGATAAAACCACAAAAACATTTCCCAAATAATCTTGTGGAGCAGTACTGACAAAAGTTAACCTTTTTGATAAAGTGGCCCTGAAACGTGACATCTCTGCTGGTTTTGTGAGGAATGGCCATGGGGACAATGTTAGCCAGTCTCTGTGTCTCATGAATGACAGCATCAGTGTAAGGAAGGTTTTTCGGTCATCTACATGGATCTGACGGTTTCCGACCACCGTGGTCAGCTCCTCCTGGACCTGGTCTGCAGACACAGAACAAGCAATGAACATTCTTTGTTGATCATTCAAATATTACAAAGGTCTTTATTTTTTCGAGAACCTTTATATGTCTGTATCATTTAAATATTGCTTGAACAATTGTTCATCCTGCTCTATAGCACCTCCCTTCCAATTCTTCAAACTTGACGTGTGACCCACATCTCCACAGCTACATGTGTTCTCATCTGACTCTGTGTGTACAGATGTTCTTACCCTGTATATGTGGATATTTAGTCATAAGCAGCAAACCCCATCTCAGTGTAACTGCTGTGGTATCACTGCCAGCAGCAAACAGGTTGGTCACAGTAAATATCAGATTTTTCTCATTGTAGTGACTGTCCATGATACAAGAGTCCTAGGAGGAAGAACACCCGAAGAACATTAGAAATACAGGAAAGCAACATTGCTGATCAACAATGTTCAGATGGAAAATATAAAACATGACACTTTACCTCGTCTTTCTGCTTCCGAGTCAAAAAACAGTCCACCAGCCCCCTGCATATGTGAGCGTTAAGTGTCTCTCTCAGATTATTGATTAAATCCTTAACATCTCTACTATTCGTTTCAACATTTCTTAATACCAGCTGCCGGTTTTTTACCCAGCCAACCAGTTGGGGAAACATGTTGTAAACCTGTACCACATCAGTAAAAAGAACATTGTTTAATAAAGATGAATGTGCACCAAACAACAAGCCATGTAGGTTTTATAAATTAAACATGTACAGACTTAACAGGACATTTTAATGTGGTTTTCAAATCCTTAGAATCTCTGTCTGAAATAATATTCCCATTGTTAGTCTTCTTATTAAATAATATTTACCTGGATTGATGCAGACCCTGTGACGTGTATGATTTCATTGGCTCTTCTCACCATGTTTTGGAATCGGGGGTCAGTGTATTCGAATCTGCTTCCATACACGATAGAAGAGATAATATTGGATGCAGCATAATTCAATGGGCGTGTTGTATCAGCTGGTTTACCTGCAAAAAGACATGAGAAACTGCATCCAGGAGAAGGTAACTACAGTTGTAAGTTAGTACACACTGTACATTAAACTGCAATCTTCTACTATTAAAACAAGCTTCACTGTGAATTACATTGACTACATAAATAAACAACTATAAAGTATGTGATGGGTTGAACAGAACATCTTTCTATTTGATAACTGGGTGTCCTGATCATAACAGCCCTTGTGAAAGAAATGTGAGCAGTAATATAAAAGTTTAGTTGTTTTCATGTGTTGTATCAACTCTATACCTTCATGCTTTTCAAACATCTGGATCAGATGGATGCATTCCTCTAAGATTTTATCCTCAGCTATTCTCTTGCCCATCCCAAAATCTCTGAGGGTGGTGATGGCAAACCGTCTCATCTCTTTCCATGATTCTCCATTGGCAAACAATATTCCTATATACATCACATGCAAGTTAAAATACATATATACAAGTTCAGTGTGAATATACTCTCCAGACACTATGATGGGTACAAATGGACACAATAAAGTCCAAAAAGCCAGGAGATCTGAAGCCACTGTACAGTGTATATGATGACAAATTAGCATATACTCATCAAATATATCCAAAAAAGACATTAACAGGTTGCACTAAAACAAGAAAAAGGTGTAATATTGAACAGTTGAAAACTTCTGTAAAGGAAAGTCATACCATGTTCCTGATGAGTATCATAAAATATTGGCGCGATTTGTCGATCTCCAAACTCTTCCGCATGGTTGATCAGGGCTTCTTTCACTGCCTTGTATCCACTCAGGACCACCACTTTATTGGGTCCAAAGTAAACTGTAAACACAGACCCATACTTCTTGGAAAGCTGAATACATTATAAAAACACAGTCCAGTAGGTCAGATTTAATGTAAAAACATGATCCCAAAATAGGTATAGGTCCAATGACATTTAAATAAGATGCAATGAAACAGATTTGTTGGGGATAAGGAGCTAAACTCACCTCACAGAGGGTTTTGTAGGGTCTCTTGAGATCAAGCTGTAACAAGTTGCCAATCACAGGCAGAGGTCTGGGTCCTGGAGGCTCATTCCCTGTTTCCTCTGAGGTGAAACTCCTAAAAACAACATAAAGGACAAGCAACGCAGCAATAGACCCCAACACTGTGGTGGGACTGGAGAAGAGGAATAAAACAAGGTCATCCATAAAAGCCATTTTCTCTGTTGGTGTTCTGACAGCAAGTCAATATGAAACTTGATCACTGACAGTGGTGTCTCAAGTGTAGACTTACTAATCACATGTTCATCCTCTTTCCGCATGTAAGTTACAGCCTCTCGACGTGTCTTTTACGGTGGCTGACAACGGCAAACGCGCCGCAACAGCCAAAACACATGCAAAAGAAAAACGCTGCAACAGAAGTGCGCCAGGACTATGGGAAGACTCCGAACTGAGGGATGCTATGAACAAAGTTTGGCTAAGTTTTACAGAAAGGGACGTTTTCCATTTATTTATAAGATGTGTTTCACTGCGCAGCCTCCGAAATGAGACGTGACTTATATCACTACGTGTCTCTCTCGCCTCTATAAAAGTTCTTTGTTCATAGCATCCCTCAGTTCGGGGTCCCCCTATGGGCCTGGTGCACTTCCGTTGTGTTTTCTTTCTTTCAGGTGTTTTCGTTGTTGCAACATTTCTTTATTTGCAGACATTTTCGTTGTTGCAGCGCGTTTGCCCTTGTCGGCCACCGTAGTCTTTACATGCCAGGAATCATCCCTTCTCTACGATGGCCAAGAAAGGCTAAAGACAACCCAGAACATACACAAAGGGGACATGGTGCACCAGCCAAAACACACATAAAGGGGACATGGTGCAACAGCCAAAACACATGTAAAGGGGACAAGGTGCACCAGCCAAAACATACGCAAAGGGGAAAAGGTGCAACAGCTAAAACATACGTGAAGGGGAAAAGGTACAACAGCTAAAACATACGCAAAAGGACTGTTGGCCTGGCACACTTCATGTGCAACAACAAAGAAACATGACACATTTTGAAACACTTTGTTCAGGGATTCAAATGTTGGCCAATGTAGGAAGGGTTTCTTGTTTTGTTTTGGGGGTTTTGTTTCTGTGTTTTTTACTATACATTTATATGTCCAGGGTTTGTTGTCTTATATTCTGTCCATAGCTATCAATAGGTTTGGCTATTTATTGATATCATTAAAACTGTTTATTTGGTATTATTTCATACAGTAAATGAATATGTAGCTATTAATAATGTACAATTTATTATTACAAAGAAGTAGGTCTTTAAAGACTGTACATGATTTCAGTGAAAAAAGAAGATTACATTTCTTTGGTGCACTACAAATAAGAAGTTATATAATGAATCAAAACACTTATCAAAGTGCAAGTAAACGCACCAGCATGAGTAAAGGCAAAAATATTTAGGGAAACAGGAGTTGTTTTCTAAACAGGCCACCATATCGCTCTCTGATCTGCAGACCAGATTGCAATGAACTACTGCACAAGAGACAGGTCTCAACCAGAGAAGCTTATTTTCAGCCACAATAATGGCTCCAATTTTCACTGGCGACTAACAGCACGCAGTTTGTGAGGCAAAGGAGTGAGGGTGAAACCCACAAGTGGTGTCACATCCAGTTCATCCTCTGAAACTCCAGGTGGAGGAGTGAAACGAAAGCGCTGGAGGAGGGAGGTGATGAAGAGGAAGAGCTCCATTCTGGCCAGACTCTCTCCAATACACATCCTGCGACCTGCAAAACACAAACTGGGTCACGTGTGGGCAACAGTGAAATCCATGAAGTACACTGCAAAAGTTGTGGAATTTTACTGATCTTGTTTTTTGTGAATTATACACTATTCAACAGCTCAATGTGCAAGATTATTAACCCTTTGACTTCCACACTAAGAAATACATTTGCAAAACAATATTTATTAGTAAAATTGTGTTGCTGCCTCTTCATTTAGCAACCTCTCAGGTTTTGTTTGTCAGATTCAGAATCAGGAAGCAGATATACAAGTCAACCAGCCAGTTGACCTGCCCATTTAGGGTAATTTTGGTCCACCTGCTGGTTTATATAAGACATCACAGAGAGTAGAATTTGTTAAAATAACATTTCATTTATTTAACAAATATGTTTCATAACTTTTTTTAAATGTTTTTTTAAATTGGTTTAAAAACCAATGCAATATATTATCATATATCAATCAACAATGCCCAATGTGTGCCTGATACTATGCCCATAAAATGTGTGACAGTCCATTATTCCTGAAAGACAAAAAGAAAGAAACATCATGGTTACTATTACATTACTACAGCAAATACAAGAATACAACAGTAATACATCTCTTAACAGATGTTCACAGGAGATTCCTAAATTTACCTGTCTACTTAGCTCTGAGTGGTTATGTGTGAGTCAAACTGCATATTGCAAACTGAGTATTTCGACATATCATTATCAAAATGTTTACACAATTGTACAGATTCACACAATATAAATATTGAAGCTGCATCATGTATATTTTTCTTACCTCAACTTTCACATGTAGTCCTTGTCATTCCTGAGGAGATGTGCAGGATCCAGCCACTTTTGGCTTTTTGAACAGCTTTTAGACAATAATATTTCTCTACAGCAGCGCCACCCACAGGATATAATCGGTGTTACATACAGTGCTCAATGAAGTGAATGAGGATAAACAGCCCAAGATAGTTTTTAAGAGTTTTTACTACAGCAATATGGCGGTGAAAAAAAAGGTCAAGTCAAAAGGGTTAAACTTATTTTAAGTAGATATTTCTTTTCTTTCTTGGTAAGTTTGTGAATCCAAAAGCCAGTGATTTTACATGCATATCCAGCAAAATAACTTTAAGAACTAATTACTCCTGAAATGAGAAATATAATCTGTGTGCTGACTTTAAGAATTATTTACTCAAATTCAGAAGCAAACAAACTGAAGAAGCAGTTATACTCTAGTTTTTAGTTTTGTCTAAATTCATTGCCTAGAGTAAGTGTTTTTTCACTTGATTTAAGATGTATTTTATTTTATAAGGCCTAGATTTTTTTTCTTATATCAAGAAATCTTATCAAGTAAAAGTCACTTGCTGCACTTACAGACAATCTGACTTGTTCTTAGTCTGTTTCTTCTCAAAACAAGTGTATTTTTCTAGTATTAAGAGGACGTGTTTTTGCAGTGTAAAAGAACAAAAGCCTAAAAAAGTTATACCTGCTGAGAAGGGCATGAAGACACCACTCCTGATAAACCTGCCCTCTCTATCCAGGAAGTGAGAAGGGTTAAAAGTGTTTGGGGTCTCCCACTCGCTCTCATCAAACAGTACAGAGGTAAGAAGAGGAAACACTGTAGTCCCCTGTATGCAAAAGAGGAAAACTATAACTTATAGGTTTTCGAACAAACACTTTACAAGGAGGAACACATCCAACAGTCCTCTGACCTTTTCGATGAAGTATCCTTGGAACGTGACATCTTGGCTGGTTTTGTGTGGAAGGGCCATGGGGACAATGTTTCCCATTCTCTGTGTCTCGTGGATGACAGCATCAGTGTACGGGAGGTTCTTCCTGTCCTCTACTTGGACCTGACGGCTTCCAACCACCCTGTTCAGCTCCTCCTGAACTTTATCTGATTGCACAAAAATAAGAATTTAATTTGAAAAACATGTAACTCAGAGTTCGTGTTATCTGAGACGACCATTCTGGCATGTTTTTGGCACCTTGAATATGAGGGTACTTGGCCATGAAAAGTAGACACCACTGAATGGTAGTTCCTGTGGTGTCAGATCCAGCCACAATTAAATTCATCACACTGTAGAGCAGGTTGTCATCATGGTAGTGTAAATTCTTGATGTCAGACTCCTATTGAATCACACAGAAAACAGATAACACTTAATGAGTGTTTGATCTATTGGTAATTTCAGTCTACATGTGGATTCACTGGAGTTCAGTACCTTACCTCCAGATTTTGCTTACGGGTCAGGAATGCATCAACAAAGCATCTGCACAACTCAGGGTTCTGAGTCTGCTTCAGATCCTCTATTATGCCTGTAATTTGCTCTTTGCCGTCCTCCGCAAGCTTCATCAAATACCTCCACTTTTTAATACAAGGGCCCAGCCAAGGAAACAGGTTGTAAATCTGTAATAACGCAAAATACAAAACAAACTGTAAAATTCAATATTTGTGAGAGCCATGAACTCACAGGTCACACTAGGCCAGAGACGGGCTGCACCCTGGATGGATCATTAGTCTTTTACAGGGTTGACACAAAAAGACAGACAAACACTCCCACCCACAGGTAAGTCAGAGTCGTCCTAAACCCAATCTGAATGTCTGTAGAGTGTGGGAGGAAGCCAGAGCACCCAGAGAAAACCCACAAAACATACAAACTCCACACAGAAAATTCCCGGGCTCGAATAGGAATGGAACCTTATTGCTGTGAGGTGTCAGTGCACAGCATTGAATGAATTTCTGGTGCTTGTACTTGAATATTATATTAAATGTTTGGCCAAATTGTAAAAATGTATACATTAACTTCATGAAAGTATTAATTCAGTTTGGCTCTGTAAAATAAAGCTTTACAATTTAATGGACTATCACAGCAGTATATTTAATTTCCTAAGCCATAGGTTAACATGTTCTTAATATACAGACCAATGTACATTTTTTTGATATAGTCATGTCCTGTTTACAGTACCAGGATGGATGTTGATCCAGTCAGATGGACGAACTCCCGGGTTCTTTTCATCATAGCTTGAAATGCGGGGTCTTGGTATTCAAACCGCTTTCCAAACATGATCGCTGATATTATGTTTGAGGCTGCGTAATCAATTATCTTGGCGTTGTTGAAAGCTTTACCTGGAAGAAACAGAGTTGTGGACATGAGTTTGACAAAAACTACATATGAGTTAACAACAAATGTTTTGACCCAGTGTTAGTGTTTTTTTTAAACTAGTGCAGTTATTATCATCAATCAGTAACAAATCCTACAATTAAAGTTTTACATAGATTAGAATGTATTAGACTTCTGTATAATTATTTTACCATATACTGTTTAATTTGGGTAAATAACTCAACTGTTAAATTGAAATTATTGGCTTTGCACCCATGGGTGCTGATGTGTATGTAAATCTGTGTAGTACTTTATGTTACCTTCTTGTTTTTCAAATTCTTCAATCAGGTAGTGACATTCCTCAATGATTTTCCCTTCACTTAACCTCTTGCCCATCCCAAAATCTCTCAGTGTCGTTAGAGCAAAGCGCCTCATTTCTTTCCACCTCTCACCGTTGGAAAATAGTATGCCTGGAAACAAAAGTGGTCGACCTGCTTTAATGAGCACAAAAACAAATCAAAGAAAACTCCCAAAACATTTTCTTACCATATTCTTTGCTGAAATCATGAAATACAGGTGTGACCTCTCTGTCTCCAAACTCTTCGGCATGGTTTACCAGAGCCTGCTTGACGGTCCTGTATCCTGCCAGGACCACCACCTTCTTAAGTCCAAAGTAGACTGTGAACACTGGGCCATATTTTTTGGACAGCTAAAAACATAGAGGCAGGTAAAAGTGTGAGTCACAGTACCAGATAAAAAATTACTGAAGCACAATGAACGTGTTTGTGTATGTAACTTATATACTCAAATAAAAATCAATACGTTCCTGTCAGAGCAATAGAAAGACAGACAACACATTTCTCACATCAAAGAGCGAGCTGTCGAGTCTCTTCAAATCCACATGAAGCAGGTTACCAAGCAGGACAAGAGGTTTGGGACCTGGAGGCTCCCTCCTCTTTTTTTTGGAGCTGAAGTTGGAGTGAAGAAAGAGGAAGACGAGAAGGCACAAGGTGGCCCAAAATAGGGAGGACTGGAAAAGAACTTCCAACATGATCGTACAGACACCTGACAGCTGCCCTCACTGGGAGTCTGAAGAGCTCTTCACTCAAATCAAAGGAACCTGCGAGGCAGCCACAGCTTTCTATTATGTCTTGGTTTCAAATTTGTGCAGATATATGGGAGTTTGCATTTGGGCGGATCTATCAACCAAGAGTTGGTACCTCCTTACAGAAAGACCTTGGCCAGTCACATCCTGAATCATACTAATGACATGTTTCTCCTCTCTTGAGTAGGTGTGAATGAGCTCATGTGCCAGCCAATCACAGATCATGGAAAACTGTACATGTGATTCAAATGCAAAGTTTGGAAAGTGCAGGCATGAATTTCTAAGCAGCAAGTGAAAACAAAGACATACAAATGGTAATTGAACCATTAAGGGGTACAGCGCATTTAAAAGCTTATACTGGTGAACATAGAAACCTGTTCTCCTGCTTTGTCTGCACAACACAACACAAAGCTGTTCTGTGGGCTACACTTGACAAAGACTAAAGCTGCAATCAGAAATAATGTATCTACAATGCTGATCTTTAAATTTGTTAGAGAAGACAGTTTGTTAGATTTTATCAAAATCTCATCCCATCAGTAACCCTAATCATTGAAGCACTTCAAATTTTCAATATGTCAGATTGGAAGGATTGGAAAGATTCTGAGTTCTTGGATCAATAAGTCATTAGCTGAACATTGTTAAAACACATAGGATGCCTTTTACAACACAGGTGAGATACAGCCAATTTTATCAGGACAGGGCAATAAACTGAAAATGTCATTTAATTTTATGAATGAAGTCATAAAATGTTTTCCTTAAATTGCAGCCAGATTGTGCAACCTGACAAAATAGACTGAAACGTTATAACTAAGGCTTATATAATATAATTATATCCTTAAACCTGAGTCTGGTTTGAAAATGAATGAGGCAAGTGATTTTCATGATTGACTCTAAACATTTCTACATTTTCTTAAATAATTTTGCTCAAATTCTAGTGCACTGCCTTTGGTGGTCATTGCACAATCAACAGGTTGAGTGAATTCAGGTACAAGGGACACTTTTTGGTAGATGCTTCAGTAGACTTTCAAAAAAACTGCTAACTTACTGAAATTATGTGAAGTTAACATTTTTATTGTATTTTATTTTATTGGCTAAAGACATTTTTCAAGAGACGACAGACCTTCAGACATAACACAACCACCTCTCTCACTCAGGCAATGTTTTCAGGTAAAGTGGAACAGCCATCCTTATATTTAAAACTTGTCATTTCTAATGTCTATCCAACATATTCACAACAGAATAATAAGAAACATTCATATTCATAACTATTATATTGTTAATATAAAAAATGTTAAGGTTAATATAAAATACAAAGTCTTTGTAACATGACCTTATCTGATAAAACCATAAAAGTATCTTATGTGTCAGTTGCCTTTAAGCCTACAGTCAAAGTACTACCAGGTCTTAGTCCTGATTAAGCAACCATCTCATTTTCATTATTTTCTCAACAAAACATTTCAGAAATTTTATATTTGCCTTGTGTGCAAACAGGAATGTCACAAAAACTGGGCAAGGACTCTCTGTACATCAGCCTTACCAACTGTATCCACACTCTGAAAGACATTTACACATCTATTGTTAATGTAAGCAGAATGATTACTTTATTTTTTGATAAGTCCTGGATGAACTGGGCTGCAGTGACTGAACAAACTGCAGCCTATACAAAAACCTAAATAGCCTTCAAGTTAGGAAATGAATGTCAACCACTGCAGCAGTTAATCAGAAATATTTTGCTTATGAAATCATCTTTTCTTTACAATGTAATCACCTGAGTATCCTCTTTTACAACTCAAGTGTCTTGAGATGATTGTATTGTGATTTGGGGCTATACAAATACAATTGAATTGAATTGAATTAAGTAGCATTACGTTAGAGAGACAACCTATGAAAATGCAAATACAAAATAATGGTGGATAGTGAAGGAATAACATTGCTGCTCCAGCTCTCTTTCTCATTAGCGACTGACAGCACACAACTCATGAGGAGAAGGGGTGAGCGTGAAGCCAACAGCTGGTGTCAGATCCAGTTCATCCTCCGTGACTCCAGGTGGAGGAGTGAAGCGAAAATGCTGGAGGAGAGAGGTGAAGAAAAGGAAGAGCTCCATCTTTGCCAAACTCTCTCCCAGACACACTCTGCGACCTGCAAAGACAAAATGTTGCAAAACTGGATTATGTCTGCACAAATGCTAATTATATCTGCCTAAAAGACTAAAAAATACAACAAAGACTTTATACCTGCAGAAAAGGGGATGAAAGCATCTCTACGGCAAAATTTACCATCCTTATCAAGGAAGTGAGAAGGGTTGAAAGTGTGTGGGGTCTCCCATTCGCTCTCATCATAGAGGACAGAAGTAAGAAGAGGAAACACTGTAGTCCCCTGTAGTCAAGACAACAGAACAGCTAAAGTCTCACAATGACACTTGGACAGTTGGATAAAACCACAAAAACATTTCCCAAATAATCATCTGGAGCAGTACTGACAAAAGTTAACCTTTTTGATAAAGTGGCCCTGAAACATGACATCTCTGCTGGTTTTGTGAGGAACGGCCATGGGGACAATGTTAGCCAGTCTCTGTGTCTCATGGATGACAGCATCAGTGTAAGGAAGGTTTTTCCGGTCATCTACACGGATCTGACGGTTTCCGACCACCGTGGTCAGCTCCTCCTGGACCTGGTCTGCAGACACAGAACAAGCAATGAACATTCTTTGTTGATCATTCAAATATTACAAAGGTCTTTATTTTTTCGAGAACCTTTATATGTCTGTATCATTTAAATATTGCTTGAACAATTGTTCATCCTGCTCTATAGCACCTCCCTTCCAATTCTTCAAACTTGACGTGTGACCTACATCTCCACAGCTACATGTGTTCTCATCTGACTCTGTGTGTACAGATGTTCTTACCCTGTATATGTGGATATTTGGCCATAAGCAGCAAACCCCATCTCAGTGTAGCTGCTGTGGTATCAGTGCCAGCACCAAACAGGTTGGTCACAGTAAATATCAGATTTTTCTCATTGTAGTGACTGTCCATGGTACAAGAGTCCTAGGAGGAAGAACACCCGAAGAACATTAGAAATACAGGAAAGCAACATTGCTGATCAACAATGTTCAGATGGAAAATATAAAACATGACACTTTACCTCATCTTTCTGCTTCCGAGTCAAAAAACAGTCCACCAGCCCCCTGCATATGTGAGCGTTAAGTGTCTCTCTCAGATTATTGATTAAATCCTTAACATCTCTACTATTCGTTTCAGCATTTCTTAATACCAGCTGCCGGTTTTTTACCCAGCCAACCAGTTGGGGAAACATGTTGTAAACCTGTACCACATCAGTAAAAAGAACATTGTTTAATAAAGATGAATGTGCACCAAACAACAAACCATGTAGGCTTTATAAATTAAACATGTACACACTTAACAGGAAATTTTAATGTGGTTTTCAAATCCTTAGAATCTCTGTCTGCAATAATATTCCCATTGTTAGTCTTCTTATTAAATAATATTTACCTGGATTGATGCAGACCCTATAACGCGTATGTTTTCATTGGCTCTTCTCACCATGTTTTGGAATCGGGGGTCAGTGTATTCGAATCTGCTTCCATACACGATAGAAGAGATAATATTGGATGTAGCGTAATTCAATGGGCGTGTGGTATCAACTGGTTTACCTGCAAAAAGACATGAGAAACTGCATCCAGGAGAAGGTAACTACAGTTGTAAGTTAGTACACACTGTACATTAAACTGCAATCGTCTACTATTAAAACATCTTTCTATTTGATAACTGGGTGTCCTGATCATAACAGCCCTTGTGAAAGAAATGTGAGCAGTAATATAAATGTTTAGTTGTTTTCATGTGTTGTATCAACTCTATACCTTCATGCTTTTCAAACATCTGGATCAGATGGATGCATTCCTCTAAGATTTTATCCTCAGTTATTCTCTTGCCCATCCCAAAATCTCTGAGGGTGGTGATGGCAAACCGTCTCATCTCTTTCCATGATTCTCCATTGGCAAACAATATTCCTATATACATCACATGCAAGTTAAAATACATATATACAAGTTCAGTGTGAATATACTCTCCAGACACTATGATGGGTACAAATGGACACAATAAAGTCCAAAAAGCCAGGAGATCTGAAGCCACTGTACAGTGTATATGATGACAAATTAGCATATACTCATCAAATATATCCAAAAAAGACATTAACAGGTTGCACTAAAACAAGAAAAAGGTGTAATATTGAACAGTTGAAAACTTCTGTAAAGGAAAGTCATACCATGTTCCTGATGAGTATCATAAAATATTGGCGCGATTTGTCGATCTCCAAACTCTTCCGCATGGTTGATCAGGGCTTCTTTCACTGCCTTGTATCCACTCAGGACCACCACTTTATTGGGTCCAAAGTAAACCGTAAACACAGACCCATACTTCTTGGAAAGCTGAATACATTATAAAAACACAGTCCAGTAGGTCAGATTTAATGTAAAAACATGATCCCAAAATAGGTATAGGTCTAATGACATTTAAATAAGATGCAATGAAACAGATTTGTTGGGGATAAGGAGCTAAACTCACCTCACAGAGGGTTTTGTAGGGTCTCTTGAGATCAAGCTGCAACAAGTTGCCAATCACAGGCAGAGGTCTGGGTCCTGGAGGCTCATTCCCTGTTTTCTCTGAGGTGAAACTCCTAAAAACAACATAAAGGACAAGCAACGCAGCAATAGACCCCAACACTGTGGTGGGACTGGAGAAGAGGAATAAAACAAGGTCATCCATAAAAGCCATTTTCTCTGTTGGTGTTCTGACAGCAAGTCAATATGAAACTTGATCACTGACAGTGGTGTCTCAAGTGTAGACTTACTAATCACATGTTCATCCTCTTTCCGCATGTAAGTTACAGCCTCTCGACGTGTCTTTTACGGTGGCTGACAACGGCAAACGCGCCGCAACAGCCAAAACACATGCAAAAGAAAAACGCTGCAACAGAAGTGCGCCAGGACTATGGAAAGACTCCGAACTGAGGGATGGTATGAACAAAGTTTGGCTAAGTTTTACAGAGGCGACATAAAGGGACGTTTTCCATTTATTTCTCTTTAAACACTTGGTCGTCACGTTTTACAGTATTAAAAAAGTATAGTATTGTAAAAGATGATGGCCAAGTGTTTGCCCCCCGTCTCCCATCACTGTATGACACTTTTGATCAAGTAAACAAATGCAGTAGAACATTTTTAGCACGAGAACAATCATCAGTGGACGCTCATTCTGTTGCAATTCAAAACTATAAGCTGCGTTTCACTGCGCAGCCTCCGAAATGAGACGTGACTTATATCACTACGTGTCTCTCTCGCCTCTATAAAAGTTCTTTGTTCATAGCATCCCTCAGTTCGGGGTCCCCCTATGGGCCTGGTGCACTTCCGTTGTGTTTTCTTTCTTTCAGGTGTTTTCGTTGTTGCAACATTTCTTTATTTGCAGACATTTTCGTTGTTGCAGCGCGTTTGCCCTTGTCGGCCACCGTAGTCTTTACATGCCAAGAATCATCCCTTCTCTACGATGGCCGAGAAAAGCTAAAGACAACACAAAACATACACAAAGGGGACATGGTGCACCAGCCAAAACACACATAAAGGGGACATGGTGCAACAGCCAAAACACACATAAAGGGGACATGGTGCACCAGCCAAAACACACATAAAGGGGACATGGTGCACCAGCCAAAACACACATAAAGGGTACAAGGTGCACCAGCCGAAACACATGTAAAGGGGAAAAGGTGCAACAGCTAAAACATACGCAAAAGGACTGTTGGCCTGGCACACTTCATGTGCAACAACAAAGAAACATGACACATTTTGAAACACTTTGTTCAGGGATTCAAATGTTGGCCAATGTAGGAAGGGTTTCTTGTTTTGTTTTGGGGGTTTTGTTTCTGTGTTTTTTACTATACATTTATATGTCCAGGGTTTGTTGTCTTATATTCTGTCCATAGCTATCAATAGGTTTGGCTATTTATTGATATCATTAAAACTGTTTATTTGGTATTATTTCATACAGTAAATGAATATGTAGCTATTAATAATGTACAATTTATTATTACAAAGAAGTAGGTCTTTAAAGACTGTACATGATTTCAGTGAAAAAAGAAGATTACATTTCTTTGGTGCACTACAAATAAGAAGTTATATAATGAATCAAAACACTTATCAAAGTGCAAGTAAACGCGCCAGCATGAGTAAAGGCAAAAATATTTAGGGAATCACGAGTTGTTTTCTAATCAGGCCACCATATCGCTCTCTGATCTGCAGACCAGATTGCAATGACCTACTGCACAAGAGACAGGTCTCAACCAGAGAAGCTTATTTTCAGCCACAATAATGGCTCCAATTCTCACTGGCGACTAACAGCACGCAGTTTGTGAGGCAAAGGAGTGAGGGTGAAACCCACAAGTGGTGTCACATCCAGTTCATCCTCTGAAACTCCAGGTGGAGGAGTGAAACGAAAGCGCTGGAGGAGGGAGGTGATGAAGAGGAAGAGCTCCATTCTGGCCAGACTCTCTCCAATACACATCCTGCGACCTGCAAAACACAAACTGGGTCACGTGTGGGCAACAGTGAAATCCATGAAGTACACTGCAAAAGTTGTGGAATTTTACTGATCTTGTTTTTTGTGAATTATACACTATTCAACAGCTCAATGTGCAAGATTATTAACCCTTTGACTTCCACACTAAGAAATACATTTGCAAAACAATATTTATTAGTAAAATTGTGTTGCTGCCTCTTCATTTAGCAACCTCTCAGGTTTTGTTTGTCGGATTCAGAATCAGGAAGCAGATATACAAGTCAACCAGCCAGTTGACCTGCCCATTTAGGGTAATTTTGGTCCACCTGCTGGTTTATATAAGACATCACAGAGAGTAGAATTTGTTAAAATAACATTTCATTTATTTAACAAATATGTTTCATAACTTTTTAAAATGTTTTTTAAATTGGTTTAAAAACCAATGCAATATATTATCATATATCAACCAACAATGCCCAATGTGTGCCTGATACTATGCCCATAAAATGTGTGACAGTCCATTATTCCTGAAAGACAAAAAGAAAGAAACATCATGGTTACTATTACATTACTACAGCAAATACAAGAATACAACAGTAATACATCTCTTAACAGATGTTCACAGGAGATTCCTAAATTTACCTGTCTACTTAGCTCTGAGTGGTTATGTATGAGTCAAACTGCGTATTGCAAACTGAGTATTTCGACATATCATTATCAAAATGTTTACACAATTGTACAGATTCACACAATATAAATATTGAAGCTGTATCATGTATATTTTTCTTACCTCAACTTTCACATGTAGTCCTTGTCATTCCTGAGGAGATGTGCAGGATCCAGCCACTTTTGGCTTTTTGAACAGCTTTCAGACAATAATATTTCACTACAGCAGCGCCACCCACAGGATATAATCGGTGTTACATACAGTGCTCAATGAAGTGAATGAGGATAAACAGCCCAAGATAGTTTTACAACAATATGGCGGTGAAAAAAAAGGTCAACCACGCGGTTGCAAGGCAAGTCAAAGGGTTAAACTTATTTTAAGTAGATATTTCTTTTCTTTCTTGGTAAGTTTGTGAATCCAAAAGCGAGTGATTTTACATGCATATCCAGCAAAATAACTTTCAGAACTAATTACTCCTGAAATGAGAAATATAATCTGTGTGCTGACTTTAAGAATTATTTACTCAAATTCAGAAGCAAACAAACTGAAGAAGCAGTTATACTCTAGTTTTTAGTTTTGTCTAAATTCATTGCCTAGAGTAAGTGTTTTTTCACTTGATTTAAGATGTATTTTATTTTATAAGGCCTAATGTTTCCCATTCTCTGTGTCTCGTGGATGACAGCATCAGTGTACGGGAGGTTCTTCCTGTCCTCTACTTGGACCTGACGGCTTCCAACCACCCTGTTCAGCTCCTCCTGAACTTTATCTGATTGCACAAAAATAAGAATTTAATTTGAAAAACATGTAACTCAGAGTTCGTGTTATCTGAGACGACCATTCTGGCATGTTTTTGGCACCTTGAATATGAGGGTACTTGGCCATGAAAAGTAGACACCACTGAATGGTACAGTGGGTACGGAAAGTATTCAGACCCCTTTAAATTTTTCACTCTTTGTGTCATTGCAGCCATTTGCCAAAATCAAAAAAGTTCATTTTATTTCTCATTAATGTACACTCAGCACCCCATCTTGACAGAAAAAAACAGAAATGTAGAAATTTTTGCAAATTTATTAAAAAAGAAAAACTGAAATATCACATGGTCATAAGTATTCAGACCCTGTGCTCAGTATTGAGTAGAAGCACCCTTTTGAGCTAGTACAGCCATGAGTCTTCTTGAGAATGATGCATCAAGTTTTTCACACCTGGATTTGGGGATCCTCTGCCATTCTTCCTTGCAGATCCTCTCCAGTTCTGTCAGGTTGGATGGTGAACGTTGGTGGACAGCCATTTTCAGGTCTCTCCAGGGATGCTCAATTGGGTTTAGGTCAGGGTTCTGGCTGGGCCAGTCAAGAACGGTCACAGAGTTGTTCTGAAGCCACCTTTGTTATTTTAGCTGTGTGCTTAGGTTCACTGTCCTGTTGAAAGGTGAACCTTCAGCCCAGTCTGAGGTCCTGAGCACTCTGGAAGAGCTTTTCTTCCAGGATATCTCTGTACTTGGCCACATTCATCTTTCCTTCAATTGCAACCAGTCGTCCTGTCCCTGCAGCTGAAAAACACCCCCACAACATGATGCTCCCACCACCATGTTTCACTGTAGGGATTGTATTGGGCAGGTGATGAGCAGTGCTTGGTTTTCTCCACACATACCGCTTAGAATTAACGCCAAAAAGTTCAATCTTGGTCTCATCAGACCAGAGAATCTTATTTCTCATAGTCTGGGAGTCCTTCATGTGTTTTTTGGCAAACTCTATGCGGGTTTTCATGCACTGAGGAGATGCTTCCGTCGGGCCACTCTGCCATAAAGCGCCTGCAGTGATAGTTGACTTTGTGGAACTTTCTCCCATCTCCCTACTGCATCTCTGGAGCTCAGCCACAGTGATCTTTGGGTTCTTCTTTACCTCTCTCACCAAGGCTCTTCTCCCACAATTGCTCAGTTTGGCTGGACGGCCAGGTCTAGGAAGAGTTCTGGTCATCCCAAACTTTTTCCATTTGAGGATTATGGAGGCCACTGTGCTCTTAGGAACCTTGAGTGCTGCAGAAATTCTTTTGTAACCTTGGCCAGATCTGTGACTTGCCACAATTCTGTCTCTGAGCTCCTTGGGCAGTTCCATCGACCTCATGATTCTCATTTGCTCTGACATGCACTGTGAGCTGTAAGGTCTTATATAGACAGGTGTGTGCCTTTCCTAATCAAGTCCAATCAGTTTAATTAAACACAGCTAGACTCCAATGAAGGAGCAGAACCATCTCAAGGAGAATCAGAAGAAATGGACAGCATGTGAGTTAAATATGAGTGTCACTGCAAAGGGTCTGAATACTTATGACCATGTGATATTTCAGTTTTTCTTTTTTAATAAATTTGCAAAAATTTCTACATTTCTGTTTTTTTCTGTCAAGATGGGGTGCTGAGTGTACATTAATGAGAAATAAAATGAACTTTTTTGATTTTGGCAAATGGCTGCAATGACACAAAGAGTGAAAAATTTAAAGGGGTCTGAATACTTTCCGTACCCACTGTAGTTCCTGTGGTGTCAGATCCAGCTGCAATTAAATTCATCACACTGTAGAGCAGGTTGTCATCATGGTAGTGTAAATTCTTGATGTCAGACTCCTATTGAATCACACAGAAAACAGATAACACTTAATGAGTGTTTGATCTATTGGTAATTTCAGTCTACATGTGGATTCACTGGAGTTCAGTACCTTACCTCCAGATTTTGCTTACGGGTCAGGAATGCATCAACAAAGTATCTGCACAACTCAGGGTTCTGAGTCTGCTTCAGATCCTCTATTATGCCTATAATTTGCTCTTTGCCGTCCTCCGCAAGCTTCATCAAATACCTCCACTTTTTAATACAAGGGCCCAGCCAAGGAAACAGGTTGTAAATCTGTAATAACGCAAAATACAAAACAAACTGTAAAATTCAACATTTGTGAGAGCCATGAACTCACAGCTCACACTAGGCCAGAGACGGGCTGCACCCTGGACAGATCACTAGTCTTTTACAGGGTTGACACTAAAAGACAGACAAACACTTCCACCCACAGGTAATTCAGAGTCATCCTAAACCCAATCTGAATGTCTGTAGAGTGTGGGAGGAAGCCAGAGCACCCAGAGAAAACCCACAAAACATACAAACTCCACACAGAAAATTCCCGGGCTCGAATAGGAATGGAACCTTATTGCTGTGAGGTGTCAGTGCACAGCATTGAATGAATTTCTGGTGCTTGTACTTGAATATTATATTAAATGTTTGGCCAAATTGTAAAAATGTATACATTAACTTCATGAAAGTATTAATTCAGTTTGGCTCTGTAAAATAAAGCTTTACAATTTAATGGACTATCACAGCAGTATATTTAATTTCCTAAGCCATAGGTAAACATGTTCTTAATATACAGAGGAATGTACATTTTTTTGATATAGTCATGTCCTGTTTACAGTACCAGGATGGATGTTGTTCCAGTCAGATGGATGGACTCCCGGTTTCTTTTCATCATAGCTTGAAATGCGGGGTCTTGGTATTCAAACCGCTTTCCAAACATGATCACTGATATTATGTTTGAGGCTGCGTAATCAATTATCTTGGCGTTGCTGAAAGCTTTACCTGGAAGAAACAGAGTTGTGGACATGAGTTTGACAAAAACTACATATGAATTAACAACAAATGTTTTGACCCAGTGTTAGTGTTTTTATTAAACTAGTGCAGTTATTATCATCAATCAGTAACAAATCCTACAATTAAAGTTTTACATAGATTAGAATGTATTAGACTTCTGTATAATTATTTTACCATGTACTGTTTAATTTTGGTAAATTACTCTGCTGTTAAATTTGAATTATTGGCGTTGTACCCATGGGTGCTGATGTGTATATAAATCTGTGTAGTACTTTATGTTACCTTCTTGTTTTTCAAATTCTTCAATCAGGTAGTGACATTCCTCAATGATTTTCCCTTCACTTAACCTCTTGCCCATCCCAAAATCTCTCAGTGTCGTTAGAGCAAAGCGCCTCATTTCTTTCCACCTCTCACCGTTGGAAAATAGTATGCCTGGAAACAAAAGTGGTCGACCTGCTTTAATGAGCACAAAAACAAATCAAAGAAAACTCCCAAAACATTTTCTTACCAAATTCTTTGCTGAAATCATGAAATACGGGTGTGACCTCTCTGTCTCCAAACTCTTCGGCATGGTTTACCAGAGCCTGCTTGACGGTCCTGTATCCTGCCAGGACCACCACCTTCTTAAGTCCAAAGTAGACTGTGAACACTGGGCCATATTTTTTGGACAGCTAAAAACATAGAGGCAGGTAAAAGTGTGAGTCACAGCACCAGATAAAAAATTACTGAAGCACAATGAACATGTTTGTGTATGTAACTTATATACTCAAATAAAAATCAGTACGTTCCTGTCAGAGCAATAGAAAGACAGACAACACATTTCTCACATCAAAGAGCGAGCTGTCGAGTCTCTTCAAATCCACATGAAGCAGGTTACCAAGCAGGACAAGAGGTTTGGGACCTGGAGGCTCCCTCCTCTTTTTTTTGGAGCTGAAGTTGGAGTGAAGAAAGAGGAAGACGAGAAGGCACAAGGTGGCCCAAAATAGGGAGGACTGGAAAAGAACTTCCAACATGATCGTACAGACACCTGACAGCTGCCCTCACTGGGAGTCTGAAGAGCTCTTCACTCAAATCAAAGGAACCTGCGAGGCAGCCACAGCTTTCTATTATGTCTTGGTTTCAAATTTGTGCAGATATATGGGAGTTTGCATTTGGGCAGAACTATCAACAGCGCATTTAAAAGCTTATACTGGTGAACATAGAAACCTGTTCTCCTGCTTTGTCTGCAGGAGGCAAACACAGCACAAAGCTGTTCTGTGGGCTACACTTGACAAAAACTAAAGCCGCAATCAGAAATAATGTAGCTACAATGCTGATCTTTAAATTTTATTGGCTAAAGACATTTTTCAAGAGACGCCAGACCTTCAGACATAACACAACCACCTCTCTCACTCAGGCAATGTTTTCAGGTAAAGTGGAACAGCCATCCTTGTATTTAAAACTTGTCATTTCTAATGTCTATCCAAGATATTCACAACAGAATAATAAGAAACATTCATACTCATAACTATTATATTGTTAATATAAAAAATGTTAAGGTTAATATAAAATACAAAGTCTTTGTAACATGACCTTATCTGATAAAACCATAAAAGTATCTTATGTGTCAGTTGCCTTTAGGCCTACAGTCAAAGTACTACCAGGTCTTAGTCCTGATTAAGCAACCATCTCATTTTCATTATTTTCTCAACAAAACATTTCAGAAATTTTATATTTGCCTTGTGTGCAAACAGGAATGTCACAAAAACTGGGCAAGGACTCTCTGCACATCAGCCTTACCAACTGTATCCACACTCTGAAAGACATTTACACATCTATTGTTAATGTAAGCAGAATGATTACTTTATTTTTTGATAAGTCCTGGATGAACTGGGCTGCAGTGACTGAACAAACTGCAGCCTATACAAAAACCTAAATAGCCTTCAAGTTAGGAAATGAATGTCAACCACTGCAGCAGTTAATCAGAAATATTTTGCTTATGAAATCATCTTTTCTTTACAATGTAATCACCTGAGTATCCTCTTTTACAACTCAAGTGTCTTGAGATGATTGCATTGTGATTTGGGGCTATACAAATACAATTGAATTGACTTGAATTAAGTAGCATTACGTTAGAGAGACAACCTATGAAAATGCAAATACAAAATAATGGTATATAATGAAGGAATAACATTGCTGCTCCAGCTCTCTTTCTCATTAGCGACTGACAGCACACAACTCATGAGGAGAAGGGGTGAGCGTGAAGCCAACAGCTGGTGTCAGATCCAGTTCATCCTCCGTGACTCCAGGTGGAGGAGTGAAGCGAAAATGCTGGAGGAGAGAGGTGAAGAAAAGGAAGAGCTCCATCTTTGCCAAACTCTCTCCCAGACACACTCTGCGACCTGCAAAGACAAAATGTTGCAAAACTGGATTATGTCTGCACAAATGCTAATAATATCTGCCTAAAAGACTAAAAAATACAACAAAGACTTTATACCTGCAGAAAAGGGGATGAAAGCATCTCTACGGCAAAATTTACCATCCTTATCAAGGAAGTGAGAAGGGTTGAAAGTGTGTGGGGTCTCCCATTCGCTCTCATCATAGAGGACAGAAGTAAGAAGAGGAAACACTGTAGTCCCCTGTAGTCAAGACAACAGAACAGCTAAAGTCTCACAATGACACTTGGACAGTTGGATAAAACCACAAAAACATTTCCCAAATAATCATCTGGAGCAGTACTGACAAAAGTTAACCTTTTTGATAAAGTGGCCCTGAAACATGACATCTCTGCTGGTTTTGTGAGGAACGGCCATGGGGACAATGTTAGCCAGTCTCTGTGTCTCATGGATGACAGCATCAGTGTAAGGAAGGTTTTTCCGGTCATCTACACGGATCTGACGGTTTCCGACCACCGTGGTCAGCTCCTCCTGGACCTGGTCTGCAGACACAGAACAAGCAATGAACATTCTTTGTTGATCATTCAAATATTACAAAGGTCTTTATTTTTTCGAGAACCTTTATATGTCTGTATCATTTAAATATTGCTTGAACAATTGTTCATCCTGCTCTATAGCACCTCCCTTCCAATTCTTCAAACTTGACGTGTGACCCACATCTCCACAGCTACATGTGTTCTCATCTGACTCTGTGTGTACAGATGTTCTTACCCTGTATATGTGGATATTTGGCCATAAGCAGCAAACCCCATCTCAGTGTAGCTGCTGTGGTATCAGTGCCAGCACCAAACAGGTCGGTCACAGTAAATATCAGATTTTTCTCATTGTAGTGACTGTCCATGGTACAAGAGTCCTAGGAGGAAGAACACCCGAAGAACATTAGAAATACAGGAAAGCAACATTGCTGATCAACAATGTTCAGATGGAAAATATAAAACATGACACTTTACCTCATCTTTCTGCTTCCGAGTCAAAAAACAGTCCACCAGCCCCCTGCATATGTGAGCGTTAAGTGTCTCTCTCAGATTATTGATTAAATCCTTAACATCTCTACTATTCGTTTCAATATTTCTTAATACCAGCTGCCGGTTTTTTACCCAGCCAACCAGTTGGGGAAACATGTTGTAAACCTGTACCACATCAGTAAAAAGAACATTGTTTAATAAAGATGAATGTGCACCAAACAACAAACCATGTAGACTTTATAAATTAAACATGTACACACTTAACAGGAAATTTTAATGTGGTTTTTCAAAGCCTTGGAATCTCTGTCTGCAATAATATTCCCATTGTTAGTCTTCTTATTAAATAATATTTACCTGGATTGATGCAGACCCTAAAACGCATATGTTTTCATTGGCTCTTCTCACCATGTTTTGGAATCGGGGGTCAGTGTATTCGAATCTGCTTCCATACACGATAGAAGAGATAATATTGGATGCAGCGTAATTCAATGGGCGTGTTGTATCAACTGGTTTACCTGCAAAAAGACATGAGAAACTGCATCCAGGAGAAGGTAACTACAGTTGTAAGTTAGTACACACTGTACATTAAACTGCAATCTTCTACTATTAAAACATCTTTCTATTTGATAACTGGGTGTCCTGATCATAACAGCCCTTGTGAAAGAAATGTGAGCAGTAATATAAATGTTTAGTTGTTTTCATGTCTTGTATCAACTCTATACCTTCATGCTTTTCAAATATCTGGATCAGATGGATGCATTCCTCTAAGATTTTATCCTCAGCTATTCTCTTGCCCATCCCAAAATCTCTGAGGGTGGTGATGGCAAACCGTCTCATCTGTTTCCATGATTCTCCATTGGCAAACAATATTCCTATATACATCACATGCAAGTTAAAATACATATATACAAGTTCAGTGTGAATATATTGTTAGCATATATATTATTACCATATATAGTGGCTTCAGAAAGAATCAATTACCTTTTGCACATTATTATGTGGTAAATTCCATTTTAAAATTGACATTTTGCCATCAGTATATACCCTGGAACTGATATGACAAAGATTATTTTGCAAATTTATTTAAAAGTTTAATCTTGCCCACTGGAGGCCATCTGTGGCAGACTGGATTGACTGGAAACAGTTTAGAAAGGGCCAAAAAAAAACAATTACATGACACACTAGCGCTGAAGCATTTAGCCTGACGGGCTAAAGTAAAGCCAAGACTGGCTAAATGCCTCAGGGTAACACACACCTGTGTTTGACTTTTAATAAATGGGCCAACAGTCACTTGCATAAACTGTAAATAGACCAATGCAAAAACAATCATAGGCCATTTAACCACCCACTAAGTGGGAAAACCATCAATGAATTTATTGCAGTATCGACATGGAGAAATATAGACAGGGGAGACATCTTGTCAAGGAGTATCATGTAACACACCAGGGTGCTGTGATACCAATCTGCTTGCAAGACATTTGTCCTTCTACAAAAATGAATGGAATATTTTGGGTTTGGAAGAGTTTATCTCCAGACACTATGATGGGTACAAATGGACACAATAAAGTGCAAAAAGCCAGGAGATCTGAAGCCACTGTACAGTGTATATGATGACAAATTAGTATATACTCATCAAATATATCCAAAAAAGACATTAACAGGTTGCACTAAAACAAGAAAAAGGTGTAATATTGAACAGTTGAAAACTTCTGTAAAGGAAAGTCATACCATGTCCCTGATTAATATCATAAAATATAGGCGCAACATGTCGATCTCCAAACTCTTCCGCATGGTTGATCAGGGCTTCTTTCACTGCCTTGTATCCACTCAGGACCACCACTTTATTGGGTCCAAAGTAAACCGTAAACACAGACCCATACTTCTTGGAAAGCTGAATACATTATAAAAACACAGTCCAGTAGGTCAGATTTAATGTAAAAACATGATCCCAAAATAGGTATAGGTCCAATGACATTTAAATAAGATGCAATGAAACAGATTTGTTGGGGATAAGGAGCTAAACTCACCTCACAGAGGGTTTTGAAGGGTCTCTTGAGATCAAGCTGTAACAAGTTGCCAATCACAGGCAGAGGTCTGGGTCCTGGAGGCTCATTCCCTGTTTCCTCTGAGGTGAAACTCCTAAAAACAACATAAAGGACAAGCAATGCAGCAATAGACCCCAACACTGTGGTGGGACTGGAGAAGAGGAATAAAACAAGGTCATCCATAAAAGCCATTTTCTCTGTTGGTGTTCTGACAGCAAGTCAATATGAAACTTGATCACTGACAGTGGTGTCTCAAGTGTAGACTTACTAATCACATGTTCATCCTCTTTCCGCATGTAAGAAAGTTACACCCTCTCGACATGTCTTTACATGCCAACATGCCAACATCCATCCCTTCTCACCATGTTTATTAATCAGCAGTCAGTGTTCAAATCTGCTTCCATATGCAATAGCTGAGATAATACATCATTGTTCTGCTGCCGAGGAGGCCACGGTGTCTACACACCCGAAAGCAGCACAACATTACTTTTTTACACACCCTCTCTTAATGTATACAGACACAGTAATTAAATGTGTTTATGTGCAGTGTTCACCAAAGAGTTTAATCATTAATCACTGGCTGCAAAAAGATGGAAAACAACTGAAGCAACAACAAAGAAACATGAAACATTTTGAAACACTTTGTTCAGGGATTCAAATGTTGGCCAATGTAGGAAGGGTTTCTTGTTTTGTTTTGGGGGTTTTGTTTCTGTGTTTTTTACTATACATTTATATGTCCAGGGTTTGTTGTCTTATATTCTGTCCATAGCTATCAATAGGTTTGGCTATTTATTGATATCATTAAAACTGTTTATTTGGTATTATTTCATACAGTAAATGAATATCTAGCTATTAATAATGTACAATTTATTATTACAAAGAAGTAGGTCTTTAAAGATTGTACATGATTTCAGTGAAAAAAGAAGATTACATTTCTTTGGTGCACTACAAATAAGAAGTTATATAATGAATCAAAACACTTATCAAAGTGCAAGTAAACGCGCCAGCATGAGTAAAGGCAAAAATATTTAGGGAATCACGAGTTGTTTTCTAATCAGGCCACCATATCGCTCTCTGATCTGCAGACCAGATTGCAATGACCTACTGCACAAGAGACAGGTCTCAACCAGAGAAGCTTATTTTCAGCCACAATAATGGCTCCAATTCTCACTGGCGACTAACAGCACGCAGTTTGTGAGGCAAAGGAGTGAGGGTGAAACCCACAAGTGGTGTCACATCCAGTTCATCCTCTGAAACTCCAGGTGGAGGAGTGAAACGAAAGCGCTGGAGGAGGGAGGTGATGAAGAGGAAGAGCTCCATTCTGGCCAGACTCTCTCCAATACACATCCTGCGACCTGCAAAACACAAACTGGGTCACGTGTGGGCAACAGTGAAATCCATGAAGTACACTGCAAAAGTTGTGGAATTTTACTGATCTTGTTTTTTGTGAATTATACACTATTCAACAGCTCAATGTGCAAGATTATTAACCCTTTGACTTCCACACTAAGAAATACATTTGCAAAACAATATTTATTAGTAAAATTGTGTTGCTGCCTCTTCATTTAGCAACCTCTCAGGTTTTGTTTGTCAGATTACTCAATCAGGAAGCAGATATGCAAGTCAACCAACCAGTTGACCTGCCCATTTAGGGTAATTTTGGTCCACCTGCTGGTTTATATAAGACATCACAGAGAGTAGAATTTGTTAAAATAACATTTCATTTATTTAACAAATATGTTTCATAACTTTTTAAAATGTTTTTTAAATTGGTTTAAAAACCAATGCAATATATTATCATATATCAACCAACAATGCCCAATGTGTGCCTGATACTATGCCCATAAAATGTGTGACAGTCCATTATTCCTGAAAGACAAAAAGAAAGAAACATCATGGTTACTATTACATTACTACAGCAAATACAAGAATACAACAGTAATACATCTCTTAACAGATGTTCACAGGAGATTCCTAAATTTACCTGTCTACTTAGCTCTGAGTGGTTATGTATGAGTCAAACTGCGTATTGCAAACTGAGTATTTCGACATATCATTATCAAAATGTTTACACAATTGTACAGATTCATACAATATAAATATTGAAGCTGTATCATGTATATTTTTCTTACCTCAACTTTCACATGTAGTCCTTGTCATTCCTGAGGAGATGTGCAGGATCCAGCCACTTTTGGCTTTTTGAACAGCTTTCAGACAATAATATTTCACTACAGCAGCGCCACCCACAGGATATAATCGGTGTTACATACAGTGCTCAATGAAGTGAATGAGGATAAACAGCCCAAGATAGTTTTACAACAATATGGCGGTGAAAAAAAAGGTCAACCACGCGGTTGCAAGGCAAGTCAAAGGGTTAAACTTATTTTAAGTAGATATTTCTTTTCTTTCTTGGTAAGTTTATGAATCCAAAAGCGAGTGATTTTACATGCATATCCAGCAAAATAACTTTCAGAACTAATTACTCCTGAAATGAGAAATATAATCTGTGTGCTGACTTTAAGAATTATTTACTCAAATTCAGAAGCAAACAAACTGAAGAAGCAGTTATACTCTAGTTTTTAGTTTTGTCTAAATTCATTGCCTAGAGTAAGTGTTTTTTCACTTGATTTAAGATGTATTTTATTTTATAAGGCCTAGATTTTTTTTCTTATATCAAGAAATCTTATCAAGTAAAAGTCACTTGCTGCACTTACAGACAATCTGACTTGTTCTTAGTCTGTTTCTTCTCAAAACAAGTGTATTTTTCTAGTATTAAGAGGACGTGTTTTTGCAGTGTAAAAGAACAAAAGCCTAAAAAAGTTATACCTGCTGAGAAGGGCATGAAGACATCACTCCTGATAAACCTGCCCTCTCTATCCAGGAAGTGAGAAGGGTTAAAAGTGTTTGGGGTCTCCCACTCGCTCTCATCAAACAGTACAGAGGTAAGAAGAGGAAACACTGTAGTCCCCTGTATGCAAAAGAGGAAAATTATAACTTATAGGTTTTCGAACAAACACTTTACAAGGAGGAACACATCCAACAGTCCTCTGACCTTTTCGATGAAGTATCCTTGGAACGTGACATCTTGGCTGGTTTTGTGTGGAAGGGCCATGGGGACAATGTTTCCCATTCTCTGTGTCTCGTGGATGACAGCATCAGTGTACGGGAGGTTCTTCCTGTCCTCTACTTGGACCTGACGGCTTCCAACCACCCTGTTCAGCTCCTCCTGAACTTTATCTGATTGCACAAAAATAAGAATTTAATTTGAAAAACATGTAACTCAGAGTTCGTGTTATCTGAGACGACCATTCTGGCATGTTTTTGGCACCTTGAATATGAGGGTACTTGGCCATGAAAAGTAGACACCACTGAATGGTACAGTGGGTACGGAAAGTATTCAGACCCCTTTAAATTTTTCACTCTTTGTGTCATTGCAGCCATTTGCCAAAATCAAAAAAGTTCATTTTATTTCTCATTAATGTACACTCAGCACCCCATCTTGACAGAAAAAAACAGAAATGTAGAAATTTTTGCAAATTTATTAAAAAAGAAAAACTGAAATATCACATGGTCATAAGTATTCAGACCCTGTGCTCAGTATTGAGTAGAAGCACCCTTTTGAGCTAGTACAGCCATGAGTCTTCTTGAGAATGATGCATCAAGTTTTTCACACCTGGATTTGGGGATCCTCTGCCATTCTTCCTTGCAGATCCTCTCCAGTTCTGTCAGGTTGGATGGTGAACGTTGGTGGACAGCCATTTTCAGGTCTCTCCAGGGATGCTCAATTGGGTTTAGGTCAGGGTTCTGGCTGGGCCAGTCAAGAACGGTCACAGAGTTGTTCTGAAGCCACCTTTGTTATTTTAGCTGTGTGCTTAGGTTCACTGTCCTGTTGAAAGGTGAACCTTCAGCCCAGTCTGAGGTCCTGAGCACTCTGGAAGAGCTTTTCTTCCAGGATATCTCTGTACTTGGCCACATTCATCTTTCCTTCAATTGCAACCAGTCGTCCTGTCCCTGCAGCTGAAAAACACCCCCACAACATGATGCTCCCACCACCATGTTTCACTGTAGGGATTGTATTGGGCAGGTGATGAGCAGTGCTTGGTTTTCTCCACACATACCGCTTAGAATTAACGCCAAAAAGTTCAATCTTGGTCTCATCAGACCAGAGAATCTTATTTCTCATAGTCTGGGAGTCCTTCATGTGTTTTTTGGCAAACTCTATGCGGGTTTTCATGCACTGAGGAGATGCTTCCGTCGGGCCACTCTGCCATAAAGCGCCTGCAGTGATAGTTGACTTTGTGGAACTTTCTCCCATCTCCCTACTGCATCTCTGGAGTTCAGCCACAGTGATCTTTGGGTTCTTCTTTACCTCTCTCACCAAGGCTCTTCTCCCACAATTGCTCAGTTTGGCTGGACGGCCAGGTCTAGGAAGAGTTCTGGTCATCCCAAACTTTTTCCATTTGAGGATTATGGAGGCCACTGTGCTCTTAGGAACCTTGAGTGCTGCAGAAATTCTTTTGTAACCTTGGCCAGATCTGTGACTTGCCACAATTCTGTCTCTGAGCTCCTTGGGCAGTTCCATCGACCTCATGATTCTCATTTGCTCTGACATGCACTGTGAGCTGTAAGGTCTTATATAGACAGGTGTGTGCCTTTCCTAATCAAGTCCAATCAGTTTAATTAAACACAGCTAGACTCCAATGAAGGAGCAGAACCATCTCAAGGAGAATCAGAAGAAATGGACAGCATGTGAGTTAAATATGAGTGTCACTGCAAAGGGTCTGAATACTTATGACCATGTGATATTTCAGTTTTTCTTTTTTAATAAATTTGCAAAAATTTCTACATTTCTGTTTTTTTCTGTCAAGATGGGGTGCTGAGTGTACATTAATGAGAAATAAAATGAACTTTTTTGATTTTGGCAAATGGCTGCAATGACACAAAGAGTGAAAAATTTAAAGGGGTCTGAATACTTTCCGTACCCACTGTAGTTCCTGTGGTGTCAGATCCAGCTGCAATTAAATTCATCACACTGTAGAGCAGGTTGTCATCATGGTAGTGTAAATTCTTGATGTCAGACTCCTATTGAATCACACAGAAAACAGATAACACTTAATGAGTGTTTGATCTATTGGTAATTTCAGTCTACATGTGGATTCACTGGAGTTCAGTACCTTACCTCCAGATTTTGCTTACGGGTCAGGAATGCATCAACAAAGTATCTGCACAACTCAGGGTTCTGAGTCTGCTTCAGATCCTCTATTATGCCTATAATTTGCTCTTTGCCGTCCTCCGCAAGCTTCATCAAATACCTCCACTTTTTAATACAAGGGCCCAGCCAAGGAAACAGGTTGTAAATCTGTAATAACGCAAAATACAAAACAAACTGTAAAATTCAACATTTGTGAGAGCCATGAACTCACAGCTCACACTAGGCCAGAGACGGGCTGCACCCTGGACAGATCACTAGTCTTTTACAGGGTTGACACTAAAAGACAGACAAACACTTCCACCCACAGGTAATTCAGAGTCATCCTAAACCCAATCTGAATGTCTGTAGAGTGTGGGAGGAAGCCAGAGCACCCAGAGAAAACCCACAAAACATACAAACTCCACACAGAAAATTCCCGGGCTCGAATAGGAATGGAACCTTATTGCTGTGAGGTGTCAGTGCACAGCATTGAATGAATTTCTGGTGCTTGTACTTGAATATTATATTAAATGTTTGGCCAAATTGTAAAAATGTATACATTAACTTCATGAAAGTATTAATTCAGTTTGGCTCTGTAAAATAAAGCTTTACAATTTAATGGACTATCACAGCAGTATATTTAATTTCCTAAGCCATAGGTTAACATGTTCTTAATATACAGAGGAATGTACATTTTTTTGATATAGTCATGTCCTGTTTACAGTACCAGGATGGATGTTGTTCCAGTCAGATGGATGGACTCCCGGTTTCTTTTCATCATAGCTTGAAATGCGGGGTCTTGGTATTCAAACCGCTTTCCAAACATGATCACTGATATTATGTTTGAGGCTGCGTAATCAATTATCTTGGCGTTGTTGAAAGCTTTACCTGGAAGAAACAGAGTTGTGGACATGAGTTTGACAAAAACTACATATGAGTTAACAACAAATGTTTTGACCCAGTGTTAGTGTTTTTTTAATTAGTGCAGTTATTATCATCAATCAGTAACAAATCCTACAATTAAAGTTTTACATAAATTAGAATGTATTAGACTTCTGTATAATTATTTTACCATGTACTGTTTAATTTGGGTAAATAACTCAACTGTTAAATTGAAATTATTGGCTTTGTACCCATGGGTGCTGATGTGTATATAAATCTGTGTAGTACTTTATGTTACCTTCTTGTTTTTCAAATTCTTCAATCAGGTAGTGACATTCCTCAATGATTTTCCCTTCACTTAACCTCTTGCCCATCCCAAAATCTCTCAGTGTCGTTAGAGCAAAGCGCCTCATTTCTTTCCACCTCTCACCGTTGGAAAATAGTATGCCTGGAAACAAAAGTGGTCGACCTGCTTTAATGAGCACAAAAACAAATCAAAGAAAACTCCCAAAACATTTTCTTACCAAATTCTTTGCTGAAATCATGAAATACGGGTGTGACCTCTCTGTCTCCAAACTCTTCGGCATGGTTTACCAGAGCCTGCTTGACGGTCCTGTATCCTGCCAGGACCACCACCTTCTTAAGTCCAAAGTAGACTGTGAACACTGGGCCATATTTTTTGGACAGCTAAAAACATAGAGGCAGGTAAAAGTGTGAGTCACAGCACCAGATAAAAAATTACTGAAGCACAATGAACATGTTTGTGTATGTAACTTATATACTCAAATAAAAATCAATACGTTCCTGTCAGAGCAATAGAAAGACAGACAACACATTTCTCACATCAAAGAGCGAGCTGTCGAGTCTCTTCAAATCCACATGAAGCAGGTTACCAAGCAGGACAAGAGGTTTGGGACCTGGAGGCTCCCTCCTCTTTTTTTTGGAGCTGAAGTTGGAGTGAAGAAAGAGGAAGACGAGAAGGCACAAGGTGGCCCAAAATAGGGAGGACTGGAAAAGAACTTCCAACATGATCGTACAGACACCTGACAGCTGCCCTCACTGGGAGTCTGAAGAGCTCTTCACTCAAATCAAAGGAACCTGCGAGGCAGCCACAGCTTTCTATTATGTCTTGGTTTCAAATTTGTGCAGATATATGGAAGTTTGCATTTGGGCGGATCTATCAACCAAGAGTTGGTACTGTAGGAACAAGCATTCAAATCCTCTATTCCACGGGTTCGTTTAATCGATGATGCTGGAGAAGATATTCTCGGTCCAATTGATCATATTTTTTAAACATTCACTGAATAAAGCATTGCAGAGCTCTGGGTCAGACTGTCCCTACCACCAACAGCATTCTCTGTCAGTTTATGAAGTCTGACTGCCTGACTCTCCCTCGACCCAGTATTCTATACATTGAGAATGGTATGCAAGGTCTCAAGTTTCTCCTTCGCGCTGATTGGTCCATGCTGAGGAATTTCCCAACTGCTGTCGTGTCTCTTCCAGCGACGTTGGGCGTTGTCCCTGATACCGAGACACACAACTCACACAACACAAACAACATCCTGTTGCATCTACAACTACTGCTATATAATACTCTACTTCTCTAAATCCCCTTTGACCTTTTACACTCACTTTGTCATACTATAACCTAAACTGATTCATTTATATTGCAACTGATTCATTTGTGTTGTAATCATCAAACAGGCCTTTATTTAATCCCAACAGTACCTCCTTACAGAAAGACCTTGGCCAGTCACATCCTGAATCATACTAACGACATGTTTCTCCTCTCTTGAGTAGGTGTGAATGAGCTCATGTGCCAGCCAATCACAGATCATGGAAAACTGTACATGTGATTCAAATGCAAAGTTTGGAAAGTGCAGGCATGAATTTCTAAGCAGCAAGTGAAAACAAAGACATACAAATGGTAATTGAACCATTAAGGGGTACAGCGCATTTAAAAGCTTATACTGGTGAACATAGAAACCTGTTCTCCTGCTTTGTCTGCAGGAGACAAACACAACACAAAGCTGTTCTGTGGGCTACACTTGACAAAGACTAAAGCTGCAATCAGAAATAATGTATCTACAATGCTGATCTTTAAATTTGTTAGAGAAGACAGTTTGTTAGATTTTATCAAAATCTCATCCCATCAGTAACCCTAATCATTGAAGCGCTTCAAATTTTCAATATGTCAGATTGGAAGGATTGGAAAGATTCTGAGTTCTTGGATCAGTAAGTCATTAGCTGAACATTGTTAAAACACGTAGGATGCCTTTTACAACCCAGATGAGATACAGCCAATTTTATCAGGACAGGGCAATAAACTGAAAATATCATTTAATTTTATGAATGAAGTCATAAAATGTTTTCCTTAAATTGCAGCCAGATTGTGCAACCTGACAAAACAGACTGAAACGTTATAACTAAGGCTTATATAATATAATTATATCCTTAAACCTGAGTCTGGTTTGAAAATGAATGAGGCAAGTGATTTTCATGATTGACTCTAAACATTTCTACATTTTCTTAAATAATTTTGCTCAAATTCTAGTGCACTGCCTTTGGTGGTCATTGCACAATCAACAGGTTGAGTGAATTCAGGTAGAAGGGACACTTTTTGGTAGATGCTTCAGTAGACTTTCAAAAAAACTGCTAACTTACTGAAATTATGTGAAGTTAACATTTTTATTGCATTTTATTTTATTGGCTAAAGACATTTTTCAAGAGACGACAGACCTTCAGACATAACACAACCACCTCTCTCACTCAGGCAATGTTTTCAGGTAAAGTGGAACAGCCATCCTTATATTTAAAACTTGTCATTTCTAATGTCTATCCAACATATTCACAACAGAATAATAAGAAACATTCATATTCATAACTATTATATTCTTAATATAAAAAATGTTAAGGTTAATATAAAATACAAAGTCTTTGTAACATGACCTTATCTGATAAAACCATAAAAGTATCTTATGTGTCAGTTGCCTTTAGGCCTACAGTCAAAGTACTACCAGGTCTTAGTCCTGATTAAGCAACCATCTCATTTTCATTATTTTCTCAACAAAACATTTCTGAAATTTTATATTTGCCTTGTGTGCAAACAGGAATGTCACAAAAACTGGGCAAGGACTCTCTGCACATCAGCCTTACCAACTGTATCCACACTCTGAAAGACATTTACACATCTATTGTTAATGTAAGCAGAATGATTACTTTATTTTTTGATAAGTCCTGGATGAACTGGGCTGCAGTGACTGAACAAACTGCAGCCTATACAAAAACCTAAATAGCCTTCAAGTTAGAAAATGAATGTCAACCACTGCAGCAGTTAATCAGAAATATTTTGCTTATGAAATCATCTTTTCTTTACAATGTAATCACCTGAGTATCCTCTTTTACAACTCAAGTGTCTTGAGATGATTGTATTGTGATTTGGGGCTATACAAATACAATTGAATTGAATTGAATTAAGTAGCATTACGTTAGAGAGACAACCTATGAAAATGCAAATACAAAATAATGGTGGATAGTGAAGGAATAACATTGCTGCTCCAGCTCTCTTTCTCATTAGCGACTGACAGCACACAACTCATGAGGAGAAGGATTGAGCGTGAAGCCAACAGCTGGTGTCAGATCCAGTTCATCCTCCGTGACTCCAGGTGGAGGAGTGAAGCGAAAATGCTGGAGGAGAGAGGTGAAGAAAAGGAAGAGCTCCATCTTTGCCAAACTCTCTCCCAGACACACTCTGCGACCTGCAAAGACAAAATGTTGCAAAACTGGATTATGTCTGCACAAATGCTAATTATATCTGCCTAAAAGACTAAAAAATACAACAAAGACTTTATACCTGCAGAAAAGGGGATGAAAGCATCTCTACGGCAAAATTTACCATCCTTATCAAGGAAGTGAGAAGGGTTGAAAGTGTGTGGGGTCTCCCATTCGCTCTCATCATAGAGGACAGAAGTAAGAAGAGGAAACACTGTAGTCCCCTGTAGTCAAGACAACAGAACAGCTAAAGTCTCACAATGACACTTGGACAATTGGATAAAACCACAAAAACATTTCCCAAATAATCTTGTGGAGCAGTACTGACAAAAGTTAACCTTTTTGATAAAGTGGCCCTGAAACGTGACATCTCTGCTGGTTTTGTGAGGAATGGCCATGGGGACAATGTTAGCCAGTCTCTGTGTCTCATGGATGACAGCATCAGTGTAAGGAAGGTTTTTCCGGTCATCTACATGGATCTGACGGTTTCCGACCACCGTGGTCAGCTCCTCCTGGACCTGGTCTGCAGACACAGAACAAGCAATGAACATTCTTTGTTGATCATTCAAATATTACAAAGGTCTTTATTTTTTCGAGAACCTTTATATGTCTGTATCATTTAAATATTGTTTGAACAATTGTTCATCCTGCTCTATAGCACCTCCCTTCCAATTCTTCAAACTTGACGTGTGACCTACATCTCCACAGCTACATGTGTTCTCATCTGACTCTGTGTGTACAGATGTTCTTACCCTGTATATGTGGATATTTGGCCATAAGCAGCAAACCCCATCTCAGTGTAGCTGCTGTGGTATCAGTGCCAGCACCAAACAGGTTGGTCACAGTAAATATCAGATTTTTCTCATTGTAGTGACTGTCCATGATACAAGAGTCCTAGGAGGAAGAACACCCGAAGAACATTAGAAATACAGGAAAGCAACATTGCTGATCAACAATGTTCAGATGGAAAATATAAAACATGACACTTTACCTCGTCTTTCTGCTTCCGAGTCAAAAAACAGTCCACCAGCCCCCTGCATATGTGAGCGTTAAGTGTCTCTCTCAGATTATTGATTAAATCCTTAACATCTCTACTATTCATTTCAACATTTCTTAATACCAGCTGCCGGTTTTTTACCCAGCCAACCAGTTGGGGAAACATGTTGTAAACCTGTACCACATCAGTAAAAAGAACATTGTTTAATAAAGATGAATGTGCACCAAACAACAAACCATGTAGGTTTTATAAATTAAACGTACACACTTAACAGGACATTTTAATGTGGTTTTCAAATCCTTAGAATCTCTGTCTGCAATAATATTACCATTGTTAGTCTTCTTATTAAATAATATTTACCTGGATTGATGCAGACCCTGTGACGCGTATGATTTCATTGGCTCTTCTCACCATGTTTTGGAATCGGGGGTCAGTGTATTCGAATCTGCTTCCATACACGATAGAAGAGATAATATTGGATGTAGCGTAATTCAATGGGCGTGTTGTATCAACTGGTTTACCTGCAAAAAGACATGAGAAACTGCATCCAGGAGAAGGTAACTACAGTTGTAAGTTAGTACACACTGTACATTAAACTGCAATCTTCTACTATTAAAACAAGCTTCACTGTGAATTACATTGACTACATAAATAAACAACTATAAAGTATGTGATGGGTTGAACAGAACATCTTTCTATTTGATAACTGGGTGTCCTGATCATAACAGCCCTTGTGAAAGAAATGTGAGCAGTAATATAAAAGTTTAGTTGTTTTCATGTGTTGTATCAACTCTATACCTTCATGCTTTTCAAATATCTGGATCAGATGGATGCATTCCTCTAAGATTTTATCCTCAGCTATTCTCTTGCCCATCCCAAAATCTCTGAGGGTGGTGATGGCAAACCGTCTCATCTCTTTCCATGATTCTCCATTGGCAAACACTATTCCTATATACATCACATGCAAGTTAAAATACATATATACAAGTTCAGTGTGAATATATTGTTAGCATATATATTATTACCATATATAATAATAATAATAATACATTTTATTTCATGGCGCCTTTCAAAGTCTCAAGGTCACCTTACAGATAGAAAAGGAAGCATACAGCATGATATACATAGAGTGCATTAAAACAACAGTAACAAGAATACATAAACGGCGGGAGAGAATGTAAAGGCAAAAGCGTGGATTATCTAGGAAGTGGGCGAAGTACAGTACAAGTAAATTGAAATACAGAAACCCAGATGACAGAACAACAAATATGAAACAGTATGAGACAATATGAAATAGGCAGAGGGTGGTAGGACATCACGGGCTGCTTTGAGAAGTTAAGAGAGTTAGGTGGAAAACGCTATACGGAACAGATATGTTTTGAGTGATGATTTAAAAGTTGATAAGTCCGGAGACGACCGGATGCGATGAGGGAGAATGTTCCAAAGGCGGGGCGCAGTGTGGCTGAAGGATCTAGCGCCCATGGTGGCCAGGCGCGCTGTAGGGGTGCAGAGGAGAGTGGAACTGGAGGAGCGGAGAGGACGAGGCGGAGAATAGATATGAAGTAGTTCAGTGATGTATGGTGGGGCAATAGAGTGGAGGGCTTTGTAGGTGAGAAGGAGGATTTTATAGTTTATACGGAAGGACACAGGGAGCCAGTGAAGTTGTTTAAGGACAGGGGTGATATGATGTGAGGATGGAGTTCTGGTGATGATTCGGGCAGCAGAGTTCTGGACAAGTTGAAGTTTGCGAAGTGATTTGAGAGGTAGACCAGTGAGGAGTGAGTTACAGTAATCCAAACGAGAGGTGACAAAGGCGTTAATGAGTATTGCCGTGCTATCGGTGGTGAGTGAGGAACGGATGCGGTTTATGTTACGGAGATGGGAGTAGGCCGACCGGGTAGTGGTATTGATATGCTGAGTGAAGGAGAGAGTACCGTCTAGGATGACACCCAGGCTTTTAACTTGGGGGGAGGGGGGGACAGTATTGTTGTCAATTTGAATGGAGAAGGTGCTGGTTTTAGAAAGGGTGGATCTGGTGCCCACGAGGAGAATTTCAGTTTTGTCAGGGTTGAGTTTCAAAAAGTTATGGGTGAACCAGGATTTGATATTATGTAAGCAGGTAAGGAGGGAGGGAGGGGGGAGGGTAGAAGATGGAGCAGCAGAGAGGTAGAGCTGGGTGTCGTCTGCATAACAGTGGAAATTGATGTTATGTAGCCTAAGGATATTTCCGAGAGGAAGGAGATAAATAATAAAGAGGAGGGGCCCCAGGACAGAGCCCTGAGGCACGCCACAACTGACAGTAGAGGGCTGGGAGTGGAAGTTCTGGAGATGGACGGACTGGGTGCGGTCAGATAGGTAGGAGGTGAACCATGAGAGGACCGAGCCGGCTATGCCGATGGAAGCAAGGCGATGGAGGAGAATATTGTGTGAGATGGTGTCAAAAGCTGCAGTTAGGTCAAGGAGGATGAGGATGGAGACAAGGCCAGAGTCTGCGGCTACTAGGAGGTCGTTGGTGATTTTGACCAGGGCAGTTTCAGTGCTGTGAAGTTGGCGGAAACCAGATTGAAAGTGTTCGTATAGGCTATTGGCGGAAAGGTGGGTATGGACCTGGTGGTGAACAACTTTTTCCAGGATTTTGGAGAGGAACGGGAGATTGGAGATAGGGCGGAAGTTGTTAAGGTCGGCAGGATCGAGACCAGGTTTTTTTAGAATTGGTGAGATGATGGCTGTCTTGAGTGATGGGGGTACGATGCCAGAACTGAGGGAAGTGTGAATAATGTGGGTAAGATGAGGAAGGAGAGAGGGGAGACAGAGCTTGACGAGGTTGGTTGGTAGGGGGTCAAGTTTGCAGGTTGAGGGTTTGGATTTGAGGATCAGGGAAGAGATAACCGTGGTGGGTGGAATGATAAAACTCGAAAGCAGGGAGGATACTGGTAGAGAGGGAAGGGTACAGTGGAGGCAGTTCGCAGTGTCACAGATGGGGGGAAATTGCTGGTGTATATTTTCGATTTTTGATGAGAAGAAATCCAGGAAGTTATTGCACAAGGTGGTGGAGAGTGAAGGGAAGAGAGGAGTATCGGGAGGGCCCAATAAATTTTTGACAGTGGAGAAGAGGGAACGCGTGGAGCCAGAGGCGGATACAATAAGCGAGGCATAGAAGTCAGATTTTGTTTGAGTAATGGTTTGCTTGTACTTCAGTATGTGGTTTAGGTATAAGTCCTTGTGGGTGGATGAACCGGTTTTTTTGAAGAGACGTTCAAGGCGGCGGGCTTGGGTTTTGAGGAGGCGGAGTTCGGGTGTGTACCATGGAGCAGAGTGCGTAAAGGATACAGATCTAGTTTTGAGTGGGGCGAAGGTGTTGAGTAGATTTCGTAGCTCACAGTTGAAATTGGATAACATGTTGGAGAGGGACGGTGTGTAATTAGTACATGAAAGGTTGTTGAGAGCAGCAGTGAAGGAGGGGAGGTCGATGTTCTTTAAGTTACGGAAGGTGATGGTGCGGGAGAGGTGGGTTTTGAAGAGAGGTAGTTTGGAGTTAAAGCAGACTAGTTTGTGGTCGGAGAAGAAGGTGTCGAGGGTAGAACATGACTGAACTGTGACGCCAGAGCAGCAGACTAAGTCGAGGGTGTGGCCTAGAGAATGTGTTGGGGAGGTGATGTATTGTTGGAGCCCAAAGCTGTCCAGACAGGAAATTAGGTCTTTTGTAGCGGTGTTGTTGGGATTGTCGAAGTGGATGTTAAAATCACCAAGAAGAATTATGTTGGCTGACAGAGAGATGAGGTCAGCTAAGAGGTCAGACAGTTCGTCCAAGAAGGTCGGGTTAGGTTTTGGTGGGCGGTAGATAGTGGCCAAGAAGGTTGGTGTGTGACCATGAATACGTGCTATGAGAGCTTCAAAGGACTGGAAGGTGATAGTGGGGTGGATGGATATTTTGTATTTAAGGTTGTACAGTATGGCGAGGCCGCCACCGCGTCCCGAGAGGCGTGGATGGGTGAGATATGTGAAGCCAGGAGGAATAGATTGATTAAGTTCAGTGAAGTCGTTGGGCTGCTGCCAGGTTTCAGTTAAGCACAGGATGTCGAGATTGTGTTTAAGAATAATGTCAAAGATGAGGGATGCTTTTTGAGAGAGGGAGCGAACGTTAAGAAGCCCAAAATGAGTGTTGTGGAAAGGTGTCGAGTCCATGTTTCTGGGGATGTTAGCTAGTACAGAGTGGTTGATCTGGCGTATACCTGATTTTCTAGGCTGAGGTCGGGAGGATGACCAGATGGAGGGGATTGGTAGTATGGAGTCAGATAGTCAGGCATGTGGGACAGAATGGACAGATTGTCCAGTGTTAGTGTGTGGGGTACAGTGAACTGCATGTTGAATGTTGGTGGAAAGTATATGGGAGCCCAGGCGGTTAGGATGCAGACCATCTCCTGCAAAGAAGGCAGGTCGGTTCCAGAAGAGGTTGAAGTTGTCAATGAATTGGAGATTGTAGGACAGGGAGACAGACTTGATCCAACTGTTGAGACTGAGGATTCTACTGAAGCGGCCAGAGCCTCTTCCAAACGTGGGGATGGGACCAGACATGAAAATAGTCTTACCACAGTTGCTTAGGAGGTGGAGGAGAGAGATAAAATCCTTTTTAGTCAGTTCAGACCGGTGGAGTGACGTGTCACAAGTTCCAATATGAACAATCACTCTAGTGATCACTATAGTGGCTTCAGAAAGAATCATTTACCTTTTGCACATTATTATGTGGTAAATTCCATTTTAAAATTGACATTTTGCCATCAGTATATACCCTGGAACTGATATGACAAAGATTATTTTGCAAATTTATTTAAAAGTTTAATCTTGCCTACTGGAGGCCATCTGTGGCAGACTGGATTGACTGGAAACAGTTTAGAAAGGGCCAAAAAACAATTACATGACACACTAGCGCTGAAGCATTTAGCTTGACGGGCTAAAGTAAAGCCAAGACTGGCTAAATGCTTCAGGAGACACCTGTGTTTGACTTTTAATAAATGGGCCAACAGTCACTTGCATAAACTGTAAATAGACCAATACAAAAACAATCATAGGCCATTTAACCACCCACTAAGTGGGAAAACCATCAATGAATTTATTGCAGTATCGACATGGAGAAATATAGACAGGGGAGACATCTTGTCAAGGAGTATCATGTAACACCAGGGTGCTGTGATACCAATCTGCTTGCAAGACATTTGTCCTTCTACAAAAATGAATGGAATATTTTGGGTTTGGAAGAGTTTATCTCCAGACACTATGATGGGTACAAATGGACACAATAAAGTGCAAAAAGCCAGGAGATCTGAAGCCACTGTACAGTGTATATGATGACAAATTAGTATATACTCATCAAATATATCCAAAAAAGACATTAACAGGTTGCACTAAAACAAGAAAAAGGTGTAATATTGAACAGTTGAAAACTTCTGTAAAGGAAAGTCATACCATGTCCCTGATTAATATCATAAAATATAGGCGCAACATGTCGATCTCCAAACTCTTCCGCATGGTTGATCAGGGCTTCTTTCACTGCCTTGTATCCACTCAGGACCACCACTTTATTGGGTCCAAAGTAAACCGTAAACACAGACCCATACTTCTTGGAAAGCTGAATACATTATAAAAACACAGTCCAGTAGGTCAGATTTAATGTAAAAACATGATCCCAAAAATGTATAGGTCCAATGACATTTAAATAAGATGCAATGAAACAGATTTGTTGGGGATAAGGAGCTAAACTCACCTCACAGAGGGTTTTGTAGGGTCTCTTGAGATCAAGCTGTAACAAGTTGCCAATCACAGGCAGAGGTCTGGGTCCTGGAGGCTCATTCCCTGTTTCCTCTGAGGTGAAACTCCTAAAAACAACATAAAGGACAAGCAATGCAGCAATAGACCCCAACACTGTGGTGGGACTGGAGAAGAGGAATAAAACAAGGTCATCCATAAAAGCCATTTTCTCTGTTGGTGTTCTGACAGCAAGTCAATATGAAACTTGACCACTGACAGTGGTGTCTCAAGTGTAGACTTACTAATCACCTCCTCACCCTCTTTCCGCATGTAAGAAAGTTACACCCTCTCGACATGTCTTTACATGCCAACATGCCAACATCCATCCCTTCTCACCATGTTTATTAATCAGCAGTCAGTGTTCAAATCTGCTTCCATATGCAATAGCTGAGATAATACATCATTGTTCTGCTGCCGAGGAGGCCACGGTGTCTACACACCCGAAAGCAGCACAACATTACTTTTTTACACACCCTCTCTTAATGTATACAGACACAGTAATTAAATGTGTTTATGTGCAGTGTTCACCAAAGAGTTTAATCATTAATCACTGGCTGCAAAAAGATGGAAAACAACTGAAGCAACAACAAAGAAACATGAAACATTTTGAAACACTTTGTTCAGGGATTCAAATGTTGGCCAATGTAGGAAGGGTTTCTTGTTTTGTTTTGGGGGTTTTGTTTCTGTGTTTTTTACTATACATTTATATGTCCAGGGTTTGTTGTCTTATATTCTGTCCATAGCTATCAATAGGTTTGGCTATTTATTGATATCATTAAAACTGTTTATTTGGTATTATTTCATACAGTAAATGAATATGTAGCTATTAATAATGTACAATTTATTATTACAAAGAAGTAGGTCTTTAAAGATTGTACATGATTTCAGTGAAAAAAGAAGATTACATTTCTTTGGTGCACTACAAATAAGAAGTTATATAATGAATCAAAACACTTATCAAAGTGCAAGTAAACGCGCCAGCATGAGTAAAGGCAAAAATATTTAGGGAAACACGAGTTGTTTTCTAATCAGGCCACCATATCGCTCTCTGATCTGCAGACCAGATTGCAATGAGCTACTGCACAAGTGACGGGTCTCAACCAGAGAAGCTTATTTTCAGCCACAATAATGGCTCCAATTCTCACTGGCGACTAACAGCATGCAGTTTGTGAGGCAAAGGAGTGAGGGTGAAACCCACAAGTGGTGTCACATCCAGTTCATCCTCTGAAACTCCAGGTGGAGGAGTGAAACGAAAGCGCTGGAGGAGGGAGGTGATGAAGAGGAAGAGCTCCATTCTGGCCAGACTCTCTCCAATACACATCCTGCGACCTGCAAAACACAAACTATTAGTAAAATTGTGTTGCTGCCTCTTCATTTAGCAACCTCTCAGGTTTTGTTTGTCAGATTACTCAATCAGGAAGCAGATATGCAAGTCAACCAGCCAGCTGACCTGCCCATTTAGGGTAATTTTGGTCCACCTGCTGGTTTATATAAGACATCACACAGAGTAGTATTTGTTAAAATAACATTTCATTTGTCATGAGTCCCCTTGGAACTTCCTGTCAGAGGACCTTTATTTTGTATTGACTTCCTGTTTTCACCCCGTTCTGGTCTCTGGCAGCTTTATGTGTAATTTGTGTTCATGAGTTTCACCTGTCCCCGTTATGTTCACCTGAGTTCAATCACCTGTTGTGTTCCTCCCTATTTATACCTCCCGTCTTCCTTTGTTCCCCGCAAAAGCATTATAGTTGCATTTAGTTGGTGTTGTTGACAAGTAGAAGTGTGTTTTTGTGATGACCGTCTCACCCGGTCTTTCCTTAGTTCTTACCATTTCATCCGTTTCTCTGGATTTTTGTGTTGTCTTGAGCCCTGGAAGTTCCCAGGTGAAATAAAACCCTTGGTTGTCCTGCATTTGGGTCCTTACCTCTCCTCCTTCACACCACACCACCACGTGACATCATTTATTTAGCAAATATGTCTCATAACTTTTTTAAATGTTTTTTTAAAAAACAATGCAATATATTATCATGTACAGTGGGTACGGAAAGTATTCAGACCTCTTTAAATTTTTCACTCTTTGTGTCATTGCAGCCATTTGCCAAAATCAAAAAAGTTCATTTTATTTCTCATTAATGTACACTCAGCACCCCATCTTGACAGAAAAAAACAAAAATGTAGAAATATCACATGGTCATAAGTATTCAGACCCTTTGCAGTGACACTCATATTTAACTCACATGCTGTCCATTTCTTCTGATCCTCCTTGAGATGGTTCTTCTCCTTCATTGGAGTCCAGCTGTGTTTAATTAAACTGATTGGACTTGATTAGGAAAGGCACACACCTGTCTATCCAATCAATTCAATCCAAAAGCCAGTGATTTTACATGCATATCCAGCTAAATAACTTTCAGAACTAATTTCTCCTGAAATGAGAAATATAATCTGTGTGCTGACTTCAAGAATTATTTACTCAAATTCAGAAGCAAAAAATTTAAAGAAGCCTGTTATACTTATACTATATAGTTTTTAGCTTTGTCTAAATTCATTGCCTAGAGTAAGTGTTTTTTCACTTGATTTAAGATGTATTTTACTTTATAAGGCCTAGATTTTTTTTCTTATATCAAGAAATCTTATCAAGTAAAAGTCACTTGCTGCACTTACAGACAATCTGACTTGTTCTTAGTCTGTTTCTTCTCAAAACAAGTGTATTTTTCTAGTATTAAGAGGACGTGTTTTTGCAGTGTAAAAGAACAAAAGCCTAAAAAAGTTATACCTGCTGAGAAGGGCATGAAGACATCACTCCTGATAAACCTGCCCTCTCTATCCAGGAAGTGAGAAGGGTTAAAAGTGTTTGGGGTCTCCCACTCGCTCTCATCAAACAGTACAGAGGTAAGAAGAGGAAACACTGTAGTCCCCTGTATGCAAAAGAGGAAAATTATAACTTATAGGTTTTCGAACAAACACTTTACAAGGAGGAACACATCCAACAGTCCTCTGACCTTTTCGATGAAGTATCCTTGGAACGTGACATCTTGGCTGGTTTTGTGTGGAAGGGCCATGGGGACAATGTTTCCCATTCTCTGTGTCTCGTGGATGACAGCATCAGTGTACGGGAGGTTCTTCCTGTCCTCTACTTGGACCTGACGGCTTCCAACCACCCTGTTCAGCTCCTCCTGAACTTTATCTGATTGCACAAAAATAAGAATTTAATTTGAAAAACATGTAACTCAGAGTTCGTGTTATCTGAGACGACCATTCTGGCATGTTTTTGGCACCTTGAATATGAGGGTACTTGGCCATGAAAAGTAGACACCACTGAATGGTAGTTCCTGTGGTGTCAGATCCAGCTGCAATTAAATTCATCACACTGTAGAGCAGGTTGTCATCATGGTAGTGTAAATTCTTGATGTCAGACTCCTATTGAATCACACAGAAAACAGATAACACTTAATGAGTGTTTGATCTATTGGTAATTTCAGTCTACATGTGGATTCACTGGAGTTCAGTACCTTACCTCCAGATTTTGCTTACGGGTCAGGAATGCATCAACAAAGCATCTGCACAACTCAGGGTTCTGAGTCTGCTTCAGATCCTCTATTATGCCTGTAATTTGCTCTTTGCTGTCCTCCACAAGCTTCATCAAATACCTCCACTTTTTAATACAAGGGCCCAGCCAAGGAAACAGGTTGTAAATCTGTAATAACGCAAAATACAAAACAAACTGTAAAATTCAACATTTGTGAGAGCCATGAACTCACAGCTCACACTAGGCCAGAGACGGGCTGCACCCTGGACAGATCACTAGTCTTTTACAGGGTTGACACTAAAAGACAGACAAACACTTCCACCCACAGGTAATTCAGAGTCGTCCTAAACCCAATCTGAATGTCTGTAGAGTGTGGGAGGAAGCCAGAGCACCCAGAGAAAACCCACAAAACATACAAACTCCACACAGAAAATTCCCGGGCTCGAATAGGAATGGAACCTTATTGCTGTGAGGTGTCAGTGCACAGCATTGAATGAATTTCTGGTACTTGTACTTGAATATTATATTAAATGTTTGGCCAAATTGTAAAAATGTATACATTAACTTCATGAAAGTATTAATTCAGTTTGGCTCTGTAAAATAAAGCTTTACAATTTAATGGACTATCACAGCAGTATATTTAATTTCCTAAGCCATAGGTTAACATGTTCTTAATATACAGAGGAATGTACATTTTTTTGATATAGTCATGTCCTGTTTACAGTACCAGGATGGATGTTGACCCAGTCAGATGGATGGACTCCCGGTTTCTTTTCATCATAGCTTGAAATGCGGGGTCTTGGTATTCAAACCGCTTTCCAAACATGATCGCTGATATTATGTTTGAGGCTGCGTAATCAATTATCTTGGCGTTGTTGAAAGCTTTACCTGGAAGAAACAGAGTTGTGGACATGAGTTTGACAAAAACTACATATGAGTTAACAACAAATGTTTTGACCCAGTGTTAGTGTTTTTTTAATTAGTGCAGTTATTATCATCAATCAGTAACAAATCCTACAATTAAAGTTTTACATAAATTAGAATGTATTAGACTTCTGTATAATTATTTTACCATGTACTGTTTAATTTGGGTAAATAACTCAACTGTTAAATTGAAATTATTGGCTTTGTACCCATGGGTGCTGATGTGTATATAAATCTGTGTAGTACTTTATGTTACCTTCTTGTTTTTCAAATTCTTCAATCAGGTAGTGACATTCCTCAATGATTTTCCCTTCACTTAACCTCTTGCCCATCCCAAAATCTCTCAGTGTCGTTAGAGCAAAGCGCCTCATTTCTTTCCACCTCTCACCGTTGGAAAATAGTATGCCTGGAAACAAAAGTGGTCGACCTGCTTTAATGAGCACAAAAACAAATCAAAGAAAACTCCCAAAACATTTTCTTACCAAATTCTTTGCTGAAATCATGAAATACAGGTGTGACCTCTCTGTCTCCAAACTCTTCGGCATGGTTTACCAGAGCCTGCTTGACGGTCCTGTATCCTGCCAGGACCACCACCTTCTTAAGTCCAAAGTAGACTGTGAACACTGGGCCATATTTTTTGGACAGCTAAAAACATAGAGGCAGGTAAAAGTGTGAGTCACAGCACCAGATAAAAAATTACTGAAGCACAATGAACATGTTTGTGTATGTAACTTATATACTCAAATAAAAATCAATACGTTCCTGTCAGAGCAATAGAAAGACAGACAACACATTTCTCACATCAAAGAGCGAGCTGTCGAGTCTCTTCAAATCCACATGAAGCAGGTTACCAAGCAGGACAAGAGGTTTGGGACCTGGAGGCTCCCTCCTCTTTTTTTTGGAGCTGAAGTTGGAGTGAAGAAAGAGGAAGACGAGAAGGCACAAGGTGGCCCAAAATAGGGAGGACTGGAAAAGAACTTCCAACATGATCGTACAGACACCTGACAGCTGCCCTCACTGGGAGTCTGAAGAGCTCTTCACTCAAATCAAAGGAACCTGCGAGGCAGCCACAGCTTTCTATTATGTCTTGGTTTCAAATTTGTGCAGATATATGGGAGTTTGCATTTGGGCGGATCTATCAACCAAGAGTTGGTACCTCCTTACAGAAAGACCTTGGCCAGTCACATCCTGAATCATACTAATGACATGTTTCTCCTCTCTTGAGTAGGTGTGAATGAGCTCATGTGCCAGCCAATCACAGATCTTGGAAAACTGTACATGTGATTCAAATGCAAAGTTTGGAAAGTGCAAGCATGAATTTCTAAGCAGCAAGTGAAAACAAAGACATACAAATGGTAATTGAACCATTAAGGGGTACAGCGCATTTAAAAGCTTATGCTGGTGAACATAGAAACCTGTTCTCCTGCTTTGTCTGCAGGAGACAAACACAACACAAAGCTGTTCTGTGGGCTACACTTGACAAAGACTAAAGCCGCAATCAGAAATAATGTATCTACAATGCTGATCTTTAAATTTGTTAGAGAAGACAGTTTGTTAGATTTTATCAAAATCTCATCCCATCAGTAACCCTAATCATTGAAGCACTTCAAATTTTCAATATGTCAGATTGGAAGGATTGGAAAGATTCTGAGTTCTTGGATCAATAAGTCATTAGCTGAACATTGTTAAAACACATAGGATGCCTTTTACAACCCAGATGAGATACAGCCAATTTTATCAGGACAGGGCAATAAACTGAAAATATCATTTAATTTTATGAATGAAGTCATAAAATGTTTTCCTTAAATTGCAGCCAGATTGTGCAACCTGACAAAACAGACTGAAACGTTATAACTAAGGCTTATATAATATAATTATATCCTTAAACCTGAGTCTGGTTTGAAAATGAATGAGGCAAGTGATTTTCATGATTGACTCTAAACATTTCTACATTTTCTTAAATAATTTTGCTCAAATTCTAGTGCACTGCCTTTGGTGGTCATTGCACAATCAACAGGTTGAGTGAATTCAGGTAGAAGGGACACTTTTTGGTAGATGCTTCAGTAGACTTTCAAAAAAACTGCTAACTTACTGAAATTATGTGAAGTTAACATTTTTATTGCATTTTATTTTATTGGCTAAAGACATTTTTCAAGAGACGACAGACCTTCAGACATAACACAACCACCTCTCTCACTCAGGCAATGTTTTCAGGTAAAGTGGAACAGCCATCCTTATATTTAAAACTTGTCATTTCTAATGTCTATCCAACATATTCACAACAGAATAATAAGAAACATTCATATTCATAACTATTATATTCTTAATATAAAAAATGTTAAGGTTAATATAAAATATAGTCTTTGTAACATGACCTTATCTGATAAAACCATAAAAGTATCTTATGTGTCAGTTGCCTTTAAGCCTACAGTCAAAGTACTACCAGGTCTTAGTCCTGATTAAGCAACCATCTCATTTTCATTATTTTCTCAACAAAACATTTCTGAAATTTTATATTTGCCTTGTGTGCAAACAGGAATGTCACAAAAACTGGGCAAGGACTCTCTGCACATCAGCCTTACCAACTGTATCCACACTCTGAAAGACATTTACACATCTATTGTTAATGTAAGCAGAATGATTACTTTATTTTTTGATAAGTCCTGGATGAACTGGGCTGCAGTGACTGAACAAACTGCAGCCTATACAAAAACCTAAATAGCCTTCAAGTTAGGAAATGAATGTCAACCACTGCAGCAGTTAATCAGAAATATTTTGCTTATGAAATCATCTTTTCTTTACAATGTAATCACCTGAGTATCCTCTTTTACAACTCAAGTGTCTTGAGATGATTGCATTGTGATTTGGGGCTATACAAATACAATTGAATTGAATTGAATTAAGTAGCATTACGTTAGAGAGACAACCTATGAAAATGCAAATACAAAATAATGGTGGATAGTGAAGGAATAACATTGCTGCTCCAGCTCTCTTTCTCATTAGCGACTGACAGCACACAACTCATGAGGAGAAGGATTGAGCGTGAAGCCAACAGCTGGTGTCAGATCCAGTTCATCCTCCGTGACTCCAGGTGGAGGAGTGAAGCGAAAATGCTGGAGGAGAGAGGTGAAGAAAAGGAAGAGCTCCATCTTTGCCAAACTCTCTCCCAGACACACTCTGCGACCTGCAAAGACAAAATGTTGCAAAACTGGATTATGTCTGCACAAATGCTAATTATATCTGCCTAAAAGACTAAAAAATACAACAAAGACTTTATACCTGCAGAAAAGGGGATGAAAGCATCTCTACGGCAAAATTTACCATCCTTATCAAGGAAGTGAGAAGGGTTGAAAGTGTGTGGGGTCTCCCATTCGCTCTCATCATAGAGGACAGAAGTAAGAAGAGGAAACACTGTAGTCCCCTGTAGTCAACACAACAGAACAGCTAAAGTCTCACAATGACACTTGGACAGTTGGATAAAACCACAAAAACATTTCCCAAATAATCTTGTGGAGCAGTACTGACAAAAGTTAACCTTTTTGATAAAGTGGCCCTGAAACATGACATCTCTGCTGGTTTTGTGAGGAATGGCCATGGGGACAATGTTAGCCAGTCTCTGTGTCTCATGGATGACAGCATCAGTGTAAGGAAGGTTTTTCCGGTCATCTACACGGATCTGACGGTTTCCGACCACCGTGGTCAGCTCCTCCTGGACCTGGTCTGCAGACACAGAACAAGCAATGAACATTCTTTGTTGATCATTCAAATATTACAAAGGTCTTTATTTTTTCGAGAACCTTTATATGTCTGTATCATTTAAATATTGCTTGAACAATTGTTCATCCTGCTCTATAGCACCTCCCTTCCAATTCTTCAAACTTGACGTGTGACCCACATCTCCACAGCTACATGTGTTCTCATCTGACTCTGTGTGTACAGATGTTCTTACCCTGTATATGTGGATATTTGGCCATAAGCAGCAAACCCCATCTCAGTGTAGCTGCTGTGGTATCAGTGCCAGCAGCAAACAGGTTGGTCACAGTAAATATCAGATTTTTCTCATTGTAGTGACTGTCCATGGTACAAGAGTCCTAGGAGGAAGAACACCCGAAGAACATTAGAAATACAGGAAAGCAACATTGCTGATCAACAATGTTCAGATGGAAAATATAAAACATGACACTTTACCTCGTCTTTCTGCTTCCGAGTCAAAAAACAGTCCACCAGCCCCCTGCATATGTGAGCGTTAAGTGTCTCTCTCAGATTATTGATTAAATCCTTAACATCTCTAATATTCGTTTCAACATTTCTTAATACCAGCTGCCGGTTTTTTACCCAGCCAACCAGTTGGGGAAACATGTTGTAAACCTGTACCACATCAGTAAAAAGAACATTGTTTAAGAAAGATGAATGTGCACCAAACAACAAACCATGTAGGCTTTATAAATTAAACGTACACACTTAACAGGAAATTTTAATGTGGTTTTCAAATCCTTAGAATCTCTGTCTGCAATAATATTACCATTGTTAGTCTTCTTATTAAATAATATTTACCTGGATTGATGCAGACCCTATAACGCGTATGTTTTCATTGGCTCTTCTCACCATGTTTTGGAATCGGGGGTCAGTGTATTCGAATCTGCTTCCATACACGATAGAAGAGATAATATTGGATGTAGCGTAATTCAATGGGCGTGTTGTATCAACTGGTTTACCTGCAAAAAGACATGAGAAACTGCATCCAGGAGAAGGTAACTACAGTTGTAAGTTAGTACACACTGTACATTAAACTGCAATCTTCTACTATTAAAACATCTTTCTATTTGATAACTGGGTGTCCTGATCATAACAGCCCTTGTGAAAGAAATGTGAGCAGTAATATAAATGTTTAGTTGTTTTCATGTCTTGTATCAACTCTATACCTTCATGCTTTTCAAACATCTGGATCAGATGGATGCATTCCTCTAAGATTTTATCCTCAGCTATTCTCTTGCCCATCCCAAAATCTCTGAGGGTGGTGATGGCAAACCGTCTCATCTCTTTCCATGATTCTCCATTGGCAAACAATATTCCTATATACATCACATGCAAGTTAAAATACATATATACAAGTTCAGTGTGAATATATTGTTAGCATATATATTATTACCATATATAGTGGCTTCAGAAAGAATCATTTACCTTTTGCACATTATTATGTGGTAAATTCAATATTAAAATTGACATTTTGCCATCAGTATATACCCTGGAACTGACATGACAAAGATTATTTTGCAAATTTATTTAAAAGTTTAATCTTGCCTACTGGAGGCCATCTGTGGCAGACTGGATTGACTAGAAAGGGACACAAACAAATTATACTACATACTATAAGGCCCAACAATATTTCCTTAATGTCGGGATGAAATGAATTGAAGGATGGGTAAAAGCAGTCAGATATAAGTACTGGAAGACAATCTGCTCCAGAGTGCACATGACCTGAGAATGGGTAATCAGTTCATTTTCACCACGACAACAGCCTGAAGGATTCTGCTAAGTCTGGCTGCAGAATAAAGGACAACACGCATGCATAAACTGTAAATAGAAGAGGACCATTTTAGATTTGGAAGAGTTTATCTCCAGACACTATGATGGGTACAAATGGACACAAAGTGCAAAAAGTTATCTGAATGCTTCCTGAAGCCACTGTACAGTGTATATGATGACAAACTAGTATATACTTAAATATATCCAAAAAAGACATTAACAAGTTGAAGTAAGTAAGAAAAGGTGTAATATTGAACAGTTGAACATTACAATAATTTTTACTACTGCTAATATCAAAAATTTTTGTAAAGGAAAGTCATACCATGTTCCTGATGAGTATCATAAAATATAGGCGCGACTTGTCGATCTCCAAACTCTTCCGCATGGTTGATCAGGGCTTCTTTCACTGCCTTGTATCCACTCAGGACCACCACTTTATTGGGTCCAAAGTAAACCGTAAACACAGACCCATACTTCTTGGAAAGCTGAATACATTATAAAAACACAGTCCAGTAGGTCAGATTTAATGTAAAAACATGATCCCAAAAATGTATAGGTCCAATGACATTTAAATAAGATGCAATGAAACAGATTTGTTGGGGATAAGGAGCTAAACTCACCTCACAGAGGGTTTTGTAGGGTCTCTTGAGATCAAGCTGTAACAAGTTGCCAATCACAGGCAGAGGTCTGGGTCCTGGAGGCTCATTCCCTGTTTCCTCTGAGGTGAAACTCCTAAAAACAACATAAAGGACAAGCAACGCAGCAATAGACCCCAACACTGTGGTGGGACTGGAGAAGAGGAATAAAACAAGGTCATCCATAAAAGCCATTTTCTCTGTTGGTGTTCTACACTGGTTGGCCTGGCAGCAAAACCCAGTGGTGTCTCAAGTGTAGTTGCTAATCACCTCCCCGCCCTCTTTGTTCATGTAAGACAAGTCTCAGATGGGCGGCAAACAGGAGTTGTTTGGCCAGATCTTCATACTGTATTTTATCTCTACAAAAGACAAAGTAGAACATGCTATTACATGACAGTCCTTACAAAACAACAAAAAGTAACATTTTTTAAGTAAATTTAAGTAAAATATATATTTCCCAAGTATACTAATATCAATGTATTAGCAGTACACTTTTAACTGTCCTATTTCAAGTAAGTGTAGTATTACACTGTACTTTGTATAGAATTTATAGGTACCATTATGTAGTCCTAGCCTACATTTTAGTTTATTTAGGTATAGTGTAATTATACCTCTTTTAGTCTAGTAACTTTGAGCCCACTACTGATTTACCTCTAAAAATATTTTTCACTATAACTAACTGACCTTGACAGGAAACTATAACTTCTTTCTTTTAACAGCTTCCTTTCATTTTGACATTTTGCCACAGAAAGTTCAGTACAATCAGAAAGACAACTCATCAAAGGGCAGGACATAAATCACAACAGCAGTTACACTTATGATGCAGATAAAAATAAGTACAAACATTACATAACTACCTAATGACCTGCTGAGCCTGATGTATGGCATTAATGTCACAAAACAGGGCATGTTCCCTGATGTGCTGCCCAGTTGGGAAACCTATTCATGCATATGTTGCATTGCCTCAGATGTCTCAACATACTGTTGGTGCAGGTCAGATTATTTTGCTATAAGTAGGTCTGCTACCAACTTAGTGAATAGAAGTTACACTTTGTGCAACTTCTTCCTTTCTGTCATGAGTCCATGTTTCAGGTTTCTAACAGCAGGGTGGCAGTTTTAAGGTCACGCACACACCTGTCAGAAAAACATGTTAGCACTGATAAAAGGAACATAAACACAACAAGAGTACAACTTGGAAGAGAGTTACCAATCACCTACCTGTCCTCTCTCCACTTGTAAGACAGGTCTGAAAGGGGTGAAAAAAAAGGGAGTTCTTTGGCCAGGGTTTAATCCTGTATTTTGGCAGGTGCCTTAACTCTACAGCAGACAAAGGAGAACAGGACATTTACATAACAACATCTCATATTCCAAGTACATCTAATTGCAGGTTAAAACATAAGTGGCCTGTATTATGGGTTAGAAATGTCCTGACAGGTGTCTCAATAAAATGTTCCTATTACATTAACGTTTGAGGTGTCTTCAAGGCCCAACATGACTGAAGCTTGTATGTTTCTAAGTTAAGAGTTCAGCCAGGGGGTATGCTTCACTTGTGTTGTTGAATGTTGAACATTTTTTAAAATCCTGAAGAGATTTAACAAGAAAAAACAAGGTAACTCCACTCCCTTCTTTATGGACTCTCAAGACAAGAAAAACAAGTTTCTTATGTATGTTATGTATGTATGTCTACAGTATGTTAACTTAAAAAAAGTCACGTTATACTTGGAAAAAAAGTTAATTATGCATTATTTTCCACTTACCTCTGGTGGCATCTGGGCAGACAAACAGATTCATGAGAAGTGTTAATTGTTACTTAAATAAGATCATATGTTGCTGTTTGCTGCCATTTGCATAGAGCATTATTTAATTTAAAAAGAACAGCGACACATATACAGTTGACAGGGTCAGTTCATGATACAGTACGTTATCATAGTATCAGTATAAACAAAATGACAATGATGTAAATTCCCTTTGTAAATATGTTACAATGTACTTCGGCATACTCAATTCTTCAGTATCAGTAGCACAAACCTTTCCATTTTTCTCAATCTACATATCTAAAATTACAATTGATTTGAGATAAATCTGTAATGAGACATGAATTGTGCAAATAAAAGTTTAAATTCTTTAAGGAACCCATGTCTGCCTTTTCCTGGAATGTCAGTCTACATTTTTTTTCCTCTTACACACATAAAAAAGCGCTGTAAATCATAACAAGCTGTTACTAAAAGTCATAAGTGTCTTTTCTGTGTAAGAGTAAATACATTCAACTCACATCTGTGAAATCAGAATGATTTTTCACAAGAAGAAGTGTGCACACTAGAGTTAATCAGACTGCTAATTCCACCCACATTATAATATTGATATTAGTATTATTATCATTAAAGGATATAAACTAGGAAACCAAGTGTTTTTGTCAATATCTGTGGGACTTTTTACAGAAATAGTTGACTGAGAATACATATCTTTTTACATGTTATTTAAAATACAAAGAAGGTTTTGGGGATGTGATAAATGGGCATGTTTTTAATAAAAGAGGAACAAACACTGTGCTGATCATTCTTCTTAAGAACAAGGCATCTATTTGTATGCAGAAGACTGTTCAGTTTTACAATCTATAACATAGTTGGGTCTTCTTATGGTATTTCCTGACATCCACTAAAGGACCAGGGTTTAAGATGACATAAAAAAAAAATCTCTTGGGGTCATATGTAGCCTGTCACGCTCTCTTCCTCTCACACATTTTTAAATATTCACACACACACACACACTGTATGAAAAATGAAAAAGAAAAGAAAAACACGTTAAATGTCATTGCAGCCTCGCTGCTCTAGGTCCAAATCAATCACTTACATTCCTACACAACTTGATTTGAAGTCAACACCTCCCATTTGTCCCACAACAGTTCTCTTTCATGACAATAATTTCAAGATTTTGCTCTAAATAGTTTCCATGTAAACTGTAATGACTGTATATCTGCATGTTAACACATTTGTTGTAGTAACTTGTTTGGCAGCAAGAACAGAACAACTTTTTCACACGAGCTGAACAGTGGAGGTGTACTGAACGTATTCAGACAGGATTAAATGTACTCCGAGCTTTAATCCTCAATAAGGACGGCCTAGTGTTAGCTAGCAGCTCTTCGCTTTCCCAGAGTCATGCAGTCTCTAATTTGTTTTTTTTTTTGTTTGTTTTTTTTGTTTAATTCATGCATTCATTAATGAACCCAAAACTGTCTCAAGATGATTAAAACTTCTTCTTCTGGATTTTAGTACCATGAACACATCACGTTATTTACATCTGGAAAGAACATTAAGAGGCTCTTAAAGATAACCAGTCATTAGGGCAATATAGAAGAAATAACCCTCATTAGCTAGACATAAGGCGCAAAGGTGTGCAATGATTTTACAAATATATCAAATGGAGCTCATTGTCCTGTGATGACTGATCATCAAAAAAAAAAAAAAAAAAAAAAAATTTTTGGAAAGAAGTCATAAGATAAAATCATAAATTAAAAAAAGCTATACATACAAGTACATACATAAATAAACCTTGTCACACAGTATTTAGTGAGGTGTCATTGTCTTTAACATTTCTTAAAAAGGTGCAGAACTCGTTACTTGGTATAATCGATATCCGTGTGTCATAATTCCAATGTTTCTTACTTTTTCAGCACAGAACAACAATAACAACGGCATAAATGACCCAACAAAGACACAACAACGTGAGACAGTAGTAGAAATGGTAAAGTTGATATTTGGGGACTGACCCAGTGTGTGTGTGTGTGTGTGTGTGTGTGTGTGTGTGTGTGTGTGTGTGCGCGCACATGTATGTTGTTGGTCAAGGTAAAAATGGAGCTGAAGATAAACCATGGTCTGCTCCAGCCTGTGTACATGCCTGCTGTGTAACAGAGACAAGTCCATGTACCCAGGTTTCCTACACACACTGTAGGAAATGGTCGATGGATGGATGGAGTCCTCGCTCCAGCTAATTCCTGCCACTTTCTGTGCAGTGCTGGAACTGCGCAAAACTGAGGAACACCTGCTCCAGTGATATCTGGCTCACACAGTAGTCCTCAATGTGGTATTTCTCTTTGGCTGCCTCCAAAGTGCCAAACACCTAGATTGGAATGGAGAACATGGATGGAGAAAATGCCTGTTGTCACTGAAGACTTAATGCCAAGACCACAATTTAAAACTGAAATCTCCATCTTTTAAACACTGAAAATACAAATGCCTGTTTCTTATTTCTGCATCTATGTTCAGAGTTATTGTACATCCTTCTTCCATACACATTTCTAGCTGCTCAGAGTTGTTTTCTGCACTCCAAGTACTACCATACCAATAACATGAACATGTCAAATTACCCACCATGCAGACATTGGTTAAAAAGTATCACTGCATTTTTCAGGTGACATTTTGTCCACGAGAGGGAGCTATAACACAGGACAACTGCAGCAATAATGTCTTTTTACAGACACTTTTTCTATTTGCCTAAACAGACTTTTGAATCCATAAATCAGTTGCTATACCTGGGCCCAGGTTAGTGTTTTGTCAGTCAAATGATAATGCACCATTCCCTGGTGTTCATCCTTTAGTTGACTTCCTGTGGTGGGAGAAAATTCACACAATAAGCTCTGCTTTGATATATCATTTTTTAGGAGGTAGTTTTAAGGTAGTTTTAAGAAACTACCACAATTTCTTAATGTAGTGCTCGGAATATCAAAACAAATCTACAGGGAGCCAGATACATATTTGATCTTTTGATTGTTGTCTGCCCACTAAATGAATAATGTCAAATGTAAAGTGCAATTATAACACATTGTTTCTAACTGTATTCCGTTCCAAAAAACATCATTTGATATGTTTTTTTTGTTTTTGTTTTTTTAAACAGACACCTTTAATTAACTTTGACCAAACTCAATGGCTTACAGTTTCCTTCCTCAGTTATCTTTATAGTTAGTGTTGTAAATGTTAAAATGAATGTTAACTGACCTGGAAAGGTGCTTTCAATGAAGTCTTTGAACAGCTGCAGGTCACTGTCCTCCAACTCAGCCTCTATGTGCACTTTAGCCAGCAGGGTATAGCCACTGCCAAATTTGCTCTTCAGGTGTTGGGGACTTCCGAGGCACTTAAACTGACCGTTGACCATCACTGCCAGCCTGGTACACAGCGCCTCACACTCCTCCATACTAGAGAGGAAACATATCACCGTTGCATGTAGTAGCAGAAATGGTAAGTTTAACTACTTTAAATGTTGGACAGTTTTGTCTAAATTAATGCATAATATTAATAAGACTTATGTTTATGGTATATAAAATACATATTTGTACAGTAACTAAATCAAAGTAAGAAGTATGGTATGTTGTGGTAAGAAATGAAGTGAAGTAGCTGTACTTCAAAAGGATTCTTATCTACAGTACTTGATTAAATATACTCAATACACACAACAAATCTTACCTATGAGAAGTGATAATTATGGCCTTGCCAGACTCTCGTGTGCGTGTGACAGCGTCCCATAGCAGCCTCCTGGCCACAGGGTCCATTCCAGTCGAAGGTTCATCCAGGAAGATGACAGGAGGCCCACCAATCAGAGCCATGCCTGCGCTCAGTTTCCGCTTGTTACCGCCACTGTTTGTGTTGATGGCAACATATTACTTACACACACTTGCTCAATAAAACACATGACAAAATGGCTCAGCCTGCCTACCTGTAGCTGCGGACCAGTTTATCAGCATGAGGCTCCAGCAGCAGCGACCTCAAAACGTTCTCCACACAGCCTGACACATACTTCTCTGGTATTCCTCTGAGCCTGGCATACATACTCAGAGTTTCTCTTCCTGTCATGTGATCCAATACAGCATCAAACTGAGGACAGTAACCAATGCGCTGCTGCACCTGCGATTCAGAGAAAAACGTAAACAGCAAACAAACAGCCAAAAGGTGTATTAGTGAAGTTAGTCTGGGAATTTATATAAATACCCTTTCCCTCTACCATGTACATCTGGTCTTACCTTCTTAATGTCCCTCAAGATGCTGTATCCATCAATGTAAGCATCCCCCGAGGTAACACTCTCATCACCTGTCAGCATCTTAAAAGTTGTGGTCTTCCCTGCTCCATTGAAGCCCAGAAGGCCGAAACACTCCCCTTTACCTACAGCGAGAGAGAGCCTGTCCACAGCTAGAAGATTCATCCCGCTACTGTACACCTGCCAATGAGAGATACACGTGGGCCTGAATTACCTCGTCATAGCTCACACCCACTGGTATCATACTGTACATATTTCAACAACGATGCACTGTCTCAGTTTTTCAGAAAACATTCAAACCTTGCTGAGCTCCTGCAGTATAAGGGGACTCCCAACCATAGACTCTATTACTGGCTGGCACTCCAGGACCCTCTTCCTCTCTTCAGCCACATCTCTGTCCTCTGGAAGGAGCGCTGCATCCTCTATCAGTGGTAACTAACACACATGCATGCCAAGAAAATGAGAAAATGAGAAAATGAGAAATGAGAAAATGTACAATAAAATATATCAAACACAATAAATCAAGACATAGCCTCCACCTCACATTTTAAGGGCTTTCAGATGACATCCACAGGTCTTTACAGTAGCGTATAGGCGGTAGACCAAAATAAAACAAATACGTCTGAAAAGTGGTTTCGCAAGAGTTGTTACACAACAGATGGAGCCTGTGGAAACTGTAATTTTAGCATGACTATGTTCATAAATGTGTCCATTTCTTCACAACTGAAAAGCTGAAGCTATGCACATTTGGTCAGTTTAGCTTGAAAAATGACAGAAACCTAATCAATTATCCAAAAAAATTGCAAACTAGTGCTATGTCAACCACCTCATTAATTGTTTCCTCCATTCAAAATGCATGCTTCCAAAACCAAACGTGTTTTCAGTCTTTCAGATGAACTATTTAAGTCTTAAATGTCCAAAAAAATCCCTTTAGTAAAGTCTCAATGCTGATTAATTCAGAGGTGGTGACAGAACTTAAAACTGCAGAGACACAAGTGACACCCTGTCAGCTCATCTGCATAATGAAGTGCAGCTAGCACTTGTTATGTAAGGAGCAATTTATGAAATACTGTGTCCATCTTGGAAAAACAGATTGACATATTTGTCAATATTCAGTTCATTCAGGAGCGCCCCCTTTGTCGTAATATATCAGCCTGCAAGTTTATTAGCAGATCTACTTGCACTTGGGGGAATAAATTGACTTCTTTCCAGTTTTGTTATTGCTTCCATGCTGTTTTGAAAACTCACAAATCAAAGTGTTATTTCCCAGGCCTCTTTCATGACTGACAAATGTTGCAATCTGGCATTCAGCCTATGAACCACGCCAGCAGCCATGTTTCTCACAACATTTTGTGAATTCCCTATACATTTAATTAAAATCTGCATTAGAAGAGCCCATTCACTTTGTGGATCTACAATCACTATTTAGATTGTCTGTTTATAGGTCTCAGTGGGAATATATTTAACCACACATTGAAAATAGTTTCTTTGAGAGACCTCCCACACAGTGCAAGCTGTGGTTGCTAAGAAAAATCTGGTGAAACTGGAAAGTCTGCGTTCTCTCAAAAAATGAAAAACCACAGAAAAAGACAAACGCATTCTTGTTCACTGTGACAATCTACCTGCTTGCGCCTTCTGCACGGGGAGGTGAGGAGTCGCCAGAGAGTGCGGATAAACTGCAGCTCAATGGCAAACAGCAGAATAATGAAGACTGTTCCCTGAACTGAAAAGGCCACAAGGAAGCGTCCAACACCAGGCTCCGACATCGAGAAGTAGTTTGGCTGGTATGTGATGTCTATAACCAGAAACACTAATTTAATTTGCGCCTTTTTAGTAAATAAAACGGTCAAAAATATCTGGAAGGAAACTTGATTATAAAAATACAATTTGTATAGTTCCAATAGTTTATTGTTTAATTAAACTGAGCAATCTGAATCAAAACACAACTTCTAAATTCATGAGCACATAAAATCCAACTGATTGATTTGTTTCAACTTTGATCTGAGTATTTCTTGGTGAAAACTTATTAAAAGAAAGTGTGATGATCCTTATTCACAAGACAGACACATTATTGTTCACGTAATCAATGTCCCAGTAAAAATGAACCATTACTGTCATTTGAATGTGTGTCTAATAATGCTTATGACTTATTCTAATTGATTCTGTATTCAATTTTCATAAAGTAGTGAAGACGTAAATTGAACTGCTACATCACGTATGTAATGTTTTTATTTATGCACTGTACTACCTCTACAACCAAAGAAATTACAATTTAGGATAAACTTACTTAAGTATTTGCAGATTGTCTGGGTGATCGGACTGGAGGTGCAAAACGAGATGAATTCATAGTTCTGGTAGAACTGACTGAAGGACATGCCTAAGCAGTAGTTTGGGAAGATCAGGAATACCTTATCCAGTATATGTGACAGGTCCTGCAGGTTCAACTCTGTGGAAAGAATTCATAAGCAATTAGTCAACATGAATGAGGAAGGTAACTCTCTGCAGGGATGGGCATGTGTTGTTCCCCGTTGCACTAAAGATGTATTTTGAGGTATGTAACATCCAGTTTTTCCTCTCACCTGGTATGGTCATGATGGTTACAGCCAGAAAGGTGGCCGTGCCAGAGATCATGTTGAAGATGGTGAGGCGAGTGTAGGCAGTAGCAGCAGTGGAGAAGAAAAAACTGAGGATGTACATAAGAGGCACAACAGCCCAGCCATAGAGCAGCAGTAACAACAACACATCTACCAGGTGGTTTTCCTCTACAAAAGCCTTGATTCCAAATGCCTGGAATATCACCTGTGAGCAAACAAAGACAATAAGAGTGTAAAATGCATACAAGCATTATATGCTTATTGTATCTTTTAGCCTGGACAAGTGACCATTCTGGTCTCATCAGTCCCTAACCAGTCAGTCATAGTATGCCAGTCCCTATAAGTTGTATTAGATGTCATACTCACAAGCATTAGGAGACAGGGCAGCAGGAAGTTAACCAAATCCCACAGCAGGGCTGAAAACCAGAAGTTTGACAGGTAGACGCCGCTGACCTGCTGCACATGCTTGGACTTAATAGAGGACTCTGTAACAAGCAGTAGAGCAAAGGTGCTGGACAGGGAGGCCATACCATACATCAAGTTAATGGCAATGGCGAAGCCTGTCTTACTCCTACAGAGGGAAGACAAGATGAGCACAAGTGAAGAGGAGATAGGAAAGGGTTGATGACAAGAAAATAAAAAAAAATAAAAAAAACACAGTACAAAGGAACAAGGAAGAGATTGTACAACCGAAATGTTAATACATACAAATCTCTACCTGTGCGATTATGTCCAATATTTTTTCTTTTTCAGTGTTTTGCATCACTAGTTTAGTGCAACAGAATGACTGACATTTATATAGGGAATCTAAATTTACTTGGCATACTCCATAAACAGTGATCCCTTGGGAATTTAAACTACTTTTAGGTAATAGAAGTGTGTTACTTGTAATTGTGCTTGCCAACCTCTAGTAGCTATTTTGTCACCAGAACCCATGTCAAATCTTTCAGAATACCATGTTTTAAGTTTTTAATTTAAAATAAATTCTTTCCCAACTCTCCATCTCTTACTCAGTGAGTTGACTCTGGGCAATCTCAGACAGGTTGCGAGGCATGGGGTAATTTCCTGTCTGGATGGAAGCGTTGGGCCCTGCTAGAAGTCTGAACAGAGCATTGTCCACCATCATAAGGGCGGTGGCAGGTGTATGGTAGGCCTCGTTGTTGAAGTAGGCTGTCGCTTCTGCATATTGACTGCTGCTGCCACGGAAAGCAGCACCCACCACACAACGCTCATTAAAGCTGCCCCCCTCTTCCTCTGCCTGGTTCAGGATGTAATCAGTAAAGTCTGAGGGAAGTCACAGAAATGTATTTCAATAAAGACTGAGCTAAGCAGTCAAGCCATGTCCCTGTCTTTTTCCTTATGCTTACCAGTGATGTTGATGAGTTGGCCTAGCTGGTCAGAGAGCTGAGAACTGTATGTATTTGCCAGTGCAGAGGCCAGAGGACCAGATCTGGCCTGCAGAGCCACAGGGACCCTTGTAGAACCGTATCGACTGAGTGACAGCCTCAGCAGAGGAGCATCCTGGTGATTGGGAAAGGTGTGTGCCACAACTAAGGCCACCACAGTAAAGATCAAAGGAACCAGGAACTGAGCCACCATGACTTTCCAGTTTCTCCAGCTGTACAGCGCCCTCTTCAGGAACATGGCATAGAACTGTTGCAGGTGCAGTCTGATCTAGTGGGGGAGAAAAAGGGAACTGAAATGTAAGCAGTAAGAATAATATGCAGAAAAAAAAAAAGACAAGCATCATTTACTTCATCTCTCACCCCTGTGTTCAGCTTGATGTTGGAGCAGTCCTCTGAAATCAGTGTGCCACTGTCTGTGAAGTCAGTGACATCAGTCATGCCACTGATGCTGCTAGCATCATCTGTTGTCCAGTCATGGGAGCGTCTTTCATGTTGGTACTGCAGGGCTGGCAGCTGGATAGCCTGGATGTCCAAACTAGAATCCACCAACTTTCCCACTCTGGACAAACAAATTATGCTGTGATTATCAACTGACTCACTGAATAGAGCATCAAAAGATTGACAGGGGCTAACTGGAGGAAAAGAACGAAGAACTGCTATTTTCAAAATCCTTGATGAAATGAAAACTCATTCATTGTCATATTTTTAAACCACTACTTAAATATGAGAATGTAAAACATGCACACAATTCATTTAAAAAGAAAACATAGATTTACATTAGTTCTTTATGTCAGGAGTGTACTGTCTGTACAAATGCACTGTAATTTTCATGTCTTTCACCAGCACAGTAAGGAGAAGAAAGCTGGGACTTCTTGCAAATAAAGCTATTCCTGGACCATACAATTCAATTATCACAGACACCATCCAATCACGGCACCTACACAGGAGAGCAAAACTAACTATATTAGACACTCTCACCCAGAGTGACAGCGTGCTCTGTGAGCCAGGTTTCATAAATCTACAAGTTGAACAGTCTGTCCTTTTTACACTTCTGTCTGTGGAATTTAGTTAACAACGTGAACAAAGTAGGAAAATACAATTTAAGAAAAAAAAAAAATGTGGCTGATCTCTCCTGTATCTCCTAAAAACTACAAAATCGCCACATTTAGTTACATAGAACATCTCGGTCATTGGTTGTTAAAAAATCTGGGAAAATATGTTTGGAAAAAATAGTCCATGCCAGGAAAGTGCTAGGACCAAATGTTTGATAGTTGCTGTATTGTGTATAACAATGATAGACTTTCAGTTGGAGCTGTAAATAATGAGGGCTGTGAGAAACATTCTCGGCATCTCTGAGTGCAATGCCACACAATCGTGTTTGCCGAAGTAGCTTGCAGTGCTGGTCGCCTGCAATGGAAGTGCTCTCATGCTTGTTGCCACAGATACACATATCCAGTCTACAGGGAATAGAATTAACTGCTCAGTAAGCAGCAGGCAGTGGGACAGAGTGTGTGTGTGTGCATGGGAGAGAACATGAAAACATCAGCCACAGCACTGGTTCACATGTAAACAAATTAAAAATGGTTTATTTAACACTGTTTTGTATTTTATTAGTGTGATTCTGTTTTGTTGCTCTCAGAATATTGGGCGTGATTATTTTAAGCAACAGTTTTGTTTGTTTGTTTGTTTTTTGCTAAGTAAAAAACAAATGCATACAAGGTTAGAACAAATTAGCCAAAATAAAATCTGGACTCCAGAGGATTAATAAATTCCAAAACAGATGCATGATTGTAGACCTAGCATCTGTTAAATTGAGAAGTAAATTGAAGCCAATTTCTGTTGCATTAAAATGTCTCCCCTTCTAGATTAGATTATTTCCAGAGCATAGCATACTGACATAGAAAATTAAAACAAAGTTCTCCATGGGATATTTCTCCTACCTGAGAAAGACCTCTTCCATTGTGGTTACTGAAGCTCCATAGCTAGCAATGCCCAGCTCCTCTCTGTTCATCTCCAGCTCAGCAAAAAGCAGCTCAAATCTGTAAATCAGGGTAACATATTATGCACTAATTCACAGAGACAAATTCCATCACTATGAGTGCACAATAAATGTAAAGCTGCCAAATGATTTTTGTCATTTTCTTACATTTTGGTCATTTTGGTGAGAACCATTAACATTAAATAATTCAGTTCAGCAAGGGTGATTTCTTGTTAGAAGTCTTCATAAACCTTAGACCACTTCAAACTTTCCAAAGTGTTACCATTAGAATTCTACATATGAATAGACACTTTGAATCACCTGCTGGTACTTTCTTTGGGCAAGATGTAAGAGAGCTCAGCTCCAGCGCTGCTCTCCAGTGTGGCATTAGGAACATACATGTGGACAAGGCGGGTGATCTCGGACACGTTGCAAAGAGCATCCTTTACTATCACCATGTGGTAGCCAGCACCTGGTGAGCGAGAGAAAGGAGCACTTCTATTTATGTATTATATCCGTGTGTATTACATCTCATAATGTGCAATATGTGCTGCTCTGCAGAAATAAAACTCCATAAATTTCTACAAAAGTGAAAGAAAGTAGAAATAGTCTCAAACACAGTGAATTATGTAAAAAGGGGTAAAAGAGCAATGTTAATTTTATACAAAAATAGAAATGAAAATGAAATGAAAAAAAAGAAATTTATTTTTATCATATGTGGGTAATTCTAGCAAAGGATGAATGTCTTTTTCGACACATTCTGCAACTCTGAGAATGACATCAAAACCACTTTTGAGCCTGTTTCAGCTATTTCCATTGCACTCATCCCCTACCATATTTGTTCTTAAGGAAGAGAGGCGACCCGCAGCACTGCAGCTCTCCTCCTGCCATGATGGCGATACGGTCACCAAGCAGGTCAGCCTCGTCCATAAAGTGAGTTGTGAGGAGGATAGTGCGACCACGCTTCTCCCCTTGCAGAAGGTCCCAGGTGGCACGTCGAGCTGATGGATCCATGCCTGATGTGGGCTCATCTAACATGACCACCTTAAGGTAGACAGGTTTAGGGAGATGAGGGGTGTTTAATCCGGTGCTAGGGTGGAACGAAAAGAATGAGAGTGAACATGCTTGAAGTTCTTTACCTTGGAGTCTCCAATGAGAGCAATGCCAATAGAGAGTTTTCGCTTCATGCCACCAGAAAGGGTTTTACAGCGGGCATGTCGCTTGTCCTCAAGGTTCAGGATACGGATAATGCGGTCCACCTCATCTGGAATTTTATCTTTGGAGTAGCCTTTCAACTGGACATGAGGCAGAAAATGACACTGAATACAAACACAAGAGAGCCTGGAAGACAACAGCTGCTTCTGGTTTGCTCTTAAAATGGAGAAGTTTGGTGTTTTACAGGAAGTGAAAACATACAGTGAGCTGGTAAAGGAAGAACACTATGAAAGAAAGTTAAGAAAAATAACTCAATGACACTTACTTATAAACAAATGTTAACTCAAAACTGAATTTTCTGGTACAGTAAATAGTACCTAACAATAGCCACAGGAAAAGCATTATTAATAGTTACGCTGTGTTTTGTGCTGTTTTTTCTGTATTTTATTGTTTTAATCGTGCCCATGTAGGGGCAGATATTGCAAACTGCCTTAAGCTATAACTGCTGCAGTATGTAGTATTTGTTCATGCTATACATATATAAATATAAAAACCAAATATGAAAGTCATGTGAAAATTGCGAAAACCTGTACAAGTACAGGACAATCAGCAGAACAATTTAGCTGAAGAGGAATCATATAAAGAGTAGGTGCTGTGTTTATATATATATGATCATGACTGTGTGATTACCTGTGCATAGAAGAGCAGGTGCTCTCTAACTGTAAGGTTATCAAACAGTACGTCATGTTGGGGACAGAGTCCCAGACTGCGCCGGATCAGAGCCATGTCTTGACAGATGTCATAACCATTGATATAGGCCCTGCCACTGGTGGGGGGAAACAGACCTGGAGCAAAAGGCAGGTGGGTTAATATATAATATTATTTAGGTGGCGTATTTGAATGTGTGGGTATATTGTTTGGTTTCATATGCATCTAAGATGTTCACCTGTCAGCATGGACAGTGTTGTAGTCTTCCCAGCACCATTGTGTCCCAGCAGTACTGTTATTTGTCCTTCAAACATGTTTAACGTAAGGTCCCGGACTGCCTGTCGTGTTTTGTTGCCCAATTTAAATTCCTGGCAAGAAAACAGATCAGGGAAAGTGTAATCTTGCCACCCATTTGCCTACCTACCATTAAATACTGACCAGGAATCAAAAACAACTTTTCTTTAGTAATTTGCACCACATGTTCCCTTTTCCACCAAGGAGGGGCATGTCGACCCTCTAGCTCACTGTGTCTGTTTCACTGCTCACCTTAGCGAGGTGTTTAATCTTGATCCCAGAGACGAGTCCTGCTGGTTCCTCCTCTATAAACTCTCCTTTCAGAGCCTTTTCTGCATCCTCTTCTTCCTCCTTCTCATTCACCAAAGCCATGCGAGGGCTGCTGCACCAGTATGAAGGCTGCAGATGTTGAAATCAAGCAACAGAGTGAAGAACAGACAGAGGTAAGGGGAGTGAAATGAAACTGTCTTAGCCAAAAAGCTATTTAAAATAGTACTTTACCATTCTAGTATTCATTTTCTACATATTCTAGTTTACAGATCACATTTTTTAAAAATGATGCATTATACATACATTGTCTGGTTCTCACATTGTTTATCAGTGAACTCAGGTAATTACAGAACGCATCAAAGTCAGCAGAGGACACAATCCTTCATAAATTCACAAAAAAGAGTGGGCCGTTTGTTTTTGTTGTGTGTGCTGGTGTGAGGTGCAGTGTACACAAAGTAAAGTGCATCCAAATCTAATCCCCACCCCACTGGCAGCCTTTTACATTCCTTACTACAGGGAAATGGGTTAGTAGGAGTTTATTTTTGTGTCTGTGTAAAGGCATGCTGTTTCTTGAAGTGTAAAGATAAATCTTACTTGTGTTGGCTGGATATTTCCTGTTATTCTAGCTAGCTGAACCCAAAGACTTCCTCTGGCCAATATGTTATGACCTCTCCTCTTAAATCCTCTCTGCAGTTTATCAGAGCCGCTCTCACTGTAACAATTCCTTTATGCCAAGTTAAATGTTTTACTGGAATCCTTTCAACTACATGACGGTATTGTAAGAGCTTGCAATCAGCTACTTGAGGCAATTGTTCATATGAAAATGTGTTTTTGTAAACCACAAGGTAGAAGCCTCGTCAGACAGTCAGATCCTGCTTCAGTTCTTGGAAGCGGCTGTTCAACCTTGGTCATCCTTTTCTGCAGGTCTCTTACTCCACTAGAGGCATTAAGTATAATTTCCTTTACTTAGGTAAATGACCATGTGTCAGTGTGTCTGTGTCTTATAAAACAAAGCTAGTACCTATTTCTGTATCTTTACAATGATTTTTTTTTCTTAAATTGTTTGCTATGCTACATATCTAATATACATTTTGCCAGTAGTTTCTCAACCAAACTATACACAGTTGTGTTAGTGACAACAATAATACATTAGATGGCTAGGCATTATTTTGTTCACACAAAACTTTTTTTGATGTATTTCTTTAAAGTAAAAGACACTGCTGCAGAGACTTAAAGCACTGTGAGGTGGGTTGAAAAAGGCTGGCAGTTACAAATACAGATACATTAGTGAGAGGTAAGTCACTTTGAAGCATACCAGTACAAAGAAGTAAGATGGTAAAGGCACTCCGTACTCCCCAGGAAAAACTGCCTCCATGTACCAAGCCACCAGTCCATAAAGCACAGAGTCAAACAGCAGCAAACTCAGAACCTGGGCCAAGGAGAAGTCATCATCCACCGTCACAGAGTCAAACATGTTATGCCACTGGATTCCCGTACCTATAGAAGTAGAGGGGGTCAAAATTAATCCTAAAAAATTACTGCTTTAAAGATGTGCATTATAGAGTAAAGGTATGTCAGTATTTCAATTTCATGGACCACCGTTTGGAAAAATATACTTTTGCCAATAGTCTCACCTTTGCCTTCAAACATTCCTATAAGCTGAGCACCCATGGCCATGGCCACATTGGAAATAAGACAGGCTGACACCTTCTGGGCATGGCTCAGTAAGTCATAGCGTGGCCACAGGAACAAATAAGGCAGGTAGCTTAGAAAATAGATGAAGCCACCCGCTGCTGCTGCCACATTAGCTGAAACCAGACATAAAAGATAGAATAATGTGCTGATGGGATGCTGAACAACAGAAATAGTCATGTATCTTTAAAAAATATTAGATCTAAAGAAAAAAAATAGCTCTTGTCATGATGCCTGTTATGGATGAAGAACATGGATGGATGAGATCAAATACATTTGTCGACCATGGAAAGAGCTGAAGAGTAAATTACTATGTGAACAGAACTTTCTTTGTGAAACCCATTTCCCTAATTGGCAGAGAGCTGTTCAGATGAAGCATTAAGGAGGACAAATGAGGGATCTTAAAAAGTAGTGATGGCAGAAGTAACATGGTGGGGAGAATTATTATCCATTATTATCCAGACAGCTGTGCACATAAAGAAAGCCAGGAGAGAAAATAGCATGTCCTTGTCCATTTTACAAAAATGATGAAGTACACAAAAACAGCATGATGATGTGGCTTCTTTGATTTATTTAATTCACTAAGTTTAGCAGCACTATTTTATACTTTTTAGTCAGGCTGTCAAATATTACAAATGGACAAATTATGCATGAGGAAGAACAGCAAATGGTTGTCTCTCCTGTCTGGGTTGTTCAGGCCAGATGCAGTGTTTAATTTCATATGGCTGAAGACAGAAAGAACTACAAGTAACAAAACATTTCTCTTCAACACGTAATGGCGCCATATCAACATATACAGTCAACATAACTGCAGTAACTCTTCTCTTTGCATGCTTTTGTGTAGTTTATATAGTTCAGTATAGTTCAAGAGCCCTTTATTTCTGCTGCTTGTTGCAGTGGAGGGAGAAAAACAAACAGCAGACCCACATCTGGAGGCGACATACTGTAAATTTCAGTAGAATAAAGTAATAGTTCGTAATGTAAATTTGATCACACATACAGTACAAACCAAAAGATTATTATCATTCAGAAAAGAGTGGAGAGACACAGAAACGCATACCTCGGGAGAAGAAGGCACTGATCATGAAGCTGAAATTGATAGTGGCCACAGTGAAGACAAGCAGGAAAACAAAGACCAGAGTGGGGTCACTGTAGGTCAGCACCGCTCCGTTAGGGCTCACCTAAAACAAAACATTCAGATTCAGTGCTCTGCCATGACTTAATTTTTGTAGAATTTGTTTTACTACTAATTTCTTGTTAGCTCACTTTTTGTATTTGGTTTTGTAAAAAAACTATCACTTATGACACCAAAAACTCACCTGGATGCAGAGCAGGAGAGTAACAAAAAACACTGAAATGGAGAGGAAGAGGAAAAACATGAGGAACCAGGCACTCCAGTGGAGCCAGTTGCTGAGACCCATCATCCTCATGTACTCCTGAGGTGCACAAGAAGAGGCAGAGATACAAGGTCAGTCAGGCAATGGGATTACTAATCTCATCACAGGAGTAACAGCCCACAAAGAGACACAAACACACCTTGAGCTTCCTTTCCTTTTCTTGCACCACTGCTCGTACTATATTGAGGGAGGTGTAGGTGAAGCTGAGCACCAGTACCAGTGGCAGTTGATTCTGAATGGCCAAGATGAAAACGTCATATATAAAGGCAGGGTACGGAAACCGTGACAGGACCACTCTGATCTGTCGCAGCAGAGGGGCAGCAGCCGTTCTGTTGTGAGAACGCATGATGGCTCGATCCACTGCATGTTGCACTGCCAGAAAGCCTTCTCGGAAATAACCTTAAATAAGAAAAAAAAATACTTCAACTGCAGAAAAAAAAAATGTTAATACCTCTATTATATCAGAATTAATCTGGCCTTGAAAAATGACTGCACTTTTAAAGTCCTTTTAATTTCCCTGCAAAAGTTACCATATAAAAGGGTAAGAGGCCTTGAGGAACAAAAGTGGCTCTGCAGTCATTAGTTATTATGCATGTGCAGGTTGGAAATCCATATTAATGCAACTCTAAATACTTGTCAGTGTTTATTATGTGTTTGGGATGATGTCATCTTTTAGAGTACCGATATGCTTCATCGTCTCAATACATATATATATACGCAAGACTGGAACACCATTATGAAAAACAAATTTAGCAAAACAACATCTCCTCTAATCCTTAGTTCTTTCACATCACATAATTTAAACATGACAAATGAAACGACCAGAGACAAAAAAATGAAGATTAAGTTAAGAGCACTGAGTTTCTCTTGCAGGGTGCTCGGCACCTCACAAATGCCCCACAAGTTATGCAAGGGCATACTGTTTCCTGATAGTGCCAAAAGTAGATAAAACTGATCATGCCAAAGATGTGCAGGCCCATAGTTGCCATAGAAACACAGCCTGAAGAGAGGGTTCCTGAAATTAAAAGCTCTGTCTAAATAAAAAATCTGTTGTGGCTGTTTAAAAGAAAAGGTGCTTCTTTGAATAAGCCCTCAACGAAATGTAAAGTTTTTTTAAGACAAGGTTGCAGTTATTTTTGGACAGGAGGCTCTCTTAGGAATGTTTATAACAATCAGAGTAGACAGGACGGTTTGCCTTGCAAGACAAAAAAAAAAAAAAAAAGTGTGAGAGTGAGACAGGTACGAAGAAGCAAAGACAAGGAGGTTCAAATAGAAAGTGCTGGTGGGTCTCACCAGGTGTGCCCCCTTCCTTGTCATACTGCTCTCTTGGCCCTGGCATCTGAAACAAGGGATAGAGGCTGAGCGTGTGCCAGTCCAGATCACTGTTTGGGTTCAGCTCTGACCTCTCCTTGGGTGGGGCATTGCGTGGTGTGAAGGAAAAACGCAGGTGGTAGCTCACCTGTAAATCATAGTGCAAACAGAGAGCAGAGGAACTGAAAGGTGAGAATTTAAAGCAGGTCAAGTCTATATATCAACTCTGATAGAGGTTGTAAATAGGCATTCCTTTGTTCTAACAAGTTACATGACAGGGTTGTCAATGACTGATCCCATAGACTGCAGCAAATAAAGGGAAGAAATAAAGACCCACAACTGCAAGCAAAGGTAATAAAACAGTCATCTATGTTTTATGCTTTGTTTTATGCTCATTTATGGTTTTATTATGCATCTGACACTAAAGGAAAGAAGCACACAGAATAAGACTGAATAGAAATTTGCTTTTGAATATGATTCAACCTCAAATGTGCAAATACATTTCTTTTTTCACTAGAACTGCACAGAACTTCAGGACGTCTGAAGCCTACAAGCCTATTCAGTCACACCCAGACAAAGCTTTTCTTATATAGGATCACACTGTACAAACCTGTGAATTTATCTGTCCATTTGTTGGTTTTTTTCCTACTCCACAGGAGGATTTGTTTCAACTATACTATTCAACTATCTATTTCACATTTAATCAAAGCAGACACCAATCTGGGAGTCATCATCAAGTCAATACATGCAGTTACTGTGACCAAATTATGCACTAGTCCGTTAGTCTATGACTTTTTCTTCTTCCTTCTTCTCCTTAAGAGATATCACCTGGTGAAACAGCAGCTCAATGCACAACTAAACAAAGAATAAACTAGAATTACTGGTTGAAGCACTTTTACGAGTATTCATTCTTTTTTATACTAAGTGACATTGTTGTACATTTCTTGAATAAATGATGCTTCTGTTAAAAACTAAATTTATAGCTCATGCTAAGGGTAGACTTTGCAGCATCCCTGATACAATTATCAAAAATAAAACCATGCTCTGCTCCACTTCTCAGGTGTAGGTCTGTAACAGTGTCTGTGTATCCAACCTTTTACCTTCAGAGGCAGAGGTTCATCATCATGGCTGAAAGGATGCTCAAACACCACAGCAGCCAGCAGTTTTCCTGACAGTGGGTCATTTCTTACATATTCCTCAAACTGCTCCTCTGTCTCAAAGCCACGCACTGCAAAAGAAACGTACACAGACAAGCATCACATTAGTTGTAGCATTCAAATCACGTTCTGTTTTCATTCCTGTCTCGTTGCTTGACCTTGGTGCTCACTATTCTCACTGACAGCCGGGAATTTGATCTAAATGCTGTCAGCATACTAATTCTACAGCCAGTATTATCAGTACAACAGGTCAAATCCCAAAGGAAAAAAACACCCACACATGCTTTCTAGCACAGACGTTAGACATAAGAAGAGTAAGGATATACATGACAGTAAAACATTAAAGATATAATGACGTCACCAATTCCAGACAGCATGAAAAAAAAAAAAACCTCTCACCAGCTCAAATAAGACATTAAGCAGAACAATAATAGAACAATTTCTTTGTGAATGCCCAGAACTGGATTTCTCAATGGAATTTTTATTTTGCTTATCAAGCATACATAAATTTGTTCTGTGTGGCAAACCGCACCAATGTTACACTAGCCCTAAGGTTAAATTTCAGTCAGTTCCAAAAAGTAAACACCAGCATTGAGACACAGAGAGAAATGGGTCATAAACAATCAGCTGTCAAACACACCAGTCCAGACATGCCCTCGACACACAACTGTAAGCCTAACTTTAGAAAATTTGATTTGTTCAAAGAAACATGTTGACATACCTGTGTTTATGAAAAAACACTAACAACAAGATTACAAACTTGTGTGATGCTGATCTTTAGCAAACTTACTGTCCCAATAAACATTAGGTGAAAGATGTTGGTGGTCTTATGTTTCTGCATAACATTAAAATTCCACCTTGACTCCCCCTCCACCTTTCTCTGTGAACACTGAAACTAGCTGAATTATTCATTAATGGCTGAGCTGGGCTCTCACACGGCTGTGTACAGGAGAACCTGCAGCTGCACATATCCAGCCCCTTCATCACTGGCTTCAGCCTCACACAGCTGCTCTTTGCTCAACTTTTAAGAGTATCTGACAAGATGAAAACAAATAGGCAAACAGCCTGTTTGCATATCTGTCAGTCAGACTGTCTGCATGTTCATCTAAGTAGCTGGTCATACAGAGGTGAGGAGTGATTAGAATCTAACTGCTAGCTGATTCAGTCTGACATGAAAGAAGGGTGTGGTATGTTTGCTCTCCCATGGGTTGTTCCTGGAGGCACCACTATTCCCATTACAACTGGTGTTTAGGTGAGGTATTGGGTTCACTGGTTAAAATGGCAGTTGTAACAGCTCCAAATGATTATGTAAACCTTAGGCTAAAACAGATCATGATTTTTATAGGAAGAATTTAATATATTACAAGTATTTGTCAGACATGATGTGACAATTTATTGTAATAAAATCCAGTAAAGGTTTTTACATTTCAACTGACAGTAAACTCCAATATGAGATTGGTGGCATCATTTTAATAAACAAACTTTAATAACTTTTTAATAACTTCCATGTTGTTTTAGGTTTTACTGATTTATTATGCACCCTTACTATAAAGACTAGGATCAGGGGAAATAGTCTAGTACACAAGCATCTATATTACTGAACTTTAGAAGAGCTGGAAGGCAGAATTTCTTTGAATAAATCCAGGCACTTTGTGTTTCCAGTCTTTATGGCAGGCAAAGCTACCATGGTGGTGACTGTAGCCTTGTATTTCTCGGACAGGTATAAAGAGTGATATTGATCCTATTGTCTCACTGTTGGCAAGAAAGCAAACTTATTTCCCAAAATATGAAACTTCTGATTAACGAAACACATATGCTATCAGATGACAGGGATTACATTCAAGAAGAATGGGACATCTGCATTAGCATAGAGCTTAACAGTTAACATTTTTTGGCCAGTGACAGATGGAAATTATTTTAATTGATCAATGCCTTGCTTTTTGGTTGAAGATTCTTTTTAAACATGGCAACATTGCACTGAACCTGTTGCCCATTGCCTGCCCAACAATCACCCACCTGAGGAAAGAAAGAGGCTGCCTCGCACATCCTCTGCCACCTGTCGCACAACGCTGGAGTTACCAGGCACATAGGCCAGCTGTAAGTGTTGCAAGAACCTCTTGGGTAGTGTGTCAACAGCGTAGCTCTCATAGATAGTGGCATTTGGGTAGTCCTTAAAAGGCACTTTCTGACGCAGCACGATGAGGATGCCAGAAAACAGCAGGGGCAGGAGTATCTCCACCAGAGTTACCAGGATTTGACGTTTCTGCAGTGCAGGAACAGAGAGGTTATTATTAACTGTTTGATATAGATGTTTTATCAATGAATATGAAGCACCGATACATCAGGTATGGACATAAATGAACTGTTTTGTGCTGCGCCATTTCTGACAGAATATTCATCACTTTAACTCACTCACAGCTTCCATATTTCAGCGACAATAAAATCACGTTTAACTATTCAAAAACACACAACACAACTGAGAGCACAAACTCAAACGTGGCCCAATTCCAAAAATGTTAATATGTTTGTCCATGAAAACTAAACAAATATAATAGGTCATGACACCTCTATGTGTGTTTTACAGCCTTTTGTTACAGTATTAGTATCCAGGAGACTGTGGGTAGTCATGGTGCAGCTGATGCCAGTAGGATAGGGTCCATGTGGACATACAAGCAACAGCACAATGGCAACTGAATACAACACTTGAACAAGGAGCAAAATAACAGTAGCATCTAGTTTAGTCAAAACAGGAAATCACCTAGAAATCATTAACACCTTGGTCATGACTGCTTTTACTGTGAAAATAAAACATTAGGTAAAATATTTTGTGGTTGGGTAATAAGCAACATATATTTATTTCTTAACTCAAATAACATGGTTCACACAGTATTTCGCTTTGCTCTTGTTAGACTAAATGCCATTACAGAACAAACAATAAGGTTGATGATTCATAACAACGACTTTGCAAAGAACTGAGATTTCAACATGTCTCAGCTGTAGCATGATAAGAAATACATCAACGTGATAAGTTGGGCCAAACGTATAAGGTGTCTTCTGCCTTGAGTTTTATAAAACAGGCCTGAATGACAATGTCCACAATGTCCTTATGAAGTTAAAATATATATCAGTTAATGTAAAATATATATATGCATAATATTTTATAATACCACCTACACAGTAAATATGTACTCTGTGTCTGTGTTATACAATCAAGTTGGACGAACGCCACCAAGATGGACGAACACCACCAAGATGTATAGTATTTTCCCTGCCTGGCCCTAATGGAGCCTCTGTAGTCTGAACCACAACTGGAGAAGGAGTGGGTGGATGAAGAGTGATGGAGCAACAACCTTGCCCCCACATTTTATACAGCAAATGGCCTCTTCTGTTTCTGAACAGCTGCAGTACAGTGCAGCCATCAACTGTTATCAATGTCCAAAACTATGCAAACAGGCATTCAGAATAATACAAAGTCAGAAATGTGCCAATACACTATGCCAACAAAATCTGTCACTGCTTAAAGCAAAAAAATTCTTACGTATCTTCTGTAAACTAGAGACTGACCATGAATCTGATGATATGGTGTTCACTGAGCTACACAATAGTGCCAGCTTCACGTGAACTTTAACAATAGGACAAAGTATCTGTGTTGATTTTGAGTTGTGACCAAGCTTGTGTAACCTGTCTAAAATATAAATATACTATAAACAACTAAATCTATAGTTATACAGGAGAAAATCAAGATCAAATATCATGAACCATGTCACAACAATTAAAAAAATTAAAGATAATAGCAGGAAAAAAGGCATAAATACAGATTTTCAAAAAGATAGCCATAAAAGGTTAGGAAAACAATAGACAGCTAAACTGTGCTGGCTTGTTTTGAGCCTGTGATACAACAACACAGCACAGACACATTGGGTTGAACCATGTTCCACATAGCTGGGTAACATCATAAGTTGTAGAAAACTAAATGTTAGTCAGTTAACTTTATTTATTATGTCATGTGAACCTATAACTTAACAAAAACTATCATAGAGGCCTCTGCTTTATAAACAGAGCTACCTCTGATCGCAGTTACAATGTCAGCACCTAATAAGGACAGATACAGGCTGGCTGTAGGTTTGCCATCGTCCAACTCACCTGCTGAAGATAGTTTTTCCACACCAGTAGCCCAAATTGTCGCATAATAGCCATTTTGATCAGTTCACAGGACACAGTCTAGTCAATCTTCTGCAGTGCCTGGAAAAACAGAAAGACAGTATCATTTTTAGATTTAGACCTAAACATACAGTCGTTTTAAAAAAAAAAACAACAAAAAAAAAAGTTTCTCAAAGGATAGTTGTGTTTTCGAAACAACCACCCCTGTAAAAACTTCTAATCACGGTTTCCAAAAACCCAAGAAAAGGAAAAGAGAAGTGAAATTGATCAGCAGCACCACAGTCACAGACATTTCAGTTATTCACATGACAAGTAAACAACACCATTTGTTAGAGGAAACATTATTTAAAAACAAAATGACAAGAATCGTCAATAATTCTAATTACTTGAAACTTAATGTTTATCTTATGTTATACTATAACATGAAAGGGATTATATCAGTCTGGAAACTGAAAAAAGAAAACCACAAGGAAATGAGCAAGAGAAAAAAAACAGGCTGTGGCATCTACATGCTGAACCAGTTGGACAAGGAGGTTATGTTTTTTTAGTGTAAACAAGATCTGTATGATGGTGACAAGAACGAACAGCCAATAAACACACACGCCTGCACAACATGACCTTTATAACTATGTACAATTCAAAGAGGGTAATCAATTAAAATGAACTGTAGCAGCTACAGCAACTACAGCACATCATGAGCTCAGAAGTGGAGCTAATAAAAGAGCTCATGTTGGGACTATTTGCTATGTATCTCTGAGAAGCTTCAGCCCTCTCATGATGTACTATGTCTCATTTTATGTTATGATCCATGTAATTTCATTCAGAACACCCTGTGCTTTATATTCAGACCAAACATTTCACTGTTAGTATATTCTAGGAAGCAACAAACACTCAAAAAGCCACAGGAGAGGTGAATAATTCCCTATTAACTGAACCATTCTCTTCTCTGATTGGTCCAGAGAAGCCTGTTTGCTGTCCTGATTGGTCAGCGGAGCTGCTTGTCTATCCCAAAAGGACTGTGGTGAATGCTAATGTTGGAGCTGAGGGACAACGAGATATTTCTGAAATTTACCGTGCCGAGTCAAGGGTATGATATCATCTTCAGCTATTAATTAGCAACTAGCAACTGACCTAGCAGTGTTTTGTTATATAAATATGCCATATTACCTCAAAAAAGGAGCTTTGTGCACATGAACTTCACCAGCTGTTGGTCCCTCTTGTTGTCGAGGTGAAACAATCCCCCCTTATTGTCCTAAAGCGACAGTGGAATCATCACTACGGGGCTTCGACACTATGGAGGCTCGGTGAGGCATTGCTGAAGCTAAGGATGTCTGCAGCCCCGTCCAGGATTCTCCCCCTCCAGTTTGCTGCCTGCTAGCGAGATGACATTGCACCAGCTCCTGGTTTATCCTGTGAAATCATGCAAAACGCAGCGACACACGTCACTTGATCTCGTGACTGGCGTGCTTTTAAAAGCGCAGCTGCCCGAAAACCTGAAAATACATGAAAGATAAAATTCAGATTTTTTGGCCTCCATTTAACCCCATGTATTTCAGCATGTTCATTTATACTGCGTGTTCTTGTACTACTAGTAGTATTGTTCCAATTGCAAAGAAGGATTCAGATGATTTGGTCTACTTAAGTAGCCTGAAAAGAAGTAATACGTGCCAAATAAAAGTTCCGCAATAAAATGTCATTAAAGTAAAAAATTCCAGTGAAATTATATAACCACAATCATCAAAATGTATTGTTGACATAGTTTGTTTTGCCCACAAAAGCAATCTGATAATATGGAAAAACTAAAATTCCTTAAATGACTATCAAAACATTCAATTTTGTATTATTCGATTATTTGATTCATTCACTAATCATCTCAGCTACTATTGGGGTTTTAAATTTCTAACTCTAGCATTAAACTAGACAGGATGAGGCAGGGCAGCTTGTTCAGGATCACAGCGTTGGCAACTCTCACACTTTAAGACACTGTCTCAAGCTATCCCAAGAAACGAGGTAGGCTATGCAGTTCATTTCCTTTGACTTTATTAAATCGCCGTGGTGATCATCAAACAGGAAAGTGATCAGTATGTGTCTCCACATTATGAGCGGGGCTTTGCGCAATTTACGCACATGGCACAGCGCCGTTAACCCGATCAATTATTAACTCTTAGTGTAGCCTTATTGATCTAAACTCTTCACATAGATTCATTGTTTGTATAGTGAAACAAAACTGCTGTGTCCAACGCAATCGAAACTATAGTTCCTTTTTTTATTTTCAGTAAATGTTCAAATAGTTTCCCCTGAATTGTTTATTACAGGGATTGTATTTGCTCAAATGCAGTTATATCTTCAACATTACTACAAGTATCGAACTTGGAACTGTAGATAGTGCAGCGTCCCCAGTGCCAAGATGTGTCTACTTTATCCATGGATACGAAATTCAGTGTTACAAATTAATTTCAATGAAAAAAAAACTATGCCTGTCACTGGCAGTATGTGGGTATAGGCCAACTGCCTATCATCCTGCCAAATAGTCCAGTAATTAGGAAACAGAGGACATGTATTAGAAATTAAGCTCTTTGTGTGGTGGGTTAAACATAAAATACTATCAACTACCTGCATTTGCACTACTTGCATGATAGCTTGTTTTATTTGGAGTCAATACAAAAAAAATACATATTCAGGTCTTTTGCAAAACAACATTCTATAGAAAAACAGAAGGTTCACAAAAAAAAAAACAACTGCCTTTTTTGGAACAAAGCAAAAACAATTTCAAGTAATAGTGACCTGTTGTCTCTCCCCCCCCACTTATACATATAGCACTATGTACATGTATAAAACACAGGAGATAACCAGACTGAAGTAAGTTTAAAATCTATTTACAGTCAGTCACAACTTCTAAACATGTTCTATGTCCTGACTGAGGCAGAGTACTTTCCTTTTCCTTTAGTGTCCGAACTTCCATTTCTCTCTAAGGAGGCAAAACAAATCCATTCAGAAAAGCTTAGTATTGATTGTTCAAGCATCGACATTGTTACACTTTTAACAGAATTGCTCTCCTATGATGATAAAAGTGCTAGACCTAATTCAGATGGGTGGAAAAATGGGTAAAGTACAACTTTTCACTTTTCAGCATGTTAACTCTTTCATGTTGCATTGGGTGCCTCATTACATGTCAGCAGAACAGTTAATGACTGTGCAGCACCAAACATCTGGATTATAAATTGACATTTGTACAATGCTCATCCAGCTGGTGATTGTTAGTTCCATTATCAGCACACTTTACTGAACATACAGTACATCAGAGTCATCTATTTGATATTGCTGATGAGATTAGTGTGCTAAAAGTTCTTTAAGTAATATTGATGAAAATATTTATCAAAGCACAACTTGCATACGTGTAAATGACTGTAGATGATGCAGCCTGCTAAAACAATCATTTCATAGTTCCGTTTCTTTTTAAGGTGATGCCCCTGAAATCACAAAAGACACTGGCGCAGTACCTTTGGCAGGTAGAACGCAGGACAAAACTGAACAATAAGAATTCATACAATCATATTTTTCTAGGCTTCAGATGCAGACATTTGTGTCAGATAGATGATAGCAGTCATCTACTGATAATATTCAACAAATACAAAGAATCTTGTACCAACAGTGCATATCAGACAACATGTTTTTGAAATATAAATCAAAAGGAACATTTTTCCCGAAAAGTCCATGAGGTTTAATTTCTTATAACTATGTGATAAGATCTGAGATAGGTTGTTGTAGAGGCCTTAATAGGCTGTAAAAACTACAGATATGGCAACTATTGAGCACAGTCCTGATGAAAGTCAAGTCATGTTCCAGTGGTTTCAGAGCTAAGTCAAGGTTGATTAGAGGTATATTATCACACCATACCTGTAAACACATAAATGAAATGTATTACAAAAGAAATGCAAGTTGCCCAGATAAGTCATATTTCTGTATTTTTTCTCTTTCTTGTCTTAAAGCTCAAAGTGTTTTGGTCTTCTGGCAGTTGCTGGACCAGTACAGACTGACAGAAGTCAGGAACAGCATCAATAACTCAAAGAAGTGCTGGAATATGATGACTGAGCAGGTGGCATGTGAACAGCCTGGGGCCATAAAACTTTAACACTGTCTAGATGCTCAGAAACCCCACAGAACAGGTGTCTTCTTCCCTCTCCTCATCTTCTTCTGTTTCGACCTCACCTCCACTATGAGCTGCTGAGTTCTTCCTCTTCACTTGTTTGCTGGAGGTACCCCGGGGCCTCTGCATAGGCACCAAAAGGCGGAAGCCTGGCTGGGCATTAGCAGAAGCTACACCTAAAGAAGTGGTAAAGGTCCTGAATGTGCAAGGCAGGAGGGAGGAGGAGGAACATGTGGATGAGGGGCTAATACTCTGGACAGAGGAGTATCCTGAACTGTGAAGCTCTGTAGAGACGGAAAGTGGTTCCTGGCCTTGGCAATCCATGTTCACCTCTTTTACTGCTTCACAGAAGCTGTCATCATCACTGGACAAGGCTCTGCAGTGCTCCTGTCCTTTGTCTTCATCAGTCAGCGGGTGCAGCTTGATGGATACCATTGAAGCTATTGAAAAATAAAAGGTGTCAGTTTAGAGCAATAACTTATTCTGAGCAAAGTTTACACAAACCCCAACACACTCTGTACAGTTATTGGCATCCAGCCACATTTGTCCATGACAGTAAGCCTGCATAGTATGAAGGCCTAAATGTATTTGCTGGTTGATTGTACTGGACATTTCAGCTGCTGAGTCATCTCTAGTCACATTATGTAGTACTGGAAGACTGACTCATCCATTATTCTCCTCCACATATGGATTAGTTCATTTGTATTCTTTACAGAAAGACACCCTTTGAGACTGCTAGTAATCACTTTGGGATAAATTAGCCCCAGCCCCCTTTTCCATCCCACCCCCATACTCACAATTGCTATCTTTTTCTCCCTCGCTCTCCTCCTGGTCCCCCTCATAACCAGAACAGGAAGTGTCTAAGCTCCAGTCTAGGATGTCATCCAGCAGCATCTCCTCCTGATTGGACAGCTCTGCTGTGGGCGTGGCCACAAAGCTGGCTCTGTGGGCCTCCATGTTGTCATCACGCCGCCTTGGAATAAAGTGGGCAAAGAGTGGGTTAAAGTGAGTCACTCAAGCATCTCACAGATGGCACAAACAAACACCTTCTGGACAAGATGGTTCACAAGTCTGCTTGTCACAGAGCACAGGAGACTCAGCAAGGACAACTGTTAAATGAGCACGAACAGAGGTGGGAGCACTGGTCATTTTACTGTCAGTTAATAAGTTGCATCTTATAACTGAATAAATTGAAATGTTATTTGTCATAACTTTAACTGTATTTTCAGGGATTTAAAGGAAATTACTGGTCATTTAGAGCGCAATGAACATATCTACCTGTATGGAAATTTATATGGTGGTCTTATGTGTATTTCTTAAATTGTGTGTTGCGTTTTATTACATGGTGTTTCATTTCAAGTAAGTGTTGTTATCTGGTGTTCTCCACCTTTATGGTACAATAAAGATAACTATAAACAATAAAGTTTTATTGTTTTCTCATCATTTAGAAGCACTTAAAAGAAAAAAAAGTAAGACACTTGGTAAATGTTGTCCATGCCTACCGGACTAAAGTAAAACCAAACCTCCACATCTAGTCGCACTGCTGACCTTTATTGCTAGTCTCCTCTATCTCTCCATCACTCTGGCTCAGTTCAAAAATAACGAGCCAAGCCCCCAATAGCAATAAAAATAATGTAAAGATGCTGGATAATGAAAACAGCTCAAGGTTATGGACATACTGAAAAACAATATACAATAGTGATGTCAAAAGACACAGCAAGCTACTAGGCCATACAAAACCATAGGCTTGAAAGAATTTTAAAAGGAGTCCATATAATTGTTTTTATGGCTGTCCATCACTTTATCAGCTTTTGGTTTATATTTTAATATTTTCACACCCACTTACTGTATTTAATATCACCTAGCTGTACTGTTTTGTAAAGAGAAACCTATGTGTTTTAACTGGCTTACCGCTTGCTGGTGCTGGATGGAGAGGCAAGGAAGGTGTGGATGTCTGCTGGTTGACCAGTGGGACTGGGAGGCTCCATCTGAGGCGCCACCTCAGGGATCTCCAAGATCTGACACAGTTCTTTAAAATCCATTACCTTGTGACGGTCATGGAATAAAAACCAATGACCAGTTAAATTCAGAGAACCAATTAGAGATATACTGCAAAAGTCCAGTAGAGAGAGAACAAAACTGAAGTACCTTCTCTTTGCTGATATGCTGGTAAGCCTCATCTTCAAACCGTTGCTTAACTCCAGTAAGAGACACATGCCTGTAATCTTTAGGAACATCTTGACTGAAACTGAGGAAAGAGAGTTGGAGGGGGAAACAGAGATATGAAAAATGATTCAGTTTGATCCTCTTTCCCTGCTTTATCTCCATAATCTGGAGGACAAATCTTGTTACTTGCCCATTTGAAAATTACAATTTGTCAATACAATGCTCACCTACCAAAGTGACTCATCCTGAGGCACGCTATTGTGTCTCAGATGCCGAGTCACTGATGGTTCCCCACACACACACACACACACACACACACACACACACACACACACACACACACACACACACACACACACACACACACACACACACACACCCTCACACACACACACACACACACACACACACACACACACACACACACACACACACACACTTCTAGAGTACAAATGCTTCCTACACTCTTGTGTGACTGCATCTGTCTGGGTTTCACGTTTGCTTAAAAACCTTAATGGCCATCCATTTTCTTCATCACTAAACATTGTAAACAATGCAGAAAACAGCCATCATCATTCAATTGTTATTTCTTTTCATGGTTGAAAGTAGTGAGGTAGCAGCCATGTGTGAGTCAGTTTTGTTAAGTATTAATAGCTCCACCACCATCTTCATTTCTCTGCTGTGAATAAAAGAAACTACAGATCAAAATGAATGCAAATTAAGACTAGCAACCTGTTCAGTACTCCACCCCTTGGCAAATGTCAGCTGGAATCAGTTTCAGCCCCTCTGTGATCCTAAGTGTTTTGTTTTTTTTTTTTAAATCCATGGGTGATTTATGCTGATCACGAAAAGAAATGTACTTTTTCTGAGGTCACAGCAAATAAGGTTTATTTTAGGATAAAACTGAAATGTGTCTTTCAAGATACAATATCTATGTTGGTTCTCTCTTCCTAGGTCACGATAAAACCACAATAATTCTTTTCATTATTAACTGATCTCATGGCTGAGCACTTGACTTGAGCCTGACCTGAGAGACTGGATGACATGAGAAAGTATGAAACAAATTAATTGCTTGGCTATGAACTCAGTTAAAAAACACAAGTAAGAAACTTACCACTTGACATAGAGCAGCACAGAAAGGGACACAATGTCTTGCTTGGAGAAGCCTGTGTAGTCAGTTAAATGGCTGGGCCAGATGGGAGCTGAAGAGACGGACCACAGACATAAGTCATCTTTACAACTAAACTGAAGTTTTGCATTATGTTTGCTTTTGAAGACTATTTTCATTAAGTGTTATCACTTAAAAGGGTGAAAAATGAATTTTTTCAAACAGACATGCTCTATGGTTTGTGTGCCTGTTAATGAGTGTAATTACCATAGTGATGTAGCGCTCGTGTAAGCAGTAATACAGCACAGGCCAGTTTGGCAGGTGGTGATGTGGCAAGAGCAGAGTAGAGCAGTGACAGCTCACAGATGTAGCTGAACAGATGAGTGGTCCGCCTCTCCAGAGGGAGCAAAGACAGAAGCACCTCCCCATAGTCTAGCAGTGTTGGGCTCTGAAGGTAAGTAAAGGTTATAAAAAAAAAAAAAAAAAAAACTTCTATGTTCAAATTCACAGGTTGCACTCCCCTGAATATTGCCAGATAATTATTCATTTAAATAATATATGCTGCAAAAGAAGTGGAATTGTACTCACTCTGATCTTTCCCTCCAGCACAGAGACGACCTCTCCCATCATTCGAACCAAGTCCTCATATTTGTAGGTGTTGTCTGTGAGCCAAACAGCTTCACGTATGGTCAGGATTTCTTTACTGATATAGCTGAAAAGAAAAGAACCAAACATGGTCAATATAGAACAAAAAGAAGGATTTTACAACTGATTCACTATTACCTATACCTTCCCCTTTGTAAACAGCCATAACATATTTCCAATTCCTCCAGCATCAAAGCTGGTGTCCCTAAACAATCCCTTAGTCAAAATACAAGATTTGCCTTTAAAAAAAAAAAAAGAAAAAAATATGTGTCAGAAAATTTGCATTCTCACCGAGTACAAACTACCATGCAGGCGATACCCAGTAATTGAAGGCGAGCTTTGGGAACCGAGCGCAGAGCCAGGTACCGATCCACGCAACCCACTGTCACATGAAGTGTCAGGCTAGAGAAGTCCTTCATGGTGGTCACCTCTACAAGCCAATCCACCAGGATATACCTACAGAGGCAGAAACAGAGAAATAAGTAAAATTTAGAGATCACGTGACTTGAAAATGTTCCTCCCAATTCTAGACTTTTAATAAAAAAAAAAATAAAAAAAAAAAGAGATCTTGATGTGATCTAAAAGTGAAGCACTACACCACTACACTGAAATGAGAGGGGGGGAGCACTGAGCTCTCATGATCTGGGGTAAATGTTAACTTCTACAAGCGTAAACAAGTCATCCTGAACAAGCTGAGCCCTGCCTCATCCAGTCATGATGACCAAATCACAACTTCAAATTTAACTAAATGCTATTTATGATGTCCCCTGCCTTAGATGGACAATATTTCACTTTCAGCTCTAGGAAGCCTCTGAGCAGCACACTGGCTGGTGTTCTGTTTCATATACTCTTTAACAATGTCATTAAAGAAAGCTAAGATGATCAAAACAGTGAGTCATCAAAATGACTTTAACAGGAACATTCAATTGCGGATATTATTACACCAGCAGACTGTAATCATGTCAGTAATGCCATGGTAGAGTTTCTGTTCCTGTCTACCTCATAGAGTCCTTAATGTCTCGTCTGAGAACAGCCTGAGCTCCGTTCCATAATGTCTGGTTAGAAGAACTGAAGACTTGGGCCACTAAGTCAGAGCAGGCTTTTGCCTCCAAACCCAATGGATTCCCGTTGCTGCACTCTTTGGCCAGGGAGAGCTGGGGAAAGAAAAGAGTGTGTTAAAGTGTTTAAAATGGATTGAGAGCTTGTGTATTGCTTCATAATAAAAAGAAAACAATCACGTTGAGTACTACAATAGTTTACTGCTGTAATTGCAGAGCTTGTGATTCAGATTAGTCATATTTTCGTGACTCAGTAGAACAGATTGGCCTTTAAAAATTGATGGAAAGGGGGAAAATGTATGTCAACAACTGTCAAGACCTCTTGACACTGCCTGATAGTATTTGAATGACAAAAACCTCTAACTATGGATAAAAGACTGAGTGGGAAATTTAAAAGACCAATCAAACAAAAACATGACATGAAAAGTCGTCAAAAGACAAAACTCTGTGTCTTTTGTATTATTACAGCGAACAACCAAAGGACAATAAAGCTGCAGACTGACAAAGGAAAAATTCACCAGAACACAAAAAAATGTATTACCGTAATGGCTCAAGACAACAATAACACACCTGTGCCTCCCAGCATCCTTTTCCAGCATAGTCCCTGAGAGTTCGGATACACTGGAGGTACCTGCCTGGATCTGCCATCTGAAATTTAAACACAAAACATTTCCCAATTTTCAGGTGTAGCCTTATCAGAAAATTGTTACATTTGCAAAACCATTTTCTACATTTAGTAAAATATTTAGCAATTTACTTGGCCTTCTCCCTGTGTTTGACAATGAAGAAAACACTGTGTTCAATGTTTTCAAGAGCAACTTTGAGAGTCATGCTAAAACAAAGATCCAGACTCACAGCTGCTTTACGGTTGTGCTCCCACAACAGGTAGGAGCTCTGTAGACAGCCAGCTTGCGAAGACTCCTCCAGTACATTTATGGCATATGAGCGTCGTTCATCCTCCTTTAAATGAAACAATATTTCAGACTGTAATTCCTAATCTTGACAAACTGATAAATTGTTCCTACACAGTAACAAAGCATTCAAGTTTTGTTTCATCTACAAGATCCTCAAAAACAAATCTGAAAATTTAAGCTGATTGAAAATATTTCTCTTAATGCTAAAAAAAAAAACCACACTGGGATTGTGAGTAACAAAAATAATAAATGTTAGGCAACAGCTATGTTATATGAAGAGGACTAAATACCTATTTTATCTGCTAATGACTAACTGGACAGTACCATGTGACAGCAATTCTAAACTAAAATTCTGTACTGATTAGAGTCCAACAGAAACTGAGCTAACCACACCCTGACAATCAAGCCCAGAGTCAGTTTCATACTCACATCAAACAGCTGCAGAACTCTGGCCAAACAATGCAGTAAGGGACCTCTCTTCTCCTGTATATTGATGAACAAAAGAAAAGAAAATAATTGCTAATCAGCGCAGTCCTATTTTTTTAATAAACTATTTAGAATAATGATATTCTTATTGCCATGTACATGAAACTTGCATTAACAACAGAAAATACCAGATTTCTGAGCATTATCACTGCTTATCGATTGTTGATGCAAACTAAAAATGAATGATTACTTTGAAAGAAACCATGTTTGCATGTGCCCTAAAATGACAATCGCAAAACCTACCACATTGCTAACACACTCTGCCTTGAGATGGTCAAACACTACAGCCTTGCAGCAGCTGCCAGAAGGTGACCACGGTGGACGGATGAACACCCACATAAAGGGATCTGACATGGGAGAGCGCAGGCTCTCTGCCAGGCTGAAAAAATGAGAGGCCTTGCGACCACATACGTCGGCTCTCCCCTCATCACTCAACAAAGCTGGAGGAGAGAAAGAAGGCACAGGTGAAGAGCTGTAATCACTTAGAGCATTGATCAACAGATTTATATCCCCTAGTTTCCTTTGACTTTATTTAACCAGGGTTGTCTTTAAACATATTACCACGCAGGATGAAAAACAAAGAATTTAATTAGGAAGCTGTCAAGTGTTTAACTTACGTCCTTCATTGTACAAATATGCAATCCCAAGCTTCACAGCAGCTTCAAAGTTCCCTTTCTCAGCAGCTCTAAAGGAAGTGAGAGATGTCAAGTAAATATCCATGCAAATGAGCAACAATACATTTTTTTAAATCAAACAAGAGTAAATGTACCTTTCAAATAGCCATAAGGTGTTAGGGGATGGCCATGTGTCTTTGAAACTGACCCTAGCCCATACACTGGAATGGTTGTCAACAATGTCACGCAGCTGGGAGTGAACCTGTAACAGATGTGGGGACAATTGATCTCCAAATACAAGAAACATCTGACCCATTAAATTAGGTGGTCACAAGATGTTAAGCCAGAGCAAATCAGGAATAACATGAGACAATTAAGCTGGTGATAGTGTAGTAGTGCTCCAGTGTATTCGGTGTGTTTACTCACTGCTCTGACAGACAGCAGATCCTCAGGTGAGAGGCACTTGAGCACACAGAGGAGGACCTCCTCAGGTAGAGAGAGCAAGTTTAGGACTGGAGTTCGCTTACGGACCCTTTTCCGTGTTGGAACTGAGTAACATTTTGAACAGCGGCAGTGAACTACTGAAGGGAAAAAGAATTAAAACTTAGAAAATGTATATATTTTTTAACAGGCAGGTCTCCATTTGTTAGCATGATTCCCATATTCATTGCAGAAAACAGTAGACAGGGAGGGACATTTTGTAGTGTGGACACAGAATCAGTCCAAGGTACTTCACATCTTAGTGCAAACCTGGCAAACTAATTCTCACTTTAATGTCAAACCAATAACCTCATGTGCAGTTCATTTAAAAGTGACCAGTGGCAACCTAAGTTAAGCTATGTTAGCACACAAATCTTAAGAATATGGCATCACAGTCATTAATGCAAATTTAACTTTAGGTGCTGTAGACAGGCCTTGTGCTTAAAAATGCTTAAATCCATGGAAAGAAGCATCAAACTAAGGACGCAGTATTATACAATAACATTAAATAGCTGTAAATATTAACAGCCATCCATCTAGTAAAAGTGAACGGAGTATCTCACAAGGAAAAGTCAAACTAAGTGAGCGCCCAAATTTCCCTCCTGTCGTCCAAATACAACTTAGTTAACGTTAAGTCTCGACAAGGTTTCGTGAGGTTTAACATTTTATTAATCAGTAAAATAATTACAACAAACTCATCATGGCATGAGATGATATGCTTTTTATAAATAACGTTACTGCTAGCATTAACATTAATCTACATGACAGTACCTTACAGGAGAAATCCATGGCTACCCCAGATAACGTTTATGTTGGCTAGTAACCGGTGCTAACTCTGTCAAAGGTCAGGATTTAAAAACAGGCTCAAAAACATCTGATTTACGTTAAGTCATCTTTATTTTCCTGGTAGAAAGAGCAGCTTGAAGTTGAGTAAAGTAACAAAAACTTACCACCGGCTTTCATTGCAAGCAGTGATCTGTCCTCAAGCAGTTAGCTAGTTAACTAACTTACAGCACCGAGCAGCGATTTAAATGCTGTAGTGATACTTGGAAATATCAAACCTACACACTTACAGACTGTTTCAACAAATAAAAAGATATACAGTGTTAAAATACAGCTTACTGCCTCTGCTGTGCTGTAGCAGTAGACTAATAGCGTAAACTACTGCCTTAATTCAAATTCAAGCACGCGTCCTCAATAGTTGAACCCTCCCCAAAACTACTCTGGGACCGCCCGCGCTCACCGTTTAAACTCTATATTCAATCTGATTGGCCGAAACCGATCCCGCCCATCAAACACATAGTGGATCTCTGATTGGGCAATATGATATAGAGCGGAGCCGATTGGTTGGATTTTATAAACTGTAAAATCTCGGAAGCTCGTTGGACAACGTCACAAAATTTCGAAGTACGCGCTCGCCAGTGAATGTTTTTGATTGGTTGATCCAATTATAAAGCTCCTCTACAGACCCACCTATTTAATTGTAGATTGTGGGAAATGTAGTTAAACAGGCAATACCATTTAAAGGTAACCCGTTTAAAGGGACAGGTGCACAGTCCCAATCTATATTGTTTCAACATGATTAAAAAGTAAGAGAAGGAAAGAACACTGTGATATTCTAGCAATTGCATATTAACATTTGCAGACTGTGCCACAAGATATGGAAGCCAGGAAATCCACATTAAATTGCTATGATGCTAAATGGCCAGAAGGTTAATCAAGAGAAGGGCAAGCAAACTGATGACTACAGTATGTGTGAATAAAGGTAGAGTGCAACTAATGAAGCCATGAAGGGGCAAACCATATTATTGATTATTGATGTGTTCCTTGTAATGCAGCACAGAAATATTTCTGTCACACTAAAAACATACTAAGTCATTTGTGCCAGATATAAACCAATAAAGCAACAGAATGGTTGAATAGCTGAATGACCTCTGATGCAGCTGCCTTTGAGGAAATTACATACTGATTAAACCGTTGTGTTAAAATTACCATTGTCAATAAATAGACTGCTCTCTTTGCTGAATACTGTCTGATTGATTGGTCTTTTGAAGATGGTTATAAATAAGCAGAATTCACTACTACTAGCAATCACTTGTTCCTTTCAGCCTTGATCAGTGCATCACCTGCTGACCTATTGTCATCATCACCTGTAAGAGTTAGTGTTTAATGGCATTTAAGAAGAATAGAGGAGAAATTATTTTTTTTATTTAAAACAAAGAATGTTTAATATTTTTTTTATATGTTATTTTTTTATATAAATGTCAACTTCAGTGTGTCAATAAAGAAAACAAATTTCTGATTTATAGTTATTGAGGCATGTGACTCTTGTTGCATTTTATACTGGAAACGTTGCATGATCAAATTATCTTGTAGCTGAGTGACCTCAAATGGGGCATGGGCTGTGACATCCTCAACCGGATTCAGTCACTGTTTCCATAGAAACTCTAACCCATCTCAACTATTTTCTCAGTAAAACACAAAGTGACCAGTAATGGCTATAGGAAAAAGAAATGGGTCAGTGCATTTAACCTAAAAATAATTTTAGCAATAAAACTATACTTAATGTGCTGAGAAATTCATAGCCTCTGTTAGCTAACCATTCATTATTTCTTTGCATTATCTCAGAAAAAAGCAAAGAAGTGTCATTATGAAGATGCTGCCGCCCACGTAACAGAGTTTGATCTCTGATGTTGATAGGAGATTGGCGACTTCACACCTGAGCAGCTTACTTCAAATGAGCTACTCTAATGCTGCAGGGTTTTAATTAATCAAACACACAGCTGAACTTTTCTTTTTTTTTTTAAAAAGCCTTTGTGAAATAAATGTTGACATTTAAGGTAGAAAGAGACAGACAGCAGATGAAAAATAGAAAATATGGAAATAGCAAGAGCATAGAGAAATCAGCTTTTTGCTTGTTTTTATGCTTATCCAAAAATAATCAGTGTTCAGTGTCTGTGACAGTGTTATGTTATTCTCGTGCTCTCAAGTCTCTGAGTGATTAAATCCAATAGCTCCTAATGTTTCTATTACAACACCTCAATTGAGACAGCAATTTCATTTTGCCTGCCTGGCTAGGTGTGTGATTTCCATTTACACTTGCCTTCAAAACAGGTGTCATAATATCTGAAGCAGAACTGAAATATAGCACCTTCCCTCTGTGAATGTATCATTTAGAACCAACAGCAGGCAGAGATACGTCAAATACACAGAGAGAACTGTCTTCTTCACAGATGCTGTTGGTCAGGAATTTGAATAAAACATAAACAGTCATCAGGCCTTAGTATGGCTCAGTTCCAGACTTGCTAGCTGCATGTTTCTGTCTTTGCATTTTTAAATGATGTCAGTTTTGTATGATTGAACCAAAATAACACTTTGGTTTGAAGACAAATCCTGGAGATTTTGAGGCAGATGCATGACTCCCATGTGGTTTCCAGTAGTCTGTGCTGACCTTAGCAATCCAACTGACCACTTCCCCTCTATCTGCACTTTGCCTCTTTTGGCCGTCACCCTGTAACCAGACCTATATAATGTTCCCCACACACACCCATAGCCGTTTCCCAGTATAACTGCCACTGAATGATACAACATGTTCATTCTCATCAAATATAAAATACTCTCCTGGTGAACAGAGCAGTTTTAGGAGTCATACTCACAAAGACTTTTATGATAATTTGATGCAGATATCACTGACAGGGTTGTTTCCCTGTATTACTATATTATGCCCTTATTTTTTTATGTTTTTTGTTGCCTCTAGAGGGTGTCATTTATTCTGGTTTATGACAGCCAGTAGGTTTTATTACCAACCAGAGGATTCCACATGCCTTTAGGTGCCTGACCAAGTCATCTAAGCTGGCAGGGCAGAACATGGCAATGCGTCTATATACAGCATAGAACGCCCAAGCACAGAGGAAGCTCAGGTGGTCTTGTCAACCAAATATATTTCTTATGTTCTATGTAAACAGTGGTGTAGTGACAATCACAAGTAACAGTGTTACTAACGCCTCCTCACTATCAACTTGCTGTCTGTATTTTCAGCCCTGTGCAGAGGTTCTTCCAGATCTGGGAATAGTGCTTATTGCCTTTACCACTGAGAAGTTTTTGAAAAACCTTCCAAAGCAAAGTAGTACCATAACACACAATTATATTTAATAGATTGGGGAGTTTCTTTTCAAACTACAAGCTAGAATATCACAGACTACAGTGTTCACATGACATTTATTCAACAAATAAAATTTACATATAAGTAGAAATTTACAGTAAAAAAATGTCATATATACAGCACCAAATATTTCAGGGCACACAAACATATATATTTTGTGTCACTGACAGGAGTGACGAACAGCATAGACAGACAGCATGGCTGTCTGCTGGGTGAGGGACATATTTCCCCTGCAGCAAAGAGAGGTAGTTTTCCCTTTAATTTTTTGAAAGGCAGAAGGGAAATCACTTCACATCTCTTACAAACATATTTTCATTGCCCGCCATCAAATTTTAGTGTCAACCCACTGGCACAATATAATTTGTAAATTAACAAGTACAATTATGCAACCACAGTGTAATACATGGTAAATGTGTACTATACATGTGAAAATTGCACTGATGCACAAGCCAAATCTGAGGAGAAATCAATAGTGTGTATAATTCACTCCTCTTGGTTTTTGCACTCTTTTTCTCTCTCACTCTATTTGTTTTTCACAGCCTCTAGATTAGTGCCACAAAATGTCTTTCTGTCTCTCTGAGGAAAACATCATATACTCGTCTAGGCAGCTGCAACAGAAGCAGCATCAACCAAAGACGGTGTATTCTCACATCTCTTCTGTCTACCATCACAAACAGTGCACAGTTAATGATCTCATCAGTAATTGAACATAAACATTTTTGATCGTGGTTTATGGTGCATCTACAATATTTAAGCCCCATAAATTCAAACCTAATGCTTTTAAGGTCCTCTTATAAAGGCAAACACTAGCCCAAGTGAACAGATCCATAATAGCAGAGAACGACAGGCAGAGAAGGGAGACAGCCTGCTACATTGTCACAGTCATAATCCAATGTAATGTAATACTAAGGCTTTTCTCTTGTCTCACTGTTTGTATGATACTGCAGCATTAAGCGAAACAAAAACACTCATAAATACCCTTTATGTACGTTTCCTCTGAAAACTACCTTGAAAGAAACTAAGGCTTACTCAACTTTAGTTAACTTGGCACTTTCAATGCTGCAGCCAGTAATGTGTTATGTTTCCCAGGAATAATACTGCTCTGTTCAGGATGGGCGATCCCAATCTGGAAGCTCCCTACTCTCACATAAAAGTGAATGGAATGATGTCATAGGTTCAGCTTTTGTTTTCCACCATTACCTCCTCATTTCCGCTTCTTCTTTTCCGTCTATTTGTTTAAACTAACAAGAGTTTGACAATCAGTATGCAACACAACATCAAATTACATCCAAAGCTTCAAAAAATGTGTAAGAAATGACTGATCATAACATGCCTTTTGAAGCAGACAGGTAATTGCGGCTTTGTAATTGGAAACCTGCCCTCCAGGACCATCTTTGGCATTGTGTGTTAACTGCTACCTCTGGATGCATAGACACATTTTACTCAGCAACAAGCATCACTAATCTAGCTGCCAGAACTGATGCAGCAGACGATAAATCTCAAGGGTAAAGGACACTATGCTAGTACACAGTTCTTTACATGAAGGTACACCGTCTAGACCAGTGGTTCCCAAATGATGTGCAAGTCCAGGTGTGCCTTGGAATTTTGTGACAGCCACATGTAATTTTTAGAATATTTTGCAACGTGACCTGTCTGGTTTAAATGTGTGTGTTGATCAACTGAAGTTTCAAATGTATTCTTGAATTATTTTGTTAAATATGTCATGCTTAATATAGTCATTTGTCGATTTTTATTTGGCATCAGTAAATAAAAATAAATGTTTACAGAGTGATAAAGCGTGATATCACATTTTATAGAGGCTATTTTGCATGGCTATTAATATAGGTGTGTCGTAAGATTTTAGCTTGCCCTTCTGTGTGATTTGGACACAAAAAGTTTTAAAACCACTGGTCTGGCCTCCTTTCTATTTTTATACATTCTGTACATTGCACATTCATGTTACATTCAGTGACAGAAACCAGAATGTTTAAGACAATAATAAAATGCCATTGTGTGTCTCATCCTGTGAGACCACACAAACCAATAGAAAGCACCTATACACTGGAGCTGAGTGCAGTTACATTCATCCAATGAAAGAAAAAGTGTCAGAAAGGGAAACCCCAGAGTCACTTAGAGCATAAACATAAATCAGTAAAGAACAGCCTTGTACACTAGTTCCAGACTGAGAAAGGGATTTCCGACTCACTCAGTCAGTACGCTTTCCACTACAACAAAGACATTAATGCACTTTCTTTGGCGCAGAGATAAATACAAATGTCTGTGAATTACAAGGCTTACAATTAAATGTATTTGTGTGTCTTCATTTGTGTATCAAATAGCTGTACAGATTTACTTAAGGGCTATATCACAATGGGCAAATGAGTGAGCTGATGTCAGAAACTGGTGATATAGAATGGGGAAGGCATAGGATGAATGTGGAGAGTTCTGTTGGGGTGAAGAGAGACAGCAAGGAGGAAATTCTCAGGAGTTAAGATAGAAACAAGGGCATGCAAGAGAGACTTTTTCCATGAGTACTTGCTCAAGGCACTATACGGGAGGGGCTGTAGGGAGCAGGATCAGTCAAAGTGTCCCCACAGTGGCATGTCCCTTCGGGCAGTGTCCTTCAGTAATCCTGGCCTACCTCACGTACAGTTGGGGTACCCCACATAGACACAAGTCTGTGTGAAAATGCTCACACACGGAGTGGAGTAGAGTCAGCCAGTCAGAAAGTCAGTGCAGCACTCCTTTGCAATGTGAAGCGGAAGCTACAAAAAGTCTTTTAGGGTAGGTTACTTCACTGAAAGGTTCTCTTGCTTGGCATGTATATAGTCATATGTGCAAACCTTTTCTTGCTAAGCAGTGAAATCCACAGCAGGTCCTCTACCCTCTCCAGCTCATCATCCACACAGATGCCACTAAGATCCTGTTGGACTCAAGTTCCACTCTCTCATTGCGTAAAAAAAGCCCCCACAACATTGCAGCGGTGTCACAGGACAAGTCAATGACGCTGGCTGCTGACGTGGATGCACTGCTTTTTCAGCTGGGTATCAGGTTGCCGTCTTTGGCCTACTTCTGGCCTTTTGGACAGTCACCTGTCCAGGAAGGAGGAATGCTGTGACTGACGTGCCTAATGACGCCAGCACTGACTCCAGCAGCAGCTCTACATAGCGTGTTAGGTGTCTGCGCAGACTGATTTCTAGAGAATATGTGAGTGAGAACTGTGAATGCCATGTATCCATGCATGTAAATATGCATGCAATGTGCAATACATATTTGTGTGTCTCCTCTGAGGTTGTTTTGACACTGGACACCTGCTGATAAAAGAGCATGTGAGGCAATGATGATCCCTCCTTACCAATCTGAAATGGTCCAAAGCTGACAGACCAAACAGATACTCAGTGTTATGTCTATCTGTCCTTCCATTCTCGGATTACTCAGTTCACTCCAATATGAGCTGAGCCAAACTGTGATTAAAAAGAAGAAGGGATATGTCACTGGGAGAAGGTAAAGTGGCAGCTGCTTTAGCAAAGCCAGGGAGTTCCCAGCCTTGGGTAAGTCTCTGCTTTCAAATCCCTATAACTGTTTTCCTCATGTGCTTCACAGGGGACACTGCTCAGAGGTTAATGAACCTCCCTCTTTCTTTTTCTTTCTCTTCTTTTTGTGAACAGTCCAACATGCAGTTGCCATCAGTAACAGCAAAAAACCCATGACAAGTAACACCACAGACACCACTTTAGTCTGAGGCAGGTCATTATAGGTGTAGGTCACCCCAGTTCCTGCTACACCGATCACCAAAGAGATGATTCCAAAGGGAAAGATGCAGCGATACCATGACTTCTCCATACCTCCAGTGGCCTGGGACAGACGCTCCAGAGAGGAGAGCACCTCAGGGACTTTGGCACCACCAGCTTCCAGGGACTGACCCTCCTGCCCAGAGTTGGTCTGTGGCTGAGGTGGGCAAGCCAGGTGGCCCGTTGTACAGCCCATCCTGGTGGTGTGGACTGGTGGATCCTGCAACCAAGCTGCAGTGCTGGCCTCTTGGATCCCGTTTATAGTTAGCTCTGGCCTTGAGAAATAGAAAGAGAGAAAGGTCTTTAGAAAACCAGAGAAATGGCTAAATCAGGAATGCTGTGTGTGTCAGATGAAGGCTTTTAAGTCAGCTCTGAAATCTACTCACACTTTCTCCTTCTCGTCCTCCCTTTCTGGCTGTTTCTCTGTACACTGCCTGCTGGATCTCTGGCAACACATTGTACACTCTGCTGAATGTAGTGACTGGGAATATATAAGCGTCTATGGGAATGGGAGGAGCTAGGAAAGAAAAAAACAGGGAAGTCTGAATGCAGTGATTGGTCTTCTTTTGTGTGACGTCAAACATGAAAGCAGGGAGAATGGGGGTTGATAAAACCCAGGAAGGGGGAGGGGAGAAGAGTTAACCACTCTCTTTTCTTCATCTCCCCTTCACTGGCTCTCAATTGCAGTCTTTTTTTTTTGCTGTTTTTCATCTAGGGAATACAGAAACCTACTGCTGACTGGAAATCCCTCATTTCCAACTGTAGAGCTACTATTTCCATATATGTATGGGATAAGGGGAATCTCTCTCTGCACATCAACAGCACAGATGTGTCACCTCCATATGGCAATTACACGGTAACGGTGCTCCCATTAAACCCCACCAGGTCTTGCGTGGACATCAACATCGAACCGAAATCCCATGATTACCCACACTAGCCTCGTTTTATGTGGCTGATTTGTAGGAGGTGTACTGTTAGGAGGTGTACTGTGTAAATACACTAATAAGCATGCCCACACATGACAGAAACACAGGCACCCCCCACTCATTTCCTACCCACACACACTACCGGTGCCAGTCCTTTTTGAATGAAAGGCAACGTAGCAGCAATCAATCCCCCAGTATGCTTGTCTCTCGCTTCCAGGAGAATAAAGACAGCTCTCCTCAAAACTTACTTATCTTTCCCCTCCAAGCTAAATGTATACACACAGATAAATGTCTATGTTATTATCTTCTAGTTTTGAAAGTTATATCTATGTACTTATACAACACTGGTTTGACTACAGCTTAGCAACAGGTTTCCTACTCATAATTAGCTCAGAGGATTCTTACTCCTTGAAGCCCACAAGGCACACAGCATCAGATTAACATGCACCTATTATTGACATATGCCACATGTTTTTATGCACAGGACAATTGGTCTATGGTATTCTTCACATTGGCAGAAAAGACAACTTGACAGAGGAGAGTGTCATAGACCAACTGAATGGTGGGGAAATTAAATAATAAACCTTAATATAGCCTAATTAATGACCATGCTGACTTAATGAGTCTGAGCAAAAGAGAAGTAAAACAGGAGAAGTGAGGAATGTGTGAGCGCCAGGTCTGCAAGAGAAAAGAGAAGTTCAAGAGCAATGGGCATTTGAGGGAGAGAAGTGGATTCTTGGGAGCACCAGTTGGTTTCTGTGGATGTGCTTTTAGACACCAGTGTTGCTGTGGCTAAAAGAAGTGAAAATGAAAAGGGTGAAAAAAGTGAACAAGTAGGGAAAGAATGTGTGAGGCAATGAAAAGGCTATTCAACTCTGCCCCTTTCTGTGTGACAGTATGTGAGACATACAGCACTGCAGAGATGGGAAAAAATGTAACCTTCCTCCATGGAAAGTAAAATTGCCTAGGATCTTCCAATACATGCCAAAAAGAGGCGTGAGAAATTTGGGATCAACGCGTGAGACATGGGTAACCTGGGCAGAACCAGGCCATGTTGGTGGGAGTGGAAAAGCTCTGCTGCAGTGAGATCCAGGCAGCAGCTGATGTATGCAGTTCACTGGAAGGCTGAATTACGTAGGCGCCACTCCCACTGGGACCTGTGTGAGTTGACATGATCTCAGTGATGCTTCCCTGCTTCCTCCTTTACTCTGTTCACACACACTGAGCCAAGACTGTAATGCTGAACCAGAAGCCTGCAGCACAGTTCCATACAGACGACTTGGCTACATTTCACAATGGTGAGACACTTGTGGCGAACAGAGGAGGCCTTGCAAACATACAGTATATCTATATTACCAGTATTTATTTAAGATAGGAGCAGTTGCTTGAATTACTGTGCTCCTGTTGCTCGAGACACAGGTAACAATCTGAGGCTATAACGGTCATCTCCATTTTCTAATCTTTTTATTCCTCTCCTCGGGGAAACATGCCATTTTCAGCTTGTGGCATGCTAAGAGCCAAGCCCCCCAAGTGCATCGTCTTTGTGACTCAGCTGGCTTTGGGTGTGCATGTCCCTGTTTGTGCGTACATGAGGGATGGTGCAGCAGGGCTCAAACACCCACGTCCTGCTGTGTAAACCCAGCGCCACCTGTTGCCCAGTCTGGCACAGCCTATGCCATCCACAAGTCATTTGTCTTTTAGGCCTAAGGCCTTTCGTGTCAGGAAAAACAACAATTACCAATTAATAAAAATACAGTATTATCCCCAAGTGTCTTATCTATCTGAATGATAGATAAGACACTTATCTATGTATGCCAGGTTATAAACGTCCAGCCTATCATGTGCAGAAACGCTGTGACCTGCTGTTTAAATACCTATCGTATGCAGAAACACTGTGACCTGCTGTTTAAATGAAAGACAGGAATAAGATATCGTGAGACACCTCCTCCACCAACTTAAAACCACAGACCAGCAGGCCAACAGACATTTATAAGGATGCTGATTGGTACCCATCACTTTTAGAAAAACTAGTCTCATTTCTCCTCATAACTGTAGATAAAATTCAAGATCAAATTTATTGATTCATTTCAATGCAACACATGCTCACGTGTTTGTGGTCACACATTGTGAGTGGAGTGCCACCTGCTGGCACTGACTCCACCACATTATGGTTTCCCTGTTACACAGTAATCTGGATAGTTTTTTTTATGTAATACATATAATTAAATATGCCCAGACTGTACTCTCCCTTTGCCTCATTCTGGTATATTGTGTGTGACATAAAGATGTATATTAATATTACAGCTATTTATCAGTTGTTCTCCAGTGAAAACCATTTGTCAAACGAGTTCCTTTATGGCTTATCCCTAGCAAAATAAACAATTTAAAAACCCACTGGATAAAGTGAAAAATCCATTGCTAAAAAACTAAAAGCAGGGCTTTTTAAGTGCATAGGTAGGCTGATGGAAGTACACCATTTCCATAGGACAGTGACTAAACTGTAACAAAGCAATATATTTTTCAGTCAGCCAAATTACATAGACACTGAATATTGACAGCATAACCTCAAAAAAGATTTTTCATAATAATACGTATATTCTTGATTCATAGAGTTACCACTTTATTGGAAACACCTGTTTAGTCTGAAGCTATCCAATATAATGTACCTGCAATTAATCTTATTTTTATATAATAAATATTATATTTTATACCTTGTATTTATTAGAACTTTATAATATTGTTTTTTTATGTGGTAGAATGATATTGGTTTGGCACTGAAATGCATTTTAGTGACAGTTGTGTGCAATAGTTTATTTCTCTTTTGTGTATAAATGGGGGAAGACAGAGAACCTTATACACAGGTAATCAGTGTAAGACTGTATGTTCTGTGCTCAGTCAGAGTCCAGGACTATGGCAGGAAAATGTTCCCCTCCTTCACCCAGCAGGGAGTACATGTCCCTCAGCACGCTGGGGTCGGGACAGTGAAGCCCAGGTACTATAGATAAAAGCTGAGGGAACAGGGTGTCCAGCAGAGCCTGTCACAAAGGAGGAAAGGCTGTCAGCACATTATGTTTTAGTAGGCAGTAACCAGTACTTAACAGAACACAGACTGTCTCATTAACTAGCACGATCAAGTGTCTGATGTACTTATAATTTATCAAGGGATTAAAAGATAATCCCTACCTGTTCAAGGTAAATCTCTTGTTGCAGCAGTGCCACCCGCATTCTCAGCTTCTCCAGCTCTCTGAGCTCTGCTTCTGTTGTGTAGGTTATAGTCAAGGGCAGCGCTGCAACCACCCCATCTCCCCATACACCATTTGCTCCAGTGGGGCACAGACAACCTCCCTCTGGCCTCCATCGATTCCATACTTCCCACTCTAATGGAAAATAAAGTTATTTTTAGAGTGTGAATGGGAGCAACCGTACCCTAAAATGTTTTTCTACTCTGCTGCCTCAGCTTTAAATAGCTAGGCCCTTGCCTAGCCACATCAGTAGAGATGGCTTTAAAACCCCACTGTATTGGGGTGGGGGGGGTGGGATGGTCTGTTGAGGAAAGTACTGATCTGGCACTGAGATTTCACTGCAGCTCTGTTTACAGTTTCCATACGCCAAGACGTAGAGGCTGCATTAGCTTGTTAGCACACTACATTCATCACAACTAAATAAAAAATAAACTGCTATGACCTAAAACCCTAAATCGTGAATGCTAGATGCTAAATTAGAAGCATGTGGTTACAACACCAGAAGGAGGTCTATAGGTTGAGCAGGAAATTAGGAATTACTGTAAGGTTCTCTCTCACACTGGCTTTAGTAACATAGATTTGATGCACTGGAGCTATAATCACAAACATAAACAAAATGCCCCCTCTCTAATTGTATCATGGGAGTGAACGGAAATTATACCATGTTACATACTGTAGGTACTGACTGAGTCATACCCTGACATCATAATTCTGTTGGGTCATGTGATTTTTCCATCTGTGCCCACATATTTTGCACTATGGAATAAATGATTTTAGTAATGTGTTTTTCCTGCTTATTACCAAAATGAGGTTGACGTGTATTTCTTGTTGGACAGAACACATGCTTGGGAAAGACAGGATATATAACATTATGGTAAAACTGGACTCCTACCTTGTTTCGCTTGGTCTGCACAGTTCTTTAGCTCTGCTGCGCTCACCTGTAACCTTTCATGTGTCAAATTTGAATCACACTTGTGTTCCTCACCACCTGTACAGAATTATATGGTAAAAAAAATATTTAAAAACTACCAAGACATCATAATTGCAGGTGGAGTTACTTAGATTACAGTATGTTAATCAGCTTCATGTTTGCAGTCATTGTAGCTGTTACAATTACAGAAAACAGTTTTCATGCATGATTCACAGCCTTAAGTGTCACTGGTGGAGGAAAGGCTTAACACTGATATATATGTAAGTGGCTCTCACAAAGTCACTTCCAGCCAACATCCCAAGTTTCATCCCAAATTATCATCTTCTCATTGACACTCTTGTGTCATCGATTTACTTTATCTTTCCTTATCCCTCTACTCCTATTTTTGTCTGTGAATGTGCAATTCTGTTCAGATTTTTACCAATCTCTGTGGCCGCTTCTACTTGTGCCCTTGGATCTTTGGCCATATGTTCGATAGTCTGACAGTGCTGGGTGATGTCATGCACCTGGTGAATCAGCCTGTTGACAAGAGCCCTGGTCTGATCTGGGCTACCACATGGCCAATCCTTGGGAAACTAGATTGGTCAAAAGCACACAATGAATGTTTAGAGGAAAGAAAATGTACAAATCATTTAGAAATATGGACTTCTAATATCCTGTAGCAGCTTATTAGCAATCAGTAGTAGTAACTGTATTCCCAGGTCCAGCATGACACAGCATGGAAAACATTTCTAAGACTTCCCAGCCCATTCTGAAGTGCTTCGCTAGAAAAAGGAAGGATACCATAGCTCTCATTCTCTCCATGAAGTGACACTTCCCAGGCACAGGATTCCTTTGTGCAGCAATAACTTTGTCCCACAACCTAAAGATAAAGTAGAGAAAGAATCTTAATTCCAGCACAAAACTGAAGTGTAATATTGTCATAAAATTAACAAACTGATTATGTCCACCTGTTTTGCTTCCTCTTTAAAGATTTCCATTTTGCTATCTGCTCAGGAAGTATGCTGTCATAAAGCGAAGGAAAACAGAATAACTATCATAGCAAAGAAAACATATATTCACCACTTCCAATTGTGACTGACAAAGCACTTTTTTATACCCCAACTGTGTAAAAACATACCCATTGTGTTGAGGCAAACTATGAGCTCCAGACTCATCTGTTTGTGAAATAGGCACGGTGTTATCACTCAGCACATTGCTTCTAAGAGATTTCCTTTTATAGTTCAAGGTTGAGATGTGATCACGAGAGCCAGACACTGAACCAGCCTGTTTCAATTTCTTTGCTGCCTGCAATTCAGTTGCATGCACAACTCCAGCTGATGAGGTAGGGGGGTTCTGGATTATGTTTCTATTACTTGTAGCTTTAGACTGTCCAGGATTGTAGCTAACTGTAGGTCTTGAGCCTAGTGTGGAGGACGCTGATGATGCATGCTTTTTGTGCAGTTTTTGTGTTGTCATTGAGGTTGATCTGATGGTAGTATGACTTCCTTTAGAAGCTGCAGATGACTGCATTACATCTTTCGATGTCACATATGTAGCACCTGGTTCAGTTCGAGGTCCAGATTGCTTGTTTCTGTTGGTGTCCTCTTTAGAGGCTCTTGAGCCAGTGCGAACCCGAAGGGCTTTCTCCAGTGCTTGTTCAAGCAACTCCATATCTTCCTTCTCCCCTGGTGAGGTACTTGTGTCTGAATTCAGCAGCATGCAAACATGATTTACACAATGAACATTTATTGAAATAGAAAATTGTTTTATATACACTGTGTAAAGAAATTTAAATTTTGTTTAATTCTGCTTTTCAGTTCTTTTGTGTTGATCAATGAGCATGAGCTGGTAAATAAAGAAAAATGTACCTGTAACAGCATCATCTGCACATTCTGTCTCCTTAGAGTCTTTATTGGGTTGCGGTCTTCTGTTGAAAAACATGCATGTGTCTTTCAGTGTTAACAAGTGAACTCCAAGTTTAAAAAGAAAGGTGCAATTTTTAAAAAACTTTTCCGTTAACAGTTCAGATTTTATTAAATAAAAGCATACAGCCATCATCAATTACCAATTAAGTCACTAATATACCATCAGGATGTCATTTGATCAGTCCTAAATTCTTTCTGAAGTATAACACCAAATGCACCAATTACTGACTTTATTTTTTTCTCCATTTTTTTCTAGTTACTAGATTTGTATGAAGTTCACAGATAAAAATAAATTATTCATTATATTATTTTTGTAAACATTTTCAGTTTTTTTTAAAGAATAAGCAAAAATATCTGTCTATATTTATAGGTTGCAAATATCAGGTTTGTTTTATAATTTTGTAAAAAACTGTCTTTATATCAATTTTGTTTATGTTACAACTGTTCAAACTTATTGCAACGTTTATTGCCGTACGTTTTTTTTTTTTTTAACAAAAATGGAAATGCAAACGTGTATTACTTTAAAAGGCACTGCTGGGATTCGAACCCAGGATCTCCTGTTTACTAGACAGGCGCTTTAACCAACTAAGCCACAGCGCCAGATGAGCATCAAGGACGCAGATATTCTTGTTATACATTGGTACTATTGCGTCTCGACACAGGGATATCTCTCGCTTTAACACAAACCTATAAACATGAACACAACCACAAATGTTTCGGAGTGCATTACACCAAACTTGGATCAGAGGTAGGCTCTGTATAATGTATATTTACGACAAACGTAAAAGCTCAAAACAGTTAAATAAACGCTAGTTATTAAATGTGCAGTTACTTACAAGGACTGTAATATTTCTCCGTAGAACTGAATGCTGTCATTAATCTTGGTTTGTTCAGCTTTGCATAACTTGATAGCTTGCTCAACCGTGGACAGCAGTGACATGCTTGTGTCTTGATGCCGCACTGCGTTGACGTTATTAAACGATTACCCAGCTGTTCACATATAAGCTTAAACGCGGAGTTAACGTTAGTACAGGTTTAATTTAAAGAAAATGACAAGTTATCAAAATGATTTGGAATATACCTCACATCTTAAAGCGACGATTGTTTCGTGCTGGCCCGCGAAATGAACATTAACGGATACGGAAGTCACTTTTCCCCTTTCTTGTTGAAAAAAAAAATCACAATGTTCAAACGTTAAAAATAATTGAATCACCCGCATTAACGCGGGTCTGACATTTCAGAGCAAATAAATGCTTTAATTGTTTTAAACTAAGACTAGCTACAGCCATCCAAAAACTTTGCAGCTTTGTCTCCAGAACTGCTGTCAGTTCTCGCGAGAATTGTCATAGCTACCAGGGACGCTGCTCCTTATTGCTCCAACACGGATGCAGTAAAAGTCTTATTTACAACCATTTCTCTTTTTTTTTCGTAGTATATGTAAATTATGCTACAATTATTCAAATTCAGTGTGCTCCAAACAAAAGGACCCTAAAAAAGAGAAAAAAGCAAGTTGAATCTTCTAGCAATCAGGACTGTACACTTCTTGTTGAGATTAGAGATTACTCCAAAGAGCAATATGTATTATTTTGAGAACCTTCATTAAAATATGTAATTGCAGAGGAGAGTAAACAAGATATAACTGACTTTTGTCTAATTTGTTGCTGATAATTTGGATTATATAACATTGTAAATCATCTGAGGTTTGATTTTAGATAAGAAGCACTGCCTTCTTACTGCAGCTCTCCTTGTCCATTAACAGGGAAAATTATTAGCTACATTAGATTCATAAACTCATCAGGCGTTGTATTAACAGGAGCAGTACTGAAGTATGTTGACTTCTCAGTGGCCTATTGCTTTCTAAGTGAACTAGAGTATTTGATCTAAGTTATGCTCCTTACATAAAAATATGCATTATTCTGCACTGTGGCCGTGTCAGTGAGAAGACTTGTTAATGTGATTATTATATGACAAACAAATTGTATTCATGATGTTTCTTGATCTCCTCACTTTGTGCTGATTTTATGGTAGAAATTGTGTCCCCAGCTCAAGTTTCTATCATCATTTCATCATTATCTACTTATTTTCATGATGTTAGAATTTGGGCTCCTGTTGCTATTTTAAAGAGTAGTAGGGTGGATGTCCTGCTGCCTTTTCTCATGAGCCATTATTGTAAGTGTTTTTGATGCAGCATTCGAAAATAATCTAGGCCATCAAGCATACTGAAACCACTGGGCCACTGGTCCTCAGGAGGTCAAAGAGACCAATATACAAAATTATATATAAAAAAAGATTCAATCAGGTTCTCTTCTATAAATGGACAAACTAACATTCAAGAAGATATGAAGTTTGCCAATTCCCCCACCAGAGTTTTAAGATCAAAATCCTCCTCTCATATTGAATTGCATCATTGGCATAGAGACACTCCTTAGAGCAATTTAATCTAATGGTAACAGCTTGCTGGCCCCATTGGAGGGATATGAATCATCTTGTTAGCTCATCTTTCCCCCTGCCAGCCTCCTGTGCCTCAGTACAGTGAGGAGGGTGCACTCAGTTGCCCCGCCAACTGAGCATCTGACACTGCAGCCGGCTGCCACACCAGTATCAGGCTTTGACAGTCACACAGACATACACTTTGTGTCAAATACGCTCTCTTTCTCTATGCCATATGCATACACACACACACATACACATACACATACACACTCATACACTTATGGACAAATCTGCCCAGCAACATAAGCAACCACCTTGTACATGATTCATGAACAGCATGCATGAATCACATGTACACAAAACACTTGCAAAATGATTACTAGACAATGATCTGCGATTGGCAGAATTCCCCAACAGTATTTTGTAAACATGAAAGAATCTTGTGTTGTTTGTCCAAAAGGAGCAGACCATCATGTGACAGTTCAACTGTGAAAGAAAGAAAGAAAGAAAGAAAGAAAGAAAGAAAGAAAGAAAGAAAGAAAGAAAGAAAGAAAGAAAGAAAGAAAGAAAGAAAGGTAAGATTTTGGTTGCCTCTGTATTTGTTTGGTGCTGGACAAACACTTGCTAAGTTGGATGCACGCACTATAATTACACAGAACACTCTGTGAAGATAGTGGCTATCCATTACAGTTATGTGCCTGAACCTTGCCCTGATTCTTTCACATCTCTGAATCTCACATTATCAGTACATTTACACCTATTTTTTCTTAAATGACTGAACAATAGATATTTGGTGCTGTGTTGACTACAAGTTGACCATCTCCTCAGTTTGCTTCTCTAGTGTATGTAGAAAATTCAGGTGTTCAAACCTAACACATATAAACTAATATGTAGTACGAGACTGAGACTTATAAGTTGACTCCCTACTCGTGCCTCCTACAAATTCTAAAAAAAAACTGTATATAATGTTGTTAGTAGATTAATTGTTTTAATTCAGAAAATTGCAGATGTAAGCTGTGTTGACTGTGTTGCTTAAGTGTCCACAAGCAAGACAAGACAAGACAGTTGGCTCCAGCTTTAAATCTGGTGATGTGCTATAGTAGTCCTTAGAAAAGGATGCATGAGAATAGATCACAATCTCTTTATACTTACAATCAATACATAAAAATTGACAGCACCAACCATTTTAACAGCACTTCAAAAACACCATTATAAACAATCATAACAGAAATAATTGCACAATAAGATTGGTGAAGTTATGTAACAACTGCAACGTTGTAATCTTATCCTTAGAGACTACTAAAGGGTGTTTACAAACAGCAATCTATTTGATATCAAACATTAAGACACATATCATGGTTGGGAAATTAGTAATATTTAATTTCTAATTTCCATATTTGCAACTGGGTGCAACTGGCACATTAAAATGCGATAAAAATATGGATCAAGGATAATAGATCAGTTTCTCCTGGAATAAACAGAAATCTCTAAAGCATAATATTAAAATTATTACAGTTGAATAATGTTACCTAGTGTGCACATTCAATATGAAACATTACTTATATTATGAACAAAGCTTTAAATTTGTTCAAAACTGATTTCCCGAGTCTTTTTATGTCTGTACTCTGTAGCTTGTGAGTAAAATGTGAAACTAACCTGCTAAACCGTATTTACTTGGTGAGAACGCCATCTAGTGGTCATTCTCGTCTTGGTTGTTGATATGGTTTCACTTCCTGACTACAAATCAAGATTTGATTTTTTTTTTTGTGTCCTCAGCACTTTCTGTAGAGAAGCGGTCAGGTGGGGGCGGAGCTGCAGGCCGATAGGGGCGGGGTTGCAGTCCAATGTGGGCGGAGCTGCAGGGCACTTCCATTGTGGACCTTTAGCCTGATTTGTGATTAAACGGAGCTCTATAAACAGCAGAGCGGTGAAGGTTTGTTTTGCACAATGTCAATACGATACAAAGCATTTTAATAAAGTAGTATTAAGGTGAATTTAGCAGGTGATTAAACGCGTAGATCTCGCAGTGTGAAGTAACGCTGATCATAAAATTTGTATCGAGTTTGTTAGCTTGATGTAAAGCTAGCTAGCTGTTAGTTAGCGAACTTAGCTAGCGTCATCCAGTAAAGTTAGCTAGCTGTTGTTGAAATGTTGCTCCTAGCACGTTAGAGGTCATTAACGTCAGTTGTAACAATCAGGACGTTTCTAAGTTTCTCGGTGAAAGGTAGTGTAACATTATGGTTTCTGATCAGAGCAAGCTGGAGCCGAATCAAACCATTAGCAACGCGAGCTAGTTCTTATTTGAGACTCCTGGTAAACACCAGAAGGCCTTTGTTGTTTTGTTTGAGACACCTTTTGTTTGGCCATGTTCCTAATTTATTAAAGTAGCCTTTCCTATGTAAACCAAGCCAGCCCCTGCCAGATTGTATCTGCTTTCGCTCTCACATTAACATCACTTTCTTTCAGAGACATAAGGTCAGCGACTTAAAGCTGCTGAATCAGCAGGCACAGGACATAATTTTTTGACTATCATCATCACTTCTGGGACAACAGCTACAGTGAATAGGACTAGGGTGACAGTCCTGCATTTCCTCATCAGACCACTGCAGCCTCTTGGGTAAGTCTTAATAGATACTGTGATTCAACATAGATTGCTTTTATTTCTTGTAGCATTAAACATTTAATTATCATATCATAAAAAGAGAAAGTCATTGAGTAATATACAGATAAACTAGGTGGAAGGTTGCTAAGTCTTAATTACAATCTTATGGCAATTCGCTTAGTTGTGATTGACCTACATCATATTTTGTGGCATTCTGCCCTCACTCAGGTTATTAATCATATGATGTATATATGTTATATATGTTTCTAATATTTGTTGTTGTTTTGCTGTACAAGACCTCACCTGTAAACACCAGGAGCCACAGCAGCCTGAGATTGTTCCTTTGTTTATTCTGAAAAACAATTATGCAATCGTGGCTCAGTGACAGTGTTAGACAACAGTTGCCAAAGGAAACTAAAATAGGTCATAGATATATTATGGAGTCTTATTCAAGGCACCATTGAATATACCTTGATCAAAACTGCATCATTAAAGATCTGATTTATCTTTTTCAAAATCCAGTAGCATACATGGTGCTATGAAACTTAAACTATGACTCATGCTGTGATTTTGATATAAATATGATGATACTTTAATGTATTTTATTGCTTTTTATGGTGAAGTAACAAGCAGACAGGAACACACGAATGTCAGTAGTGAAGATGGAGACAGCAGAAAGTGTGTCCAATGGAGGAGGTCCTGTTTATGAAGAGAAAGAGGAGACACTCAAGTAAGTGTCCCACTAATGTTGTAATATGCTTATCCTTCAAACAGTGGACATAAACTTAGACAGTAATCATGTGGTTCTGTCAAACAATTGTAAATCCTGTTTTTGTCTTTTCTTTCTAGGCCAGAGGATCTGTCTGAGATGTTGGCAGCAGGGACCAAGGAGGTTCATGAAAAGGCTGAGAACACGCAGTTTGTCAAGGATTTCCTCAAGGGACGTATCCGCAAAGAACTCTTCAAAGTCAGTCTAAGGAAAATGAGGCTGAAACTATTACTATTACTATTACTCTATAGGTAAAAAAACAACAAAAACAGAACTAGAAAAATAGAAAAGCAGCATTTTAAACTTTTCTCCCTTACTTTTCCAGCTTGGTGCCGTGGCACTCTACTACACTTACACAGCCATGGAGGAGGAGATTGAAAGGAATAAGGACCACCCCCACTTTGCGCCTCTTTATTTTCCTGCTGAGCTGCACCGTCATGAAGCTCTGGCCCGTGACGTCAAGTACTTTTATGGCCCGGAATGGCAGAGCCAGATCAGCTGCTCCAAGGCCACCCAGCGCTATGTGGACCGCATCCATCAAGTAGGGCAGGAGGACCCAGTGTTGCTGGTGGCCCATGCTTACACCCGCTACATGGGGGACCTTTCTGGAGGCCAATTGCTGAAGAAGGTGGCACAAAGAGCCTTGAAGCTTCCACCCACAGGAGAGGGCTTGGAGTTCTATCATTTTGATTCCGTCCACAGTGCCAAAGCATTCAAGCAGCTGTATCGCAGCCGAATGAATGAGCTGGAACTGGACATGGGCACAAAGAAGAGGCTGGTGGATGAGGCTGTAAAGGCCTTTCAGTTCAACATGGAGGTGAGAGGAGGTGTGGAGAGGTAGAGAAAAGAAGGAATGAAGTTTATGTTTAGAAACAGTGGGTGATTGTTCCTTGGTAATGGAACACACATTTTTTGAGACACATTGAAGGTGTTTATGGTTTATTTTGTTTGTTACTGAAAGCACTGCCATCTTCTAATAATATATCCTAATCAATTGATGTTTGGAATGCAATGTGACTGAGACTTCCATGTGAATATTTTTCCCTTACAATTATAACATCATTGATCTTAAGTAATACAGAACTACAAATAATAAGCTGTGAGGCTATAAGTTTGATAATCTAAAGTGATTAAGTACATATAATATTCTCACACTAACTTTATTATGGCAAGAAGATTGCACCTGTTATGATGTCATGAGTCTAATTTGTGTTGCAGTGTTGATTTAATTTGTGTGGCAGTTTTTTTTAATCCATGACCAATATGTAAAATAGTGTTTACAAGAGGCTCTATAAGCTGATGCTGTTTGTGCTGGCAGGTGTTTGAGGAGTTGGAAGAGATTGGTAAAACCATCCAGGAGGATGTTTTAGATGCTGGCATGCCTGTCCATGGAGCAATGGGTGGAGACATCAGCAAATGTCCTTACTATGCTGCCAAAATGGGTATACTGTAATATTTCTCTTTGGGTGCATTGTGCCATTGTAAGTAATTTATTAATTATCGTAAACATTTTGTTTTTCTGTTTTTGTGCTCCAAGCGGCATCAGGGGGAAGAGCATATGCTTGTCAACTCGCCATGGCCTTACTCCGACATCCAACAGGACAGGTCCTGTGTGCTACTTGGTTTGCTGCTCTGGCTGGATTGGCTGCATGGTATCTGATGTGATCCATCCATCAGCCTGCCATTCTGCTGCTGTCATCAATACAGAGGAGAACACAGAAAGGACAGTAAGAACGCTAGAAATTTTCCACAAGCTTAGATCATTTTGTAGTTACATAAAAACATTCTAAATAGGTCCAAGTTTATTTAATGTTACACTGTTGCTAATGGTGAAATTTACAGGAAATACGCTTGGCTCTGTTTCTTATCAGTGGAATTCCAATAAGGTGATCAATAGGACCATCACATCCATCCATTCATTTAGTTGCACCAATTTGCCCTCCTGTTAGTTTTATTTCTCTACCTCTGTTGTACTATCCCTCCATCTGTCCTTCCAGGATATATCTCAACACCTGCAACCATTTTCTGGTTACAGGAAACATGCAGCGTGAGTAACTGATTTGTTGTGAAAGGACATTTTCACCCAATTTTAAATGAAAGTGGCAAAAAGAACATAGTCACTTTTTAGTGCAGCACTTTTGTTTCATTAATTTGGCCAACCAGCCTCACTTTACTTGATAACTGTATTACCAAAATATTAATGATGACCTTACTAAAACATGTTAAAACATACTATGCATAGGTTGTGTGTGAATAGAATAGCACAGTTGGGTTTTTGCTGAACAGACTTGTGTGTGGATATTTTAACGAGGCCTTTGTGTTTGTGGCATTTAATGATCTTAGTTTGTCCAGAGAGAGGACGTAAAATGAGTTAAGTGTTAATGAGTTGTAGAAAGTGTCACCAAATACAGTATTATTTTTACTTCTCACATTGATTGCAGTTCAAATCCCAATGTAAAAACACAGGGAACTTTCATAATTCATACTTAGCCTCAAATGCTCCCCGAAGGTTTGTACATTAGTATTGTGAGGGATGACAGGAATCAAAACCTTTTTTTTTTTTTCAAAGTATATCACACCTAAATGGGTGTATCCTTCTGTACTCGTGATTTTAACATATTTGAATGTCTACTGATGCATGTTCAAATGTACAGTTTCTCTGCTTCAAAATTATGTATATTCATATGAAATCTGCATCTCGTCATTGAAATGCGTAGCTGTACTATCCAAGATGAATGACACTTTGACTCAGTTATACTAGATACAGGAGAATATAGTAGTGCATTGGAATTAATAAGAAGAGTGTGGGTAGGTGTTTTTTTTTTTTTTTTTTTTTTTTTTTAAAAACTGTACTTTTACTTAAAACTTTAATGGTTTGTCTATATTATCATAATAGGGCTCATCTAAATGCAGTAAATCAAAATTATACTGTCCAACTGTTGCTACAGATTAGGTACTAATTAACCTATCCTTCAGCATCAGTGATTTTGTTTATGTATGTTTGTTATGGATAAGATATATCAGTAGGCACCATCACTGAAACTGTACACATTACCCATACTGTTTGTTCTTCATACCTTATGTTTGGGTTCTCTTTTTTGTGCTGTGTGTACTGTATGCAGCATACTTGCACTGTTTTATGGTTGAAATTTATATATGTTTATCCTGACATGATAAAGACATTTTTATTAACTTTGCTTTATCTTTCCATGCAGTTTTTTTTTCTCCCCTTTGCTTGGATTTGTTGCACATCAAATTCAAACATACTGTATATGAATGTGCATTATTTCTCTATTAGCAGAGCTCATTAGAGGTCACAGCTGTAGTGCAGATCTATGACATGACAGCGTAAGTGAGGATGTGTTTTGTAGTTGAGGGTCTCAGGTTCACGTTGCTGTCAGATAGCAGCACAGTGCATTGACATACTTCTGTAGTGTCCATGCATTATTTCCTTTTCATGATGTCTGTGTGATGTGTCGAAATGTTTCAATATTTTGTACATATTGAAGAGATGCTTAATTAAATCTCAGGAGTGCAGGTAGTTTTGGCCATTGATTAAACTTCAGATTAATGTGAATGGAAAGCTTGATTCGTTCATATTGATTTTGAATTATCTTGCATTTTCAATAACCTATTGCTTTTGTGTTTCTAACTTGACAAAGCTTTATTAGTGACTAACTATAGTACTCTCATTGTGAGAGTGAAAATCGGGAATATGTGCTGTGTCTATAATTAAATAAAACCCATTTTCCCCATTCATGCTCAAATGGTAGTTTTTTTTCTTGGCACAAACTGTCTGACAAATGGGGAGTCTTGTTTCCATGGCACACACATGCACGAACCTCCTTGGAATAAGCTGAAATAACCGGAAATTCCTTGGTTTATCAGCTGGAGCTATCATCAATCCAAAATTCTAGCTGCCCAACAGTTTTTCTCATGACAAAATAAAAGTAAATAAAAAGTCCCATAAACCCCAGATGCAATTTATGTTTTGTGGTTAGCAAATGTTTTCATTATATACATTAGCCTGTTAAACATCACATTGTTTGAGCATTATCAGTTACTACCAGTATAAAGTTAATTATACATATATTTACAAAATTCAGATACATATGTATCTCACTGTATATGGCCACCCTGGCAGCTTTTCATATATACATGATCGTTTTCATGATCACATTTTAATTTTGTAAGTCAGTTATTCTACCAACGCACCATGTTATATAAAATAGAACAAAAAATAGTGGATGCTGTGTCATCTCATTATGTTAAAATTTGTTGTAGAAAGAATATTCACAGGTGACCAGTATGAGAATAATGCTCAATCTGATTGATTTAAAATTAAATTTACAGGCTAGTTTATTAGGTACAGTTGTGCAATTCAGCATAATCTAATACAAAAGCTCTGCAAAAAACAATTATACATGTATGGTGTTTATAATGAGAGTTGGTTGGGAGTCATTTTTTGTCTTGTCTCTAAATAAGGGTAAACAATACATGTATAAATTTGTTAAAACATTCTGAATCCTTTTGTTTAATGATTTATATAAAACAAGGGCTTTTCCCACACCATGGCTTTATTATATCTGTACAGTATCTCTTTTTATGACACAATGCATGTGTGATCTACAACTGTATGTACAAAATGCAATAATGGTTTAGAAGTCATTTCACTCTCCTAACGTAAGAGGGACAGCTCAGAGTTATCAGGGTTCACAGTTCAGGAAGCCAAACCTTTCCACGATCTGATTCCATCAGATAGATTTCTATACTGTCAAACGTTAAGTCAAAGGTAAACATGTAATTGGATTATGTTCAACCTGTAAGGACTGACACTGCTGAAACTCGTAAAAGAAATTCAGGCATTCATGAGAAAAAGTACACAGAATGAAAGGACTGCTAACAGGAGCGTAATTTCATCCCAATAGAAACATGTTTGTATCTGTAGCGCACGTGGATTTTATTTTTACCATTTTTCGTATGGTGATCTGCAGAAAAACAACACAGACTGACTACTATGATAAATGACAAGTCTTTGCTGTCAAAATGGGTTCAATGGACATTTGACAGAGAACATCCTCTTGTGTGTGGCCAGTTTTGTAGAGGTGCAGAGCAGGCAATCCTCTTCTTTATTGACTGCAGGATATAGTAAGTCGTTCTGTATTGATCCATCAGAACCATTGTAGACCTTATTCAAGACCCACTTCTCCACAAACCTTTGTTGTGTTTTCTATAATCCAGCTATCCTCCTCTGCCCTCTTAACCTGGTGATGGAGTCTCTCAGTTCCAGGATCTTTTACCTTAAAGAATAAAGAAAAACAACAATGTTTGTAGCAAGGATTATTTTATACTATCCCTATCTGGGATGTAACTATCAGGAGGAACTACATTTCTTGAATATGGAGAGTATTTTGCCTGCTTTGCACTGTCTTGTTGCACTACTGCCCCCACCTGGATGCAGATTGACTCTGCATCAGCCAGTTTTACAATAGTCATTCACTAAAACCCCACCTCAATAGATAAGGTGCAGGCGAAAGTATTACAGACACAGAGTTAAAGGAAAGACTAAGGTTGTCAATTGTAGTTTTTCTCTTACCTGTGCTGGTGGAAGTGACACCGTTCACTGTACCCTCCACGTCTGTCTCTTCCTCAGCATAGCTCATTAGCAGAGCTCTCTGTCTATCTGTCAGTGTCCTGCACAGAAAAACAACATCCATCTTATAATTTATCTTAAATCCTGTTTCTTCTAGATTAAGTATTTTTGCTTAAACACTTTATATTCAATCATAAGTCCCTCTCATGCCTCTGGGTAGCAAAACTGTTGGTGCAAAAAGATGAATAAGATGTGCAGCTGTCTCGGGGAGTCTTACTTGGGTATTTTTACTTTGACATGGATATAATGATCTCCAAAGCCATAGCCACTGACTCGAGCAATTCCCTTCCCTGTTAGTCGGATCCTCTGGTCTGTTTGGATGCCTGCAGATATCTGATGACAGGGACAAAAAACACCAGTTATTAATCTAAATGGTGTCTGTAGTTATGTGTTTCCTGTTAGCCAGGGAACCTGAGAATGCACGTCTCTACTTACCGGTAGGTTGAGTGTTTCATAAAGGCCCTGTGTTCTGGCTGTGCCACCCAAGATTGCTTGTGCCACAGAGATGTAAAGGTCAGAGTGGATGTCTGCACCATCCCTCCTGAACACTGGACTTTTTTGGACCTGAACAGAATACATTTCAATCATTCATATGCAGTTTCACCATGGCAGCAATTCCAAAAAGAGCACATCACAGGTTTTCAGAGTTGCATTCACTGAAAGTTAAAGAGCTCTGACAGTTCAGCCTCTTGTCCACACAGACACTGTACAAGCCAATCCCATTAAAGTGACTCTGAGATGAACTGGATGGGAGCTTTTTTTATTTCAGGCTTGGCTTTACTGTGGGATCAGAAACACACACTAGCAGTTGATGCAGATACTCACCCGAAATGTGATGAAGATCTCCTTTTTACCAACAGGCATTCTGACTGTCTGACCATCCTCCACTCCTTAAAGCAAAAGCAAAGCATAGTATGAAATTCTAACTGCGGATTTATAAAATCAATCAATGTAATGATACTTTAAATATTGAGTGGCTTCTCATAGCCATTAATAATGAGCAAAAAATATCTTTGAGGTATTTACATTGCGTTATCAAACTTATGCAGTAGTGTGTCTGACCTGCAGGCACAGGAACCGTCACAGTCTTCCTCTGCTTGGTCTGTCCTGTCCCATGGCAGGAATGACAAGGGTTTGAAATGACTGTGCCTTTGCCGCCACAACGTCGGCATGTGGAGCGCATGACAAATGGGCCTGTATTCACTGTCTCCTACAAGTGAGGACAATATGTATGTGCTTAGTAATACAACACATATACAAAGTGAAAAAAGGCAGGGTGTTAGAGCTCTTACCATGCCAGAGCCATTGCAGTGGTGACAGTGCTGGACCTTGGTGCCTGGCTCATGGCCTTTACCATCACAGCGCTGGCAGGCTGTATCTATGTTAATGGATATGTCTTTGTTGACTCCTTTTGCTGCCTGATTGAATGTCAGCTCCATAATATACTGTGACACAAAAAGAAATAAATCACTATGAATATGCACTAATACAACCAACCTAATGTACACCAGGTGAGCTTTCTAAAAAGGCACTCCTCAACTTTCAATTCAACTTCACAATATCCCACTAACCTCCTGTGGCTGAGAAAATATGGCATTGAAATCTCCAAACCCACGACCTCCTGAGAATTCCCCAAAGATCTTGCGGAAGAGTTCCTCTGGGTCCATGCCGCTGGCCTGTCCACTCCAGTAGTGCTGCCCTCCACCAGCCTGACCAGCATCAAAGCCCGCTGAGCCATATGTGTCATACTGCTTCCTCTTTACATCATCACTCAGCACCTGAGAGAAATGTGAAGCAACATTGTACAGGTTCATTTCATTAGAAATGTATACATTTTGAAGAAAACAAGCAGAACACATATATAGTAGATGACTCAAGTGAGAGCCTGAATAAAGACAGACACCAAACCTCATAAGCTTCAGCTAGCTGAGCAAATTTTTCCTTGGCTTGTGGATCATCTTTGTTGGTGTCAGGGTGGTACTTTTTGGCCATCTGAGAGACAACAAACATACTGTCAACTACTGTGATGACTGGTCAAACTAATACAAACTGGGTATATCAGGAAGGCACAGACCTGATAATAGGCTTTCTTGATCTCCTTCTGTGTTGCTGTGCGAGGTACTCCGAGGATCTGGTAAAAATCCTGCTTGTTGCTGGCAGGGGCACTTGTGTGAAATGACAGTGTGCAGGTAACATGGGGTGACTTGAAACCTGAGGGGTGACAATAGAACATAGAGTGAGCATTTCAAATAGCAGATCTGCTTCGAGGCATCATTGGATAATTTGACTCCACAGTTTTGCTGCAGCTAAATCGGTTTATTTTGCAGTGTTATCTACTGCCACATAAGTTACTGAATGTAGGTTACAAATCTTTGCAAATGACAGGCCTGAACACATCTGGCTTATAGAGGGGCAGATGTTGTCCTTGTAAACAATATCCCAGCAACTCTGCCAATAACACTGAGAAAAATGCTTGGCTGGGCTCAAACTAAGACAAATGGAAAATTTCCTGTATATTACACAGTCAATGAATATAATGCAACACCGGCCGGCATGCGCCCATTGCTGATTCAACTTATGACTGCAAATCACAGTTCACAAGACTTATTGCATCACATATGATCTACTATTTGTATGTGCATAAAATAACTCAGTGTGTTAGGAGCTCCTGTTGTCTTAAATGCTCATTTGAGATATTAGCAAGATAAGTTAATTCCATTGTCTTGCTTCACTTGAGCAAACCAGAAACTACAACATTTATCTTAGCTTAGCTTAGTTTAGCTTAACCTAGCCTAGCCTAGCCTAGCCTAGCCTAGCCTCATACAGCTAATACGCCGCTCACCTGACAGCCCTTTCAATGTCAACGCTTTCCCTGATTCCCCGCAGAACAAACTCCCTCCCCGCCACAGTTTGTCCCCTCCCAGTGTAGAAATACTGCGGACCCCTCCATGGCCAGAGCAGACAACAGTACTGACGGCCCGGCGATGGCCAGAGGACACGATGACTGTAATCCAGCGTGAGGAGCAACGAACAGCCGAGGACGCCATCATTCTTCCACTGGCCGCCACTCCGAGCACACTGCGCATGCCCGCCACGAACTGGGCGTCACCGAGAGCGCAAAGATTATGTGGTTTTCAACATATGCACTGTCGAGAAAAACGAAATGCATGAGTTTGTCTCAAATCTAACTGCTCCGCTCAGTAAACTTTAATAAAGTGGTTTCAGGAGATAATAATTAGGATTACCTACAAGTTATCAAACATCACCAGTTTCATTATGCAGACGAGTACCACAAGTAACACGTATAAAAGGATGCACACGTTGTAGGTCACGGGGTAGCGCCTGACAAAGCAGGGTATTCTCTTGTTTTTTGAAAAGATCGGGTGGCTGTGGTGAGCAAAGCGAACGAACACCATGCGGAAACCCTGGACTGTCAGCTGTACGAGGAGCCCTGTAGAGTACCAACCAGCTCGACAGAGACACCCGGAAGGCACGAAAGTCAATTTGAAAGGGCAGCATGAATCGCTTTAAGACCTCCAAATTCAAAAACACCACTCCAAAAATTGCAAAGAAAGATGTGAGTAGCCCGCGAGCTTCTGGGTATATTTTTCCTGGTAACACTGGCATTGATTTTTGGCTGTGCTATTTAAGTGGTGTTTTGGGGAACGCCTGCCTTACTGCAAGGGATGTTGAACTTCCTGCATCTGAAAGGCTGAATAGCATTGAGAAAACTACACGAATACCTGAATCCACGTACACATCTGTGGGTCAAACTTAGAGACATGTGGTTGCATATCTGTCAGGGTACATCGGATGTTGCAGTGTCGCTGATGATAATATATCAGTCGTTTTCTCTTTGCTTCTAAATAATCATGTTGCATTGCAGTTTTTGATTGCACAGATTTACTGTCTTACGTGATAATACTATAATAAAGCCTCTCTATCAGTGCTAGCTGTCCTGTAGGCTGCAAGAGGCGGCTTGTCTGGACGGGATCCTGCATACAAATCTGCCTTTTTTTTGTCGTCTTCTGTCTGGACCCAATTGTTTTGAGTTGCAACGCCTGCAGATCGTCTTGCTGAGGTGTATTATGTAATCACGCACATTGCTCTTACTGAGGCGGTAAAATCCATGGTAGGAGCAGAGGATGGTGTCTTCACAGCATCAGAGACAAAAGATGGTGCTTTGTTGCTGTTAATGTTAAACTAGTCCTTTGCACATGGGCCAATTATCTGTGGCTGTGGCTATTCCGGTGCTGAAGTCATGTGACAGGAGCTGTCAAACAGAGAAAACAAGGGAAGGAGCAGAGAGAGAGAGAGAGAGAGAGTGTGTGTGTGTGTGTGTGTAGGGATTGATAGATTAGCATAAATTGGAAACTTTTTTTCTCAGATGATCTAGACCAGTTTGCAGAGCTTTTGCAATCATGGGCCTGTGGATGGATTCAGAAACCGTCAGTCTAAGCTTTTAAACCAGAGAAAAATACTGAAATGTAGAAAAAAAGCACATACCAGATCTTCCCCAGTTTGATCCAAAATGACTCGCAAAGCTGCAAAGAGGCTGCAATAAAATGTTTGCTGAATATTAGCCATACAGCAAAGGATGCTGCAGATGCAGCCAAAACATCTCTGGACACTGTAAAAGCTTAAGAAAGAGTGAAATAGTTCTATCTGTAAATATGCAGGTAGCCAGTGGCAGAATCATTAATAAATCAAACTTAAATTCAGTTTAGATTGTTTATTGGGATGTTTCTTCCAGCTGAAACTGCACCCACATAGTGTGGATGTAAGCATCTAACACAGCCAAGCTGATTCAACTGTTCAGAGACCTCTGTAGGCTTAATGTCTGTCAGTATTGCTCGCTAAAATTTATTTGAGGAGCAGCTGGGCAGTAGCCGTTGGAGCATCTTATATACACACGCTGCTCTCTTGTTGATCCTGCCTTGATAATGTTATAAATGAGGTTTTGAGAGATCTGTGCTGGAGCCCTTCAACTTCCTCAACATTCATTCTGAGACATTTGTATGTATGTGCTCTCAGCAAGATCCTTCCTGTTTTTGCCTTCCTTTTACTCTAGCTGTGACGGCAACTTGGGTCTGTGTGTTCGTTTGTGTCATGAAACAGATGCACTCTGTTTTTCCGTTGGATTCTTCAGTGTTGCTAGTTGATGTGCTCTGGTGTGGACATGCCAAGTGAACATTTAGGACTCTAGTTATTTGTCAAGTTCCAATTTACTGCGATCTGATAAAATAGTTTGGCATGAATGAGACCTATTTTCTTCTCTCCTACATTGTTTGGTCCCAGTTCTTTCTGAGTGCAATCATACCTCTGGTTTATCCCCTTTCTTGTGCTTCAAATCCAGGGATGGATCAACAATGTCCGTGCAGGATCCATCTCCTGCCAGGGGAACCACATCAAAGCAAACTCCAAGCTGGTGGCCTTTAATATTGAGCAGGCTGGTAAGGCTATAAAAGGTCAATATTTTTTTCAGTGTAGACAAAAGGATCCCTTGTCTATATTTTATTCTTGTGTTTCAACAAATGTCCACATTTAATATGTTCAGAATATTGAGATGACTGAATCAGAAATTAATCTGCTAAAAATCACAAAGTTTTTCTAGGAAGATAAACAAAGCATTTTATTTACTGAAGCTCTGTTGACATCAGTTTGTTTTTTTTATGTACATGTTGGGACTATCAGGACTCAGGAAGCATTACATATGATGGATGATGTAGTTTCATTTCTGTGTCTACAGGTGGAGGTATGCTGGGCCTGTCTTCAGTCAAACCTGGTTCAGATGGTCAATGGGCAGTCACCCAGATTTCCTGCCATTCTGGTAGTTTTTCTTTTTCTTTCTTCAAGTATTTTCTCTCAGACCTCTGCTATCTTTCTCACATTCACTTCTTTCTGCACAAATTCCTGCCCTCAATGACATAAGGACAAATCCATGAAATGTGCAAATATGTATATATAATGAAATTAAACTAGATGACTGTAACCCAGATGTGATTTTTATTAGTTTTCCTTTCTCTGTGCCAGATCTAGTCACTGATATGGACTTTTCTCCTTTTGATGAAAGTCTCCTGGCAACGTGCTCTGGAGATGAAACGGTGAGCTCTTCAGTGTCCTGTTTATTTCTGTCTTTCATTCTGTCCTTTTCCCTTTTTTTGTATTGCTCTTCCTTTAACTTGTTGTAGTATATTTACTCTGAAGTCCATTTTCCATCCTCTCAGCCTTTGTTGTTCCTGGCAGGGCTTTAAAATGTGATACGAACCTCCTCCGTTTTTGTTATTCAGACCTTTTGAAGTCTCCGACCTCTCAGCAAATTATCCTCAGCCGCATATGCCCTGGCTTACTAGAATCTGCTGAGTGTGTGTCTGCAACTTCAGACTCATTGGGTTACCGCAGATATCTGTGTAACCTCGCACAGCTTTGCTGCACACAGACCTACACCACACACAATGGACTGGTCTGCAGTTAGCAGCATCTGCAGTGGGCTTCCATTGCTCTTATCTTTTGCCAGCAGGACATAAACTTTCATCAGCTTGTTAGTACTGATCAAGTTAAATTAGGGTGAAATATGGCTTGGGAAATGTATTTTTATTGACTTAAACCCATTATCATACAGTTTGATGTAGACCCCTTTGCACTTAGCCACAAAGATGATACTATCTAACTTATTTAGGGAAGTTATATATATTTCTCCTCTCTGCATGTTCAGGTGAAGCTGTGGCGTTTGTGTGATCCAGAGCAGGAGCAGCCCAGTACACCAGAGCTGACCCTCCGTCCAGGTCAGGGCAGACTGGAGCTGGTCCACTTCCACCCCACCTCCTCTGGCTTGCTGGCTGTTAGCACCACAAACTCTCCTCTGATTTGGGACACCAATCGTCAGGATGGACCACTAGCAGGTATCTACAGCCAGGAACATGGGCTGCACATTTCACACATTTGATTTTATGCACAGTTCAAATTAGAGCACACACCACAGAAAATTGCTTTGTCAAAGTGTTTGTCGTACATCCTGTACTGTCTTTTGCATTTAACATTTCACTCTCTGTCACTTAGTCTTCAGGTTTTGTTGTTGTCTAGTTTGACTCTATGTGTAACATATATTTGGAGTGGGATGAAGTGGTTGGTTTCCTTTTTATTTTTATTGGGGACTGTCTGACTGACACTGCCTACGTTTTACAGCCCTGTGGCTCTGTCTAAGTGCTGGAGCAGCACAGGTAATGTTTTGATTTGAAGTCCTGGTCCTAGTCTCACTGGACTGACCTTAAGATATAGTCACTATCCTCTGGCCTCACCCCCCCCACCCCCCCACACACACACCAAAACATCCCATTACAGCTGGCCTGGCTGCTGCTGCTCACCCCCACACTGTCTTTCATCACCCTCAGTTTGCATTCATATGTGGTTAGAGAATGATTAAAACTATATTTGCATCAGAGTATGTTTGGGTTCTTATTTTTTTCTTTGTGTGTAGCTATCTTAACAAGTGCACCTCTCATCTCTTTTCATCTGTTTGGTGTTGTGGTGAAACTGGTCACTTCATACGAGCTGTGCTATGCTCACTTCTGGCACTGCAGTATAATACCTGTCATCCTTCTAATTTCTGTCATATTCCCAAACTGTAAGAACATATGCATTATTTTGTGGAAATCATTCCTTTGGTGTGGTATTGAGCATTTTCTCAATTCTGAGTGATGATTTAATGGTATCGTTTCTCCCCTGTATTTTTTTTTTGCAGTGACAGTTTTGTCTGTGTGTGTTTTTGTGTTGTGCTGTCATTTTATGTTCATTATTTATTTGTGACTTATTACCATGTTTTTTTTTTTCTTAGCTTTTTTTTAACCATTTCCCCCTTTTCTCCCTGTCTGACATAAACCTTGTGTCTTCTTTCCTTTTCTTACCTCGTTTAATAATGACATGTGTGTCTGCAGTTCTGGAGCAGCACAGTGATCAGCTGCAGAGTATGAGCTGGAAACGGGACGGCTCCCTGCTGGCTTCATCTTGCAAGGTGAGAACAACTGGCACTTGCGGTAGTTGCAGTGTGTGACCACTAGATGCTGCTAGCGGTTCACAGTCAGTGCAGCAGGTCTCACACTGGAGACTGTTGCTCCTAATTTTTTTATATGGGGTTTATCTAATCAAAATGTCAGCAGGGGAGATGCTCGTAAAATGGTTGGGATCAATATGGTAATAGTGATGACAAAGCAGTTAAAGAAACCTTAGACACAGTTAGTACAGGGCCTGTAGAGATTTTCCTCCTGAGAGTGGACACTGCTAATTTGCAGGCATTAATAAAGTTACAAGCCTGTGTGTAAAAGACATATAATTTTTATCTATTTATATTGTCCCAGGAACAATTGTAGAGCTTGTAGGGTGTACACTTAGAGTATGTTGTTAATATTTTGTGTAAGAGGAGGAAGACGGTAAGGATTTATAAGCAAGGGGAAAAGAAAATTGTTTCATAAAAAATATTTGTAAGTATAAAGAGTTACAGGAGTCAATCAGTCCTCATACAGTGCACTACAGTGATTTTCTTTGTGTATTCGTCTTGTTTTTGAAAGCATTCACGGACTGATTGATGTGAAAATGAGACAGAGGCCTCTTGTGTATATTGCATGATGCTTTAAGTCGTACTCAAGGCCAAATGAACTTTGACTCAGAAATCTACCACATGTGAGTGCTTAACAGGTATGATTGTCAGCCCAGTCCCTCTTGTTTGTCTTTGCACTGACAAATAACAAATTACTATACGCTTCACAGGCTGTGGCCAAATCATGAAATTTATCTTGACAGGATAATCATACTCACCAGAGCTACTATCATCCGCAATACGACCTGAAAGAACATGGCACCTGAAACTGAAGAGTGGGGGGTGGGGAATATGAGCCAAGATCAGAGCTGGGGGCCTCCAAGGCTTTTGCCCTGTTGTGCTCTGGTGTCATTTAACCTAAAAGGCCCCTTTCAATCTCTCCAATCCAGCTTATTAAAGCAAATAGAACCTACCAACATGTGGGTCCAATCCCCACACCCCCTACTGGGTAAACATTGGGGCACAGAGCTGGGCGGGGGAAAGATGAAGGGGAGACCACCACCCCAAATCATGATAGGCCTCGTTTGGACATAGAGAGATGTATATTTATGACACTTAAATGGAGAAAGGCGCTATTCAGTTTAGGAAAGATAAATCCACAGGTAGAACGAGCAGAGACGGAGGAAACCCTGTGTTTATTCAAATGATGGACAGGAAAGGGTGGTATGCTGTTTAGAATGAAGGTGTAGCTGGATTTATTTTTCATGGTCCACCTTGAATTTTAATAGTCACATTTCAACTGAACTGCATATCATATTTTTGAGGGTACAAAGAGTGAAATACAATCATTTATGAAATATCCTGAAGTCTCAAACTCACGGTCACAGCAGGCTTTAACTGTGGAAACTGTGGGAGACTGGGAATGGCAGTCTGGCAGCACTGTTTATTTGATGAGTGAAGAGAGCACCTCTTATTGAAGATTCCCACTAACTGTGTGTGTTTGCGTACATGTGAAAGTTGTGTGCAGCAGACTAAGTGAAAACTCATTAACAGCAGCTTGAAAATGAGGCTCCGTCACTTTGATTAAACAGCTGTTGTTTTAGCACAGACACACATGCACACACGGCTGCCATCCTGGCCATCCATCTGTGCTTTTATGACTTGAGCTGGTGTGTGTGTGTGTGTTCGATTTATTGTCATAGGATTTAGATAGTGTATTTGCTTATTTCAGTGTGTCTATGTGTGTGTGGTGGGTTTCTGGAACCCATTTGTACCTGAGTGACCCCTCATCTGTGTGTTTGCACAGCCAGATAGTTTCCTCCATAATATGTGTGAACTTAGTTTGGAAAATGTCTGTGCATGTGCTTGTAAGTGCCATGTGCTGTACACTTGGAGAATGCTTATAGGTCAGAGGAGGTATTTGACAGAACCTGGAATATTTGCAGCAGGTGGGCTTCTCTCCATAGGTCTAGTGGTGGAAAAGCCTGTTTGTGTATGTTTGTGCTTTGGTGTGTTGTTCTTATACTGCTCTCTGAGACTCTGGCTTAGGCCTGAAGACATAGCCTTGAGGCATCATATTCATGGGTGGGCCACCCACACATACACAGATATACATGCTGAGATATACAGAGAAAAATTAAGAAAATACAATGGTTGCTATTCTGGATAATAAACAGCAAATAAATCCCCTCTTTGATTGTCGAGGGATGAAGAGAAGCGAAAGCTCACAATGATCATCTACTTCAGTGCTGGAACTAGTCTGAGAGGATCAAATACTGTTTTATGCTCCGTGTGTGCATGTGTGTGTGCACACTTGACTGTATCTCTGTCAACCTCCTGATTCCCTTTGACATGTATATGTTTGTGAAGTGGTTGCATGGTTTAGTCAAAGCCCCTCAACTTATTAACTCTTTTCAGCCCCCTATGTCAGACTGGGGCCATAATCACAGTCACAGTGGTATTGAGTGACATAGCTGCAGACACGTTTGTCCCGTCACAGCCTGATCCCATTAGGCCCCATTTCCTCGCAATCACGAAGGAGCCTTTCTGATTGGCTGCTGTGATTGGTGCTGAATTTGGTTTTCAGATGGTTGGGGTGAATGCACATGAGGCCGTGGAGAGGTCACTGGTTTGCAGCTGCGAACGATGGGTCAGTGATATCCTACTGATAAAGGAGAAAACTTAGCAGGGGGTGCTTTATTAATGGTTTCATTATTTAGCTTACATATTTCAGTACTTGGTTACAGCTGATTCCTTTACTCTTTCCTTTAAACTTTAAATGTTGCCATCACACATGCTTCTCCACCTCCTTTGCACATCATATTCATAACAAAGGAAAAATTCACAATCAAACACAGACTTGCTTCACAACCCTCACATGTTATTGTTACTTAACTGCACACAGTGCCAACAGACCTGATCTAAAACAAAACTCCAGCTAAGCTCAGCCAGTCTTAAGCTGATTTATAACTTTATATCATGTAAGATATTATAAATCATTTCCAGCTTTCTTCTCTCTCTTTGGCTGTGTAGGACAAGATGTTGCGTGTGTTTGACCCCAGAGCCCAGCTGACACCTGTTCAGGTAGGTCTTAGCATAAAGCGTTCACCACACTACCAACACATCTGTTATCTGCTATTAGAAAACAGGGAACTGTTTTTTTACCTTGGAAACACCTTTATTTAGTATAGACAGAATATAGGTATGAGTAAAAATAGGTCTGGTCCCTGTCTTCCCACTGCTATATACTCACTTTTGGCCACTCTGTGATTCATCTACTATTGATTTATGGTTTTTCTTTACAAGCTACAGTCCCTGCTCTCTTCTTCCCACGGGTAACCATCCTACATTAAACTAGTGTGACCATGACCCTCTCCACTCATACCACTCCTTTTTCTCTTATTGGACATTTCTCACCAATGACAACAAGGTCAAACCTGAGCCAGTAGGCAGCGATGAGGAAGTGGTGTGGTAGAGCATATGTTTGTTGATGGAAGATGAAGGTGAGTAAGGGGGATGGGGGCAGTGATCAATGCAGAGCAAATATTCTCATACATTTCAGTGGTGGACCTCCCAGAGAGTTTTTATTACTGAGATGCTCCGTGTGCCTCAGACTGTGGGTTCTCACGTATTGTAAATATGAGGAATCCTACAAAAACACTACATGCTGTAGCAGATTAGACCACAGAAATACATGGAAGGGATTTTATCGCCCTTTTCTGTGTAGACCTTTGGCTCTGTGTATTTACCACATACTCTATATGTTGTTTTGTATGCATTTTGAAACTTTTGACATCCCTGTAAAGGCATACTGTTTCAGAGATGTGTGATGTCACTCCAACAGTCAGGGAGACAGCAGTGAAAAAGGTACAAGTGGGTTATTTTCTCTGTAGCTGAATTTCAGCTGTATGCTTTTACAATACAGGGTATGAGTAGTCTGTGTTTGTCTAAAAGTAACATGAACTGAGTCAGCTGGCTCCTCTCCAGAATTTGAACCTGGATGTTTACATCAGGTCTATCGTTGTTGAAGTCTTTGACACATTGCTTTTCAGCAGTCTGTTTGAAATTTTTCATCGCAAGATCCCTCTATATCTCTTTCTGACCAAATAGGCAATGTGGACATGACTCATCTCTTTTCAACAGGACTCCAGATTGTTGTAAATGCTATTCCAGGTCCTTGGTCATGCCATACACTCTATTTAACAAATGACAAAATAATTCAAATAAAATTGCAATTTAAATCACTTTCTGCAGCCAAAGGGTCTCATTGGTTTATATTGAATCATTATTGGGTTGTCTGTATATCTGAAATGGCGTCTGCAGTAAGAGCTCTGTGGTTACTAGTCAGGGGGTGTGCTGCTGGGACATTCCAGAGAAGTCTTTTTGACTTCATTAGATAGTTGACAGTTGTGAACATCAGGCCATATGTGGAAGAAAGGGGGGAAAAATAGATGTGACAAAAACCTTATGGACAAGTTGAAGCCAAGAATATGTTATAAGTTTTAGCTGTTTGGTGTATGCTTAAGTACTGTGGTGAATAGGTCCTGGGCCACTTAAATTTAGCAAGTAGCCACAATCAAAGTCAATCCAAACAAACTTGTTGTACTGTTTGTTTAGTTTTCATGCTCACCCACTTTACTTTCTCTTTCTCTTTTTCTGTCATTTTCAATCTTAGTGTCAAGGCAAAACCCACAAGAATACTAATAGTGTTTTTCCACTATGGGAATTTAACAAGCCATAACCTGGAGCTTACCATACCCATAATGTGGCTGAACTAGTAGAGCTGATGTGGTCGGTTCTGCTTTGCTTGAAAACTGTATTTTAACCCTGTGTCAACTACTGTTTAGACGAGGGCTGGGCAGTGCCCCTCACGCACAGACTGCTGAGCAGAAAATACAATCTTTCAGTAACAGAGACTGTATGAGTAGTTTATCAAACAGCTGTTGAATAAGCAGAATGCAAATTTGCAGAAGTATATCTGCAATTTTCCTCATGGTCAGCTTCCTGGAGTCCTGTTTTACCTCAAAACCAGTATGACTATAGGTTATGTTTACATACATTTATCATGCCAATGCTGGAGATTTGATGATGCTGATGTTTAATGAATCAGAGATGTCTGTCCTACAAGCACCCACCACCTCCTGACGGTGAGATTCAGTCCATGTCAGTCAGTACTACTGAAAAGACAGATCCCAGGACAAAGTGTTCAAGGTCTATTATGGGTTGGTAAGTTCCTACAGTGGAAAAGACCCCTGCTAGCTGGTGTGCAACATAATTGTAAGTTTAAAAATGCTTAGCAGTGTATAAAGGTTGCTTCAGACTGTTCAGCCACAAGACACTGAGTGTTCATTGAGTCTACTATTGTCCCTCAGTTCATATCAATGTTTTCCCGTTAATCCCCCTGGTCTCATTGCCACAGAAAGGAGGAGAAAAGCCTGAGTCTGTGTCATAAAACATAATGCGATGTTTCACATCATATTACTGACATGTCACAAAATAGCTTGTTCGTGCCCAGTGCAAGGGTAGTTTCCATTCTTTCTCCAGTTTGCATTTTGATCGGTTTGTTGTTGTTGTATTTGTGATGTGATGGCAGTGAAAAGACAATGTGGCCACAGAGTAAACAAAAAGTGGCTGAGAAGTGTCCAAACTATTTGAATTTGTAACCTCATTAACCTCTGTTTGGCTTCTCACATGAGAACCAGTCAGTTGTCCTCATCAAGGGAAGCCACAACTGCTGTCTGAAAAGATTTCTGGGGATGGATATCTCACGAATGCTGTAGGGCATAACAGTGTAGATTTCTCTTGTTTTAGGTGGAAAAAGTTCCCTGTAGTTTACAAAGTGAAATGTAGGCTGTACATCTAAAAAAACAAATGATCTGCAACCAAGGGCATAGATTGAGTATCACATGTGCTTTTGGATGTAATGTCTCCTTGCATTTAATTATTTCCATCAAATGGTTATAATCAGTTCATTTTCTACTACTGTTGTCTAACAATCCAAAGGGTTTTTAAGGACAAAGGCACACCTCCCATTTGTTAATCACTGGCAGAGGTAGAGTTGGTTGTCAGTAATAGTTTGTAAGACATGCTGTCTGACCCCGACAGACATCAAAAGTGGTTATGCCTAATGCTGGAAAATAGAGTATAAAGTCAACTTGCATAGAGAGAGATGAGATTTCATTCCATTTGAAAACAAGGATAACAGTGTCTATTTTCTGAAGGTTTCTTGAGACAGACACTTATAGCGTTGCAGTTTTACTTGTACATATAAGAAGTGTCATAAATAGTTGTGTAAAAAAAGAGCTACAGAGAAAGTTCCTTGGCTCTTGCCCTATAATCCTGGTTCATATGTGCCAAAATTAGTTGTCTAATTAATAGTTTTGTTGAGGCTCATTCATTCGTAAAGCCTGGAAATCCAATGTACTGTCATCACATTCTAGTTATCATGTATTTGCCTGTTTTAGAGTGGCTGCCTGTTGATAAACTTGAACATATTTTGCTAATGCTATATGGGAAGGTAGGGGTGTAGCTACATGCCCTTCACCCCATCCCATGAGCTGGGACACAGCTCAAGTGTCCATTGGTGTCCTGATTCCAGTCATGGCAGCACATTCAAGTGAGGCTGGCTCATCCCTGTGGCCAGCACTGAAATGGATTCTCCCCTAGCCAGGTGGGGTAAATATAGGCCCTAATTACAGCCCTGCTCTTGCTGTATTTATGGGAAATAAGACTGTGCAGGGTAATTAAGGTCTTGGACAGGAGAAGCAGTATATACTGCATCTGTAATCACTGGAAGTGTGTATGTATGTGCATGAGCCAGACAGTTGTATTTAGGTAATTGGCACAATTGGGGAGAGTGTTTATCCGTACATGTGGCATCTTTTCGCTCCCCATCCCATCACTGAAGGCAGATTGTGTTTCAGATTTGAATTTGAATAGTTATTTCTGTTTTACCTGACTTCTTTCTCCAGTCTGACCTTTAAAAAGGCATTTGAATTAATATGTTTCATATATCTTCCAACTTATCTCTTTCCTAAAAGTCACCAATAGATTTCAAATATTAAATCAACCATCAGCTGATATAAATACATGCCACTTTTTTTACTTAAAGCTTAGTAAGAAAGTATAGTTTAGTAAAAACACTTGTTAAAGGTTGCTTCAATGAGTGCAACTTTGGTTAACTTAGTGTTATTACGCTGTCCTTTTAGTGTGACAGGGCTTTTCATATAATTAAAATAGACCCAAACAAGTAAAAACTTAAATATTTTAGCACATAAAAGTTGTAGGCAGTGTAAGGGTAACAAGCGGTGAATCATCCAGAGACATTATACTGAATATAGGATTAAAATTTTTTACTCCCTCTGCTATTCTGTGGTTTTGCCTCCCTGCCATAACATCCCTATACTGGCCTCTTGATTTCAGATGAGTTTCTTTAAAATCTTTGTGTTGTTATGCCTCCACCCTGCTTTCCTGCACTGAGCTACACGATTCACACCCAGCACAGAAGGAGAGCAGGCACATTTAGCGGCCTGGTCCCTGTGGAGCGAGGTGTTCTGTGGATGTAAAAACACATGTGTTTCTGGGCACTTGAGTCTACTGTCCTCTCTCCTCCTGACTTATTGTATCTTTTGATCCATCTGTGTATTTGCTGAGTGTGTGGTTTTGTATGTGAGTGTGTCTCCGTGTATGCCATGTGTGCTTCAAATTACAGTGCTGAAAATACCCCTCATAGTTTTGGGCCAGTGCTGGACGTAGAGCTGTCGATCTGTGGTTGCTGGAAAAGGAGGGAGAGAGGAAAAAGGAATAGTTTGCTGGACTTGGGGGCCAGATTCCTCTTTTCCAGCTCAAGCTTCTGCTGCTTCGGGTGAAATTAGAGAGGACCACGGGCTGAAATGGGTTTGGACTTGAGGAGGGAACGCTGGGCAGGGCCAAGAAAAAGCACAGCGGTTTCACTGCTATAGGTGCCTGAGAGCAGCCACTCATACCATCATTTATATCCTGCTGTAAATTACACAGCCTTTCTGGTAGGTGTGTGTGTGCATGTGTGTTTTGGATTTGTCATTACAAGCTTAATAAACCACATTTATTAATGTGTGTTATCTGTGGGTCTTTTCATTTTTATAATTAGAAGTGTGTGTGTGTGTGTGTGTGTGTGTGTGTGTGTGTATGTTTGGGAAAGGGGGGTAGAGGGGGTGGGGAGTGTTTGTGTATCTATGCTCTGATTTGTCAGATTTCTCATTAAGGGTAGAATAAACTACCAGCAGCAAGGTGAGCTAAGTATGTGGACTCTGGCAGGCAACACAATGAAGCTCTTTGACTGGTGCAGAAGAGTTCAGGTTGTATCACAGATACTGTATAAACCCAGGGGAAGAGCCATGAAGGAGAAACATTCAGAGGGGTGGTGTGGACTGGAAGAGCTTAATCTTGATGTTTATTACTCTATATTCTGTTGCTTAGATTTTGACACTCAGTCCCTTGTGTTCTCTTGTGTGACGCCCTGTGCAAGAAAATGAGAGGGGGCTTTTCAACCATGTCACAAGATTCTTGTCCAACATATTTTTATTTGCATTTTATTTGCATTTTTATTAATTATCATCTATAACTGTTTTTTACTGGAAATTACACTCACTGCCAAACTGTTAATATTATGTTTATTGTTTCATCGTAGTATTAAGGTTAGTATTGAACCTTCAATATCATACTTTCAGACATATCCTTAATAAAACTGCTGTATTTCATAACTATATTCAAATATTGCTTGGGCTCTGATTGAAGCCATGAACTTTAAACCCCAGGTTGTGAAAATCATGCTGACAGACAAATCTATTCTTCAAGGTTGGAAAGGGTATCACAAACAATGTATGTCAGATGTTGATACACATGGAAATTCTTTTCTCGCACTCCAATATATGCAGTATTTTGTTGCACCAAAAAAGAATTCATTCTCACAGAATGTCTGTGCTTGCCAGAGAATGCCATATTTTTGATACGTCCCGTACAATGAAACTTGTTTAGTGTTTGGAGAATGTCTAATACTAACACCGCAGGGATACAGAGTCAACATTGTGAAATGTGAAATACAATGTCTATGAAGAGCAGGAGCTTAATCCAAGAACATGTGGCAGGATTACTCAACACTAAGCTCAAAAATCACAAGATACACAAACTGTATAATTTTACCCAAACCAAGCCAAAAGGTTTGGGTTTTGAAAGCTCTTCTGTGTCACCATTATGCCAATAGGCACTCCCACTTTGGCTGATTCCTGTTTGTCTATCATGGCTATTAAAACACATATTTTTTACTGCAAAGTGTGTGTTGATCATCACTTTCTCTTTCCACATGTAAACATGTCATAGCAGAACTATTCCTCTGTATACACAGCAGCATTCCCTTCATAACAGTTTCACCTCCCCAGTGAGTGTGTGATGGCATAAAGCTTACAATTTAGCACAACAGTGCAGGATAACATATAAAACACATTTTGCAAATATTGGCAGTGATAAATGGGAGGCATGGTTTGTTTTTTATTTTCCACATAGCAACATGGTGATACATTCACATTCTCCACTGCCTGTAGGAGTCTCAGGTGGTGATACAGAAAAGAGACCTATGCCAATGAAATAAGTTGTTGTTGCACTGGGGTCAAGCTGCCAATTAGTAGTCTGACCCCATGTAACCAGTGTGACCTTTGACCTCCTCCAGGTTGATCGAAATGTACATTTACTGTATGTTGTCAGAGCTTGCCTTCATATTTTAGCCTTCTCCATTCAGCATCAAAATGCATTTAGGTGTACTGTGTGTTAGCATAGCTAATTTTTGCAACTCTTTCTTCTTTGTGCAGGCATAATTGCACATATGTCTCTCAAATGTCTCATTCTGTCTCTCCCTGCCCTCTCTCATTCTACTGTCTTTACTCTTGTGGTTTGTCTCTGTCTCTCTATACTCACCATCATTTCCAGTTTCCCCCATGCACAATGCTTTGTGCGTCTATCTTTCTCCATTGGACCCTGCTGGGATCAGGGCCTGGTTAACTCAGCCCAGATGTTGTGCCCCCTCCTTTTCTGTCTCCATCTCCCAGCTCCCTGTGTTACTGGCTGCCCTTCTGCCAGTGTTAGTTAAAGTCTAGGGGGAATCTGGCAAAGCTGAAATGAGTCTTTCTTAATGAGAGCACAGGATTTTTGCTGTCTTTGACAATTCATCAAGGCAGTGGCAGAAAATCTGGATATTCCATTCGCTTAAATAGACCTAGTCTGTCTCAGTTATGATTGAGCCATCAGTGCTTAATTTTTATGACTTAATTTCTCTGCCTGCTTATTTTCTTTGTAAATAAAGAGTACACCTTTCTTGAATTTGGTTTTATGTCATGTTTGATTAACACCTTTGTGTGCCTGGGTATAAACTGAAAGGATAATGAATTTGGTCCTTCTGGGTGCTGGACAAGGAGCTGAGGGGGTCAGAAAATCTAGGGATTTGGATTTTCAGATTTAGATTTGAGGTCTGGACAGGCTTGAGCTGCTTCACCTAATGAACTATGTTTGTGTGTGAGTGTTTGTGGGTGTGTCTGCACTGTAGGTGGAGCTGAAGTATTTTTCAGAGGAAAGGGGTAAGAGTGGGTGCCAGCTGGCAGCAGCAGAGCTCTTTGCTCCTATGTGTGTTGTTTGTGAGCAAGGGCCTCATTATTGTGCTCGCTGTTCTGCGACTCTTCATTCTCAACTAATTAGCACCATATGCACACGTGGGTGACACCTGGAGCTAAAAATGGATGACGATAAGCTTTTTCTTTTTACATCCTGAGAGTGAAGATTCACTACCATGGGAATTAGTGTCTTCTTTAGCTTGTCAGTCAGTGCTGTCTGAATCTTTTCTCAAAGTTTAAGGATGAGAAGGTGAAAGGGAAGCTAAGAAGAAATATTCAATAGTGAAATAATCACTGTTTCTTGGTAAATAGGATCAATTCCCATGAGAATCACTTTGGGAACTTGTTGGGAAGTTTCTGTCATTGTTTTTGAATGTGAGCGAAAGGCTCTTAATTGATTTTATTGTAAGAAATTATTCATGACAATGACATCTGCATTTCCCAGTCAGTGCAGTTTCAGCATCTCACAGCTCCCATGTGGCTTCACCTCAGTTTGCCCTTTTTATTTCTGCTTCTCTTTTCAGGAACACCAATGTGGCTTTAATCACCATCTGCACTGCACTTATATTATCCACTTTATTTAAAATAATTTCTCTGGCTTTGCGTTAAACTTGGCCACTCTTTGAATTATCACAAGAGCAGCTAAAAATCAGGCTTTTTCAGATCAATGTAAAGCAGTTATTAGCTCTATATTTCCTGGTAACTAATTTAGTCTAAAAACAATTTCAGATAGGAGAGTTTCCATTATTTGATCCTTATATTGCATAAACAAGGCATTTTGCAGGTTTTAAAATGTAACACAATTCATGTAAAACCCATTTTATGGTGAAAAAAGAAAATGACTTATGTGGTGATTATATAATTAGCGATAATTGAAAAATAACAGCTCAGTTCAAGCTGAATAACATCTCTGGTGGCAACTTGACTGGAAACATTAAGCGGAAACATTGCTAATATGCTAATTATATCAAATGAGTATGGAATCATGTCAAGCAATTTAATGTGGATTCAGTCTTTTTTTGTTTCACCTCTGACTAGTTTGCTATATTACATAATCTCAATTTATTGGTCAAAATTGACTCAGCAGTCAGTCATGATCAGTGCTAACTTATGTATTTTTGAATTAACCATGTATTTTATGAGGCTTGAAATGTATGTAGGTGCCAGACAGTGGCATTACTGTATCTGAGGCTATTCAGAGGATTTTCGTTTTAACACTTCTCAGCATGAGTGGTGAAAACTGAAAATAGAACAGCTTTATGAAAATAATATCCCTGTAGTGTCTCCCAGGTGACGTTTTAGAAGAATGCACTCTAGCCCACTGCAGCTGCTGTTTATCACAGGTTAAGAATGAGCCACAGGTGTGCATACCTGCCTTGGTACTGAATGTTTTTCTTCTCAGAGGCAAAAGAAAATGAGTGGTGTTTTATAACATAATGAGTTCCTAAAGGCCTATAGGTCCTGAAATCTGGTAAACACATGTCTTTTAAATGGCACATTCTTTTCCAGCAGAAGACAATTTAGGTAATCTTTTACTAATTGAGCTTCTTAAGACAACAGGTTCTGCTACAATGTGTGGATTGTTGGGGGTAAAGTTAGTGTTGGAAAGCCTGTCAGAGTAGGGAATTCTCTGTGTGTAGTGTTGGCAACAGCAGGAGGTTGAGTTTACTGTTAGCATAGTGTAGATAAGGTCATTAATCAACCTGTCAGTCAGCTGCCCCATGCAGACAGTGTGCCAGAGGTCGACAGATGGGCTGTGAACATTGAAATGATACCCGATGTGTAAAGGAGAAAAGCCTCTCCATTGGATAGCATGTTATACACTTTACTTGTCTCATTGCACATTTATGTCACTTTAGGCTTACACCTGCTTCTGTATCACGGTGTTTTTATTCCACTCCTTGTTGAATTTACTAGTATTATGATTGATTTGATAAGTTCTTGCAGTTGATGCAACAAACTTTTAGATATCACACCTTGATTATAGTACACCAAGAGTACATAGCCTCCAGTATTAACATATGGTGAAGGATTCTATGATTACCAGCAGATGATGAACATAACATGCCTCACACACATGTGCCTTCCAAGTGAGGCACATGTGTGTGTGAGGCACTGTGCACAATTCATACTTGTATACAAATGCGTAGGGGCACTTTGAAGATGTGAAGCCTCTATGATGTGGTTTCAGGGAGGGCGTAAAGCCAGTGAACTGTATCTATGAAAGAGCCATAAGTGACAACAGGGACTGGAGGGCTGGACAGGGACTGGAGGGCTGGGTCAGGCTACAAAGATTGAGGAGCTTCATGGTGTCACCATCAGCATGGGCATAATTAGCTGTTGTGTGCTGCTTCTCTGTCTAACACACTCTCTCTTCATAAGGAACCCCTCTCCTAAGAATTGCCTCTTTGTTTTTGTGAAGCAGGTCTGGTGTGCAGATTCTCACCAGGTCTGGGTGTCTGAGTTATAGCTCTGCTCAGCAGCATCATTCTTTCTTCTGTTGTTGGTGCACTGCCTTGACCCATGGATCATGTGTGGATTTAAAGGAACAAGCCACTATGTGCATCTCTAGAATATTCATTGCTTGAACTTCAACCACAATAACCATCAAAAATCCCAGATATCACCAAACACACTCACTCCTCTGGCTGTCTAGTGCTTCTATTGGACTGAAACGATTCAGGCTCTGTGGTTCAGTAATGATGTTCCAGGAACCAACAAGCTCTGCATGGTGTTCTGATCCAAGATCAACCCCTGTGGTCTTGGGTAGTTTTCCCAGAGGCCGGCTTCTTCCAGTAGGCACAGTGCAGTTGGTGCCAGTCCCCCTGCAGTGTGGTGTAATTGGGTTCAATCTGTTGTCCCCCAGGACCCAAAGAGTGGCGACCACAGCCTAGACTGGCTTGGCTGGCTGGTGGGATGTTTGACTGTGGCCACACAGCTCAATTAGCACTATGGCTCAATAATCACAGTCTTTCCACCACTTCAGTGGGTGATTTCACAAGCTGAACCTAAAATCACAGTATAAGGTTACTTTACTGCATCCTGAAACCTAGTTTTAAAACATGTTAAAGAAGCCTAGTTGGAAAACATGTTATTTTTATATATGATTCATATCTCTATAAATATTATTACACATCACAGTGGGATTAAGGGATTGTTTACTCCCTATACATTTTACACCTGTATTTCTGGTTGCTTTTCTAGGTCTGAAAATGTATCTCTCACCAGTCTGTTATGGTTAGGCAGATTGACTTGGCTTAAGTCATCCAAAATAAGCAAAATAAAACTTTTTTTAAAAAGTGATCGTTGGCTAGATCTGTTAAGTGAATGGTGTGAATGGGTAGAAGTAACCTCCACTGGATCATGGTGTGTAATGGTTTTTACACCGGCTCCCTCAGATTCCTCAGCAAATACACATGCTGGATAAGGTTGCTGCACCTCTTCACTACAGGATGTGTGGTAGTTGCAGTGCAGTAGAACAGTCTACTTTTGAAAGATTTATTTCAAATTGACAGACCATAGTGTTTAGAGGTATGCCTACCTTCAAGTGTGTTATAGTCATATGGGCAACACATAAATCAGTACAGTGACATTTGTTTTTCTATGTAAACAATACACTTTACATTCTTAGCTCACCTTTGTAGATACTTGCTGATAAGGATAAAGAAATTCATGAGGAGTATATAACTACCAAAATGTTGAAAATAGTCCTTATGTACCCAAAAATTGTTATAATTGTAGTGAATTAATTTATGTGATCTCAGAGGTGCAGTGGCAGTGGTGGTGTAGTTGCGTAGTGCCAGCTCTTGAAAGCCTACACCTGTGAGAAAGTGGGGCCTCATGTTCTGTAGTTTGATCTTGTGCTTTTGCATACAACTTCATTTTTTGTGCTTTATGTTTAACTGCTCATGGACAAAGAGCACATCTTATATTTGATACAACCCCAAATACTCCTTCTAACCTATGCTCTCCTCTTTGTTTTTACTACTGTCACTTACAGTCCAAAAGTGAGTTAATACACTCATTTTTCCATCTACCTATTTTCCCCCAGTAATTTATTTTTCCATGGGGTATAATGATTCCTGGGGCCAATATTTTTTTCCTGCCCTGTTAAAACACAGGGTGACATCTTTGTGGCTGATAGTTGGTGGTGATTAGTTTCTCACAAATTCTTCCTGGTGCACAGAAGCTTAGTCAGCTCTCTGTACATTCAAACAGAAAGATGTAATTGTTGATAAAGAGAACAAATTCTTAAAATAGGAATTTAATAAATGAATAGTGAACTGTTTTAATTATTGATTAATTGTGCAATGCAAAAAAATACATTGTGTATTTAGGAAGCTCTTATGAGCATTTTATGGACCAAAGAACCCATAAATAATAATATATTTTGCATTCCTGATAATGTGTAATAAGAAGTGTTAATATAAGGACTTTAAATGTGGGTATGATGTCGCTTCCATTTGCTATTTAATCAAAGTTGCGTATGAAACATGATTTATGTTTTGAGTTTGTTGTTTACACTCTATAAGGCCAAAGGTGAAACTGCAACAACATTCATGACAGCATGGCATCTGCTGCCTCAAAATAAAGGAAATATACGACTTATAAAATATAGGACATGTAGTATTTGGCGAATGTGTAGGATGAAATCGAGGCCATCCCTCCCTGATTCCTGCATGATTGATGTGCCTTGTGCTTAAAACCAACATCCCTTTTATTACTCTTCGTCTCTGTATTATCTGTCTCTGTGGCCTAGCTTTATCCTTTCACGTTAGCTCCCATTAAGACTAAAATAGCATATAACAGCAGAAAAAAAGAAATTCCAGACTTGTGCAGACTTGTGGATATCCCAGTGGATCTAGCTGGATACTATATGTAACTGGGGATCAGTCCAGTTTGTATCACTGGACCCTCTGCAGGGGTTGAGGCCTGTTTGCCTGGTGTCTGCAAAGCAGGTCTCACTCAATAAGGTATGTTCATTGTCCTGTTGGCTTTCAGCTAGTTGTTACTGCACAGTGCTTTTCATTTGCTGACACAAAGGAAATGAGACAGGGGGGAGAATGACTGCAGGCAAGGCAAAAATAAAAAAACTATGATGACAGGAGTAATCTGGGAAGTGAATCAGCAGGCTTTACACGTAACTGAAACTTTTACTTTATATTGTGTTATTATGTATTTATGTATTTTGCAGATAGAAAAATGGTTGTGTACTATATTGGATGACATCCTTGTGCATTGAGTACAAGATCCTTCACATCCCTCACCCTCACATGTCAGAGGGGTCACATCTCACTTTCATGCTGTTACAGCTGCACCTAAGGATTTATTCTGTGTTGTCATTCCCTTAGATTACACTCCCTGCCCAGCTTCTGACCTTGCACATTCATTTTCATCTTCAGGAAGGGAGAGAGTGGAGAAAAAAAATCAAAGACTGGCTTGTGGCTTCTGGACTGGAGAAATCAGTAAAATGTAAGATGGTTCCAATTAAGAGAGAAAAAATTGGTGGCAGACAGCAGAGGAAATGAAAGAATAAAATGGCCAGTTTGATTTCCATCTTCAACCCCCCCCCCACAGTTCACTCCTTCCACCCCCTGCCCCCATCCTATTTGTAAAAGTTTGTCTGCCCCTGTAAAGTCAGACGTTAGTTCATGATAGAGAATCCTTCTTCAGAGGTAAAACCCAAATGGCCCATGAAGACAGAACAGGATGGAGAGAACCCAGTAATTGTTGTAAAGACTAATTAGCCTTAGATGATGAAAGGACTAAGAAGGGAGTCTGTTTCAGAGGTTATGAAAGCTTCAGGGGAACAGTTATTGATTAGAGGAATGGAAATTAAAGGAAAAAATGATGACTGTAAGCAGAGTGGAAAAACAGAGAGGAAAGAAAAATGAGGAGCATGCAGCTGGGCCTATATATGTTGTAGTGTCCCAGCACAGCAGGGACAAAAAGGAGGGATGATGTCTGTATGATAAATATTAAACTACTGCTATTAATCAGTTGTCTTAGTTTAGCATAAGGACTGGAAATAGGAGGAGCGTTAATCTGGTTTCCTAATGTTCCTTTTTTTTAATTTGGATGTAACTATGAATAAAATTAATCAAATAAGATTTTAATTATTTATTATTGAAGGTGCTCATAAGTGGTGGCCATTGCCTTTTGGTGTCTACCCTTCTTGCATTCGTTGTGATACTCCTGGCTAACTGTTCTACTTGATTTGTGTTTACTAGACAGGTGTGAGAGCGCTATCCATCATATCAATTTGCAAGAAACTACATAAATGTACAAATCCATTTCCCAAAACCTTAAACTGTTCCTTTTCCTAAAACTGCACCAGCTACAGTAAAAATAAAACAAAAACTGTAAAGTCAGCGGTTGATAATTTGCCCATGTTCAGCCAAACAGGCATCAGTTTTATTATGAAAAGACTAAGACATGCCAATGCAGAAGGCAGAAGTGAGTTTGGTCGTTTTGCAGCAGGAGCATTTGATGGATCTTATTTCCTTCAAACAATCTTTATCTGACTGGTAAATCTGCCAATATACTGTTTCATAACACTAGTTGGAGCTGAGAAAATAAGCACTTGTTCTTCTAGTACCTTACAGCGCTACATTAATTTTTTCACTACTGGCAGTCATTGTTAAATACTTCAACCCCTACTGATACGCTGATAAACGGTGAGGTGTTAGGAGGGACAAAAAGAGAGTCGGTAAGTGACATAGAGGGAGATGCAGAGATTGGGATAGTTCCCATATGTGCATACAGACACCTGATATTCGTCCCAGTGGGTGAATCAACATTCTCTGTGAGTGACACAGATGTGATCTCCGTCTGTTGAAGTTCACAAGTTAAATAGCTGAGGGAGAAGGACAGAAAGAGATGAAGTGATCCTCATTTGTTTATATTGGGAGAGGACACTTAATAGACCCATAAAACCATAATTGACCAGACTGCTGACTGGCATTTTCCTGTCTACATCTCTGTCTGCAAAGTGTTTAACCCTGGTTGGTGCCATTTCCATTAGATTAGCATTCTCACAACCTGCTACACTTTTTAATCCAGGTCCATTACTTATACTGCTTAGCAGTCTAAAATATGTGTTCTCACATATTGATGCAGACACCTGTGTTGATAATATTTTTTCCCAAATGCGATGTCATCTCCTCTCTGTTCTTGAGTGTATGTGTGATCCAGTCATTTGAGCAGGTGTAACTGATTCTCTGCTTGTCCTGTGAATATTTTCTTAAGTCATGAACCATTTCTCTTTACTTCTTTTCCTTCTGTCTGAATTCCATCATTTTGGTTCTTTTGTTTAACAGCTAAGGAAAAGATTTGTCTTATTCGCTCTCTTTTTTCACTCCCTCCCCCACTCCTGTTTTCCCTGTTTTTAAGTATGCCATGATCGATTTGTAGCATGTCGGTCAGGTTCAGCCATGAGGAGGGGGGTTCTAGGTGAATGGGATTTGAGTTAAATTTACAACTGCAGAGGAGAGATACTGTTTGGCAACATTTATATTCACACACACAAGGTCCAGATGTTGTGTCCTCTGGATGCCCTGTGGTCTTAGTGTAGTTCATGAACAACTACCTTATACTTCCTTAAGCTGAAACACTGTTTATTGGAAAAAGTTAAACAGCACAAACTCCTAGTCCACAGTTGAACTTCTGTTGCACCAGCTGCCAAGCCTTAATGGCATTTCATCTAAAAGCTTAAAACTGTATATGCCTTCAGATCCAGGTGAAGGATGACATTGTGGCAGTGTGATCTTTGGAGCATGTGGAGCTGTTGTGAGTCCTGACTGGCTAGGCAGTGTAATAAAGGCCTGAGGGATGCTGTAATGGCAAAACTAAGCTTGTCTGCTCCAGAGCCGGTTCACAGAAAGGTGATATATTTCAAGTATCTTTTCATTATTGAGCCCCTGAATTCCATTGACTTCAATGATTTCATGATTTTACAGTGCCTGTATTCATTTCTGTGGCACAACCATTTGTGGTTTTAATGTTTAATGAATCTGTGGAAGGTTTTGTCATGAAATGCAGTATACAATTTTCCCTTGAGAATCCTACGACCTTTGTGATTCCCTAAGTTTTCATCTAACCTGTTATCATCTAGACAAATGTTTTTATTTATCCAGTCCTTCGCTTTATGACCAAATACACACAAAACCTCAGTTTTACTTTGAGTTTAGTGCCCATTACCAAATATTAGCATGCTGAATATGTTAAACATTATATTTAGTCAACATCGGCATGTTAGTATTGTCATTATGAGCATGTTAGCATAATAATGTCAATATTAAGTTTAAACCACAGCTATGCCTAAATACAGCCTTTTCTTAGTCTTGTTTCCCGGTAAGGGTACTGTGATGATGGACTTGGAAACAGACTTCACACTGACACAAGCATCTGGTGCTCAGTGATGGATCAGCATGGCTAAATATGGGAAAAAGTGATGATGCAGAATTTATAGTGTTTATTTTTGCATATAAATTGAATGCAATTGAAGTCACCTCCTGTTACCCAGAAATATGAATCAGATGCCACGTGTTGCTCCTAAAAGCAGCTCCCATGTTAAGACCCTGGCAGATTAAAATAGTCCAAACTATTGTTCCTAGTTTGGTCAGAGTGCCAGTTCTGCTCTGTCTTGCCCCTGGAAGGAAATAAACCACTGGTGCTGGTGCTCAATGGCAATGAATTCTCTCTATGCCTGTTTATATTGCACTGACTCTAGCCTTTCTGCTTCCTTCTCCCATTCTTTTCTGATCTATCACTTTTTTGGAGTTTTTTGTTTACTCTGGATCTGTCCTGTACATCTGTGCTATTTTTCAACTGAGTCACTTTCATGGACTTATTGAGGCAAATATGAGTTCCGTTACCTGCATGAGGCATACCTTCTGACTGCACTCTGAAGAATTATCCTCACTCACAGCTTTAGGTGTTTATTCAACCCAGGACATATTATCAACTCTGTCACTGCTTTGGTAGCATACCTTCAGAAACGTGTTTGAGAGCCAGGTCAGTAGAGTGTTTTCTAATCCCTTCTAGTGGATAAAGCTATTTGGGAGCATACCAGTGACCAAAAAACATCTGCGTAACATTCAGGTGGTGTCAGATAAAACACTGGTACAGACAAAGATGTATCATCCCTGAGAGAGGTGCAGAAGTGCACATCTGAGAAGGTACTTTGTAAAACCGCGATTTCATGTCAGCTCATGCGCCCAATATATGTAGCAATGTTAAGTCCCATTATAGCCGTGAACAATAAATTTAGTTTGAACCACCAGTGGTCAATAGGCACACATTCATCTTCTCATCTGCTGGTGATTTATCATTTGTTCTGCTTCACTGACAGGGATTGTTCCAGCACAGAAGTATTGGCCTAAGATATACATTTAGTGGAAAAGTCTAACACTTTGGAGAATACTTGTCTTACATCTAACCCACAGTTAGAAGATGAGATTTATATCCAATTTAAATGTATGCATACAGAACAGAGAAATGAGTAATATAAGGTATACAGCCTTGTGTTGTTTAAAAAGTCTTATTGCTTAACCCCAATAATTCACTTATTGTCTCTTATTCATTTAATTTGTACCAAGAATTAGAAATGTAAAAGTAGTTTTTTGGTGAGTTATGTTCTGCATGTGCTTACTCACTGCCATGAGGAGTTACGGATCAAGACTTGACTTATCCCTCAGTGTAACTCAGTGTGTCATTTCTGCATACCTTTATGTCCTAGGTGAGATAAGATTTATTTACAATATACTGACATAGAAAGCTTTCTGTGAAATCTGTAAAATAAACAGTAATTCTACGGACTAAAAATGACCACCCATATCCTCTGTCCTAAGAATTCCTGCAGTACTCACAGCAAGCTAACATATCATTTATTGTCCACATGTACCAGCATAGGAAGCACCCTGGTGTGGATCTGGCAAGCAGTGATGAGTCGTTGAATTGAGAAAGTTTTAAGAAATTTAAATAACCAGACCCCCCCCCCCACCATGATTCCTGCTGAGCAGTTGATACTCAAACCACTTGGCCAGGCGTGTGGCGAGAGTGACGTCAGAAAGGAGAGAAAAGGAAGTGGAGTTTGACTCAGAATTAATAGAACCCACATGTGTCTCTCCATGTGCATGTGTGCTTCTCAAACAGAATTTAATATTGTGTGTTCATCCCTTTTTGTCCAGCTGTTAGTGTCAGTTGTAGCTTTGGACAGTGCCCATTGGACTCAAATATAGTCATATGTTAATTGGGGTAGTGCACTTCAAGGCCCTGCAGCCTGCATAGTGTTCTTGGGTGTAATATACAAGCTTCACTTCTTTCCCTTTTGTTTTTTAACAATTTCTCTTCTGACATTAGAATGAGACAGCACAATCCATCTCTTAAATTGTGAGTGTTAAGCCTTGGAAAATAAGCCTCTGTCTTCTTGCCATGCACAGGCCGTGTGCCTCAGGGTTAACATGGTCATAAAAATGACAGCAGTAATTTGGAGAGACACAGCAGGCTGATGGGCTAATGGCTTCTGTTCCAGTGAAACCTCATCGTTGACCTCTATGCCTTATGGGAAAGCTCAAAGTAACTCTAGTATTTAGTACACAGATACCAGGGGCTCAGTGACTGGCTGTGGCTGTGACACATTAATGTAGTTAGGACCTGTCATATAAACTCAGGATTTGAATACATGGTAATTTAACAACTAGAATGTTTTTCAGCCTTGTGTAATTAATCTCTTTGTTTGTCCACACCTTCATAATTACAGTAAATTACTTGATTCATTAGCATTCAAGTGTTGAGAAAGATACACATCAAATGCTGCACAATTTACTTCCACTCTTTTTTTCTCCTGTTAAACATGTTGCCTTTCCAAACATACACATTCTCTGTTTTCAACATTCACAAGTTTTTTTCACCATTACCTTTGACAACATGTCTCATTTGTATTTGAAGACCACCTATCAAACCCAGACTGATGGTGCTGTTTTGACACATATTCCCCATGTAAGCAGTGTAGCTAAGTCTAAGTACCATGATAACATGCCCAGATGCAGTTTGGTAATTTAGGCTGCACTCGAGGCAGAAGTCACCTTGTTGGCTATATCAACAATAACAAGTGCTCCTTTCATTGGACAAGTCCTGGTTTGTCCATATGGGTCTGTCAGAGGTATCTGAGAATAGTCTGTTTTCCTTCCACTCTCCTCCCTGTAAATCATCTGCACTTGTGCCTTCTCATCTTAATCTAGATCTCAAGGTTTGGTTTAAATTTAAGCTTGACTATTGTGACACCAACTTAAGCAAGTCAGCATCAAGTAATCAAGTAAGATACACTTAATTTGTCTTGTTGTGTTAGGAGTATCTGAGTGTTTTTTTTTGTTTTTTTTTGTCCCATAGAGTGCCAAGAGTCTTCAGAACAACAAGGATTCCCGCATCCAGTGGGCCAGAGACGACCTTTTACTGACCACTGGCTTTGATATGGTAAGAAACTCTTACACATATATATTTTATACTATTATTGACTGGTTTAGCCTGATGTGTTTGCTCTGGGTCTCTGGTCATCAGCTTTTGTGTGTGCCTCTTTTTGTGTTCATTAATGTCTCATCTTATTGTGTGCAGATGCGTAGTCGAGAGGTGAGGCTTTGGGACAGCAGGAAGTTGAGCTCTTCCATCAGCTCTGTATCACTTGGCACTTCCAGTGGGTGAGTACTGCATCAATGAGCAACTACTCTCCCCTGCCCCCACCCATCCCATAACTGGCTGGCACTCTAATCTCTTTAATGTCAGTCAAAAAGAGACGAGTCATGAGTTACAGGGCATACGGGCATGTGGACCTCCCAGAGTTATGACAGTGTCTTTGGACATTCCAGCCATTTTTCTGGTCAGAGCCACACAGACTTCTCTCTATCAACAGGGAGCAGTGCGTGTGTGTGTGTGTGTGTGTGTGTGTGTGTGTGTGTGTGCACACGCACGTGTGCATGTGCACCTGCATCAGTCAGCCCATAACTACAGCAAGGGGTCATGCAGCAGGAGTAGCCACATTGACACTTTTCCCTTGTCAATTCTGCTTCTGACCTTCTCCAGTCGCTGCGTTGGTTTTTCCAAACATGCTGCCGAGGACCAGAGGAGAGTGGGAGCGTGGCCAGGCTCCAGAGAGGACAGGAATGGAAGTAGAAAGGGAACAAAGGGGGTGGAAGTGAGGGCTCTTTTGTCAGATCCAGCTCATGCATTTTAGTGCTATTATAAACAGGTTGGCAGGCCAAGTCATTCTGAACTAGAGCTGACCGGACTTTGCAAGGTCATACAGCATGCTTTTGTGGATTAGATTAATTTATTGTTATAAAAGGCAGCGAGATAGCAGCACAGAGAGAAAGAGAAAGGTGTTTGTTTTACAGCTATGGCTGCACCAATTCCACATTTGTTCTTTGTCAGAGGCATTTAAGAGTCTGTGCCTACCTGTGGTTGCAGCAAGGACCAGCAAGTGTCCTTCACAGTTATGCAAATAGTGTGAGAATTTTTATTAGCCCAAGACCATTCGAGAGAAGCAGTCTTTAAGGAATGGCATAGTTCTTTACTTCGCTGTGGGATCTGTGTTTGTGAGAGAGAGAGGAGTTGACACAGCAGGGTCCTAAATAACAACCTCTGCTCCCCCTCCTCCCTCTGCCCTCGTGTTTGCCGCTCATCTCCATTTCGTTCACTTCCTCTTTCATTGAAGCGAGACAGATAGTTGCCTGTCTAAGTGCGTCTTTGGAATCAATTGCATTGTATAGTGCCAGCATACAGTTTATGGAAGTTAAGGATATGTGATACTACCCTGATTTTTGCCCAGATTATTCCCATGTATCCCATAACTAAATGTTTGGAAAAATCAGTGAGCTTTTGTAAACATGAGGAACACACCAGGAGCTGGGTATCTGTAGCAGTAGCAGTGATAATTAGTTAATTTTAGTGGAAGGTTTTCTTTCCTGGTGTCTCTGCTCTTAGACAGAAGAATGTTGAGGTTTGCTCAGAGTTTGTAGCTGCTGTTCTGTGGATATGATGATTGTGCAACGTGAAGAGAATGTGTCAGCAGTGTGACGATTTCTACTGAACTGTCCTGTTCATCTGGGGACAAGCTGTAAAGCATTCCTTTGTATTAAGCCACTGTCTGGTTTTCTCTGAGTCTTTCCACATTTTCTTGAATAAACCAAAGAACTCATCTTGGATAAATTTAATTTACTTTGAATTTGAGACAAGTCTTTTGGTTTCCTGCATTTGATACTAGTTCATTTAAAGTACTGTGATTTTTCCCTTGGATGTAATTACTAGGCTACATCTGCAGTGTGTCCTGTATTAAATCAGTTCAATCATGCTCTCATATTCCGGGATGGTGGTCAGGATAGTGTGTCAGAGAGCTGTCACTTCAAGGCCACATCCCCTCCAGATGCTGCAGAGAAGTACTGATTGAAAACAGGTAGACAGTCAAGTGACAGATGAGATCTTGCCCTTTACTGCCGTTCTTTATCTTAATTAACTTTTCATTTTTACATGTTCACTGCCAAAATATTCACTCCTCTCTCTCCTAACTTTTCTTCTACTCCTAATAACAAGGTCAAAATGTTTGTTATTGCTGGCTGTTTACTCAGTTTAACTGTATCCTTCTTGAATCACTATTTTATAGTTCAGCTGGGACCTATAGGCTCGTGTCTGGGCTTCTTTCCAGTAATTCTAGCCACACTTTATTCAGTATCTCGCTGTGTAGCTTCTTAGGTATAGGCATCATACTGCCACCATTCAGCCTAAATCCTTCAAAATAAAACAACAAAGAAAAAGTCACATCACAGTTTGAGCTGTCCTCAAGTTCCTTTTGTGCTTCAGGGTTTTAATTCTTTGTTTCTGGTTTGTTATCATTGTTGTCATCATTTTGTTTTGGTTCAGCATTCCCTTAGTGCATGCTTCTTGTCTATGAACAAGACAAAATGCAATACTAGAAAATGAGACCTTGGTTGTGTTATTTAGTACTCAGTACTTTACTTCTCAGTACTGAAGTGTGTACATTAAATAGGGATTATGAATAAGGGCATGATTTCAGGCACTTCTCTCCAGTTTTATTTGCACTTGAGAAGGAGCAGATTAGGAAGCTTAAAGTCAAACATCCTTAGTGGAGCATTTCCTCCCTGTCATTTAGGGCCTAAGGTGCATGTAAATGTGTTATTTTTCTTTTGACTGTTTTCAATTAAAAGGGCCCTATAACCATGGTGTGTAATTGGAGCAGCAAGTTGGCTTGTACGGAGTTAGCTGTGCTCATCCACAACACATCAGTAGGACTTTTTTTTTGTTGTTGTTGTTTTTGGAGTGTCACAACATAAGGAGACCTGGGAGCATGAGCCAGTAAAATGGGGTTGTGGGTGGAATATAATTTGGATAGAGAATAATGGAGGGGAAATGTTTATTTTTTGGTTGGGGTTGAAATGGAGACTGAAAATTTGAGGGATGGAGGGTGATGAGTGTGAGAGATGTTTTTAACTGTGCAGAGGTAGCTATTACTGCAGGCCTGTTTTCCATACAATCTGCAGATCTGGATATTGGAAAACTGCATAAATCTTGGTGTCCTGTTCTCTCCCTTATACTCTTCACTGTGATGTGAAGCGGAATTATAATAATGAGTTTAATTGGGCCTCTAAACCAACTGCAATCAGTGAACTTTACAACTGGGTGTGATTACAACCAGCTCGTTGTGTAAAAGCTTGAGCAGAGATGATGATTATTATTAATCCCCAGCTTTAGCAACTACACACACACAAAACACACAGATTCCTTACACAGAATTAATAAACAAACAATAAAGTCTTTATTATATGTGCCTGAGTAGTAGGTTGTAATCATGTCATAAAGCTGACAGGGCATTTTACAAGGGTCACTTGATAAGGATTCAGCATGATGAAACTAACCTCAGAACAGTGCTGGCTTTAACGCTAACCACTGAAATTGTTTTCAGTCACTACTAGTGTGCTGGTCCTCTCCACAAGCACATGGACACATACACATGTACTCATATACACACATACACCTACGATTACTCCTCATCTTGGCATAGCTCTTCTGCTCTGTCTTTTTCCAGGGAGGAGCTTATTAAAACAGATGACTGTGAACTGGTGCTCACCAGCATCCAGCCTGCTGATTGGAGAAGACATACGCCATATGTTCCTTCTGTTTTAGCAGCTCAGTCACAGGTTACACAAAGAACTCACCCTCTGAGACACGCAATGTTGACAGATTAGTGAAGCTTTGCGGTGGATGAATGGGAGTACTCCAGGTGTGATGCTGACTATTTTTCTACTAAGGTCGTGCCTGAGAGCACAGCCCAGCCATTGGGTATAATTGAGCCAAACTCTCTTTAATCAAATGGATTGAATAGACCTACGCCCCAGAGGGGGAACAGCTTTTTACAAAACAGTCCCCCCTTTCTCCCACCCCAGCAAAAGCAGTCTAAAATCAGTCCCAGATGAAGACTTTCCTGTGGGGATTAGGTGCAGCTGCACCAATGCTAGCCAAACCAGACCAAAAATAAAAAAGGTTACAGAATATTTGAATGATAGTTTGACCCTGCTCCTTTCTTACAGTGTAAGAAAATGGAGCCTTATCTGGGTCCACTTCAGAAACTTATGTTGAGGATGGAGATAAAGGCAAAAGCATGATCATCATGTGATCCTCAGGGTCAAGTTGACAGTTCAGCTGTGTAGCCCCTATTTGGCCGCACGTGCTCTGTCAAAGAACCTGAGCTCTGAATTCACAGACAGATGAAACATGGTGTCTGGAATCTGTTAGTCATTTGGGGTTTCAGTTTTTGATTCTGTGGAGAGGGAGCTTGACCAGGAAAAGAGGTTGAAAAAGGAGGTGGGAGTTCTAAAATCCCCTCATATATTTTTTTAGAGATATCATCTCTTGCTTAGCTTCTAGGGGCTTTTCATGGAAGCTCATTAGGCAATCCCTGCCTTCTTTTCCTTTGTAACACCTCATCGAGAAGTTCTCTGTAACTCTTTCAAACCTGTTCTCACCCAAAACAGCAATAGTCCTCTTATTGTTGGACTCTAATAATCAATCAAAAACACAGTGTCTATTCTTCTTTCTTTATCCCACCCATTGGACACTTAGCTATTATTTGTCTCTCGATTTCTCTATAACTTTTGTCTCTAATCTTGAAATTAAAGCAGGGAGCTAAGTCTTTGAAGGTGCTGGTGTCTGGGATTCTAATTAAGTGTTTTTCTTTTTTTAAGAGCAATGCCTAATGGAGCTTTCCAGAACTGGTAAAAACACATGAAAGTATGTGGCGTTTTTGGCAGGCAATATTTAATATAATTCACAGAGGGTTTTGATTTCATCCCGCAGGTATGTGCTCAGCACTCCAGGGATCAGAAGAACCCTTTCTACGTGAACTCACCACAGAAGGAAAAATAGAAAAGTCTCTCCCTCCAAACTTTAGCTACTGTACCTCCTTCCTACCTACCTCCCCCTTCTCTGCTTCCCGTCACCTTTACTTCTCTTTATTTTCTTTTATGGTTTGGGTTATAATTCGTTTTATACACTACACTGGAGATGATTTGTCAGGGGAAGCTGCTCTGCATGACGTGGCAGTTGAGAATGTCTTAATGCTGTTTAGGTAATTGCACAAATGACTCAAAACTTAAAGCCCTTTTTTTGGAACCTAACTCTAAACTGTCTTGAGTTTTGGAGTTTGAGATAGTATCAGAATTCACTTTCCATCTTTACATAAACAGCCACAGAGTTCCACTTGCAGCTACATATACTGCTTTTCTCCAACATCTGGAAAATGTCTTTTTTCCTTTTTATTAAAATGCAGTGGCAGTAACTCTTGTGATCTTTGCCCCAGCAAATGTCTTCACGCTGTTTGGGACGATCATATGCCCATTTCATTTAGAGATCCTGCAGATGAGTGTCTGATAGAGATGAAAGTTGGGTTGGCAGAGGACACAGGGCTAAAGTGGAACCAACAGAAGCCATTATTCACAACACATGGATTCAATGCTGGGAGATAAACAAATTCACTATTAAGTGGAAGGGAATAGTATTTGTGGATGAGCTTCAATGGCAGGTTGACAGAGGGCTTCCAGACTAGGAGGACTTGAGTGAAAATACACAAGGTTGAGTTAGTGCCTCATTTGTCCTATAATTTTCTTTACTTTGAGTTTTTTTAATTTAATTTCTCTGCCATGCCTGTCTTTATATTTTATCCCTCTTTATACACCCCCCTTATCTTCCTCCATGACTCTTTCATTGCGTGCATGTGTTTTATAAGACCCATGATTGTCCCTTTCAAGAGAATCAGGAACTGTGGTGTGGCAGAGCTCCCGTTTTTAAATCTTTCCTTGCTTCTGAATGCCAGTTCATCTCCTGGATGCCTGCCACTTCTCTGTGCTGTGGTAGTAAGAACAATTTGAGCGACAGAGAGGAGTGTGTTTCCCATTACTAGCTGGTTTGCTCTGCCCTGCAGCCTGCTCCCCCATGCCCTGCAGCCTCGCTTCCACTGCTGCAGATTGGCAGCTTGTCACTTCACACCTCATATCCTTACAAGGAATAATGAAGTTAAAATTGGAATTAAATACGCTTTTTTATATTCTGCATTCAGTGCCTAGTCAAGTACATTTCACTGTTTGACATTGAAATAACTGTTTTTGCTTTGGCTGTGAGGTTAAGATCCTCCTACACAGTAATGTGCTGTATTGTTCAGTGATTTTAGAATAATCTGTGTGAAATTTGTTTCTGTGTAATTCTGTGCTACTGCTGTGAGAAGTGACAAAGCCAAAACCCCACCACAACTACGTCTTCAAGATCAGACTTTCAGGATTAAGTTTGGGTTTTTTTATTTTCTCCATGCTTTAATCTTTCCATCACACTGGTACAGGTTGATTTTGTCAAGTCTGTCCATTGATTCACCTTTTTAGCTGCACTTGATATAACCTTCACTTGTTTTTATTGAGACTTACTGTGGGTTTGCCTTGCTGTAAACTCTAAAATAATGCTGGGTCCTGTCCTGAAGATAGTCACAATTATTCTCATGTTGATGTCCTCTAGACTAGCTTTCCATGGTCACGCAGGTTGTTTGTAAATGCTCAGCATTTCAGTAGTACGTTCAGAAAATGATCAGTAAAATAGAGCAACCATTTTCAGCCAGCCTTTTAATGTCAGGCAGTAACGTTTCCCATGTATATGTGGTGTATGTAATACCAGTACAGCAAATACAGCCCAATTCTCCTTCTTTTTAAGGTGTGAGTGAGCAAACTTTTCCTATCATATAATAGAAAGAACAGGCTAGGTGGATTGTCTGCTCATTGTATTCTCTTTTATGATCATGCTTCCATGATTGAAACCAGTGATTGTGGACCCGTCAGTGGCAGCCCGGATATCTGAACAGGAAACTCAAGAAAACAGAAGGAAATTCCTTAAAATTAAAGGGGCTCCCTGATTGGTCAGTGGCAGGTGGGCCACATGTGCTTCTGGATGATGTCACTTCCCATGTGGGCCCACAGTGTTGGAAACATGTCAGTGAGGCATGCTTAGTTTAATGGGAAAAGTGCTCAGGCATGCCACCATTCACATTGTGTGTGTATGTGTGTCTGTCTGTGCATCTGTGTACTTTCACCTTATAGCTCTATATGATTGTATGTTTTATTGCCTCATTGTGTTTTCATTGTAATGATACACCTAAGCTTGAGCCGTGCAGCTGGGCGTAACGTGGACGTATGTACTGTTATGTCTGTATATGTGCACACGTTACTGAGCATATTACTGAGCAAGTAAGTGAAGATATATTTATTTATTGGGCCTTTCAAAACAAATGTAACAACGTGCTTCTCAAACAGTGACACCACAGAGGAAAAGAGAAGGGAAAGGACTGCACAGCATCACCACCTGTTGAATTTCAGTTTTATCTATGTTAATGTGTGCATCTGTGCAGGTTCACTTGGCTTAAAAAGATTAAAAAATGTCATCATAATGTAATTCATGGGAGAAGAGGTGAGGATGTAGTGGTGACCAAGAAGTAATTTCCCCTTTGTGCAAGTTTAAGTGGGAGAAGAGAAGAAAAGATAAAGGACCCTCAGGGGGAGCACCGGTTGGTCTTTAGTTTGTGTGCTCTTGAAATAATCTCTGAACATTCCTGTTATAACATCTGCTCAAATACCTCACTATGTGGCCAGCTAGCATTATTACAGCAAGGTCAATTAGCCAGCCAGCTATTGTATGTGTGCTTTGTGCACCACTCTGGAGGGCAGGGAACCAAAGAGCTGGGGGCAAGCAGGGGGTAGAGGTCTTTTAAGAGCTGTTTTTCTTGCAGAACGGTTTGCTCTTGCAACAATAGATGACAACAAAAGAAGACTGTTAAAGGTTACGTTTAAGACTTCCTTAATTTAGTACAAGACAAATTTAACATCTCAGTCTGCCATTTTCATGTACTGTAGCAGTTGTTAAATGGTGTTGTTCGGCCTACTATTGTTGCCACAGTCACTGGTGCAGGCATATGATTGTGAAAAGGTGTTTTTCTGTGGTGTGCTGTCTCCCATAAACTTCGCAGAGTTTTTAAGCCAAAGCTTCATTGTATCACACTTTGCATGCATGTGTGTGAGTGTGTGTTGAAGGGGTAAAGAGCACAGGTGTCTCTCACATAGCAGCCCAACCATGAGCTGAAGGTGCTGCATTCCTGCTATCAAGCCAGATCAGTTGGATCAGTCAATCACACACACATACATACATCCATTCTTATATAACGTGGCACACTGTCATACACACATACATGCCTGGACAGATCTGCCATTTCTTTACTCTTTTCAGCACACACAGACCATCACCAAACAGTGTTCATCCTTATTCAGAGACATTTGACAGGAGGACATAGACTTAATGATCCATGTCTTCTTTTGGATGTGCATCCATTTGCTACATAGATGAGAAACTGACCCTCTTTTTTTCCTTTTCTTTATTTAACTTTTTAAGTGAGTTGTTCTTAGTTTACTTCACCTTAAATTAGCTTTAATTTCCTGACTCTCATTGCTCGCTCAGGCCAGCATAATGATTAAATGAGTTATATAGTAGCAAATATATTTTTTCTTCAGCTAGTTTCTGTTTTCGAGCCACACAAGGAACTAGTTTTTCATATTTTGCCACTGAATAATGGGCTTTGTAAAGCTGCTATGCCTTCCCAGTTTCTTACCTCTTTCTTACTTCTTTACTGAATCATGCTGCTTTTCTTTCCAATTGGTCTCTTTACATGGCAGCTGTGTGGATTGGGTCTGGGAGTGAGGGTGAAAGAGCAACTCCTTTACAAAGCACATTAGACAAACATGTTTGACAAAAAGATCAGCCCAGAGAATAAGGGAGACCCACTTGTAGGGAAATACTTAAGGGACTTCTTGTTCCCTAGAGCACAAACATGGTGAGCTGCTGGGTCTTTCAAGCTGACCAGCCTGGGTGGTGTTCTGTAGGAACAAACCTTTCATTACCACTGGACTGAAAAATCACAAGGTGGATGGATGAATGATAGACATTTGTACACACATGCTAGTGAGGTGGCCCGTATTATTCTTAACTGTTCCCCACACATCCTGGCCATCATAGTCCATCCACGGTCCACCAGTGCTGTGAAGTTGTGGGGACAGTGAGCTGATTGTCTGTGCACCATTTCCACACTCAGCTCCAAGCTGAGTACTGTGCCTTCTAACACATCCGTGAACACATACAGCAAATGAAGTCATTTGTGTGAACTTCGCTTTTTCCTGCCAAACACCAGTCTTTTGTCAACATACAGTATATCTTCACACATTCTACAGGTTCCAGTGGTCTACAGATCTGTTGTGCATGGACATATTCAATAGTGAAGTCCAGTCACAGAGAGGAACGAGACTTGGAACACGCAATTGTTTTCTAATCGTACAAACTGTGCCTACTTTTGGAGTGTTAGAGAGATTAATTTTGAAAAGTAAAAAAAAAAAAAGAAAGATTCAGCCTTCCAAATTCCAGCATTGGAAAGGTGGAGATGTAGGTGGTTTCGGACACTTAACCATTCAACAACAACCTCTTTTGAAGTGAACTTCAAACTCTCTCGGTCTTGCTCAGTTAAAGCTGTATAATTCATACTTATACATACTTTTGATGTTATTTCAGGACGGAGCCTTTATGTTTTACATCTTTCCTTTTCCTGACCTTCTGTATATGCAGTGCCATGCCAAGCCCACCTTTGCTGTTATGTGCAATTTTTTTCTTCCCCTCCCACCTCTGCATTGTAACCATAATGAAGAAGTGGATGGAAGACATTGAAGCTGGAATGGAACACACTAGCTGCCAACCACATGCTGCAAAAACCAAGATTGTTTAAAGACATACTGCCTTTGAATAACACACGAGCATCTTCCAGCCTAAAATCCACAGTGATTGGAGTAAGTCCCATGAAAATAGATGGAAAGGATGGGATACTTATAGAGACAAAGATAGGGACAGAACGAAAGAGAGGAAGAAAAAAAATCTGTGTTGGCTGCTGAGATGGAGTTGGCACTGGGTGCTCTGCTCCTGACCTTTAGTGGGTTAGTGTAAATTATATCCCTTACGAGGGGAAAATATGTGGTGGTTGAACTGGAAAGACCCCCTCCTCTTTTCTTCATCTCTGTCTGCTGTCGTTTACTTTTTTTGCAGGAGTGATCCAACTATCTTTCACTCTCCTATTAGTGTTTTCTTTTCTCTCTCTTTGTGTCTTCATCTTTATCCCACTATTCATTGCGTTCTTTTATTAGGTTGTTTCCCTATTTGGTGACAACATAACTTAAGTTTTGTTTTGTCTGTTCATCACCTCCCTCCTCCATTTCATCGGTCTGCTTTTTTATCAGCCTCCCCACACTCCTCTCCCTCCCCACAGTTATGCTATTTTCTGCTGTGCATAGAGGATACATTTAGCTTGTGGTCGCTTGGGAAGTGATGGCTACATTAGTTGGGGGGTCTGGTGAATCGCTGCCGTCGTCTCTTAGCCACAGTGGGCTCCAGACGGGCTGATGCAGACTTTCCACTGGGGTGAACCCATCGACTTGGGGTGCCTACTAGGGTGCTCAGCTACTGTACCCACACCCCAGGCCACAGCTTGGGCTGGCAGGCACCCACGCAGGCACGCGGCGTCAGCTTGCCCAGCGGGTGTCCCTGTTTATGTTTGTTTTGTGTGGTGGCTTGATTCTCACTGTGCTGTAGTGACCATAGCACCACCCAGCTTGGCACACCACCCTCTCTCCAAGAAATGCCCTCTCTGACCCTGGCCAAGCCTCGCACAGCTGTAGGCTTCAAGTGGCCTTTGGCATCTGTCACTGCAACTGGGCTGGACAGAGGTCGACTGTGGCTGCAGGTCCACAGGCAGTGCAGAGCTGAGGCCATACTTAAAGGACCATACTAGTGGTTTTGCAAGGCTTAGCTCATGAAATACAAATTGTGTATACTTAAAATTACTGTCTGTCATTTACCAAAACATACTATAAATCTTTAGGGTGACTTTCATAGACTTGCAACTTGAATCAGAGAGTTAATTCTTTGCAGTTACAATTTGGTCCATTTCATTTTTATGTAAAAGAGAGTATGATGTTGTTTCTTGGTAATGCAGTGACAAACAGGTACATTTTACTGAAGATAAGGTTTGAGAGTCAGCTACTGAAAGGCATTAGATTCATGAGCTTGGTGGGCTGTGGCAGAGAAGAAGAAGCAAGTTTAATAAAAAAGTTGTTTTATAGTCTCTGTGCATTAATGTGAATGAAGTAGAAGAGACTATACAGAATGTCAAGTATTATACAATCAAGGCTCATTTATATTGTGATATATTATGCATGTTGTGAAAAGAATGAAATTTAGCCAAACATTTGGCTGCTGACTGTCAAACATTTTAAAGGTCTAATTCTCAATATGTAATTTACATATCACAATTAGATAACTTTGACAAACCAACCTAAAAAATTGCGGCATAACTGCCATAAGTTATGCCATGTGCAATTTTTATTTTCTACCACCATGTGCAGCTCCTGTTGTATCCATAGTCATCCAAGATGGAGTGACCTTTCTTTGAATTTCATCTCCTGAGATTTCTTTCATTTTTCCTCTGTATGTTTTGGGATTTAGGGAGGTTTTTGTTTCCCGATGAGGTTTGGATTGAGTTAGGAATCATTGTTGATATGTTTCACATACAGTATTACAATGCATGTGATATCGGGAGGTTGGACAATTGTCTGTGTTTTCATTTTGACAAAATCATTGACCTCAGATTTTTGCCTTCATCTTTGAACTGGATCTGGACTTCATTAAGCTTTGCTCACTTTAAACCTATTTTGTGAAATGTTACTCTTGCTATAAAAAAGTATAATCTACACAGAAATAACAAAGCTTTGAACACTGTTGACTTAGGATGTATAAAAGGACATCTGTATGTGTTTGCCCCTGTTTAGCTCTGATTGGTCAGGATATGTAAACCAGCACCCTAATTACCAGACAGAAACCTGGTAAAATCAGCCTTATCCTGGTTTACTACTCATGCACCACTTCACTACTAATCAGCACCCAGACACTTGTGACTGCCCAGACCTTCCCTGCAGACAGGATTAACAGATCAACATTTTGTGTTTCGGTGTAATGGCTCACTCTGAAATACACTCCTCCCTCTGAGTGTTACTAACTGCGAGGAACAAACAGGTGTTTGTTCATCGGAAATTGACAGCCCATTCCTGCAAGGTTAGAGTTCACAGGCAGGGGTCAAAGGTCAGCTGGCCTCAGCCCTATGATAGCAGGATGTTTGAGACAATCATTATGTTCTGCCAGTGAACATTTGTGTTTAGGCTGGATGTGGATGTGTGTTTGGGGAAATGGAATTAGTGTGAATGATGTGGATTACTGAAGTCAACCTTTGTGCCAGACCACATTATAACAGCACACTCTGTGTGCTAAATTCACACACAACTCAAGTTTTTAACCAGTTATCCCCTAAAGCAACATTCTTGCAAATAATTTTGTAGCTTACTCAACTGTTGATGTAAGTTTACAAAACTTATTTGTAGCATCTAATCCACTTTAACTTATGGGGATGGGTTCTTATTCTGTAAGTGATGTAAATCATGTGTCTACCACAGAGACCATAAGCACCTGCTGTGATGAAAAAGATTACAGGCACCTAATGTGTGCCTGTTGCCACCCTCCACTAAAGACACACACACATAAACACACACTGTGCTCCAGTGATGTAGTAGTTATTTAAATCCAACTTAAATGATATATAGTATTCCATATTTATTATTTTTATTTTCAAAACATGAGCCATTTGTTTCGGTGTTGATAAGAGCTAAAGATTGAAGTGGATTGGAGCTGTTTTCTTTATTTACCCATATATGCCCACCCACGGGACAGCATTGCTCCGCCCAGTTTGAGATTACACAGGGGCTCCAGTCACATCTACATACAATGTGGAATTTGCAGATGTGTATACACAACACAGCCACAATGCAAGTAGAGTTTGAAAGTTAGCGCAGGATGTGTACACAGCAGTGCTTGATGAATGTCTGCTGGTGTCTTAAGGGGGATGTAACCAAGGCCTGAATGCCTGAGCCCAAGACTTTGGCTGGCTTTACCCTCGTCAGTGTGCTATTCCAAGTTATGGATGTACTCCTGCTGCTGTGTTTGTGCAGCAGGTTTTGACTTTAAAATGTTACTTGTGTGTCTGGGAAAGTGAGAAATGGAAGAACAAATAGGAGACTGGAAGGAGAGAGGAAAGAGTAGAAAATGTTGTCCAAGACAAGTCACTGTGTTTGCCACATCTTTTCCAGCCTGTTGAAAGAACATATGTGTAAGCACATTTACTGTCTTAATTTAGTTGTTGTTTTTAAGGATTTGGGTCATAATTTATGTTCTGTCTGCATCAAATAACTCTTAAGCTCAATTCAATATGAATTCCAGTACATGCTGCTAGTTCTTATTTAACAATTCAGCTAATTGTTTAAAAGCTATAATTTTCGTACATATAATTTTACAGAAGCAGGGAGCCACTGCAGTTAAAGTCACATACAGGAAATAACAGCTGCCTATCTGACCTAACCTGATTAATAGATACTGAATAATACAGTACATAGAGATGCTTTGAAGATGTCATTTTAAAATTATTTCTCTTTTCATTCTTTTTTTTTTATTTTGGAGACTTGATCTAAATAGATACCTAGCAAGAATAAAATACAATAAAATAAATACTAGCTTTCAGGATTTTCACTCTCTCTTAACCATCAGTACTTTGCTTTACACCAAATCTGTAAAAGTTATATTGAGTAGCTACAGCAGTTCTGATATGAACCGAACAACACTGTGACCAGAAGATGGTTTTAGACAACCCAAAAAAGATAATAACTCTCAATTGTCACTTGTCTTGTTTTCTTGTTTCTCTTGTCTGGAGATGATTATGGCTTAAAAGTGTTGAGGTTATGAGATCTCGACAAACATGCGCTCTATGAAGCATGAGGCTTGGTAGACACTAGTGTGGCAACTGTAACTGCTGGTGAGAATCACTGGAATTCACCACTGAGTTTTAAAATTGAGCCCCACACTTTCCTCTGTTGTTTCTAACTACTAGCTCCATGAACAGCTGCTCAGACCTTCGTCATTTCTCAGCACAGTTGTTTTCTTTTAAAGGCCATGTGAGGGAAGCAACCACAGTGGCATCTTTCTCCCTGTACTCTTTCTAATGAGACCTAATGATAATTTTAACATTATATCTTTTGCTTTGAATTTAGACCCTAAAAGAAATTGTTGACCTCAAAGGACTAAAGGAATAATAACTGGAGCTGATTACCGCAGTTTAGATTATATTTGTATGGCGGTAAGCTTCATCTATCGGTTTTATGTAATATATTAGAATTTGTCTAACCCTGAACTTTCTGGCATGTTTGAACCATATCTTATAAAAATGGATTGGTATCTCATCCTCCTGCATCTTTTTCATCTTCAAAAACCTCCTCTGAGTCCACTGCAACCTCCTCTCTTCTGCATTAATGCCATATTACTCATTTGTTTATGTTTTTCTTTTAATAAATAAAAAATGTCCCCCATGTCCTTCCATTCCTTTGGGTTGCTTTCCCGGAGCTGACGGGCGTTTATGTTTAGGTGTGCTTTAATTCCACTACTGTCTCTTGGATGCTCACACAAACAGACAGACACACTCATGCTCAATAATCCCCCACCACCCTCCCACAAGTCAGTATGTTTCCAAAGATGGATAAGCTTTTTAGGTACATGTGGCCCTCCTATTAAACAGCACCTCCGTCTGCCCTCACATTTCATCATTGCTTCACTTAATTTAACCTAATTCTCCCTGGTTGGATCATCACTCTTCATGTCTCGTTTCATCATTTATTTTTATATTTTACTTTGTGTTTTTAGCCTTGGAGTTACATAAAACTCCAGAGTAAAGTAAGCCATGTACATTTAAATTGGATGTATAAAGCCCAGCCTTCTCTGTTCATACCTGCTGAAATCAGTTTTGTACTTCTGCTTGAACAAGACAAGAAGACATTTGAAGGGCCTGTGATGTGATGTGATGTGAAGTGATGTGATGTGATGTGATGTGTATTTTTAACCAGTTTTTCATAAGAATAATAATAATTAGCAGATTAGCTGCAGACATAAATTCTCCATATCACTGATAAAAGTATTTACAGGTTTACAGTCTTGTAATTACTGCTGTAGCAGTATTGCAACACAACCACAGACAAGTGTATGAAATGCAAATTTAAAAGAAAGAGCCTATTGGATACATTGTTCAAATGTTGAGGAAGCATGTGGACTTGGTCCTGACCTTGACAGAGTTAAACATTAAAGTGATATCTGTACCAAACACTGGGTGCAGCTTTGGAAACTCAATCAAACATGCATAGAGGGGCCCTTACGAACATGGCTTCAGTTCTTGGCCAATTTTGACCAGACCACAGGACATCCATGCCTAGAATTAGATTCATACAAATTCATAAACCTGATTCACCTGTTACACAGTACATTACTTACCTGCCAGCTCGCATTCTCCCTGTTTCCAGTGTGAAATGATGTGGAGGCTGAGTCAATATTGTACTGAGAGGAGATACCATGACTGAAAAATGACAAGGTCGAGGTGGAAGAAAATATCTGCACTGGGGAAATCAAACTGCCATTTGTTTTTGTATCTAATAATCTTCCGAACAGCACGTGAAATGAATTACATGTGTGCCTGCTGTGTTGCCAAGAACTAACCAAAGTCAAATTCTTCCTTGTGCTTTCTTTTCCTGTTTTTCTTTCTCTCTCCCTTCTCATCTATCCCCTTATTGCTTTTTGGTAGAGTAGCATCTGGGCCATCTGCTGGCACAGACTGGCATCTATATGGCAAGAGAGAAACTGGTGGCACACCACCCTTCATCTGTTGTTAATACTTCTGAATGATTAGGAGAGAGGGAAGGTGCATTGTGGGGTAGAGGAGTTGGAGTGAGTACTGTAGGGAAACAAGCAGAGGGCCAAAAAACTGGAACCAATGTGCGAAGTTCCAAAAACAAAGTGGTGGTGTGTTTCTCTTCTTTTCCTGTACTTCTCTTTTACTTTTTGTTACTACAATCTTTGTGCACTTGTTGGTTAGCACGGAGCAACATCACAGAAACTCAATGCTACTCTGGAATAATGAAGCTCTCTCTCCCTAGACAATAAAAAACATGATTTGCGATGAGAGCTATTTTAAAACTGTCATCGATTCAATAAAGCAGTCAGCATTTTCTTGTGCTTGCATCAATAGTTTTTGTGCCATATTTTTTTATAATGACTTAAATGCTTCTTCTTGATTTTTGTGGAGTTAATTTCATGCCCCCAGCTGACTGTAAATACTCCTGACTGAGGTTGGAGAGATGGCTTGAGGTTATTGGGAGTTCAGCTGTGCTGTGTGGGCAGAAGGGTTATTTGGAAACTGGAAAAAAGAGTTTGAATAAACGATTGAGAAGTACGGGGAAATACAAATGCTTTTTACAGCTACATGACCCTGTGCTTCATCACATTGTCTTGCCTGCTTGAAGAGCGGAATTAGGAAATTAGAAACAAAAATTAGGAGTGAAACAGGATGAAATGAATAAAGCAGGGAGTAAAAAAAGCTATAAAAATCATGCTCAAAACTAATTGTGTATGGATTTTGTTTAGTTGGTAATTGTGAAAACGGTCCCTTGAAACTACAATAGGGGCCATTGAGCAACACAGGCTGAGTTTGAGCGTCAAAGTTGGCTCCCATCCAGGAACAAGGTTTCTCTTAAAGCCAGGGAATAAAAGAGAGACTGTTTTATGGAAGGAAAGCAGAGAAACAGACATGCTCCCTACTCTTTTTCTTATTCATGTACATGAATATTTGCAGATGTCTGACCAGAAAGAAGGACAGAAGCATGCATGCCTTCTTTTGGCACAAGCATTATACTTATCTGGCATCACCTGTGCATCCTCTCTATTATTTTACCTGGAGCTTGTCCAACATAGACGCATATGCTCGCAATTAAGTCCAGTCCATTGCCTTTCCATTTTACATGTTTTTTTTTTTTTTTTAATTTGGCAACTGCAACGGGCTTAACTCCTTTATGGTGTGTGTATATTAGGTCAATGAACATGGAAATTCAGAACACCTAAAGATTAAAACAGTGGAGGAAGGAAAAAGAAATAAAAGCCTATTAACTTCCAGGGAGTGCATAGTTTCTCCTGTTTTTTCACTAGGATATCTGAGCAAATTGATATAATAGGCTCTGCATGGAAGAAGTGGTGCTGTTTTATGTGTTTGTATAGTTAATGTGGGACCATGCACAGCAGTTCCCAGCTATGGGTCAGTATGTATTTGTGTGTGTGTGTGTGTGTGTGTGTGTGTGTGTGTGTGTGTGTGTGTGTGTGTGTGTGTGTGTGTGTGTGTGTGTGTGTGTGTGTGTGTGTGTGTGTGTGTGCTGCCCCAGTCCCCTACCATCATCCTTCCTATAAAAAAACATGGGTGGTCAGCCTGTTTATTGTGTGGGTTTGCAAACAATGCTCACTCATTAGGCTCAGACCAGGGAGTCACACATGGTTAAATCCACCTACTACCTGAGTCTTTTCAGACATGATCATTATTTTTATTCTGACTTCAGGCCACTGCTGATATTCCACAACCTTTTGGTTTGGAATAGGCTTGGTTTGTTTAGCTGTAGTGCACTGTGAAGAGAATCTAATAATTTTGTACATATTTTATTATTTTTCATGTCACTGTGGAAATCACTTTTAACATGTTTTAGCAATGCTGGTAACATTGTCCTAGTAATGTTGGTCCGTCATTTTTGTCCAAGACTGAACCTAAACATCAATACCTATTTGATGTATTTCTGTAAAATTATATACAGATTTTCAGGGTCACCTGAGGCTGATTTTGGTGCTGGCATTTCCTTGAGCATCACAAGAAAGTCAATAATACAGTACATACACTTGCACTATTGTTAGTTATTATAATATCCAGCAGAATTATATCTGTACTAATACCTTTGTTTCTGTCTTTTTCTCTTTCCTGGACACCCCCTCCTGTGATCTCTTCCCTCACCCCCGTTGAGTGATGGCTTAAAAGAGAAGGGAAGTTAAAGACAAACAGAATTCTTATCTTGCCTGTCAACCTAATCCTTCCTCTTATGAGGAGAAGTTGGAAACTAAAAAAAAAAAAGAAACAACTCACTTTGTTTTAGTCTTTGATATTCTTTTAATGATATTATCACTTTTTCCACTTATACAAATAAGTTCACAGAATAAAAAAAAACAATGAATTACAAACATGGAGCTTCCCAAAATAAATAGGGAAAAATTAGCAGTCACATCGAAAATAATTTTTCGTTATCTTCAATGTATAATATTTTACATACAAAATTCCAGTTGCATTGCTTGATTTAGATTTGTGGGGGAGGGATCTCAAAATATTTTGTTGGCATGGAACTGTTCATTTTGCACTGGCAATACTGTAGGTAACTTTATAGACATCCACAGATGGGTCTTTGGTGTGTGTTATTTGGGGCACATACAGGGGGTAACTGTTGGAACTTTGTGTGCAGGCTTTTGCACAAGACAGAACATGTACTTGAATTATCGCTAAAGTTAACTGATCTCTCTCTCTCTATCTCACACACACACCTACACACACACATACTCAGAAAATGTTTTTCTTTGGCCATTTTAACAGATGTGGATCTCTGCACTCAGTGTTGCATAATAACCTTTCAGTGGAGCTTCCACCTTGTAAGTCTCATTATCCACAATATAAACACCTTGATGTTTGCTATTCCATGCATCTGGCCTTTCCATAGTCTGCTTAGGTGCAAGTGAGTAAAATTGGGAGATTTTTCTTTGCCAAAGAGAAATTGTGCACAGCATTACACTGCACAGACTGTTTTCACTCTGTGGAAACACAATATATAACCACTGTTTGCTTTGCTTGTTGTCAGCAAGGCCAAGTAGTATGTTGCATGTGAATTGTGGTTGAGGGATAAAATGGTTTCCCTTGTAGGGAATATAAAGAATAAAGTCTCTGAAGTTGTGTGTTTAGTGTAATTACGGTAAGATCTGAACTGGTTGGAGCCCTATGCAGCACTGAAACTGGAGGAGTTCAGTCAGCTGCTTCCCTCTGTACCTTTTGTAATCCTGCTTACCTTCTCCCTTTGTGATGGTAAAGCAGGCTGGGTAGAGAATGGGGATTTAGTCTTGAGTCTGTTCAGACTCACATCTACTTAGGCTGTCTGACATTCTGGGGGCAAAGCCCTTTGATTGACTTTGCTGGTACTGAACAAGTGTTAATCTTCAAAGCTTTTAATTTGCTGTTTTGTCTCTTAAGGGGGCTGGAGGATATAGAGGGCTGTTAACAGTCACAATGTTGCACAATAAAAAAACATAGACACAGGTATAAAAAAACATACATACAAAACAAAATCAACAAAATTACGGGTTTTAGAGCCAAATAAAGCAATACTAGCACTAGCTGTTTTCTCTGCATGACTTCATTTGGTGTCTTAAACATCATTCACAGCAAGCACTGATCCCTTTGGGGTAGTACTGAGGAGTTACAAAATGAAGCAAAAACAACTCATAACTGTTGAGCAGGCTGTTGTCATGGGGGAAAGGAAGCACACCCCCATTTCAGTGCACACTCCTTGATGAAGAAATAAAGTAGGGCACGGATGTCCATTAAGTCTAGGTTTCATCCAATGACCACACAGTCTCTGTCCCAGCCTCATAACATTGGAGCTGAGAGATTGCCAGTCAGTGTGGGTGATGAAATACTGCTGAAGCAGAATGCAGCATGTAAATGGATTAGAGGCACTTTCAATGCTCTATAAAGGCAAAACAAATGTTTTTGAAGTTGTTTAATGTCTATTTAGACAACCAGAGGGCACTTACTTAAATACATGTCCAGTTTTTCCTTTGCTGGTTGGCTCACTGATACCATGTCCTCCATTTTTACAACAATCAGTTGCTGCTGTATGTACTTCAACAGTGGGGAAACCAGAGCTGAGTAATTAAGGTCCTCCTTGAGGTCTGAGTAGTGAAAGGTGTCAAAAGTAGGAAGACTTGTGTGAAGACATATTGTTATTTGATGTACAGTGATCCTGTAGTAGCAACACCTCATATTCCAGATTGCCATTCTGAACAGCAGGTTCTGGCATCATAAGTTGAGATTGTTTTTGAGGCAATGTCCCACTGTCCAAACCAGCCTTCACTCCATCCATCTCTAGCTGGGAGGGCTCACAGTCTAGGTCCAAGTGGCCCTTGGACCTCTTCCTGCGAAGATAGCATACTACTCCCACGGCTATTGCTATCAGTACCAGGAGTAGCAAAATGGCAATTGCAGGCACTAGCATGGTGGTCAGCCTAGGATCAGTGATCCTTGCATCAACGCCACTGATGTTTTCAGGTGCTGTATGGGCCTCAGTGCAGACACTATCTGTGCCAGCAGGGGCACCTAGTGGACTGGCACACACAGTGTAGGTGGAGTTTGGCTTCAGGCCTCTGAGTCTGTACTCTGGGAAGGTTGCTGGCAGGTTGAGTTGAATTGGCCTACGGTCTGGCCCAGAGAGATTGCGATAGGTTAAGCGGATTCCCCGAATGTAAGGCCGCATTTCAATATAACGGTGGAGGTCCAGCAAGACTGAGGTTGCAGTTGCTTCATGTGAGCTAATGTCTGGCATATCTGCAGCAACAGTTGCCATGGGGATATCAGCATCAGTTGGTGAAGGTTGGTTTTGAACTTCACAAAACATGCCCGAAGTGCCATGTGGACAGTTACACTCTACTTGACCATGCAGGTCCAAACGGCAGGTACCACCATTCAGACAGGTGTGAGAGGGACAGAAATGCTCCACATGTGTGTCTATACTGCTGCTACTGGGGGATGGAGGGACAGGGGGCAGGAGAGAGTCATCAGTAGGGTTGTCACTGGCTCTGGGGATTAGAATAGCTCTAGTAGTACTTGGTAAAGTAGTGACAGGAACAGGCAGGATTGTAGTAGTAGTTTTGACAGTACTAGTGGTAACTGTAGTTGTGGTAGGACAACCAAAATCCCTGTGTTCCAGTCTTTCCAATACCTTTCCAGCATTTATGGGTGGAAAATGGCAGCGGGTCTCCTCTGTTCTTTCCAGGGTGATGCTCTGGGTTCTCAGCCATCTTGGGAACCATGCTAAACTGCAAAGGCAGTTGAATGGGTTCTCTGCTACTTTGAGCTTTCTGAGGTGGGGGAAGAGGTGGGAGAATTCTTCAGGAAGGCCCTGCAGACTGAGGCTGCTAATGTCCAACTCCTGCAGTTCCCCAAGGTTCTGGAGGTCCTGAATATTTAGAGGGCCCATTGGATTCCCAGCCAGGCTAAGGTGAATCAGCCCCTGAATCTCTTTTAGCACTAAAGGGAAGGTCATTAGTTGGTTTTCTGAAATGTCCAGTTCATGGAGGTTCTTCAGACTACCTATGAGATCCTTATTCAGGCTAGTGAGGCCCACACCACCCAATTTCAGTGACTCAAGGTTTGGAGTCTGAAGGTCTGAAGGACCCAAGGTGGGTAAGAAGTTAAAGCGAAGATCCAGTAGAAGTAGTTGGGGCATGGAGAGAGCAGGCAAGGATGTTAGTTGGTTGCTCTGCAACTTGAGTTCCAGCAGGTTCTCCAAGCCATCGAAGGCTGCAGGGTGGATGGTCTTGATAAGGTTGCTATACAAATAAAGCCGCTCAAGCAGTACCATACCATGAAAACATTCCTCTGAAATGTGTGTTATCTGGTTAGATGACAAATCCAGGTTTCTTAAAGAGGTTAAAGGTTCAAACACCATATCTGGAAGTTCAGTCAATTTGTTTTGACTGAGGTCCAGCATTTCTAGGTTCTCCAGACTATGAAAGTCCTCAACTGTCAACCTTTCAATGCCATTGGCAAAGAGGTAGAGACTGTGTGTGAATGGAGGCACTCCCTTGGGAAAAACAGAGGAGCGTCTTTGGAAACATAAGATGGATTCTAGCGTGGAACAGGTGCAATCCTTTGGGCAGCTACTGGATAAAATGCCATCAGGGAGGATGAGGAGGAGCAGAAAGGGCATCACTGGTGTGAGAAAGCCTTTCATGGTGCAGACTCTTTCCCTCTCCATGGTCAGCCTAGAACAGGAGAACATTGAAGCTGTCAGTAACTTCTGTTAAAATTTTCAGAAAAACATAGAGTACATGCTGACAGATTATAAACAGTATACATCAGTAGGTGATATCCTATGGCCTATGGAACATAGGAGAGTTGTTTTTGAGTTTAGGAGCATCAACCAAATGTGTGACAGATATTGCACAACATGGAATTTCTTACAAAACATATCTTCCTGCCAGCAAAGATTGGTTTCCAAACCAGCCTAGGTCAGCTATTGATTCACTGTGTGCTTCTGTAATATACTTCAATGTTTGTTTCATGGAGTGAAATTACTATCAGAGGTTTAACTATACATAGCCAGTGATTAAAGGCAGTCATGTCATCTCATACAATAGGGCTGCAGTCTTGACCTCAGGCTTCTGGGGGAGTTTTCTGCTGTTGTGGAAAAGTTAACATAGTGGTATCGTGCCACAATTTTCTGGCTAAAGGGGTGCCACATTCTCCCTGCAGTCATCTGTGTAATAGATAGTACTGTGGGATGCCAAAACCATTGTGCACATGTGGGATGCCTAGTCACTTATGGATGCACACTGCATACAATACACACACTCTGTGGTTATAATGGGCTCATAGTTAGCTGTTTTCCTCATAAACATGGCAGACACACACTGGCACTCAGGGTGACAAATAAATTTAACTGGTTTTGTTTTTGAAATGATGCGTCAAAGTGAAAACACAGAGTAACTTTGAATGTTTTTCTCTCTCAGGAGTCACTGTAGCAGTGACAAGCTCCACACACTCCAATTCACCATAAACACTGCTCTGGTCTCTTCAGTTTCACATAAGCATATCATGTCAGCTTTGTGTGGCAGTATGTCTGCCATGTTACATGTGGCCTGACATCTGTGGATAATTTGCTATGTGGCATTCTAAACATAGAGAGAAGATTCAGATAGCCCAAAGCTGTTTTCCTGTCCAAAGATGTAATATGAAGACGTAATATAAAAACACACACACTTCATATTTTGTCATAATGCGGAATGATGGCCAGTGCCACCTGTCAAACAAGCGTGGCAGTGCTGTGGAGTACAATGGACAAGACAGGACAGCAATTCTGTAAAAAGGATGAAATCTACAAGAGAGAGCTGACCATTAAGAAGAATCGTTACTGTGCTTTAAGCACATTTCACCCGATCCCAAATCTTGCTTGCTTTTTTATCATTTATTTCCAAATTAAATAACACACCGCTTGGTTCACCTTTAATTTATATATTAATATGCCACCAAAGTTAACTTGGTCCAAGTATGTTACAGTAGCATCAGAGCTGCTGCCAACTTCTCCTTTATGTATTTATTTACTCGTCTTTCCTTGGAGAGGAGATCAAGGGTTTTAAAGAGGCATCATCATGCCACAGCTATGGCATTTATTTTCCTTCTCTTTCAGCATACTTTTCTTTCCACTCCTCCTTGAAATTGCACCCTCCTTGGAAAGATTCCTTGATCTCTTATTTTTCCTTCTCCAGTGTATACACTAAAAGCAACAATGACATTGGCTTGAGCCCCACTGCCAACACATTATTCCTATTATCCGGATAATTTTTTCAGACAGGGCAGAAATGTTATTCTTTGCAGCCACATGCCAATAAAATGACCCTGGTCAAACCTCGAGGCTTGATTGAACAAAGCAGCTCAGTGATTTTCAGACTGAGTACCTGCTAACAGCACACAAAATTACCAAAACTTTGGTAGCCTTTCAGAAAAGTTTAACCCTCTTAGTATTAGTCCTTAGTAACTTTGTAGAAAATCATGTCCAGAAAGTAACAATAACATCTGAGTTATCCCAGAATTAACAGAAGGGAGAAATTACGTGTACAGAATTTTACAGAAGTATATTAAGTTATGCTTCAGTGGCTAGGGAGAAATTTCCAAACTTTTTTGAAATAAACATTTCAATTGTAGTAATCAGTTCTAACTGGAGTCTTGAGTTCACAGAGAAAAAAGTTAGATTTCAATAGAAGGGTCAGATGGAATTGGGAAGAAAAAGAAAGTGTGGCTGTCGTGCAGCATATGTGTACAGAACAAGGGAAAACAAAAGATTTTGGGAAGATAAACAGGAGATGAAGAGGAAAGGAAGAATCAGGCAACAGCTGCAGTATATGCGGATGAACTCAGGTTTTCATATATAACTGTGTGTGGGGTGCTGCCCTTCAGTTTATTTTAGTTGATTTTTTGGTTTCTTTACTTTCTCTACATACATATTTCATATTAAAGGGTTTGCTTATTTGTGTGACTTCTTTTGTATGTTTCTGAAGTTGTGCAAAAATCCAATCTCATTCTTTCCAGAGATAAAAAAAACTTTACTTTGGTACAGTGTATCAGAGCAGAGATGGGTATAAGAATCCAGTGCCAGAATATACAACAACATCAAGGCGGCCATGAGAAGAGAAGAGAGGGAGCTTTGCAGATAAAACTGAGAATATTTTTCTTAGAAACTCAACGTGGTGATTCTACCGTAGCTCCCCACGGCACAATGTTTATTTGAGTGTGCCTCATTCCAAACTGGGCCAAGCACATCTGATAACCCAGTGGAGGAGAAACTGTGGATGGGCAGGGGGGTCAGTGAATACTGCCAGATCATAGATAAACCCTAGCTTAAAAGTTTAGATTCTCCTGTTTTCTTTTTTTTTTTGTGACTTGTGTAGGTCTTATCAGGGTGTAAGTATCATGGCGTCACTACAGTATGGATCCACAGTGTACTGTGGTGCTGAGTGACTCCTGCCTGTGTGGCTTTTAACTCAAGTGTTTTGAAGTGAGTGGAGGTGGGTGACCCAGAGAGGGAGAAAGAGAGAGAGATAACAGAAAGGCAAGCTTGTCATCTTGCACAGGGAAGAATGCTTCCTCCCATCTTGCCTGACCTCCTCCTCTCTCAAGATGTAATTTCCTTTTCTCTCCCCTGCGTGCTTGTTGAGACATTCCTGAGACAGGCAACAGCTCTGTATGAAAAAATGAGCTTGGCTCTCTCAGTGGATTGGCATTTGGAGATTAACAGGAAGTTTTTCAGGGTTTATAAACAGACAATAGATTTGATGAATGATGGTGCTGCTTTTATAAATGAGAACAAAACCATCTTTGTGACTAGATCATTTTATATAATCTCTTTCATTCTGTTCTTACATTGAGGTGCCTTTTACGTTTGAGTCTATGTTAATTGGTAATAGAATAAAATGTGCAGTCTGATGAATCACCCGAGGGCCAGAAACAGTAAATTGAAAATACAAAAAAAAAGAGCATGGGAATGTCTTTGCGTAACACTACATGGTCAGCCCCTTTAAAAGAAAAATGAAACAGGTAATAAGAGGAGAAAAAGGAAGAAAAGCATTTTTCCCTCTCCCTCAGCTCATTTCTTATCCATTTTTTCTTTCTTTTAAAGATGAGTAGGAAAAGAAAACATATGCAGAGGAGCAGTGGAGACAAGCAGGTTTCTGTCAGCAGGGGCTCCGGGGTGCAGAGTTGGATAAGGCCTGGCTTTGGGAGGGTGAAGTGGGCTTGAGCAATTAAATCCCGACAGGCCGAGCGTCAAGAGCCCTTATCTTCCGAGCTGAAGGCCAACACTGAGGGGCAGTGAAGGATACAAGAGGGGGTAGAAGATTGTAGGGGGTGTATGTGTGGAGGAGTCGCAGGTCAGTGTCTACTTGCATAATCCAGCAGACCAGAGACTGGGGCAGAGACTGCAGGGGGGCACAATGCCAAGTCACAATAAGGGGATAAGGCTGCAAACTAGAGAGTGCATACTGCCATTAAAGAGGCCCCTTGTCTTCTGGGACTTTATCTTCTAAGGGAACAATGGCTGTGGTATGTGTATTAGAATATGATCTACAGTGGTGAAGGTCTGACAGCTCAGTTCACTGGGGTACGCTACTGAAATACATTACTATAACAGCTCCTCATGTATATTTACTACATTAGTACAGAGACATGAATTCACATTGGTTGTAAATGATAAGCACCCAGAGAAATGCTGTGATGATGGCTGATGTGAGTCCTTTAACCCATGTCTCTCTTTCTCCTCTCTATTTTGCCCCTTTTTTAATCTATAATCCTGTCAGAAGAGAAAAGACCATTCCTCTAAACACACACTCCCCACATTCCCATCCTTTTCCACTGTCAGCACTGTCCGTGCCACAGCTGGACCCTGTTATCTACAATCCAGTGGGGTTATCTGTCAACATGACAAAGGGGTCAAGAGAGAATTGGGAAGGAGAAGCAAGAGTTGGGCAGGATATCTGAGGATGAAAAGATTACTTAAGAAGTAGCCCAGGAGAGACAAGAGCAAGTCTTTGCAGAAGGCGGAAATGTGTGCCACAACTATGAATTTGAAAATGTTAGGCATGTTAACCCAAGACTGTTGGTATGCATGTAATGCTGTGAAATATTTGTTTATGGCATGAGCTAATGCATCTATAATGTGTGTACTTTTTGCTGGTTGTACCTGTTGAACTCTATTACATAAGCGAACAGAATATGTATGGACCAAAATGAAAGGCATGTTTGGAGCTGAAAACCTTTTAGATTACATAGATATGAATATATTGATACCTGGCAGGGAAATCCAGGTGTTACATCAGTAACCAATAATAATAAGAAGAAGAAGAGAGCAACTATTATCATTCCAGTTTAGGGTTATCCACTTAAGGGATCTTGTGGTGCTCAGGGTTTTTATTTATTTATTTTTTTTTATTTTCCTAAACTTCTAAAATATATATCTTCAAATTTAAATGTCATGTTTAGACAGAGACACGAAGTGTCTGTAAATCAAGATCAGCTGTATAAAATGTATGTAAAGCCAGTATTGAATTTCCTAAAGAGAGAGATAATATTCCGAAATATACTTTACTGGCACTGTACAAACTGTACACCAAGGGCAATCAAGCAGGCAGAACACAAACACAGACAGGAGATGAGGACATGTGGAATGCAAGAAGAATTAGTTTTACTATGTCTGTCACTGGCAATACTCATCTTAAAGCCACAATATCATTGCTATGCTTTGTAGTGGAATAAAGAGGGATTAGGGGCCATGGTAGTTTTACAGTATGGTGCACAAACAAAGCTTTCCAGCTGATTTCAGCCTGACCACAAGAAAAGACCCTGTAGCAGGCAGTTTTGTACATCAGCTGTGCCGGTGCTGATTGATGCCATAGGCTTGATGTTTTAATTAGCACAAGCAGTTTTTTAGCAGGCTACCTCTTTGTTACAGATTTTAGTTCACCTTCATTTTCTTATGCCTTTCTCTCAGTCCAGCCTTTATGTTTTCTACATTTTCCATATTTAGATGAGTTGCAAAGCAGCTTATTACAGGTTTGAAAAGCAGCCCTTTTCTTCTTGGGATTTAGGGTTTCAACCTGGCCTGTATGAAGCACTGCTTATAGGGCCTGTGCCTGGAAGTCTTAAAAGAGAACATAATATACACTCCAGGTGTATTTGCTGCACTATAGGAGCAACTCTGTGTTTGATTTTCTGATCCAAGTCAATAATTACATTTCTGCTTGCATTTCATTTGCTAAAGAGCAAGGTATTAACATAAAAGAGAAGAAAGCTTCTGAAAGCCAAACAGTCATTTTTGCCTAGTTCATCTGCTTAAGATGGCATCAGTCCAAAGGACAACAAAAACCATCAGCCAGCGAGACAGACTCTTTGAGGTCAAAGGTCAGGCTCAGATTAGTGTTACCACTGTTGCTCTATTTTCTATGTCATCTATTGCACCTGTGGCCCAGACAACACCGATAACGGACCCTGTTTGACACAGGCCTACACCAAGCTCCAGTTTCACACACGATGTACACTTGAAGCTCACAGGCTTGCAGGTTCTCATCTCCACAACAGGCGCCTTTTCTGCTCCTCCAGGGCAACATGAAACCCAAAACCTGTGGAGTGTGTCTGAGTAAATGATGCGCCAAAGCTTAAGCCTCTCTGGAACAGCATGTCTGCAGTCTAGCTCAGCCTCTTCTATTTAGAGAACAGGTACTGTGAGTTCCAAAGGGAAATGTGGACCATTTCCTTTTGTTTTATTGCTCAGAGATGACGTAGATGTTATATTTTATTTCATTAATTTAAAGGCACACGAAGAGGAGCACAAAATGAATGTACTGAGGCAGACTCTCTCCTCTTCTCTCCCTCCCTTTGCCTCAGTTCTAACACAGTATCTTCTTGTTTAGCACCAGTAAGCAATGTCTCAATACTGAGACATCTTTCATCCGTGTACCCTGCCCTGTGACCTCTGGGGACAGATAATCATTGAAGTTGCAGTCACATTTCTTTCATAGACACATACAAACACTACAAACACATCTGTCTGAGATCGTCACCACAGACTCTCAGATTACACAGACTCTAATGATTTCAGTGCAGCACTGACAACCTGGTTTTCTGTTGGGTTTTTTTTTTTCCTGTGGCATCTGAATCTATGCCTTGTCTTGTCTCAATTGTGTGTAAAAATCATTTAGGAGCCTCTTTCATCGATGACCAAAACAAGACGATGCCACTATGTTGCTGAGTCTTTCTTTGACCTGGCCTGAATCAGTCATTGCCAAGAGGCATAAAACCACTGACCTCTTTGCCTTATTTGTTCTTTCTGTCTCTCTTACTCACTCTCTTTCGTTCTGTATATATTTTCTTTTCTTAGTCACCACAGTAAACCACATCATTGCAAAAGTCACAGTCTGCTGAGTGCAAAAGCACCACATCACCAGGAAACAGTAAATACAACATCCTAGTGTCATAAAGCTGGACTCTTGCCAAGTTTTGACTTGTGACTTCATATGCTGTACATGACTATTTATATTTCCTCACAGAATCAGAACTGTATTGTACTGTCTGGCTCATTGACCCTGGAAACAGTGTGGTCCGGAGCTTTGTGTTCCTGATAGGGACAAGAATCAGTTTAAAAAGACATCTGTGACATTCTCAGAAACACCTGAGAGAACCTGGCCTCAAGCGCGGAGAGGACAATGTTTGTGCTGTGTGTGTGCGCTTGCAGTTTGAAGTGGTTTGAAGCTGGATGGACCAGTTTGATCAGTCAGCCATAGGCCTGGTATAATGTGCACATTCTGACACTCTACCTGTCCTACTGAAGTTCCTTCCAGCTCTACATGACTGCATTGCTAGTTTGTCATCTGATTTTTATGTATGATATGAAATGCCTTTTTCCAGAATAGTACTGCATAATCAGCTTTAAAGACAGGAGCCTTCAGCTTTTATTGTAAGGAGTTATGTTATTTAAAAACACAGCAAGAGTTATCATATATGATGAAAAACCTAGACAATTATAGATAGTAAGCCAGAATTACAGCATCAATATGACTGATTTAAACCATCACTCATTTTGTCTTTGTATTAAAAGATCAAGGTATGGACCACCCAGCTGGATGCTGACAATATTTGCCTTAGTCCTTTCTTGTGACAGCGCTGTGCAAGTTTACATTGGATTGCAACTGAATGAGAGGGTGTGTATGAGTCAGGCAGCAGGCAGGCATACTGACTGACTGTAAGACCGACTGACTGGCAAGCTGACTATCCTTGTTAGACAAACAGTGTCACACGTACTGACTGAGGAGACGCTTGCACATTATCCGTCTGCCTGTCTACTCAGCTGTCTCTACAACTGGCTCATTTTCCCACTTACTCTCTGAGTATCTCCCCCAACTTCCAGTAGTTTACATTTGCTGCAACTGACACAAATACTCGCTTATCGATTTTGCACCCTTTCCTCCCCTCGCTCCTCTGCACACCTCGTTTCTTTCTCTCAGGTTTGTTCGTGTAGCTGGCAAGAGTATGACTGGAATCTGATGAAAGCATGTCTTCTCCATCTGTCACAACAGCGCTCCAGGGCCTTATGGTAAATATGTAGCTGTCAAAGCGTTCATTAGGTTAATAAGTGCTCAGGGCCAAAGTAATGTGACAGTAAACAGAAACTTAGACCAGTGGTAGCGGTGACAGGTAAACATGGACTTATTTGCCTTTTTAAATTGCAATGAATTATTAGAACACTATAGACTTGGAAAAGATGGATATAAACTCACATCTCATTTGCATTGAACAGTTTTTTGAATGGGCTGTGTGCACATACACGTCTGTGGTTATACAAGAAAAGTAACATTTCTCTCAGTGAGCTCCAATAAGAATAACTGAAATAAGCTCATATTTACATCTTCCAGAAGGAAGCCTATGATTAATTAATAAATGTATTGACAATTTCAATTCAATTATTAGTTGCTGTTCACTGCTACTCAAGTTTGTAGGGCATTTTCTAATGGCTTGAGTATGGTTTATATTGAGTCTTTTCTATATTCAGTTGTCAGTGACATGAAGTAAATAATGTTTTAAGTACACAGTGAATATCACACTAGTGGAACTTTCTTTTTCTGTACTACAGCTTTAGTTTAACGGCAGGCATTGTGAAGTGCTACCTGTTTTTCAGGCCCCTAACCCATGCACCTCCTTAATAACTACCGTTTGTGATTTTTCTAGTCATTCTACCCTACAGGTCATTTCCTTAAAAAAAAAAAAAAAAAACCAGACATGTGCCACACACACAAGATAAATGTGAAACGAAGATCACTGGTGCTGATTAGGTTGTCACAAAGGAATTTATTGTGAAACTCCTGCCTGTGTTGGCACTGGCCCCGAGCTGGAGAGGCTGACTGCCAAACCAGCAGTCAGGCACAGCAGTTCCCCCCACCCCCAACACAGGCATGCCTCTGTCAGTGACAGAGTCAGTGTTTATAACAGTATTACTACCACTCTGCATTTTTAGGTGTTTTTTGACACACAAACTGCTGTTTCTTTAAACATATAAAGGCTATAAGGATGTGCAATTTAGTATTGTGAGGAATTCATTAATTTATACACTGTGAAGCAAATCGTGCAGTAAATGTTATATTAAAATTTCTCCGAAAAATGACCGTTCGTAATCCCTAGTTTATCACAGTGACCTGCATACCAGTGCTATCCCCTGATTAAACAGGTGAGCCCTACAATCTTACTGAGTGTAAAGACATCAGTCAGCAACAGCCTATTAAGACATTGACCCTGAGCCCCACAATTTGCCTCCAGCAGGTGTGCACTCACTGAAGGTTCCTCATATCCAACACAAACAAGGAGAGAGAGAGAAGGAAGAGAAGGACATAACATACTTTTGACTTATGGATGTCAGTACATGCAAAACCATTCTAAGCCAAGTCTGCTGAGCAAACTGTAGAAAAGATCAATCCAATGCGAATAAGTCCCCGAGGCCTGTTTTATGCATTTATTGCTCCCATGGTGCTTTTTTAAAAGCCCACACCTCATTTCAGTAAAAGCCTATTATTAGACTTATAAAGCTAATTACAGTGAATTAATCCCTCACAGAGAACAAGTTTGGATTCATATTTGTTGCATTATTACTGTACAGTAATGCAGGTTAATTGAGCTCAGTTTCACCTGAAAGTACTGCACCACATTCCCATCTAACAACTATGAAACTCAGTGCAGACAGTGTTTAAAACTCAAGCAAGTTTGAACTGTTTGATAGTAGATTTTCCTATTACATGGAAATGAATGGAAACCAATGGATGCTGGAGTGCTAGAAAAAACAGATTCAAATGTGCAAAAACCACAGCAGCATGGTTTGAGTATTAATTAACCATGATGGAAACTGAATGTGATTTAAAGTGGATAAAACTGCGTAAAACATGAAAAAACACTATTATGGTGCTTTAAAGAGAACTTTACTCTTAATACTGTCAAGCCCATGCACTAAATAATTAGAGATGATCCCTTGGTGTGTCTTTGAAGGAGCCGGGACCTACAGTATGTCTTTAGCATACAGAATTTGTGTCTGTATGTCTGTACCCTATGGGTTAGTCAGAGTGTACACAGAACCTGAGATGACCTGGCAGACTGCTGCAGAGAGCGAGGGAATGAATGATGCTTTGTTACTAAAACATTGAATAGCAATTTTGTCTAAATAAAGAGCAGTTTGTTTGCCCTCATCAGCACATTGGTTCATACACATCGAGTGAGTACAAAAGCTTCCTGAACTGACCTGCAGCACACAGAACAATGCGTACCTGTGTGGCTTTGTTAACACGTGTGATCAGTGTGTGTGTACTGATGTTAACACACCTGTGTGTGTGTGTCTGCAGTAAAACTCAGAGTATATAAATATCTTGGAACACCCTTGTTTGCTCTTCTACAGTAAATTTGCGTTTTGGTAGAAATATTAACATTATCAGGTATACTCAGCTGCCATGGTGTTGTGCTGTAAGAAACACGTATAATGCACAGCTGCAAGTTGCAATGATAGGTAACACAGACAGCCAGATACTTGGCTTTGAGCCTCATCATCATACACGCTCTTGTGTCTTTAATGAATATTCAAATGCATATATGTTGTCAATCAGATTTGTAGTAGTGCTTCCATGTTGCAAATAATACAGCAAGCAAGCACACATGCACCAGCCCCAGATTCCGTAACATGTAAGAAATGTGTGCTACACTCTAAGTGACGAACTCTCCACACCGCTGCTCTGTCTCGTGTATTTTCCCTGAGGAGGTCTGGTCTACTCCAAGACAGAGAGGTGGAGGAGTTGTGTGCCAATTAGTGAGCCTAGCAGTGTGCGTCCAGAGGCCTGAGGCTACAGTCTTGTCCTGTGTTTATGTCTTTACAAGCCCACACAGTCCCTGTCACAGCTCATTGACAACTACCACAACACAGGAACGATGCAGGACAGAGGGTGAGGGGTCAGAAATGGGTGTGTAGTAGAACTGAAAATCAGAGCAGCAGTTTTCACTAGTGACACAATGACGAAAACCAGACCACAGCATATACACTATAGGTGGTTTGTTAGGTTTGGTTTTTATTTTAACTAGTTTAGGAAATGTATTTCTTAAAACCAGTGAAAATTAAACTTTACAGTGCCATTTCCAAACAGAAATAATTAGCGTTAGGGTTTGGCACATTTTGGCCCTTTGTTCTTCGCTTTCCTCTCCATAATATTTTCTGATCTTTGTTGGGGACTTTTAAAGATTAAAACTGACACTATTCTTTTTTAATTTTCAGTAGTATCAGCTGTCATGAAAAAAAAAAATCTAAATGTAAAAATGCATCTTTTAATGACAGTGTATTGTTTAATGAAATTTAAAACAAAAACAAATATGTCTCTGATCCCTAAACATACCATCAATACATACAGGATTACGTGTATTGACAAGTCTGCATCCTACCCCGTCTGTCTGTAACTCTACACAGCCTCACAGTAACTATGCAATGCAGGATGTGTGTTGAGACAGTTGCTCTTGTTCTCTTGCCAGTCTTATTAAGAGGCTCACAGTTGCCTGAAAGAATCCTATTTAGGTAGCAGGGTGTTACGATGCACACAGTAAGGACCGCCAACAGCGTATAGTTTGGGATGCAAATATTCAAAGGAAGTTTTATTTTGCATGTGTCCAGAAAACAATTTTGCTCATGCAATCCATCATACACTAAACTGCTTCTTGTATTAGGATGAAAACTATCCTGAGCTTTATATTTTAGTAACTGACCGCATCTTATTGTAATTATACAGATTACTGCTAGAACTGTCAGATGTAATTTAATGCTTCACTCACCCAGTGGAGGCGCTTCCTCCTTTACTCCTGCTCCACTTTTCTTGCTTTCAGGTCTTCTTTCCCTGGAAACAATATGACAGTTTAACCTTTTACATAACGCATGTTGCAATATGTTTTTGACTCTTCTTGTCACTTATTTGGAATCCAGTGCTCCTGCCATGCATTGTTAATGGCCCCAAAACAAAACAGGAAGTTTTTTTCCTCTTAATTGGTTGGATTCCAGCTGTGTGCAGGAGCGTGCTGAGCGCTGATGGGCTGTGTGACAGAATGACAGAGCGGGAGGGGAAGAATGCAAACCGACCACTTTCCACTGTCAGCTCCTTGTCCTGCGGTATCAACCCATCAGCTGTGGCCCAAGTGTGTCTCTTTGTGTGTGTAGGGCTTTGACTTAGGCATGACACACCGTCACTTTTTTCTGAACCCTTATACTCATTTAAGAGTTTTCAAAAAAACAAAATATGTCCCTGTACTTTTCCACAGTGCTTTGATCAGATGTGGCTGACCCCACTGCACAATGATTTTTAATGATTGGCATGTCATTATCCATTACCGCAGAAGGATTTCTGTGTGTATATTTGTGTGTGCATTTGTGTTTGCTTTTCCTTACAAATACAGTCTTAACTAATACTGAATATTATTTTTGAGCATGGTTATGGGACCATAAATATAGCTGGAGACATTTGGCCATGAGCAGCTCCCACATTTTTTTCTAATAGCATTTTTTTGGGGGGGGTTCCTCATTTAACTGGTTTAAAGAATGGCTGTAAAACTGTTTTGAAAATCACTAGTTGAGATACATGCATCATGTTTTCTCTCTTATTTGTACAACGTACATACTTTGAACTAGACATTCATAGGTCTCACTCTTCCATTGTGTTTCTGCTAAGCCCTGTTTTGAAGCAATATTTGATATTCCTAAGCTCTGACTCTGAGTCTGTGCAGTAGAAAACACTGCAGATGACTACATAACCACATGCTGTATGTAATTGTGTTACACCTGAAACCTCATTTCACTTTGCATATGCCATCTCTTGCCCAGTGGTTCACGTGCGCTGACACACATGAAGTGCAGTGTATATCTGAAAATAGCCTGCCACAGTCCAGGGTTTGGCTCACTGGCCTGCTTTCAGGCCCTTTCTGTGCCCTGCGTCTGTGTGTTTATTTATCTGTTGCGGTGGTTTGCACTACTGCACAGAGGCTTTTGTGCATGTTTCTGTGTGTGCTCAGAGTCTGTTTTAGGGATGTTTGCACTCATGTCACTGTACATTAGTACAGGTAACTGCAACAAAGTATGCTTGGCTATTTAGGTGAGTCTTCTGTCTGTAAGTACAAAGTGTTAATGCTCTAGACTTGTTGTGCTTAGTTTCCTAAGGTCACTGTGTCACCCTCTCAGACTGCACTGTAAATATTTATCTTTGAAGAAGGAACTTATTATTTAAATAGATATTTATCTATTGCAACAAAGTATGCAACAATGCAACAACAATCATCTTCACCACTTAGGTTTTTGACTGATTGTAGCACTTATCTAAAAGGCAAAACTTCAGCATTCTTGTGTTGGTGTGCCGTAAACCCTCAGGTTGTTGCTTCCACATCTACGTCCACATCTTTCCATAAGACATTTGGTCTTTAATTTGTGCAGACTGCACACTGCCAAAACATTGGTAGTATCTTTTAACCTGCCAGTCCCTTATTTTCTCTGTTTTCACCATTATTTGTTTTAAATTCATATTTATTTTCTTTTGAAGGAGCTATTTTTGACTGTCATTCAGTCTTCTGTCCACTATAATTTTCTTTCTTCTTCTGTGTTCATCTGTTAAACATAAATATCGCCTCACCCTTTTCTTTGGCTGTAGCAGCCTGATGTTAATGCAAGAACCACTTTGTAACGGTATAATCTAAAGCTTTCACCAATTTGAGCCAAATTATGGCTCAAAACATGAGCTTGAGGCCCAAACCTGCTGGAGAAGAGTGGGTTAGAAGGAGAAAAACGTTGTGTTTTGCTGTAGGCGCGCTGCATTGCTTGACGTTTTAAGAGACACTTTCTGATGCTTCTTGTATAGCGAATATGTACCAGTGACAAGCTGTGACTTGTGGTACTGTCACAACCTCTTGATTGCAGTGTTGAATGATTGAGATCTGGGCTAGTACATGATGACTTTTACACAAGCAGCCATTTGCACGTATAAATGTGCACAGGTTTTCTCTGTCGGACCGCCCCTCGCACACTAACAGTGCGGACTGGAGCAGATAGCACTATCTGTGTGCCATGTCTTTAAAAGAAATAGGTATTAAGGAAAATGGGTCTGTGCTTATGTGTTAGTTTGTATGTACCACATGAGAGCGTGTGTGAAGATTGACACTCTCTGTGATGGACAGATTTTCAGATATTTGAACCTGATGGTGAGCAGATAATGCACACACTCACAAATGAGCTCACAAATTTACTCTACCAGTCTACACTTCTGGAGAACTTTAAGAGTTAATGTTCATCTCTCTGGTTGTTTAATTTTCATTACTGATTAATGACCGCGAGTTAAGTATTTGACCCTATTCTCATAGGGAAAATCTGTTTCTCCTAGTTCAGGTTTTGGTCAAACAATATATATGCGCATGTGTGTGTGTGTGTGTGTGTGTGTGTGTGTGTGTGTGTGTGTGTGTGCGTGTGCACGTGCACCCTTGTTTTGCTCTTGCCCAGCAAAATCTAGTTCAAGGCTCATTTCCTAATTACAGTGCTGGCCAGAGGTAATTACAACCTTAGATTAAGAGCCATTTCTCTTTTTTTATGGGCCCACTGAAATGCAGCAATTTGTGGTGGCTTTCTGGGATGAGCATCCTCCCTCTCATCCTCTCTCTCTCTCTTATTCTCCATCTGTCTCTCTCACTTTTCTTCTCTCCCTCAGCACTTCACTGGAGTCAGTTTAGGAATTTGGGGGATTTTTGGCTTTTTACAGAATTTCCAACCAGCATGAGAAGGTAAAAAATAGCAGAGTTTCATTTAATAGAAAGCTTAGTACTTTGTTTTGTGTTGTGTTTGATTCAAAGTGTCATCTGCTTTAGAAGACAGGCAAACTGGCAAGATCTGACAACAGTAAGCATGTGTATATCTGTGTGTGGATGTGGACATGGAGGAAGCAGTTATTTGGGGTTTGTACTCAAACTGGGGCACTCCAAAGCCCTTAGATTCCTTTGCATGTGTGTGTATATTTTGCAAGGTTTTGAAGTGGTTCCTCTGAATGCATCATTTGGCTGCATCGGCAAGCTCTTCTTCAATTTAGCTTGGCAGCATAAGGGCTGGGGTTTGCCTCCACATACCTCTGGGTCAGCACTGATGTGCGAGGCTGAGGCCTTTGAAGGCCTAGGAGTTTTACTTAAGATGCCCCTCCAAGTGGGAAGCTCTGGCTCTTGCTGTAAAACGGGGAACACTCTGCTCTGCAGCACCTGATCAGGGACATGCTGAAGCCTTTAATACTGACAGATGAACGATTTGTATATCTTGAATTTTCTCACTCACACAGAGTACTAGCTAATTGTGATGGGACCTCACTTTCACATGGGCTTAAGAAAAACACACATTCATACTCACACACTTACTGTAACTTTCTGCCCTGTCACCTCTCCTCTTTGCCTGCTGTGTGAATGCCCGACTCTCCTACCCCATTTCCCCATATTCCTCCTCCCCTCCCTTCCCCGGGCCTCCTCACCTCAGCACCTGACTTTTAACCCTGTAATCCCTCTGATGCACAGGGTAGGATGCTTCAGGCACTGCCCCTAATTGGTGTAAAACTGAGCTCTGGTAGTGTAAGACATAATGTGAAAATCCCCACTCTCAGCCAGTTTGGAGAAATGAGAGTAGCAGCATTCATCATAACCAGATTTAGACATCAGTGTTCCTTTTCTCCTGAGCTCTTTGGCACAGATAATGAAACACCAGCCATGATTTTGTAAAAATACAGATAAAAGTGCAGACTGACACAATGATAGCAACCGAGTTCTGGATTGGTAGTGTGGTTTCAACATCATTGTCACACTGGTGTGAAAGAAGGCTGATGGTTAATTGTTTAAATTGGGTTTTATGATTTGTGTTAGTCCTGCTTCCCGTTCACAAACTGACATTTAAAGGTAATAAATGTTCTGTGGGACATCCAACGTCATTTCATTGTCAAACTGTCACAATGTTTGTTATGCAACTAATATTTTCACAATCTCTGGCTTTAATTTTACATCACAGGTGTAAAAGCTGCAGTAAGAATATTACCCTACGTTTTTATTCCTTCTCTCCATCTCTCTCCTTATTTCTCCTCCATTTACTTCCTCAAACTTCTTTCAGTCTCTTTCTCTGTGCAAAACACAAGTCAGCTTCGACGAGAGTGAAACACTGGAGCAGAAAACAGTGGGCTCTACATCTGTAATGTACACCTCCATATATAGAAAACAACTTGCTGACACACTTCTGTATTTTTTTTGCAATGTCAAGTTGTTACCACAACTGCTCTCTTGTACTGTAAGTGTTACAATCTGTGCAACATAGTAGCCTGAAAGTTCTCCACATTAGTCAAGGATAATTGGCCTCCTGTGGCTGTTCTGCTGCGTCTAGTAGCCTAATATAAACCAATTACAGCCATTATACACTGTGAATGACATGGTAGCTTCTCCAATAGCATAATGATAGTCTGTTAGGAAACACATGGTGGAGAAACAAGCGGTTCACCAGTGGAGGAATTAATAGCGGGGCTATTGGAGGAGTTTACGCTGCCTATTTTTCCCCCAGGAAAGCTTAGGTGATTTTCCATGCCTGTTTGTGGGGGATGTGTAAAAGATGCTAATCTGCCTGAAAGCTGGAAGGACTGTGGTCAGAAGACCAGATCTTTTACATGTATTAACCATCTCAGGGAAAGGGGCAGCTGCCTGGTCTTACACATTAATTAATAATAATAACTTCACTGTTCTTTCATTGAGTGTTAACATAGTGCTAATCATCCCAGCAACTGAGGAAAAAGTATATAATTGTATTTTATAATTGTACTTTAAATGTCTTTGGGACAAAAAAGTTCAACAAGGCTCCTTTTACGATGATCCCTCTCACAGAATCAAAGGTTAATATTGCCATACCAGATAAGCTGGTATTGTCTGAAAAGAATAAATGGATCGTGCATAAGTTCCTTTTATTTTTATTCTGTGGAACAGAGTTCGGTCTAAACGTGTTGAGTCTTGTCATTTATTGGATGTTATTGGTTGTTGGGGTGTCGGTGTCACTCTTGCACACCTGCTGAAGGCGACTGATGTATCTCTAATTTCTGCATGTACCTTTTCTCACACAGGACAGTGTTTTATTGATCTGTCTCAGACCCTTCGTCTACAAATCAAAGGATTGTTTAACTTGAAATCTGGAACTTTTAATCAAATTAAAATAATTTATTTATAATATTCTAATAAAATTGTGGTGTAATTTAAGAAGAGTTGCATCTGTTGGTGGTCATCTTTAATATTGTATTACTGCATCATCTTTCATGTTTATGAAACTTGGCCACCAGTGCTGGATGACAGACAGGATATTTTTGTCATCTGTCATACTAAATAGTCCAGATGACTATCAGATAACATAATAAATTCCTAAGGATTTTTTTTTTGTTCTGATGATCATGACGCCACATTAAGTCAACACGTTGCTGATAATCAGGCTTGGCATTGGCCTCAGTAGTTTTTGTATCCAAACACTGGATAAATTTGGATCATCTGACCCCTGTGAGCGCCCTGCGTACCCAAACAGTTTGAAGACTTGTGTTGTGTTATACTTTCTGCTGTGGGATGTTCATCTCTATGTGTCCAAAAACAGCTGTCCTCTGCGGTGAGCACTGCTCGGTGCGGTCTAGACACTCGGCTCGGACCCTGTATGCTGCACGGCGTCCTGCGGTCCAACACCAGCCCGCCTCATTACCGCCCCGACGGCTCGTTTTGCTCCGCGCACATGCTCGCGTTTTACACATTTCCCAAATACAGACGTCCTGTTTTACAGTCAGCACTGGCTGATCTGACGCATTAGTGGCGCCCGCATCGCCGATAAAAACTTGTTACATCCAATAAGCCTGTGCAGCGTTGATTGTAGGTGTGTAGATAACTGCAAAGAACTACAGCATCTTTCTGCATTTGCTGGGATGAAACACGGGTTTATAGAAACGCTAAATAGGTCTTATTATTACGAAACATGTCTATTATATTATCAGCTTAATGCTGAACAGAATTGACGCACGGTGTTGGGTTATTCTAGTGAGTTTTAATTAAATAAGTTGTCATACAAGACACACAAACACTGTTAACATGAGTGCTTTGGTTGGTTCTGCCTTAAAAACGATACAAACCTGACGAACATTTAATTGAAGCACTTAATTGATTACGATTTTCCTAAAGTGAATCATATTCCACCTTAACCGCATTTCTCACTTAACCCTATTAACGCACAATTCTCGGTCCCGTTCCAAGCCCTGAAAAGCATCAAGTGTTTACTCTCGTGATTAGTCAAAGCAGGACACTCTTACCCTGAACTTCGAAAGAGTAAAGTTGGGTGCGCTCTTCAGTCTTGATCCAAGCGGAGCAGTTCGCCGATAGACCTTGTAGTTCTCCGAGTGTGCGCACTCTCAAAAAAAGTTTCTGCGAACGTATTAAACTTATAACGAGCTGTCTTCATCAAATCCTTGGAGAGGTACACCAACCTCCACGTCAAGGAATGCGCTCAAGTGCTGACTCTGTGGACAAAAAGCGCTTTATTGGTGAGCACCGTGGAGAGTTTAAGTCGAGGGATGGGAGGAGCCAGGCGAGGCGCACGGCTGCAGCGCGCACTCCTGCGCAGCCTGGAGAGCAGCACACAACTCACCTTGCAGCTTGTCTGACTGCTGAAGGAGAAAAATTCCACCCTCTTTCCAGGCCACTATACCTTAATGCCTACCGGCACGACCTGTTTTAAGCAGGAGACTTTAATGGTTTCAGTATTGTACTGTACAGAGAAGTGGGTTACATTTCATTTGAAAGACTCTACAACCTTAGTTGCTTTATAAAGTATGCGTTTTATTCAGATTGTCCAGAAAAATAAGTGAGTGACAGGGTGTCAGCATCAGGTTTACAGACACTCTGAAAAGGCAAAATGCTTGGACCAGGTAATACCAACTGAAACTGTCTGGTTATACATCATCCCATTAAACTAAAGCAAATCATCTAACTATTATATGGAGTTAAACGATATTTATAAAAAAAAAAAGAAAAAAAAAGAGGGGTTAAGAAAGCTGTCTCTTATACTTATGTTGATATCCATCCGAATTGCCTGGAGAATGTACTGGCAGTGTGCATTAGCACATATGGTTGCTTCATTCACAGTCATCTTCAGGCTGAGAAAGCTAAGGAATACTTCCTAACACCAGTGACAAACTAGCCGTCAGCAGCTGGCAGCCTGTCTCAATGTCAGCCAGTCCCAACAAGGTACAGTAAGGTGATAGTGCTCCAGAACTGTGTCACCTTCAAAGTGTACTTTTAGCCACATGACTCAGAAATCAGCAGAAGCCTCTTGTGTACGGTGCTTTAATATTTGTATCAGTTTGACCTACAGGGTTTCAGGTTTTTTTTCTACATGTTGACAAGAAATTGTAAAAATAATTGAAACCAGGCCAGATTTCTGCTTGTGGTGACATCATTTACCCTCATGCTGAAGGTGAAGAACAAGAAAAACATTCAACAGACATCTTTCTGGCTCAGAGGCGCGCACGTGCCTCCTGAAATCAACCCAACCCCCGGTATCTGTTACACTTACGTTTCACTTATTGAGCTGTGCTTATGTATTTTGTACAGTTTACTTTTTAATATCAGTCTCATGGCTCATATCTTTCTTCTGCTTGTTCTCCTCCTACTCCTGCTGTAGGAGTTATTACCCATGTGACACACACATGCACACTGTACCATCTGCAAGGCATTACAGTAAATTGCAGGAATACAGAAATGATTTCACGCATGTCCTGAAGGGTCCAGATGTAGCTCTTCACTCATAGCCACAACTAAATTTTACAGTACAGTATGTGTTCAGTATATGTTCAGGTGAAATAAAGAACAGATTAAGAAATATATCAACTCTTACCCTGACCAGAAACTGTGGAGCACAGGCAGTCTCACCTCCAGACTGGTGACCAGCACAAATCTTACATCTGACTGCTTCTCAGATTCAGTCATCAAGAACTGAATGTAGCATGGTTGTCACATTAAGTTCAACAGAGTACAGAGTATTAAAAAATACATGACTGATTTAGAGTTTTAATGGTTCATTCAGAAAACACAAGAAATAATTTCATTAAAATATTTTACAATTGATAAAACAGGATCATTTATCTATGTAACTATAATTATAATATATACATAGTATATGATAGTATAATCAAAACTAAATAAAGTTTAGTTTTACAGTTTTAGTTTTTATAAAAAGTGTTTGTTAATTTTAATAGATTTTTAAGAGTTAGAGACTTATAAAATTTACATTTTGCACTTTGAAAAATGAACTGGAATTTGTTCTCAACCTCATGGGACAACATTTTTAAAAGACATTTTTGATCCATATTAATCAGATTAAAGATATTAATAAGAATCAGCCTGGGATATTATATGTAATCATATAATATAATATTAAAATGTTTAATTGATTTTTTTAAACTACCAAATCTAGAAACTACCAAATTACCTGTTACTACATGTTCTAACATGCAACTTTATAATATGACATTTAGCACTAAATCAGACAGTTTCTTTAAAAAACAACTAGAAACAACCAGATGTGGTGACCACAGATATCTCATATTAAGTCTTATCATAAGGCTAATTTTTTTTTAAAAATGCATGAAAAATTGTTCCACCAATTTGTATTAAACTGACAGCATTTTATTCAACTGTTTAATTATGCACATTATTACATCCCTATTTATTATGTTTCTACCTCATTTGTCTGTTGTGTTCTGTTATTTAGTGTCGACAACAACAAAGGTTTATTTTACACTGTTCCATGTGTTTGTACATTATAGGACAGTTTCAGGCGCTCGGTCAGTGGTGTAAATCACAGTCTAGTGGCTGTAACAGTGTTACCGCATGTGCCGTCAGCACGTTTTGCTCCTAATCACCCTGGCTCAGTAAAAGATGGCAAGGAGGCATACAGCCCACTCCTTAACACTGCCCAGGGGAACCAGTAAAACACTGGTTTGCTGCTGAGCCAGGCACAGCCTGCTAACAGTTTAATGCTAGAGGCATTTGGCCACACAGCATCATGCACTTTTTTTTCTTCTTCTTCTTCTTGTCAGTTTTCTTCTGTTTTACTGGAAATTTATTTTATTTTTATTAAGTTTTTTATTTAAGTCTAGCTTTGTCACTTGTAATATGTTTATCTTTCTTTTTCCTTTACTTCACTTATCTGCAATTGTGTTAAGTGTATGTGCAAACTCATGCTGAAGTATTTCATCAACCAGACTTTCATCACTTTTCCTTTCCCCACCCTAGTTAGTCCCTTGTTTTTTTGGCTTACTCACCTTCTCTTACATTTGCTTCATCATTTCTGACCCTCCTTGTTCTTTTCTTGCCACTATGATATATAGTAGATTTTATGTTGTTGGTTATCTTTATTTCAAGTTCGATTTGATTTATTGTTTGCAATTATACAACTGTGAGGTGGACTTAAAAAACATCAGTCAGTGTTGCAGTGTGCTCATAAAATGAATATGAATATTTTTGTGAAGATCCTTGTGGATCAGTTAACTCATGAACTCCTCACGTAGATAAACATACTTGTGTTTGTGGCTGACAAAATCACTAATTGATTTTATCTCCCAGTCCTCACAGGAACGCAGAGCAGATCAGAACAGCCATTGTCCTTCCTCTAATAAAGCTGTTGACCTGTAGCTGTTGACCTGTAGCTGTTGACCTGTATGAGTGCACATAGCAGCCTGCTATGTGCACTCATACATCAGTAGAGCTGTGTTTCTATCAAATGCACGTTGTCCAGGTTTCTAAATAACCATAAGTTTCTACACTTGATTTTTGTGTTCGTAATCACATTGCTTGTTGTACAGTAAATACAGCATGTGTTGTGGCGTTTTCCTTAACATTGCATGACCTTCCTTCCAAGGGGATGCATTGTCATGGAACAAAGGTAGACGACAATAAAGACATAACTATATTAATACTACACAGTCATAACCTCCACAGTGTCGTTCATACCATACATTAGGTCTATTTAGAGACTTGAGCATGTGTCTTGGTTTGAGCTGTATGTTTCTTTGTTGTTCACAACATGCCTGTGGGTGAGTTCAGCAGACAATGAACAAGGAAAGTGTCCTTGCAGGAGAGATAGAAAGACTTGTGAGGGAGAGCAAGTTAACAGTTTGCCACAAAATGACTTTTCACTTTTCACGATATCAGTCGAGACAATAACCCTCTTTTGAAATCTTGAATTTAGCAGGAGATTTTTTTTTTTGCATGTGCAAAATCTGAATAAATTTGCATCGAACCTCTGAAAATAGCATTTGCAGTTTGCCTAGAGGAGAAGGCTAAGTTTGAATCCTTTAAGACCTTGAACATTATTTTAATACCATTTAGTGTACTGTCAGAATGTACAGTATTAGTCAGTATACACTGTAGTACAAATAGCCAGCACAAACTGTGAGAGAGAGGGAGCTGTTTTGGATACAGTGCATTGAGTTTTCATTAGGACAGCCTGGGAATGATCGTCCTGGATGTTTTTCTGATGGAGCCCCATCTCAACCTCTACTCACTATTCTCCCAACCTCTCCCTGTCCTTCACAGGCTTAGATTAGAGTGTGAGTGTGTCCTTTGTTAGTGTTTAGTATATCTGCATATGTATTGGGGTTTTGTGTTCTTTCATGTTTTGTGCAGATGCACACCAGCCTCTCAGTTCACAACTACATGTCACACGTAAATGTGCTCTGACGGCAGTCTGTGTGGGCTGCCGTGAGATGCGGCCAGGCCTGGTCTGCCTTTCTTCCCACAGTTCAGCACCCGGTAGCTAGGAAAAATGTCAGTGGGAAGCAGTGCCACGCAGAGGAGAAGGAACACGGGAGGGGAGAAGATAGGAACATGCATGGTTAATTAGTGGCTGCTAACCAGAAGGTGATTAAGAATGGCTGACAGGGCCAGGAATAATGAGTGTAATCAAAGCAGAAGTTGTCACTATTTCTGTGAGAACAAACACATAGAACTATAATCAGCACTGCATTAGATAAAAATGAAATGTTGACACTTCCCACTTTCCCTCTCTTGTCAGTTTTACCCATTATAAGTCAATCTGTTGCTCATAAAGCTGTCTTACATTGAGGAACCTTTTTTTTATATAACATAGTTACAACAAGTGCACATTTTATTATCTTGTTTACATAGTTTATCCGTGAGTAATCAGAGCCAGAGTGGCTTTTGTAAGAATATGTGTCCTGATGTGAACTGCATGCCCAGAATGAAAATGTCTTGGAATATTCTCTTAAAATATAATTTTGCCCTTCCTCACCATTCGTTTGTCAGACAGTGGACTAGAGAGGCTGCATTAATGAGCCTTGCTTTATGAACACAGGCAGGATGTCTTCATATATAAAGCAGAATTTGGCTCCTGTTTGTCGTCTGTTTTTTGTTTTGTGTTTGTGTTTCTTCTTATTATTACAATTTTAGGCTTTTGTCATTTCCCTGTGGCATTTTGACCTCATTGGAACATTGTTTCATGTGAGCTAGTTATGTTAATGACACGAAAAGACCCTCAACACAAAGACCTCAAGAATCTGAACACTAAACGTTTCGTGATTGCAGGAGCTGTTTGTTTCACGCAGAGGAGGGCGAGACAGTGAACGCACAGAGATGCGGAGAGGTCAAACCATAGTTCACTGAGGTTTACTAGTGTGTTAACTCCAGTGCACATTAGCACTCATTAAGGAAAGACACAGAGACAGCACAGCTGGGCCATGCGTGCCCCAGAGCTGTGCAAGCCCTTAATCCACATTTTATTTTTAAAAGTATAATAAATCTGTCATTTGTTTTCTATATTTACTGACTTATATTACTGAACTGATGGAGAACATGCTTCCATTAGCAACTATACTGTGTGATTTGTTCTTTTTATGGCGATTTTGTCTTCAAAGTCTTAAACTAGATACATGTGGTTGCTGTGTCAGCTGTGGTATCCTGCATTTTTGGAAAGAGCAGTTATAGGCGGTTATCTGTTTTCTCTTGAGCTAATAATTATGGGTTTCAGCTTATTGTTGGGGCTCAGATAAGAGAGGTGGAAGGGAGAGTAGAAAAAGGCCTAAGAGAGAAGGGATGAGATCCAAGAGGAAGAGATTGAGAATAATATTAAATTCAAATATGGTTAATCCTGCAGAATATCTGGAAGGGGGTCTTTTAAAAAAGTGTTGCAGAGATTTATGGGTATTTGGCATGAAGTTACTGAACAAGCTAATCATCTCAGTCAGATTGGATTGATGTTTTTGCTAAGATGTATGTCAACATCTGGACCTATATATGGACCTACACAGAGAAGGGGGTGTTATTGGAAACCAGTCAACACACACACATACAAATCCACCATCAACAAACAAGCTGATTTGTTAATCCAGCTTTTGTCATGGCTTCAAAACAGAAAACAATATGCATCCTAAAAATATTAAAGAAACAGATACACATATGCACTTATGCCTCCAAACAACCCAGTGCATGTTTGGAAATGTGCAGGCCAGAAAATATGTTCCAGCCTTTACTCATCAGGAGAACAAGCCTCTCTTCTTCATTCCCCTTCCTTCATTTCCCCCTGTCATTTTTTTCTCCACCCTCCTTCCTGCTTTTCAGTCTTATTCTCACCCTGCAGCCTGGTATGTCAGGTATTGGGTAACAGCAGCATGCCTGCAGTTTGACAACAGCTCAATCAGTTCACTACGACTGCACTGCTGTATTAGTAATGCAGCACAGGTCACATCAGGTCAGCTTGGTGCTTTCAGATAAGTGATTTATATGTGTATGCGATAAAATTGGTCAAAGCGTACACTGTGAGGGATGTGTGTATATGAATAAGCATACATGTACAAACATTTCTGACACGTTTGTAGTTGTGCTCGAACTTCCACATTTTTGTGTGCATTGTCACATTCATTTTAAACATTTTTTAATGAATACATTTACATTTTCTGAAATTTAAACCTAAATTTTTAAATGTTTAGTAAAGCAGCAGAGTGAAAGAAAGATTTCCACTTGTCTGACTCACAGTCAGTAAGATCCTATTCAGTCTACTTTCAGATAGAAAGCTTTGGTCCATCCCCTAGCTGCCTTAGTCACATGATATGGTGGGAGCATGCTGATCTGTGTAGAGGCACCACGGCACCAAGAAATAAAAGAAAATTTAAAACATGTAAAGACATTTTTTTTAAAACTGCATGAAAGCAGGTATTTAATATACACAGGCTCACTACTCATGTTGTCCAGCATTAGCTTCTTAGTTTCTAGTTACATGCACACAGTATTACAGTAATTCTTATTAACAGTAATTCTTTCATCTCCTGTTTTTCATAGTATAGATTAATTCTTTGAGTACTGTACACTACATCTTTATACTCCTGTCCCTTGTTGCTCATCAGTCAGACTGTGTGGTCTTGCTCTGGTGCATTGTTTTAAGTGTAATGTGGCTCCATTCCTGCCCGCATGCATTTATTTATTCTTCTTCTGTCTCCCTCTATTGTGTGTTCTTTTTTGGTGATACTATCCCTCGGTCTAAAGCCCCTTTTGGTTTTGCCAGGCAATTATTGAGTAACATGCTTCTAAAATGACCTGCCTAGTTAAATAAAGGAGGTTTAATAACAACAAACACACAGGCGCACTTGCACACAGATAAGGAAACCTTCCTTCAGCTGTGACACACAGTGCTGATAATGGTAACATGTGGAGGCCTCGACATTGAGAAGAAGTGACAGAAGTTGATTAGAAAAGAAAGTGTAATGGAGAGTGTCATGTTTCTATTGTTATTGGTTTTAGAAAAGCCATGTCCAGAGAAATCTGCTGTGTTAACAAGTTGCCTGAAGCTGCCTCGTCATGCCGTGGTGGAAGGACCTCGGGTGAGGCGGGATGTGGGCTTGTAAACATCTGGCCGACACTGCTTATTGTTAAGTGATAGTGGCTGCATAGACACTAGAAACACACTTCTAGTGTGTGTTTCTTTTTCTTCATCCTTTTGTCAAATGCACAATTTTCTACTTTATTTTTGACCAAAACTGCCTTTATTGACAGTGTAAAGTTTATACTCACAAAGTTTTGTTGTATGACTGGAATGCTAAACTGTACATTAGCAATGGTTACTCTGTATGGGTGGTCACAAATTGTGGTTTCACTCTTGACCAAAACACAGACAGAGTTGGGGAAAACATGAAAATGTGCGTATATGTGTGTAGAGTATGTGTGTACAGTATGTGCATGTGGGGGTGTTGAGAAGAGTTGGTCTGGTTGTACCAGTTGCAGCTCATCAGGGCTATAAAGTCAGGTCTTCAGGCTCATACTTTCTCTTGTTCCCTCTCTCGAGTCCCATATTTCTCATAGATTTGTCATGATAGAACTCAAAGTGTTCTTATGAGGACCCTCGCACACAAACATGTGTGACGACATGCACAACTGTTGATTTACTACGTGAATGTGATAGTGATCTTATCTCTTACTTTTCCCTGCCTCGCTCAGTTTCTCTTTTATTGTTCTCCCTCCCTCACTCTTTCACGTCTCTCTTATTGTAAATCTGCTCTGCTCTGTGAGGTTTTTATTGGTTTTCACTGTACAAATCCCTGCTTTGGTCATTAAAGCAGATGATTTAATGTAGGACCCACTGACAGAAAGTACAGGCTTTCATGCATAGTCAGTCTACTCAGGACAAAGGGGGAAAGGTAAGGCCAAGACCTGGGCCCATAGTCAGGCTGAGGTTATGGTACCGAATTCATTTTTAACTTGTTAAGCCCACATGTTACACGTGGACATGAATAGTCTTTTGTTAATGTCGTAATACTTTTGCGTTTTCATGTCTTTACTTGAGCTGAACAACTTTATCCTCCTTGAGGAGCCATACCAAACCATGTCTGTGGTTTTTCAAAAGATCACCATTGTCACAAAACCTTTTTTGTTTCCAAGTGTTGACTTTGTGGAGATACAAGATTTTCATCCCACAGGAGTAGAGTTTGTGCTTTTGAGATATGAGAGAGATTAGCAGATGGGATAAAGTGGCATTCTAGATTGACCCAGAAGAGCAAGTATAGACACAGTTGCAGCCAGAAAGCTGTGTCTGTCACAGAGACGTGAGTCAGATACCCAGTTGCTTGGTACCGAGACAAAAAGATAAATTCAGCTAAATGACTCTGATAAAGCAGAACTGGAAGACACCACGGAGTCAAAACATGCGCGATGAAAGATCGATGAAAGGCACACTGTTGAAGAATGTTTTTGTAGGTCTAGTTGAGCAGGAATGGAGAAATAAGGTTTGAAATTGTTTTAGGGTTTATATTTCTCTCTTTATTTTTCTCATTCCCTCTCTTAAGTCGACCCTTTCACCCATTTGCACACACATACTCAAGCTTGAAGGAAAAACAAATATTAAACAGTAATGTTTTTAGTCTGTAAATTACTGGGTTTTATGGTTCTAGCCTTTCGAATAATTCTGTCTTGGCTGTGTATGAAGGATTACCTCTGACAAATACACATGCAAACTCAGTCATACGTGATAGTGCAGGTATGTTCCGATTGGTGTGGATCATCCAGTGTGAGCTTTGGTACAAGGTCAAGCACTGCCATCATTCAAGGGAACTTTGGCTGAAGATTTGAGCAACATTTGCTAAAAACCTTGATCAATAAACATCCAGTTCATGTGATACCACACGTCAGTTGTGGCAAGAGGTCGGGTTCCTGCTCTTTAGCAGCCAAGTATCTGCCCAGCAGCGACCACAGTCTTTTCAGCTGAATAGGATTTTAACAGGGCAGCAAGTCCTTCATCAAGCCTTTTATTGGTGGACTGTGTTTTCAAAGTAGACTTAATTGAGCAGTTCAGCGTGTGCATAGCAGATCAGCAACAGTTTGGACTTGTGGTTTTTCCACAGTAGGAAAAATAGACTAGAGTGCACCTAAGACTGACATCATCTCCAATTTGTTCCCTGCAACAAATGCACAGTGTGGAGTGACTGACTCACTGGAGCCAAGTAGAAGTTTACTGTATGATCATTGTGTTTAAGTTATGCCTCCAATATCCAGAATAATTACTGTGGAAGACACAACATCCATATTTTGTAGTCAGATACAGATACAAATCAGCTTTCCAAATATCGCTATATCTGCTGATATACAGTGTATCATGTGATCAACAGTTTCTTTTTCAAAAGATGTGTTAGCATAAGCTTATGGGTGACACATAGGGTAACTTTCATAGGAATACTAATGAAAGACTTAATCTTGTATTTGTTAATGAAAGGAGATATCTAATGGAAAACCTAGACATAATTTGCTTCTCTATTTTACCTTGCAAACTCTGGTTTACACAGAAGACAGAAGTCACGCAAAGAGACAGATTTTTGTAACCGTGAGAAGCCTACAGATGTTTTAAATTGGGCTCAGTTTCATTTTTGCAGAATTGATCTTATGCCTTATTGGCAGAAATTTTGCTTATCACTGTACACTGGTGAATCCATCAACTGCTACTCAAGTGCAAAACAGTTCACTGTTTCCTCTACTTCCTTTTAAACATGTGTTCCTCTGTCTGTGCTCTGTGTTTAAAAAGCAACCATAGTCTTTCTTTGGGTGACCTAACAGCTGAGAGTGTCACTTTGGTCATGACCCTTAGCCCTTCTTCTTTCATCTGTGCCATCACTTCCTCTCTCCTGTCTCCTCTGAGGCAGCCATGGCTGCTGGTTTGGTTCCCAGGCCCTCACCAACAGGTCATTTAATGGTCATCTAGGCTGAACCTTGAGGTTAATGCAGAACACATCTCTTCCGGGGCTCCACGGCGATCAGCAAGCTCTTCAGAGACAAAGACACACACATCAGACTTCGCAGATGAAAATACAAACTTAACCACCTAGTACTGGAAACACAGTATTGGAAGTACATGTGCTTTTTTTAATCAGCAATGCCAATTCTATTGTACTTTTATCCCGTTTGTTTAAAAGATTCATGCTTCCCATTAGTCATTTCACACCCCTACTTCCCATTCAGTCTGTATACCCCCAAAACCTGCTGCCCACCCACGTCCTACAAAAACCACCCCCACCAATATCCCCCTTTAGCCCTCCCAGTCTACAGTGCAGTGCTGGATGTTGAGCGTCTGTGGTCTCCTGCCAGTTTATGATCAGTGACCTGGCTGTTTTATAGCTCAGCCAGTCTGGACCAGTTTACCACACATTTATAGGTCTGCCTGAGTGTTTATATGTGTGTGAGCTGACAAGAGTGTGTATCATTTTAAAGACAAGCTTCTAATTTCTCTTATTCATCTCAGATAAGTAGAAGCGTGTGTTTCTTAGGTTTGTGTAAGTATCTACTCAACCAGCTGAAGGTCTGGTTTTCTCTGGTTTTCTCCCTTTGTCCTTTTACAAAAAAAATAAATAAATAGGACTTTTATTTTTCATGCCAGCATTATGGAAAACAGACATGTCCATCATGTGGTCAGACAGCAGAGTCTCGAGCTGTCTCTAAATCTCTGTTATATTATATAATAAGGGGTTGTTCTTCTATATATATTTGGAATTTTGCAAAGATGTGATATGTGGCTGATGCAGTATGGACTCTCCTGTTGTGGGCTCATTGTTTCCCCCTGCAAACAGGGATTAACTAAGAGATGTGCAGCACTCATTGGGGTTGCTTGTGTCAACAAGTACAGATGGAGCTGTACTGATGACAAGTTGGAATGATGATGAAACGTTATTAAGTTTCTTGAGGACAGGAGGGTAATTACTGTTGAAACTTTCGCTTTTTTTAAATTTAGTGATTTGTGGTTGTGTGTGGAATTAATAGTGTTGGGGGGGTGGTCATCTCCACTGCAGTGACCTGTTGACATAGGGTTCAGTCAGTTTAATTAAAACCTGATCATGTGTGTGTCCACATGTATGTGTGTCACTACATGTACTTGTGTGGTTGTGTTTGTGTGCCTTCCAGTTATCAGGGGCCAGAGAACAGGGTCCGGTGAAGTGAGGGGAGAGGGGAGAGCCGCCACTTGGCAGCAAATCTGAGAGCCTCATCACTGGGGCCCAGACGTGGTCACAGCTGGCCCCTCCACCAATAATCCTAGCTTTTCTTCCCCCTTTCAGGAACGCAGCGCGTCAACTCTAATTCCCTTCTAATGAACTGGCTACTGAAGGTAGCTGGGCAGCCAGGCCCAGCAAATATATTAAACAGACACACATACAGGAAACAAAACACACACACACAATGGAGAAATTATATTGCACTGATCGGCAGGGCGACTGTGCAGCTGAGATCAGGTATGCTGAGGATCCTTGAACTCATCCTGACTTAGAAGCTGCTACCACCCCAGGCAGAGCTGTGTTTGGGCTTTAAGACCATATAAAAACCTACAGTGTGTGTCTTTTTCTTTATCATTGCATTCGAGCCATAGAGCCAAATATGAGGTTTACTGAAAGACATGTAGTAACACTTCAGTTCTGTAAGTATTTTGAAAATCCCCAAAGACTCTATGGGATGAAATGTTTTATCTGATAGACACAAAAAAAGAATTTTAACCTTTTCCAAGTCACAGTTGTATTTTATAACCCAAACTGAGAGATCTTTAACTAAATGTTACTCAAAGGCTTGTGATATTTCAGAGTTTGAAAGGAATATTATTGCCAAACCATTTGTTGGTGGTTTAGTGAATATTTTCAATGATCTTCTGGAATTCCCACTCACATGTCTCCCATGGAAAAGATTTATTCCTTTTTATGCCACATACTTAAAAGCCACTAGAAACCAACCCAGGACTTACCATCCTAGAGACAGATTTGTGTGGCCGGTGTTGTTCTGCTATGAATCCCAGTTAATCACCAGTGGATTATTCCACACCAGTCCTTCCATTGTTGGGGAAATGCGAACACTCATGAGCCCTCAGTGTAAGTTTGCTTAAAACCATTAGCTGTGTCCAGTTTCCTCACAGAAGAATAATAACACTAAAACAGAGTGTGTTCTGTCACAGGGTTGTCATAAGAATAAATAGGCAATCTGGTCATGAGAACTGTCTACATCAGATAGTGATTATGAAAATAGCGCAGACAATGAAAAAGCATGCGCTAATATGGTCATATTTTTGAATCAGATAATGGTGTTTAGCTGCAGCCCAGTGGTGAGCATACATTTTTGACTTATTAATTTCATACCACAACAGATGTGCCACTATATTAATCTGATGTTTATGTGTGGAGGAGTGAAAATCATATTACAGTTGATTTATGGTTAGAATTTTGTGACAGAAGAGAGCGAGTGTAATAATTCTCATAATTATCATGCGTTTAGGCCATACTGGTGACATGGCACTAGTTATAGTATTGGTGCTTATTAGTCCACTTTGTTATCGACTCATATCTCCACAACTTTTAGATGCGCTGCCATGACATTTTGCATAGACATTCATCATACCCAGTGGCTAAACATCACAGGGGCACACAGAGACAAACAACCTCACACACTCACACTCACTCCTATGGGCAATTTAGAGTCACCAATCAACCTAACGTATGTTTTTTTTGGACTGTGGGAGGAAACCGGAGTACCTGGAGAAAACCCACGCAAGCACAGGGGAGAAGGCCGGGTTTCAGACCTACGACCTTCTTGCTGTGAGGCAACAGTGCTAATCACTCCGTCACCATGCTGCCCAGTCTCCACTGTTCAAATCTCATCTTCAGATTGATGGTTGTGATTCTAAAAAACTGTGCGCCTGTCCATGATCATCAAGTCAGTTTTATTTATAAAATCATCTATAATTAGACCCCAGATTGAGATGAAGAATACTTTAATGGTATTGGAAGGGGAGCGGATTCAGGAACAATTACAAAATAGAAATCTCTCTTCCAGAATGGACTAGCATATGATACTTGACATATAACTGTTAAAACCTATATACAATATTAAAAACAGAATGAGAATGACAGTTAATTTCAGACAACACATGACTAAAAAATTAGAGTTGGTTAGAGTTTGAATGACTTCCATTGTGTGCTTAGCTTGAAAGAGCAATAAACCTATGATCCTGTGTAAGTCCGAAAAAAAATCTAAAACTGAGATATAGACATCCAGCTGATTTGTTTTAGTTTCATATTCCCCAAAGGCCTCCACTCTCTTTCTTGTCTATTTTCTGTCCAGCTCATACCTGTCGACTGCAGCTGACTGTGCTCTCCAGTGTGTGTTTTTAACAATAAGGCTGGCCCAGCTAAAGGCCATGATCTCAGCTGGCAGATAAAGCTCCTTTTGACTGATAGTGATCTGATCATAGCTTGTATAGCTCAGCCCATAACCTTATAACTCTACAGGCTGCTTTCATTAACTCCACCTAATGACTATATATAATGCACTACTTTGTATGTCTCATGCTGTCAGTGCATCTCGATGTGCCTGTAATATGTTTTTATACAAGCATAGAGTGTGTTGGTGTATATCATGCATGTAGGCACATACATGCGCCTGCTAAGCATTTGCTTGTAATGTAATACGTGTCTCTGTTTGGATGTACCCATAAATTAGATTGCAGTGGCTGTTCATATTGTCCCATGCACAATATTTTTGCACACACAATCCAACACACACCCAGACAAATACTCAAAAACACACACAGCATTTCTGCATTATTCTGTCATCCACGTATCCATTTGTCTGACACTTCATTTAAAAGTTATTACAGTATCTCCTATATTATCAAATGACAACACATTCTCATAATCATAATATACCTGGACTCACTCACAACCTCTCAAACACAGACTCCATCATATCTGCTGGTGCTGAAGGCTGCTGTCATGGCAGGTCATATTATTATGTGTGTTTGGGTCTGTGTGAGGGAGCAGTGTGAGGTGATGGCAGACAAGACAGGGGGTATTTTCTCTCCCACTTTCTGTTTTGTACAAACCTTTATAAGAGTAGGGTGCCAAGTAACAGACCAAAGTCAGGGGCCTTTTCAGAGCATCAGGTGACTCACTGCAGAGTGTTGGAAGAATTGGAAAGGTGTTGACATTCTGATATTGTGGGCATCTTTCCCTCTTTATTTTTCCCACTTTCTCTTAGGTCACCACTCAGAAAGTCTAAATGTTTTATTGTTTTTGTAGTATTATTTGATGGCCAATTAATGTGTGTGTGTGGTTAAACCTGTTTTAGTCACACACCCAATTTAGAAATAAGATTATGTTTGGATTACACACACACACACACACACACACACACACTTATATTTACACCATCTCCTCAAAAGCATGAATGAAGGTAGTTCTTTCTTTTCATTCATAATCAGCCCATGTGATCAAGCTCAGTACAAGCTCCCACACTACTAACTACTCACTCTTAGTAATGAATGTTCGTATACTTCATTAATCCACATTGTTAGCACTCGTATTTGTGTTTGCTTGTACGCTTATGTATATAAATATGCACATGCATGCATGTATGTGTTTTTGTGTGTGGGAAAATGGGCTGGTGGTGAGGTGGAGCATGAAAGCGATAGTAAACAGAGGCCATTATCAGTGATAAAGGCCCACTCCTATTATGTGCCTGTTTGATTTGTACATTTACTGTGAGAAAAACAGAGATAAGGCCTCAGAGAAAGTGGAGGCCATTTGGGGAAATAATTAGAATTGGAAACACAAAGAGAGCATAGGGTGCAAGGTGGTGGCTTTGGATTGTAAAGAGTCAGCGTAGAAGAGGTTGACAGGCAGACAGAGGGGTGTGGGAATGGAGGTGTTTAGGAACTCCCTGTGGACTGACTCTGACATGGGAACACACAGACATCCTAACCAAGCGTGGCCACCCCTCGCTGACTTCACAGACATGTTTTATTCAAAAACAACTCAGGGACTACTGCTCTTGCCAACACTGCTGACTGTAACATTTTGCACTACTGTGTTGAATATGACTTCACACTTTTTGTGCATTTTTTATAGCTAATTGTTTACCACGTTTTTATCTCTGATATTTTGACCACTGTCTTCCTGTCTCAATACATTTTACACCTGCCATTTACTCATATTTACTACATTTTATTTGTTTTTCAATGCTTTGATTTGCATCTAGCAGGTAGTATTATATGTATTTCTAAACTACCTATATCTAACATGCATCTGTTCTTGTACAGTTTCCCTCTGTAGGGTCAATAAAGTTTATTTTAAGACTTTACTGCATAATAAAAATATTTTTAACCTACATAGACGAGATAATATTTCCACTTGACAGAACGGATTATCAAATTGTCTTTGCATTTATGACCAACATTCATTTGTTTGTCTGCTATGACTGCAAACTACCAGAAGCCAAAAATTTACATCTAACATCTAAAATTTACATCCACAAACATTTAAATTAAAAAGATTTTTATCTGTGTGAGCTAATAAAACCACAAAAATGGTAGTCAGTTTTTTTAGTGATGCTGTCAAAATGTGCACAGCTTCCTGTTTTCTCTTCAGATTCATACAAATACACAGCTGACATACAATCACACTCTCTTTCACTCTCTCACATGTACTTTGCATAAACTCTCGCGTGTCACAATGCGCCATCATTTTAGACACCCAAACCAAGTCTGTCATTATGTTGTCATACTTGGAGCATTACATCACCAGTCTGTCATTCTCAGTTGATTTGGAGGCAGCCGACTGGCGTTCTTCTAGGATAGCACACTTATTCAAGGCCGTCATCATAAGCCAATCAGTGGAACTGCCTGCCCACTTCAATCAGCCTATCTCTGGTCTGTGATGTGAAGTGGTTAGATCAGCCATCACTCTCTGTCCTCTTCCTCTAACCCAGCCCTGGAAAATGATACAGTATGCTGACTGTTGCTCTCGTTAATGAAGAGAGGAAAGAGGAGAGAGGCTGAGAGTATAAAGGGAACTATAAAGTAGAGTAAGTGAGACGTGCCAACCTTGCCTGTGTTTGTGCAAGTATGCCTCTGTTTAAGCCATGATTTCCTGTTTGGCTTAATTACTAGAGCTAACTAACTAGAGTATATTTTCCTCACTGAGCTAAAAGCTGATTTGCTTTCCTCATCCCTCAGTCGTCTTACCTCATGTCATGAGACGAGGCAGGTGACAGGCTGTTTAGGGTCACATGGGTGAATATTTGCTTTGGACTGTTTGTTGGGCAACATTATGTAAAAACATAACCATGGGTTTAAGAAAGTATTTTCTGATCATTTATAGAGTACAATGTATCAATTCATTTAAATAATTATGAACAGATAAGGAGATAATGAAAATAATTGTTAGTTACAGCTTGAGTGCAGTTTTATTTCTTTTAACAAATATACATAATGTTTAATGTTTCCCCCTCATTTGATAAAAGATCATTAGCCTTCATGGTGCAAAAAAAAAAAAATCACAGAGGCCATTTTGAGTTTAATTTGTAATTGCAAGTTGATTTGAGTTTTTCTTTAACATTAGCATTTTTTTAATAATTTTTCATTTTCTCTAATTGGAGGATCTGTGACAAAATTGCAGCAATTTCTAAATGCTGACCTGACCCTGTAAACATTTTCACCCTAAAGCTGAACACACTGCTTCATCTAGTGGCACCTTTGAAAACGTCAGCACACAGATTCTGTGACATGTTATGAAACAGTAATGTATAATTTGAATGGCTCAGTCTTATATTTGTATATTTCCTTCTCCTTTTCTCTTTACTTTCAGGTTACTGATCCCTCTTTTTGATGAGGACACTGGTCTGCTTATATTGGCTGGCATGGTAAGGTCATTCTGTCGGGTGATAACGTTGACTGATGGCTTAAATATTAAACATTTATGTCTTAGAAGTTTAATGTAGTTAAAACAAATTATTCAGCAGTATTAAGAGGTATGTACTTGAAAGGTCAATTTTCATTACTAACATACATATTTTATGTCTTTGCTGATGATAATCTTGGTATGATAAGAAATTAAGCTTAAAGTAATTTGTTCTCTGATTCATTGCTAAGATGGTTTTGCTTTGCAGTAAACTGCATGATTTAATGATTTTATCTCCTGAACAGGGAGACACTGTGGTTGATTGCTTTGAAGTCTCTTCCACTGAGCCTTTCCTCTCTCAAGGTAAGAGCTGGCCATTTGTTATCTGTCTGCTCAGATCACAGCCTCCTTAGTATTTCATCACCTCCCATTCTTTTTTATTTTCTCAATTCTATCGCTGTAGTGAGCCATTGTCTGACGGATACCTCAACACGAGGGGTTGCCATGGTACCCAAGCTGTCATTGGATGTCATGTCCTGTGAAGTGATGCGTCTGCTCCAGTTGACAGACAGCTGCATTGTGCCAATCAGCTATCAAGTCCCTCGCAAGGTGTGTACATACACAAAACTAGTTTCCATAACATGTGCAATTAATGTATATCTTTGCGTTGCCTGTTTTAATGTGTGCATACTTATGTGCGCTACATTGTCTACCAGCAATCAGGCCAGGAGTTTCATGATGACCTTTATCCGGACACTGCCGGCACAACTCCAGCCATGTCTGCTGAGGAGTGGTGGAAAGGGGGGAACAAGCAGGTAATGGTTCTCTGCTCTTAACAAGTTTACCAAGCCTTTACACTGTAGGGACACCTCAAACAATTAGATCTATCTGTGCTCAGGTGGAGAAAGTCAGCCTCCAACCAGACAAACGGCCTAAACCAAAGGTTACACAAGCAAAACAGATGCCTGCTAAAAAGGATCCAACCAGGCGAGAAAGCAAGGAGGTGAGAAAATTAGATACATTTCCCAGTAGCATTTCTGTATCAAAGTTTCATTCTCTCCATCAGGAGTAAATAGCAGAAATAAAAACTTGAAACTATTGACTAAAAAGTTATATTGTTCTTCAGGATCTGGCTCCTGGCTGCTCAACCTCAAGTAGTCCTCTGAGCACTCCTAGCAGCAGTGCAGTGCCGTCGCGCTCTCCCTCCTCCACCTCTGGCCTCTCCTCAGGCTTCCTTCCCAGTCCCAGCCAGAGCGCCAAAACTATTCAGAGCCTGCTGGGTATGAACACACACTATGTGTCTAATATTTTATAATATTGTTTATTTTGTAGCAAAGTTGTTAATTTAAGACAATCTTTCATCCAGGGCCAACCTCTAAGTATCGTCACATCCAAGGTGTGGTGATGCACCGGGACACGCACATCACAAACATGCGTGGCCTCAATCTGACTACACCAGGAGAGTGTGATGGCTTCTGTGTCAACCGCCAACGTGTGGCAGTGCCCCTCGCCATCTCCGGGGGCCAAATTGCAATCTTCGAGGTACAGCAACATCTGGAAATGATCTTATCTCATCTTATTGTTTACATCATGTAAATTTAGAAAATCTATTTGTTCTCCACATCAACTCTCTGTTTTCCCCCATGTACGTGAGACTACTATATGTGTGTCTTTGATTGTCCTCTCCTCAGCGCTCTCAGCCTGGCAGGCTACCAGAGACAGCCCTGCCCACCATCCAAAACTCTGTAAATGTGGTTGACTTCTCTTGGGACCCGTTTGACACACACCGACTTGCTGTAGGTAAGTAAACCGATATAGTGTGTATGGGGAGTCTGTGCAGCTGTATGTTGTTTTGTCCTCTCACTGTGTAAGGTGATAAATGAGTATGAATGAACATACTTGATTTCCTTCCTGTCATCATAGCTGGTGATGATGCTAAAATCCGAGTGTGGCTGGTACCACAGGGTGGACTCAAAGAGACCCTGACTGAGCCTGAGCTCATCTTGCAAGGTAGGACAGTGCTCACTTTTCAAAATTACAACAATTTAGTTTTTTTCTATAGCAGATGTATTTATTTATGACCCTGACATATTACACGTATAAATAGATATAGATATATATAGATAGATATATCATGTATATGAAGAAAGAAGATAACACTAGTCCAAACAAAGTGAAAGTCAATTTGATTGACAGTTGCTGTGACCCCTTATAGGCCACACAGAGAAGATTTACTCCATTAAGTTCCATCCTCTGGCCAGTGGACTCCTGGTGTCTTCATCCTACGATCTCACAGTCAAACTGTGGAACCTGGAGACTGGCGAGCAGGTCAAAGTCCTCACTGGACACCAGGACCAGGTGGGTGACCACAATCCATGCCCCGGTCAAATCTACTAAATAAGCAATGCTTAGTAGATTAGCAAACCAGTAAGAAAGGCAGGATGTCTTTGCTTATAAAATGCTGTTTGATAAGTCATTTAAGTTTCTTATTCTTCTTTCTTGCTTCATCTTCTGGATTATGTTCAGGTCTTTGGTATAGCATGGAGCCCGGATGGCAAGCTCCTGGCCACAGTGTGCAAAGATGGGAAGGTTCGCATCTATGACCCTCGCAAGTCCACTGCACCTGTACAGGTATGTACAACATTCACAGGATTATAGTGGGATAGCACCTTAAAAGTTAATTTGTTAAATGCAAACATGAATAGCAATAAATACTCTGAATATCATGGGCAGTTTCACATAACAGCTATGTTCAATAATAATGCACTAATCAGTTGTCTCCTCTCAAAAATGTGCGAAATAACTGATGGAAAAACAGCCAAAAAAGTAAAAGCAACATACCTATGCAGTCATCTACAGTGAATGAGAATAGCCACAGTAGGAGGCATTATCCATCTAGAGGCACTGCATTACAGGACTGCTTAATTACCAAAAACCACGGCTCCTTCGTGTTTCTCAACTTATCTCTCCCACTCACACTTACTATTTGGTTGTATTTTGTGTTTTTTTTGTAGGAGGGCCCAGGTCCAGAAGGCCCTAGGGGAGCTCGTGTTGTGTGGGTGTGTGAGGGCAAGTACCTGTTGGTGTCAGGATTTGACAGGTACCAAATATGACAAGAATTTTGGTGTTAAAATGGTGTAAAAAAAAAATATAGTCCTAGTGCAGCATAGGGCCAGTCAAAAAAGAAAGCTCAGCACTGACCTTATTCTCCTTCTTCTGCAGTCGCAGTGAAAGAGGACTCTACCTGTACTCTACAGACTCCCTGTCCTCTGGAGCCATAGCCAGCGTTAAAATCAACGTTTCCCCCTCCACACTAATCCCCTTCTATGACCCTGATACCAGTGTGGTCATCCTCACTGGAAAAGTAAGCAAATAAAAATGATATGTATTTGTTTAAAAGTTACATTTGAACCAAGAAAGACAGTAATAAGAATTATATAACTTGTGTTCCATTTGTTTTTTAGGGCGACAGCCGAGTTCACATTTATGAGATTGTCCCTGAAGAGCCGTACTTTATTGAGTGCAGCAGTTTTAATTCTCCTGAGCCCCATAAGGTGCTGAGCTGACGTTCCTCTTACTTTCATTACTTTTTATAATTCATCATTTCAGACAAAGTGGTTGCAATATCAAACTTAAAGCCTGTGTTGTCTTTGTGTTGCTGTGGGTGTGACTTTTGCTTGTAATCGCTACATTCTGACAACTCTGATTATTTCCTGCCTGCAGGGCTTGGCCTTTCTGCCCAAGACAGAGTGCAATGTGCGTGATGTGGAGATAGCTGTCGGGCTGATGCTCACCAAGACAACCATAGAGCCAGTGGCCTTCAGAGTGCCCCGTGTCAAGGTGAGACAACTACACCATCTAGGGGACAGATTGTAATACTGCATGCCTTTCTTTTGGATCTTAAACCGTTGGTATTGAGTTCGCTTCTCGCTCCTCACTGTAATTGCATTTTCTGTCTGTGTGCTCTGGGTCTTCAGAAAGAGTTTTTCCAGGACGACATGTACACAGACACAGCAGTCTGGTGGGAACCGGCTCTGACTGCTTCTGCTTGGCTGTCTGGCTCCAATGGCCAACACAAAAAGATCAGCCTAAAGCCTAAAGACATGACACCAGGTGTGAACACAGAACAGAGATTATCAATACATATAGACTTAACTAGACAATTAACCCTCAGTTTAGATCAAGATACTTACCTTTGCAATCTACGTTCCGGTATTCGATATGATCTGGTGTATTTATGTGTTTGAGTGTGTGTATTTTTTTTTCTCAGTGAGTGAGGCCCCCAAAGAGGCTCCAGTTAGGAAATATCTGCCATCCTCTGTTTACCTGGAGGAGAAGACTGATGAACAGAAGAAAGAGGAGGTGAAGACAAATTTAAATACTGTGTAATTGTGTTTCTATTGTGTGTATGAGCATCTCAACAGTTGGTCAGTTGTGTATTACACATACTGTATTAAACAGGTTACAGTGTGCATGCGCATTAGCAGTTGCAGAATAAATAAATAGGATAAAATAAAAAATCTGAATATGTGGAAATGTCACCCAGCTGCTGAGTGCCATGGTAGCCAAACTGGGGAATATGGACGACCCGCTACCACAGGAGTCCTTCCAGGGAGTAGATGAGGACGAGTGGGTGAGTAAATGTGATAGAACTGTCTTTAAAGATGAGCCTTGCTCTTGTATTTCTGATGTCCGTTCTACTTAAACACAGTGCTCCCAGTAAGGTTGGTTTTCCGTTGGCTTATAATATATAGTAAGGAATTTCCTTTCGTGTCGCACGTAGCCTCAACCCATTGACAACTAGAAGTGTTTATGTGAGTAATAAATAGGGAAATTTTTAAATTACTGAATTGGTTTTTATGAGGCTGAAATTAATGTCACAATATCAACATGACTTTTTAATGACATTGATACACAATACATGAAAGTCACACATGAACTGATTATACTGACAATGCTCAGTTGAATTAACTGCATTCCACCATTGGATATTACATCAGAAAAACATACAAGGAAAAAATGTAAATATGTAATTGTCTTATGTTTTTGCTATACATAGAAACAACAACACAATTATTTTTAAAAAGGGCCAAAGGGATATTTAGGTAAAATGATTAGAAGTCTGTTATATAACTGTGACTTCTCTGCAGGAGGACTAGAGGCAACATCAAATTGCTTTTTATTCGGTCATGGTGCCAAAAGAGAAGAGAGACCAGCTCAATGCCGCTCAATGGTGCCACCCAGATGTCATCTAAGCTATATCAGCTAACATCTCAGCCTGCTGCACACACAAACAATGCTGTACAATGTGAATAATGCAATTCTATAAATACCCTGTCTGGGTAATGTGGGCAAAAAATGTTAATAACTAAAAGACTTTTTGATATTAGTACTGTGCATTATCACAGTGTTGGTTTAGCTTTGGGAAATCATGTCACTGGTCTAATTGTTAATCAAATTGCATGATATTTGATATGAAAATTATTTTCACCTGGAATTCTTTATATATTTCCAAAGTCAATCTGCGATAAATCTGACAATTGCTTTATGTTTATATTACATTAATAACAATGTTTAGAAAATATTCCAGCATACAAGATGCTACAAGAACAGTTAGTAAAATCGAAGAAATCCTATTGTATATTGGGACAGCTCAGACATAATTCTGATAAACCAATTTAAGATATTCTGGTAGACAGAACAGTCTCCTCTTTTGCCTAGTCTGTAATTTTGTGATATGAAGATACCAGGTTGTGAAATACTGTGTACAAAATTCCCCAATGTGCACATTTACCTCCACAATGGACCGTTACTTGCTTTTTCTATTGGCCAGTGAAATAATCAGTCACAATATATCTTTATAAATTTTAGTGCTGCAAAAAATTTTAATGAGTGCACAACAAGTGAACATTGTATATATGGTCTTCCTGTTTGGTCAGGTAAAACACACACACATATGCACACAATTACTGTAACATGTTGTAGCCTTCAAAAACCACTCTGAGGATATGACAGGGTCTCCATTGTTCATGTATGGTCATGAACTGGGCTTTCTAATGATAAAAACATTTTTCACAGTTCACTTTTTTTTCCTTAGCCAATGTTAGAACTAAATGCCATTTTAACATAAAGGTATGTGAGCTTGTACCAGTTGTACCACTTGTACCACTGAATTGCATGTTTTACCATGCAGAAATACTCCCATGAATATGCAGGGATTTAAGGTCAATAAAAATGTAATGTCATGCATTGAAAGCCAAACCACCTGTTTTTTAGTGTCTTTAGAGGGACCTTCATATACTTTTAGATGATTCTTTTACCGGACAGCATAAATTTTAGTCATGGTCTTTGTTGGTCTGGTTTGAGTTTTGGGTGGTATTCCTTACTAAAAAGCCAATAATCTTATCTAATATTAAAGGGCAGTTGGTAATCATTATGTTAATTAGATAAAAACAGTAAAGTATTAATAACTAATAATGCAGCCATAACAGCCAGTCTGATCAGGGCAACGTCATCATAAATAACCAAGTTTGTTTACAACCTCTGATCGACACTGATTCAGCCACGTAATGTTGTACACATGAACTGTAGGTGTCATCATTGTTTGTGTGAAGTATATTGTGTGAGCTTGTAATTTTCAGATGCCATACTTTGTAATATTTGGGTGGATTAACTTCTATTGTGTTAAAAATAACTTTTTACAGTGAGTATAGCATGGTTGTATGTTTTGTCTTGAGTAATGGTGTATGGTGTATGGACTTTTTTCACTATTGCCTTGCAATAAACACCTTTTGAACACATTTCTATCTATCTATCTATGTATTGATCTATCTATTTGTCTATTGATCTATCTATATATCTATCTGACTATCTATCTATGGGTCTGTGTGGTAGAATTAAACTATTTCAGTACATATTTCAGATATTTGTACTGTAGTTGTTTTTTTTTTCATGCCAGTGTATACTTTTAATTTATTTGTGAAATTATAAGACCAGCCCACTAAGATTAGTAAATTGATCAATTATTCAGAAAACAAATGCATATCTATTTCTCATACTCCTATTAGTAATTTCTCATGTAAAAATGCCAACAACTTCATGGTTCTTTTTAATTACTTAAACTATTTCCATGTAGTTTAAGTAATTTGGTGTTTTGAACTATGTATTGGACATAATGTGCCACTGTAAAGGTGTACTTTTGTTCTCTGGAATAATTGTGATGGGCACTTTATGAATTTTGTGAAAAATAATCAACAGTTAAAAATTGTCAGTCAAGTACAACAGTAAAATGTACTTCACAAATTAATGCATCACTAAAAATATAATATGTTACTTTTTTTTCTTAAATAGTCCAGGATCTTTACTAGTAACAGAGTGTTTTACAAAGTGGTATTTACTCGAGTAAAGGATCTCATTACTTCTCTCACCACTGCTGGTATGAAGTGAATAAGCCACAGCTCAACAGAAAGAAAACTGCAGTTTGACTTCCCTGCCAGAAGGTGTCAGTGTTACAAATATCACCAACCATCACAGTCGTTTTCGTTTATATTACCGGTACTTCCTTGAACTTTGACCCTTAGATAACCTTCGTCGGTGTGCATGTGCGAAAACATACGTCGCGCACCGACCCTGGAAGCTTTGTGAAATTATAAAATGGTAAGAATATATTTCGTAGTAGTCGTATTTTTATTGCCTCAGTTATAGGTGTCGTTAGTGAGTCAGCGGAGAGCTCTAATGTCATTTATATGTAGCATTAGCGTTAGCATTAGCTGAGACGTGAGCTGCAGTTTGTTCCCAACACTGTAACATCCTCGGTGACATTATTTGGGTTAGGGATAAGCTAATATACCAAAATGAAAGTTCATGCATGTGTAAAGGGGATGGAGGAGTTTATATAGAGGCTGTCACGGTGTTGACAGTAGGAATGAAAGTGTATTTTATTAATTCCTTTGATTTCGCACCTGGAGACTCTTGCTGCCTCGGTTTGATATCAGCTTTACTCTGAGATGTAACTTGCTAACAAATTGTCTGCTGTTCACGCAATCTAGATAGATTAGAAAAAACAGTTCATCTTTTTGTGTTAATGAAGAGAAAAAATATTACTGCAAATACATTGGCCTGACTGACTTTACCCAGGTCATTGCCAGATTACTTCTGATGAATGTTTTTGTAATCCAGTCTTCTTTTTTTTTGTCTTCCTGCAGGCTAAATATCTGGCACAGATCATTGTGATGGGAGCTCAGGTGGTAGGGCGTGCATTTGCTCGTGCCTTGCAACAAGAATATGCAGGTATGGTCATAACTGTGATTGATTGATTTGTTTGATTTTGGCATGTCATTGTAAACTGAATATCATTTTTGAGACGATGATCATGTAAAAGAGTAGTTTGAAAGCAAAACCATTGTTGTGACCAAACAATGAGTGATGACAATTTTTTGTATTTTCTTATATATTTCTTATTTTTTTATAAATGGTCATATCGAAGTGTCATTCAGCTCTAGTTGCAGCTTTGTCTACTTCATTTTTACATCTGGGGTGTGTGATTCATGGTAAACATTTGCTATCTGCCTTGTGTTTTCCCTCACAGCAAGTCAAGCAGCAGCACAGGCCAGGGGCCGTACAGGTCAGCAGTCAGCCGCAGCCTCCAGCATCACTGGGATGACTCTGCAAGAGGCGCAGCAAATCCTCAATGTCTCCACACTCACGCCTGAGGACATTCAGAAGGTGCAGTCACGCTTTCGTTCTCGAGCCTTGCACAGGTTTTTCCATTGTCTACACCTGCATGTGAGCAATGTGCACAATGTGCTGCTCTGTCTGCAGTTTCTTGCTTTTAACTGAAACAACAAGAAAATGTGCCACTGTGTTTCTTGTTGCTGTTGTGCTGAAGATTAAATGGTTTACTTCCACTAACAGGATGGGTTTGTCTCTTGCAGAATTATGAACACCTTTTTAAAGTCAATGAGAAGTCAGTGGGCGGTTCATTTTACCTGCAATCAAAAGTGAGTAATATCTTTCACTTTTTTTGTTATTTAAATAGTATTTACTTACATTGTTCACCCATTAATTTTCAAATTTATTTAAGAGCTGAGCTCAGATAAGCCAATATGTTACTTATGATTCAGACATAAGCTTGAAAACTATATCCATGTTTCAGATTTGTTTCAAACTGAGGAAATGAATTAAAGAAGTTAAAACAGCAGCCTATGTTAACTGTTCTAACAAGTAAAAGCAGACTTTTCATTCTCTATTATCATCATCTTTATTATTATTATTTGTCTGTGTTTATATGTAGGTGGTGCGGGCTAAAGAGCGTTTAGATGACGAACTAAATATTCAGTCACAACAAAAACAGCAGTCACAAGAGAATACAGAAACATGAAGCGTGAAACTGTCTTTCCTCTCCCCATCCTCTGTAAATTATGACCCAATAAAAGCTTCTCCTTTTATTTAATCTTGACTTTGTGACATTTTGTGGGAAAGAGATGTCAGTGAAAGAAAGGCAATCACAAGCAGTAGTCATAAGAAAATGGGCTTAATGTCCTTTTTATAGATTGTCATATGTTATATATTGTTTACGATGATCTAAAACCACAAAGAAATCCTTTAATTTATGCCACTGTGTTCAGCTACTGCTGCTTTGAATAACAAATATAGTGAGTGAAACTGAAACTTGTTGGTGTGTAACTGGAGTCACATTTACCTGAACGCTGTTAACTGTTATATATGTGTACACTTCTATGATGTGTTTTAATTTTATAGTTGTAACAGAAATGAGAAGTCAAGTATCAAATGCAACTTTATTAAACATTTTTCTTTTCATTGACATTATTATCAATATCGTAATAAAATTCCTCTAAAACAGGAGAACACCGCTATATTGTACCAATTGGAGACTTTTACAACTCTAAAATTCTGCGTGTTCAACCACAGAACATGATGTCAGGAAAAAAATATATTTTCATATAATTTTTCATATAGAGTATAACTTCTATATTTTTACCTATAATAAAAAGGCACTTGGAAAAATTAAAATACTGACATAATTCACAAATGTGCAAAAAACATAAGTTGGAACAGGCCTTGCAGGGCCTTAGTCTTACCATTAACCCTTTGTGCAACACTGTGGCACTTCAGTCAATGGCACTACTTTTACACTGACCTTTCTAGCTAACACCATGTTTGTGCCCTGGATTTCCGTTCCACTTTTCATGACATTAAGTGAGGGTTACTTTAGAATCTCCAGGAGCAAGTACCGTTTTTATAATGTCAAAAGAATAAGACTTAAAAGTGATTTTTACAATGATTCTTGGTTCCCAAACCACCATTGACACCGATGAATAACACTCTACAATGAGAAAGGATGTGGAAACAACCCCAGTATCTATATATGCTATGAGGGGAACAGAAGTGCAGTTTATTACAGAGTGAGCTCAAAGGGTTAATGGATCATACAGCTTATTTAATATCTTAAAAGATGTGGACCCTGGAAGGATCCGTGTCATATTATTCAGCTTTTTGCTGCTGTGCTGAGTCTCTGTCCCTGGCTTCGACCAGCAGAGGAGAGACAGACAGGGAGGAGGAGGAGAGTTTGCCACATCTGTGGATTTCGCTGTTGCCACGGAAACCATGTCTAGCCTACTTAACACCTGTTTCTGATGACATCACATGCCAGTATTGTCCACTCACAATGAGAGATTCACTTCAATACGCAACATGAACCCAGAGACAGGCCAGTAGGTTGAGTGTGGTGGTGTTTGGGGGGGCAGGGTGTGTCTGAAATAATGACAACTAAGAATTACTGAGCAGAAACACAGGTATACAGTTCTCTGCAGTTTGTTAGTCTGTTTCTGTCATCTCTGGTAAAATGCTTTTTAGCCAGGAGGTGGGGGAGTTGAGCCTTTTGGGTTTGATCTATTTAAAAAAAAAAAAAAAAAGAAAGAAAGAAAAAAGAAAAACCCAGAGGGCAGACAGAGTTCAGTGGCCTAGTTTTCTGCAGGCTGGTATGCCTGTGAGTGGCTGCCACATTAGGCACAGCACAGCCAGTGACTTCAGAGCTGAGAGGGCCGTTTTGTGGGTAGGTGGCCAGATGGAGGGCGGCTGTACAGCATAGCTATCCTCTGCTGGCATACAGCCTTTCCCCTCATCTCTCTCTATGCACCGTCCATTCATTTATTCATTCAGCCAGTCCTTTCTCCCTCTGCTCTCGCGCTCTCCCAGTGCTACCCACTATTTAGCAGTCTGAAGTTTTTTTTCCTTGCTTTCCCTTTATCTAAAAAATTAATCGTCAAAGCAAATTGAATGTGATTTTCTTTTTTTTTTTTGTCAGGACACTTGATATGCTCATGTGTTAATCATAATTATATTGCGGTGGTTTCCATCAGGAATTATGATGTACCACCTACTTATGGCGCATTTAGTTTGGATATATTGTAAGAAGTTCAACTTAAGAGTGATTTCTTTATACCACATTGTTTCATTGGGTTTTGCAGTTGTGATGAGACAAGCATATTCGGTATTTCACCGGAAAAAGATGAACAGTCTACAGCTATGGTAGCATATTTGTTGCGAGCTGATTGCTAACATAATGCATGCAGTGAAAATGAGGCTGATGGGAATGTCATTAGTTTTGCAATTAATTCATCATAATGAAAAGTACTGGGTAAATTAAAATTCATCCTTTGGGGACCATGAATGTCTGTGGAAAACTAAATGCTAATCCACACTTTCACTGTTGAGATATTTCTGTCAGGACCAAAGAACTGACCCAAGTCAGGACCCACTGCCCCAGATGCCCACCAGAACCTCTGCCTCTCTTCTCTTCAACCCCTTGAAAGACTCACCCTCAACAGCAGTAAGCTGATTGCAGAGCAGCCATCGCAGAACACAAGAAGCAACTTCAACATCAAAAATAAATGTCTCGTCTGAACAACAGCAAAAAATAATGACAAAAATATAAAACAGCACTAACTGAATATTTGTAAGACTGGGCAATGGAAAAGTAAGACCGCCAGCATGAGCAGATGGGTAGAGGAGAAATGGAGTGGAAAGTGAGAGGAGATTTGAGTGTATCAGTCTCTTGAGGGAATGCTCCTTGTGTTGAGTCTTTCTTGCTCCCCAACCTCTCCTCTGTGGAGTCAGCAATGAACATCACATATGCATTAGCACTGAGCAACACAAGCATGGAGGGACGCCACAGCAAAACTGACCGTTACAGAAGAATGTAATAGGAAATTAGTTTTTAAAATGACCATGACTTGGCAGTAACTTTTCATAAAACATTTAAGGACTATAATTTCTGATAAGTGCATGTTGACTGTTTAATCGAACCAGGAGAAAAGGTTTCCCAGATGTCAAAATGTGTCTTCTCTTGCCCTTTTGGACATAGTAAAATGAGGCAGTTTGCAATAGTGTGGCTTTTTAGTCAGTCCTGTTGTATGTGGTATTGGGTGCATCACACCCCCCTCTGTGGCACAGCACATACCCTACATCCGGCTTTACCCTGGCTAGGTACTTTTGGCAAAGCATGGAACTGGCTGAACATGGGACAAAATTTCAACAGGCTAAGTTGGATTTTGACTGGATGACCACCTGTTTTTCACAGCTGGTTTTGTGTCAGATCACATTTTAAAAATACAAGACACTAGCGTTTTTCAGCACAGTGACCCTTTCATTCACAAACTGGCCATGTCGATTCAATTACAGGAAAGCAACTGGACAATCTAAGAGCAAAACAGTGTTAGTTCTGTAAATTTCAAGCGAGATGTTGTGTACCATATCTGACCAGAGGGGGGAACCAGACACACCAGTGCTTGAATTTCACTTGTGTAAAAGAGGAAGTGATGATTGGTCATTGTCAGGTGATGGAACACCATTTGTCTGTGTTAAGTCCTCAGATTGCTCTGTGCTCTAAAAGCCCCTTGTCGGCATGCCTGACACACATTCTGGTGGACTAGGCTGCTCCATGTTGGTTACCCTCCCCAAATTGGGGACAGATTGTCAAAAGTAGTCTCACCCTGGTTATGTTGCACCGGGGAAGCTGAAAGATTAGCAGCAGTTATGAGGTTTCAATGCTATAGCCAGTTTACACTATTAAGTTTTGTTTTTAATTGAACTGTCTCAGACATGAAGCTGCAGCCTTTTTCTGCATAAATCCAAGACAGTTTGAGTTCACTTGCTTTGGTATGGCAAGTTTGTCTAAATCATATTAATCACAGCAGCCTGTGAAAAATAGGTCATAACTTTATAATCAGCTGTGGAGAATCTTCCTATTACATGCACGTTTGCCTAACTGTGAGTGCGTCATTCAGTTTCACGGTGTATCTATCTCACTGCTAAGCTGGAGGCACACTGTCGATGAAGTACAGTCATATAAATACTATAATCAGGACTTTTCTAAGTACACAGAGCACTAAGATGTGTTCATGGTCCTTGTCCACAGAACCAGCAAACAGGAATGAGTAGAGTATAAAATAAACAATAAGAAGCCCACTGTCAGGCCTTGTGATAGAAAAGCTAAACCATACATGTTCCTGAACAGAGTTCTTGGGCCCCTTGGTTTCCCAACAATAAGAGGCTTGCGTTGTATTCTTCGTTCCTGCGAGGTTTAGTGTTAGCTATTGTTTTCTTGACTTGATTGAAGTTTTGATAATTGTTGTTCTTTTCCATTCTCTCCAAAATGCGTTGCCTGGATTTGATTGTGCAAGCCAATCTATATCACCTGTGTCCACTTGTACCCTCACTATGGTGTTCTCCATCCCACCCAACCCCCTGAGCTCTTCTGGAATGTGTCTGTGTATATGAGTGTGTGTATCAGTTAACCACAGCTGGCTTGAGCACCACAGTGCCTGGGGAGATGACCACCCAAGACAGGGGATCATGAGACCCTCCTGTGGAGAGGTTTAGGACCCCCCCAGTCACCTCATTCTCTGCCTCCTCCCCCCGGCCCTTCTTGCCTGGCTGGCTCTGTACCCTGCGCTCAGATGATGCCCCCAGCAGAGGCACCATTGGAAGACCCAGGGCTGAGGAGGGGAATGCTGCAGAGAGCAGGGGGGACTTTGCCAGGCCCAGCGGGGAGCCGTTGAAGGAAAGGATGGGTGTGCCTCCCAGGCTGCCTGGAGGTGAGCTGGGGCAACCCAGTGTGCTAAGGTCCAATGGCCGTGGACTGAGGGGGGACAGGGGCAGGGGACCACTCAAGCCCTGCAGAGCATGGCCTCCCAGGAATGTAGCTGCTGCTCCTGGGATGATTATGTGGGCTCCGCTCACATAGGATGGCTCCAAATCCTTCCCTCCTCCACTAGCAAGCCCTCCACTCTGGTTCCTCTTCAGCAAGGAGCCCACCCCACCTGGATTGCCATGCTCCTGAGCCACAAAGTGGCCATGGGCTTTGATGTGCTTGCGAAGAGAGCTGGGGTCTGTGTAGCGCTTCAGGCAGCCCACCATTTTGCAGTAGTAGGGCTTGTCCACATAGTGTGTGCGTGTGTGTTTGAAGCGGTCACTGGAGTTGGAGTAACGTTTGTTGCAACCCTCATAAGGACAAATGTAGGGCTTTTCACCTGCATGGAGAAAGATGCTTTAGATACTTTATCCTGAATTAATAAAAAAATTGCCTAACCAAAGATCATAATCTGCCAACCCTTTAAAAGAAAATTAAAGCTCTATGAATCTTAAATTTACAGCATCTCATCATCTGCCCAACTGGATGTTTTTACGTTATGGTTCAACAAATGAGTGCATGTGTTCCAAATTTTTGGAATTTGTGTTTTTGTAACTCACTGGGTGTTGCAACACCACTGACCTGTGTGTGAGCGGTTGTGTATCTTGAGGTTCTCCAGACGTGAGAAGCTCTTGTTGCATGTGGGACAGCGGTGGGGCTTCTCGTTAGTGTGAGTGCGGATGTGAATGAGCATCTTGTACCTGCAGCCAGACAAAAATATGGTCATTATATCAGCTTTCCCCTGAATTCTCCCCTCATCTATGTACTTTATAAATCCCCTAACCTTCTCACCTAGCATTGAAACCTCTCCCTTTACGAGCACAGCCCTCCCAGTGGCAACAGTACCCAGAATCCTTCTCAGGCTTGACATGGAAGTCGTTGACATGGTCCACCAGGTCTTGCAAGGAGTCGAAGAGCAGATGGCACTGGAAAAGGGAACACAAGCATTTCAAAATTTGATCAGATTCTAGTTTAGCTGAAGGGGGTTCCTCTATGTTTGGGCCTTACTTTCTTCCAGCGGCAGGCCAGTTGTTCATCTGCTGACAGGTCTGGAGAGGCTCTCTTATCACTTGTCTGGCCAATGAACATAGAGGATGGCAGGTGAAGTCCTGCTCCAGCTCCAATTGGCACAAAAAACTGAAAGGCCTGTGAAATGTGAAAATTCTGATGAACAAAAGTCTGCTGCATCATTGAGAAGCAACTGAAACATGCAACTGAAATGCGTCAAAACTAAATGTATACTTTTTTAGGGCCTCACAAGAACAACAACACTAGAGTCTACTATAAGGCTTACAGCTTTACTGCAAATAATGTACAAACTACAGAGACAAAAACTCTCGAAAAGCCTATTTTGGACAGAAGTCCAATGTCCATGGACAGACGTCCATGTAGAAAGCAGATGGATGTCTGATGAAAGTGCGAGTGTGTGCAGCTATTTGTCTATAAGGAGTACTTATTTACATGTGAAAGAGCCAGAGAAAATACATAATCTGTTTTGAAAAGGGGAAAAGTAAAAGATGGAATGTGTTTTCTGGTGGGATCAGGGTGGCTATCTAGGATTCAGTGGGATGTAGGTCGGCTGACTAGTCCCAGCCAGCATGTCTCAATTCAATTGGGAGAAAACTGAATTAGGCTCTGCATGGCTGTACCTTGTCTTAAATCTGATTATACATGTACACACACACTGAGGCACACACATGATGCCAGTGGGACTACTGAGTGCAAGTTGCACAGACAGAAGCACTTGTTGTGGACACAAGAGGTGTTTGATAAGAGCTGCCCCCTCTCTCTCTCTCTCTCTCTCGCTCACACACACACACACACAGGCCTCCCACCCCTTGCATAGCCTGATTTGCTTATGGAGAGTATGACACAACCTGGTGTTGTTCCTGACTTGCTGACCCCAGCAGGCTGACTCACTTGCTGCTGTAGACAGGAAAGTGTTGGCCACTCACTATTGCACCTAAAGACTGTGCTCATTCTTTCAACAACACTGAGGTGAGTGAAGAGAAAGTACGCAAAAACAAGTGGAAATTATGGATGTATTGTTGGGTAAAATAAAAGCCAATAAATGCGAAGGACTGGAGTACTGCACTGAAGTACATGTCCCTTTACCGTTGTGTGGACACGTTTTAGTTCAATACTCTGAGAACATTTTGTGAAGGATGGGAATTGGTTTTAGGATTAAGGTCAGACTTAGGTTTAAGTTAAATTGGGATTAGGAATTTAGTTGTGATGGTTAAAGTTGAGTAGGGGGCTACAAATGCAGTCCTACTATAGATTAAGACCAAGATCTGTGTAGTTATGTCAGTCAGACTCACCCCTGAGGGGACATAGTTGCCATTGGTCATTTCTGGAGAGCTGGGGGTGTGGCGAGACGATGGAGACATGCTCAGGTCCACAGCAGGGGGAGTAGGGGTGTCTGTCCGATCCTGAGGGACTACCTGCACAGCTGGCATAATACAGACACATACATCTGGTAAGATGACCTCTCATCTGGGATGTCTGAGATAAGGACACTTCCCTCAAACTATCCTCTTTTCTCAAACATGTATTTGTGTTTGATTTTCATCACAATGTCACGTACCTGAGTGTGGAGAAACTGGCGAGGCTGGCTCTATGACAGCAGTGCCATCATCTGCCATGCGGAGCTGGCGAATTCGCTTGGAGTGGAGTGGGGAGGGAGGGGGCGAGCGCACCCCTCTGTCCCGCCCATTAGACCGTCGAGGGAGCTTAAGGTCTAGGGGCTCATCCAGGGACAGCATGACCGCGAACCGCCGACCTCCCACCTGCACAAACATCCCATCCCAGAGGGTCAGAGTTAGGCCAAGTGGGGCTAATGAGGGATATTTTAGTTTTCATAAAAACACTATACAAGGAATGCGCCATTGCAAAATCAAACAGTGACACCTGCAATATTTACCATGTGAATGTTGTTAAAGGTATCTCACGTTCCACAATCCCACTGGGTAACAAATACTCTCCAACAATGGTAAAACAACCACAATTGTAAAGTGAAACACTCAGTAAGACAAAGACAAATAAACACATACACGTGTAGAGATCTTAGTGACCCCCACTTCTTTTTCCATGCTGACCTTTACTCACACACTCTGTGAGGAATGTCCACAATCCAATCCAGATGGTCACCCTTATAGTCAGCCCTGCTTTATCCAACCCCTTAGCCAGTCACTGCCCTTGCACCCTGTCATATTACCCCTCCCCAACAATCTCTCACACCCACAGCATGCACCTTCAGACTCCATGGACTTTTGAGACTCACCAGGCAACCCCCCAGGTCCTCAAGTCCAGCTGCACCCACCTCTTCCCTTCTCTAAACACACTGACCTTTGGACTCAGCCTGAGGGTTGTGGGCAGGACAGTTAATCTCGCTGTCATTTTGAGTTCCTCGGACACCAAATTGAACCAGCATCACCATGTTGTACAATGTAAAGAATTAGGAAAATCAGACACTGAGATTAACTATGTGTGTCAAAGGAACTTTAAATCATCTTTAATCCTATTTGCAGCAAAAGAAACTATCATAAATGATTAATAATATTCAACTAAACCACCTAAAGAAACAACTTTTTTTTTAAATCTAGACATTCACACAAGCCAGATCCTTCCAACTCAAATATAAATAAATGATGAGTCTATTTTTTATCCAGAATTTACTGCTTCAGACAAACAGGCAGTGCTAGTACAGTACTACTGGTATATAGCCAGGCTCTCCATTCAACATAATGTGTTAGGGTTCACTGCTCCTTCTCACACACATTTCCTCAATGCAATTTCCATCTAAATACACACAGTTGCAGTGTCCATATTCCTGTTCAGATTTATGTAAAACAGCAACCAGTGTGCATTTGACATACATGCAATCATACTCACAGAAACCCCAACACAAGAAATTAATCAAACTCTAAACCAATTCATTTTGCTCCATCACACATGTGCCAACACACACTCATAGAAGCCACGGATGGTAGTGAATGGTGGGCTTTGAGAGTGGCTGGCCAGAGGCCACCTGAGTAGCCCTGAGCAGAGGTCATCAAGTTTACCAGTCCAATGAGGGATGGCCACCAGCTCGCACACACTCTCATATGGCACACAGCTGATAGGAGTTTACAGACTCAATTACCCATGGATTTTGTGGTGATACATATATATATATATATAAATGTGTGTGCTGTGTGCCATTATTGGTTATTATATTATCTGCATCCATATAACAATAATATAATAACATTAATCACTTTGGCCAATATTTTGAAAATAGCATTTATGACATTGATCATGTTTCACATAAATGGAATCTATTGTGATTCATTAGTCATATGGCTGATTTGTGTATATAATGAAAATAGCTGAAAATGTTTGATGTTTGTTCTTAAGGAAGAAACTTTTTTGGGCTTGAGAGAAACTTAGCTGATCATAAACTAAACTAAATAAAGACTATACTATATATACTAACGTGATCCCAGCGGAGTCCCCACTGATGGATTTGACCTCAGCCCACTCTCATGATTATTTCTTAGTGGAGAAATATTATGGACTGGCTAGGAAGTGACTCAGTGTGTGGATCTTGGACTGGAGTTACAGGATCTCAACTACATCCTACAAACAGCCACAGTCACTGAGAGGGGGTTTGTGGGAAGTGTAAGATAAAGAGAAAGGGTGACTTAGAGAAAGTGGTATTGCCTATGTGCATGCCAGAGAGATATGTGAGTTTGTGTGTGTGTGTGTGTGTGTACAATTTAGTGGCGGGTGGCTGTGAAGTTTGGGAAAGGGGTGTTGGCTGGCCCCCATGCAGACTTCCTCAGCCGTGGGGTTGACAGTCTCTCTGAAAGGCAGCATTGTCCTTTCTCTGGGCCCTCTTCTCTCTCTCTAGTAGAGTAAATACAGGCTACAGCAGCTGAGCGGGAGAGAGAGGAGCGGAGGGATGACTGAGCGGGCCACAGTGAGGATATATCGGGGTGAGGAGGTGGAGAAGGAAGAGGAGTCCTTAAAAAGGGGTTCCTGTGTGTCCTTAGCAACCCTATACCTATTCCTCTGCATAACGCTTCCTCACCTGAGCCTTGCACTGCCTTACAAGTCCTTTTGATGAGGTACAGGTGTGTATATTCAGGGACAAACATGGATGGAGGTCACATGGTGTGGGAGAGGTGTGAACTGACCGGTGGGTGAGCTAGCACAGGGGATTATCAGGTCAAAGGGATGCTATGTGTTTCAACACCTCCCTGCTCCAAGGGTAGGCTCACATGGCTTAGTAATGACCTTTAACCCAGCTCAGACCAAGTGACCTTTAGCTTGATCTGATCTGAGGAGATCTGTACTAAGGAAGATCACATTTCAGCCCAGTCTGGTTGGTCTGATGGTGTGATGATTGGAGCCAATACAGAGCATCAGAGACTATCAACACCATAAGGTGTAAGGTGATTATTTTACATGGTATAATATTTTGTAATATTTGGTGTGTGTGTGTGGATCTGTACATATTTTGTGTGACCCCCTCTGAGGTTGGCTGTAACTTAATCTCCCTCCTGCTGTGACCCTGGGAGGTGGTCTGCAGGAGGTAAGCCATCTCTCCCTGGGGTACTTAGCTCTCCTTTTTCATTTTCTCACAAACACACACACACACACATAAAAGAGTGTGGTGGGAATGAACAGCTTCTAACTATTTATGATACTGAAAGGCTTTAACATGTTGTTTTAACACTAAACCATCATGCTGTGATGATATTCACATACAGGTGGTAGCAATTCCTGCAAATCTTGTTATGATTCAACTTGGTGTTATTGTAAGGCAGTGGATACCCTGATATTTGTGAGTACCAATGCCTAATCATCAACGTATAAAATGAGAGCAGCACTCCCAAAAAAACTAAATCTTTCTGGACCATGCCCTTGGTTTCCCATTTTATATAGAATAGGGATTTATCTTCAGGTGTGTATGTGAACCATCACAGTTAAGTGATGAACTGTTGATTGCAGTAGCCTAACAAGAGATCATCATATATCTGGCATCATGATCCTCCTATCAGTATTCAGCACAAGTATAAAACCAGCCAACTAAATGGTCAGCCTAATATTATTTTACCACACATCAAAATCTTCTATAATATACTGTTAATACAGAGTTTTCATAACCCCACAAAATGTTTACAGTTGATAATGTTATGGGCTTGTTGCCTGCTTAATCATCAGCTTTGTGGTATAAGTGGATTTAACAGTTACTGCATCAGCTTTTCAAAAGCACCAAAATAAATACAAACCAGAACCAATAGAAATCCCCTCAACTACATCTTCTGCCATATTACATCTCCAGTGCTGTGGCCACATTTCATGAACTAGAAGTAAACATCCATTAGGTGTTGTAACTGTAGTTTAGCAGTGATGTTTAAAGCCTCATGGCTGCAGTGTGGGTCATGTCTAGACCTGCTGATTTTTCAATCATCCAGGTGGGAAGGACAGGGTCAAAGGTGACTTAATGAGGTGTGGGTGTGGTGCGGCCTCTGACCCCTGACATTTGAATTCTACATTTAGGTGCAACTGAGGCCAAGGAGGGAAAAAAAAGGTTGGCATGTTTCAAGCAGGTCTATGCACATAACACTTGGATTGGACAACAATTGGATTTAAGTCCTAAAAGCCTCTCCATGCTTCAAAGTAAACTGATTCCCATTTGCAGTTTTTCTTAATAGCCAGAATTACATGGATTCATATGAAAGTCAGCTGAGATTAGTTTGTGGAGGGGAAGGAGCTTCTCACATTCATGGGAAAGGTTTATATCCAGTTATAAGTCCAGTTACAAGTATGTTTCTTTCTGATTTGGAGACACAAGAAAATAGGCCCAAAAATGGTCACTTCTTCACCCATACGTCAGTCACTGCTGACGTTTCGTGAGGTAATAGCAACTAACTAACCCCACCTTCGCTGACACATACGCACCAGAGCCACAGTGCCCTCGTACACCCTCCACCCCTCACCCCCTGACGGATCATTCAACACACAAACAACACACACAGCTGAGAGATTTCTTTCCTGTCTCTGTGCTCCTCAGCCAGCCGCCTCCTCAGACAGGAAACCTCAGTTTCCACTCCTCCTCCTTCTCCTCCTCCTCTGGGCCCCTCATTCCCTCTTTTTCTTTATCCCTCTATTCTTTGCCTTTATTTTTCTCTCCATCTCCCTTGTGTTCTGTCCTTCAGTTTGTTTTTCTGTTCCTGTCATTTCATTCTTTACCTACTACTGCCCCCTCTTAAAAAAAACTTTGCTGTGTTCACACAATTTCTTCTAGATGAATTAGCATAACAAAGATTAAAAAGTTTTAAATAAATCAGTGTTGTGTTAATGTCAGTTTAACTTTCCCCCCTTCCTCTTCTCCCTGTTATAACAGGGCAGACAGGATCGTACACAGGATTATGTAATAGCAGCATGCACAGAGCCACTGAGAGAAAAGAGAGTACAAGTGCTGGAGTCCCAGCAGCTGCAACACAGGCAAAATAATGCATGCCTTCAAACCCTTTAACACAGGGAAATAAGCAGAAGATTGCCACTCATTCTTTCAGGAGTTTTAAAGGAAATGAGGTATATATTATCAATAAATTAAATTGCACAAAATAAAAGGATAAAAATGCAAAGGACAGGAAGGGAGAAATCCAAGACAGCAGATGGAGCAGAGGAGAAAGGGGTGAGAGAAGGAAGGAAGCAAAGAAAAAATGGAGGAATAGATGGAGCGAAGGAGGGAGAGAGTGCAACAGGAAGCTTCTTAGCGTGCTACCGATGGCCAGCAGCCAGAACGTTCAGACACTGAGGAATTCCAGGCAAAGGGCAGGGAGGGAGGGAAAGTGCCAGGAGGGAGGGAGGCACAGAATGAGGAGGGCGGGTCGCAGTTGCTGTTTGTTGTCAAAGGGGACTGCTACATGAGAAAGGAAGGGTACATGCTTAAAGTGATAATAGTTAGATAGTTTGAACATTAACATTATTGTTAGGATGCAAAACATTGGTGTCAACAGTTTTATAATAGCTTTTCTAAATTAGCTTTGCCTTTGTTATGCATTATGTGACATGCACACAGGTACACAGTTTAATAATTGTAAATAGATTTTTTTTTTTTACATAAAATTAATCTCACTATTTAGATTATTAATTCAATAAAATCAAATTCAAAATAAAATGCCAAACATTTGATGTCATGGGCATCTTTCACTAGTTTTGGACACTTTCCAAACTAAAATTGTCAGATAAATCAATCATGATATATTTGTTAGATGCAGCCCTAAAGTACCTAATGCCTGCATAATCCTATTTCAGCTCTACAATGAAGAATTTCATGCTTTTCTAAGATTAAATGTAGCTTAGTGTGAATCTTAGTGTTATATCTTTCAACTTTAGGCCAAACATAACATTTGAAAACTTCACTGAAATCTGGAACATTTGTGATCACCATTTTTCATTTTCAAACATTTTATAGATGAAACCTTCAAATTAAAAATGTAATTAATTTTACAAATAATACATTAACATTTATTATATTTATAAGGTATTTATTATAATATCACAGTATGGATGTATATGCTAATAAATTAAAAAAAAAGATTATATTAACCTACAGACCTGTGTACAGTAGCACAAAGGGTATAAAAACTGACAGTGCAAAGACATTTTTTGACAGACCAGTGTGAGTTTAACAATACAAGGAGCCTGTCTGGACAACAGAACAGCAATTCCACTTTATCTGTCATATGGTTAGGCCACAAATGATCATAAAAACACTATGCTATTGAGATTTCCCGTTGTGTCAGAAATCCTTATGGCTGGTTAAATCTAGGATTATCACACAACACACTGACCTGACTTGACTCTTGGTGGGATGGTGAGGCTTTGTGGATGGATGGATGGATGGATGGATGGATGGATGGATGGATGGATGGATGGATGGATGGATGGATGGATGGATGCATGGATGCATGGAAGGAAGGACGGAAGGAAGGATGAAGGGCAGGCCTCAAGGTCAGCATGTTTGAATTTAGAATTTGCAAAAGAATAACTTTGTAATGCAAAGCTGCTAAGATTTGTTTGTCATCCTGTAACTCATTAGAAGGGGACAGAATGTGCCTCAGGGTGGAAAAATCAATAGAAAATGTTCTGCAGTAAAAGAAGTCTTCAGAACTCTTTTGACAGAACAAAACTAAAAGAGAAAAGGGGCATGAGTTGTTGGATATTGGCATCAGGCTAGGAAACTTCCCCTAAGCTAAAGTCAATCTATTATACTCTCTAGTAGCTGCTATATGACATGAACAGTACATGATCGAGGGGCCACGTGCAACAACATGTGTTTTGACTCTCTGGATCGTTTTACTCCCACCTACTCTCATTCAAAATCAGACGGGGTCCGTGTGTTTTTAATCAACTATAACAGTTAGGATATATACTGTATCATCAGGACGGCAATCAGTGGCATATAGATAATCCCACCAGGGGCAATGACACAAACTGTTAGAGCAGTAAACGTACCCAACACTAACTCTTAAAGCACTTCGCACAACAGTAATGTAGGCTTTAAAGGCTGGTGAGTAATCTTACAATAATGTGGGGCATTTCACAACATAGCAGTTTCATAGCGCAGCATAGGGCAGCAGGAGCCAGTGAACACAGCAGGAGGCCTACCACCATCCGTGAGAGAAGAGAAGAGAAAAGAAGAGTTTTTCTCTGCACTCAGGAGATTTGATAGACATCACCACCCTGGCTTACTTTGACCTCCCACTAACTCTGCCGGGCCTCTCTACCTCCTGCAGTCTACTGAATGTGTTCTCCCCAGACTTCGCTCCTCCTCTCTCATCTTTGCCCTGCCACACTTTCATACAAACAGGAACTTGATCTCCCTCAGCTCTATTGCCTTTTGACTTTCTCTTCACTTCCTTAGGCTATATCCCCATAGTTCCTTTCCTTCATTGACCCCTTTTACATCTCTCGCTTTCTCTTTGTTGCCCCCCCATCCCCACCCCAACACCCTCGCACCCCCCACCCCACCCCTTTCAGACCATTCCTGTGGCCTCTCCCCACATGCAGTGATGCAATCCTCTGACTCCTGTGCGCAATCACAGGGTCTGGAGTCGGCTTGCCAGCCAAGCAGGGGCGGCACCACACCACACTCAGTAGGAAAGCAACAGGAGAGGAAAGAAGGGAGGTGGGGGGAGAAAGAAAAGAAGGAATTAAGCCAGTGAGTGAGGGAAGAAAAGCAGTCTGAGACTGTCAGCACTCACAGTGGTTGATTAAAAAAAAACTGCTGTGATAAAAGTTAACTGCTTCGTTTTACAGCTTGTGCATTATCACAGGTAAACTTGGGGTAAATATATTTTGTTTTGTGTTCATGTGGTCGGGTGTGTGAGTGTGTGAGTGTGTGAGTGTGTGAGTGTGTGAGTGTGTGAGTGTGAGTGTGTGTGTGTGTGTGTGTGTGTGTGTGTGTGTGTGTGTGTGGGTATGTTTTGTAAGTTTCTTGAAGGCACTCAAGAAACTTAAATGAATTTGATTGTGGCTAATCAAACACAACATCCCAGCTCCTTGTCCTCTCAACAGCCCACTAACCAGCTGTGTCTGTTTTGCTGGGGTTGCTGGATAGAGTCTGTGTTTCGGAAGTGATGGTTCTTTGCTACTCCCACACTAAATGCTGTCATTCCAGCTGACTCACGCCAACATTAACAGTATTCTGACAGTTAGACTTGCAGTATGAAATTCTACTGATTTTTATAGATGGGTAGCTTCATCAAATCTGAAAAACACCAGAACAATCTCCTTGGAGGTCTACAAAAACTTTTCCTTTTCTCCACATGCCCTTGCTGGGACAGATGCTGTGTTAGTACACAAGAGTAAGCTCTTTTTCCTGTAGAGATGCATCCAAGCAAAGCATGATCTTTGCACTTAAACACAGATGGAATGTGTGACTATAGAACTTTAAATACCAAGGTCAATGCTAAAACCTTGCAATACTCATGTGCAGGTGTGCATGCACGTATGCTCAGGCACACAGACACGCCACACACACATTCACTATTGGTTCGCTAGTTTTGCAGAGGCAGGCCTCCCCTAAAGGCAACAGAAATGAGCACAAGGTCAGGTTTGGAATGTAAAGCAATGGCACCTGCCCAAATCTTTAAAATACCAGACTCTCTCAGCACACACACAAAAGGCCAATACTGACCACAATAGACAGGTGTGGACAGTAAAACTAAAGGATGTGTCACAGTCCATCCATTAGTTATATCTCTTATATGGTAGAGGGTCATGAAGGATCTGGAGCCATTCCCAGCTGAAAAGCGGACTACACCATGGACAGGTCAACAGCCTATTTTAGGGCCAACACACAGAGACAAATATTCACATTCAGACCAACACATGATTTAGAGTCATCAATGAACCTAACCTGCATGTCTTTCGATTGTAAGGGAAAGGAGGAGTACCTGGAGAAATTCCACATGCAAAATTCCACACAGAAAGGCCCAGGTTTAAACCGTCTTGCTGTGAGGCATGCAGTGTTAACCACTGCATCACCGTGCTGCACTGGATGTGTCAAAATATAGTACTACATAACTGCCACAGGTTTAAGTTCCTTTGAGTGTACAAGGAAACTGTAGATGGAGAACAGGAGATATCTTTAAATTCACTCACTGGTGAAAACCCAGCACTAGTTCTAAGCCACTGGGAGTGGGAGAAGGTCCAGAAATCTCTTTCTTTCTCTCCCCCTCTCGCCCACACAGTCAACAGCAGGCTGAAGGCAGATTAATAGTGGTGACATGCATATGGAAACTGTGGTACGATAAGCAGCAAGGCTATAGTTCAGCTCAAGTTGCTGGGCCAATGTGGTCAAACTTCCAATGACAACTTTAATGATCGAGGTAAGAGGTATGAGGCCACACAGTACAGCACAAATAAACAGACTGACTCTACAGCGCTTATGTACGACCATACAGATATGAACAAACTCACACACGCTACTGCGCAGCATGCTGGCTGTGTCTTGTGAAGTTCAGACCAGTTCAGAGCACTGTGGTACTGCTCCAGCTTTGGGAGGGGTGCGCCTGTCTCACAGTCATTTCCTGGACAGGGATATTATGGCACCACACGCATGAGAAACAAACCCCTTTTGCCTTTACACACTGACCCCAGCCGCTTTCATTTGCTTGCAACTCAATAAGCCAACAGCGCATAGTGAACTCCCTGGGAATCAAGTCTTCTTATTCAATAGCCAAAGTAATATGATCTCAACAACAGCTTTATGCAACACGGCCTCCGGGAGGCTGGGGGTAAGGCGTAGGGTTGGTGCTCTCTTTATCACTGTGTTGTGTTGCTGAGGCCTAGGTGCAGTGTCACACCTGAGCTACCTATTCACCTCCTTGCCCCTCGAGAGGCACTGGGTGACACCTGTGCCCCAGCCATGCTGTCCAGGACAAAGCCAAGAAGGGGGGAGCAAAGGGAGCACACAGGGCCAGATGTGCTTTAGGCAGGGAAACTCTTCTTTAGTGTGTTTGCATTTGCATGTAAGTCTATATGTGTGTATAAGTTTGTCTATGTACCGAGAGGAGGACCAGACTAGGGGCTCAGCTTCCAAAATGAAAGAAGACTGAATGGAGAAGAAAACAGGAAAAGGGAGAAATACAAAACAGCAGAGAGCAATTAGCAGAAGAAGTGACGTGATATGTGTTTGTATATCGGTGTGGGCAAACACAGCAGCAGAACGTTAAAGAAGCCCCTGCTTCTTTAAATTTGGGTGTGTGCCCCACCCCCCACCCCCCCGCCATACTGTCTGCTTTACCTCAGTTTCAGCCCTTTTGCCTCCCTTGCCAATGATCTCACATACACATGTACACACAAAGCTTGTGTTGTCTTTTCCTTATGAGGCTGTGCCAGCTTAACGCCAGCTCTGTGTTCTCCGTTCTCACATGGAGGAACTCTTCAACCCCACATCCCCTCCCACCACTGCTGGCAATAAGACAAGGTCAATATGACAGTCTTTTTTTCTGCCTTTATCTTCCTCCCTCTTCTTTTCTCTCTGTATTTCTGTTTTCCAGCTAAAGTAAGTGACAGGCTCCACCCTTTAGCTTTCATCTTTCGCAGCTATGTCCAAGAGAGAAACAGAAAAAGAGAGCAGAGAGACAGATGCATAGGGACAGATGGAGGGCAACTGAGATGGCGACAGACAGAGTTGAGCATAATGCTGTAAAATGGAGTAGTGCTAAACTCTTGATTTAAATTAGCTGGCACGCCCGATTTGTACAATCTGCTGGAAACAAGCATGAGAAAGATCTGGAACTGACTCCTCTTTTCATTTGGTGAAGGACACTGAACAGTGATCGCTATTAAATGTGCTGTGGACAAACGCAATCATACAGTATATCAGCAGCCTTGGAAAGAATGAGCCTTAGAGAGGATCTCAATTAGTGCTGAATGTCAACAGGATACTGATGCTCAAACGCTCTCCTGTCCTGAATCAATACTGACATTTAGAATCAACAAAAGAACAGACTGACAGCACCACTTTTTCAGATCTGAGCACATAAGGGGCACTTATAAGCAATGCATTGCAAGAGAGTGATATTGTGGTAAGACTGTGGCTGGCCATTAACCATGATGGCTACTGAAAGTCAATTATTACAACTTCCAGAAACCAAATAAAAAACGAGGCTATTTCATAGAGGCATAAGAAGAACAAGTCTTTATTTCACAAAATGCAACCTCAAACTTTAAACATTTCCAAATTACATAAGGCTCCCTCATAAAAAAAAAAAAAAATCGTGCATATGAATTGAATTAGTGCTGGCAACATCTCCACAACACCACAGAGAAGGTAAACACTTACAGGCCAAACTTTTTTCTCTCCCTCTCTCTTTTACTACATGTATAAGATGGAGAATGTCTTATATAATGTACACGTTACTTATAAAGCTGGGGGATCATGGAAAGATGGAGACGAAAATGCAGGGGACGCAGGGAAAGAGGGAAGAGAAGCAGATTTTAAGGAGGGGATGGAGTTCCAGAGAGTTGGGGTGGAGGAAGGAGGGGGTGAAGGGGGCAAAGTCTGGAAGCTAGCTGACAGGACTGGATATGCCCAGACAGAGCCAGGCCTAGGCCCAGGCCCAGACTTGAGAGCCTTATTTGAGTCTCTGAAATGCCTCACCCGTCTCTCCCTCATCCCTTTCTCTAAAAAAAAAACATCATTCCCTCAACCCATCTCTCCCTTCCCAGCATGTTATTCCTCATCCCTACTTACAGGCAAAGCCCCTCTTGTCTGACTCCTCCCTTTCTTTTCTCTTCAAACAAGCAAAGATACACATACATACCTCAGTCATACTGAACTGCTGTAGTTCTATTGAGGGTACACTAGAGAAATCAGGGTGTTGGCCAAGCAAGTAAATAATAATACAAACCAGCTGTGTCTCCATTTAAACCACATTGCTGTACCACTCACAGTTCCCTGAAGTGAACTCCCAGATATCTAAAAGGTTTCAGCTAGATCCACATTTATTATCACCTATAAGTTAAATATTAAGTATATTGCTGGAGACTAACCCAAAATGGACTTTGAAAATATTCCCTGCATATGGACTCTGCCAGCTCCTTTGCACTGCAATTGTTCTTTCATGTCTTGGCTTTACTCCTGTATTATTTCCTCATCAAGTGTGCCATGGCCAAAACAAGGTCTGCGTATTGTCTGAAGGGCACCGCAAGATGAAATTCTCTCACGATAGAAATACTGAGCAGGGAGAGCGAAAGGCGCAATAAAGAGAATGAGAATAGGTAGGGTGGGGTAGCTGGAGCAAGGCACTGAGTTGTCTGTGTTTATTTTGGAAATGCACGCCTGCAGACTTACAGCACAGGAACTGACCCCTAAACTTCACTATGGCAGATCCTCACAGAAAGAGTAAACGTGCTGCACTCATTTGGAACGTCCCACACAGGTGATTTTAAAAAGGGGAAACCATATACCCTCAAGGGGTCATTTTAACCCACCCTGGGGGCCCAAGAATGGTCTGCTCCAGGAGGAAATAGTGAGGCCGTGAGGTGATTAGTGGTTACAGTTTAACTGGAGAAAAATGCACGGTCCATGAGCTGGGCCAGCAAAGCGGTATGCACTGGTCTCTTTCAGTTTGCAAATGTGAGTCAAGGTCTGTATCCGCTTTGTCTATTCTTAATGTATGTGTCCTGAAGACAGGTCATCACCCCACACAGACACATCACACTGAAATACTCCAACGAATGTGTGTCACCTGCCCCGCCGTAAACATGCCACTGACTAATAATAAGGAATTTTCTGGTAAAATAATAAGTGGCATTGAATCAGAATGATATGACAATGGCAAAAGTCATTCACTGTCATTTTCAGTTTTAACTTAAGTTCAGCTATTGAGTGTGCTATATTTCTGCTGGTACTAACATTGATGTCTTCAGCCTTGTGGTGCATATGATTTCCAATACCAATAACTCTAACATCAGCTGGAAAATAACCTGGAGTTTACCAATATATCCAAATTAATTACAAAATAATATAATTAAAATAATAAATGGCAATATCTGGTGGACCAGAAGTCTAACTTTGTTGGTAGTGCAGCGCAAATAATGATGATAAAAGGCAAATCATTCTAAAAAACACAAAAGGGGATTTCTTTTATTAAAATCTTTATCCATACTTGACCATAGACATTCTTATAAACCACATCCTTGCTTGATTGTCTCTTTTTGAAAGAACATATCTTTATCAAGAATCTAAACTGAAGTTGCTCTTATCCCTGTGAAGATAAATGCAAGCGTGTAGCAGGTGGCTTGTTGTCACTGCATGTTGCCTCATTCACTGACCACTGTAATCCTCCCCCCATGCTGCTAACTTGCCTTTCAGCTTGACCGTAATCCCCAACAGCTATGGAACCCCACTGTGATATTAATTCAGACACTCACACTCCATCCCGGGGGAGTGTGTGCCAGTGACATTTCACCCACTTAGCAGGAGCAATCCCAGACCTTCTTTTTGTGCATACTGCACAATTTAAGAATCACTAAGAAAGCTTCTCTTGATATCAGATGTGGGACACTTTTATTAGCCTAGTTTTAAGCCTTAAGCACAAGTGTAGTGTGGGTTCCCACCATCCGTGCCCAGTGGTTGCTTTCTGATGCAGGAATATGCTATTAGGGTCCACCTTTTTCACCATAGAGCAGCTGCCTTTCCCTCACAGTTTGGGACCTTGGGGGTATGATGTCACACAGTTACAGTGTCGGACAGAATATCAAGACAGGAGAAAAAATAGATGAGAGGGGTCACAGACACACCCATGATTTGATTTCAGAAATGGCATGGTGGAAGGTATCTATGGCATATCAACCAATGCAGTAATTAGAGCATATGAAGCCAGTTAGTGTGAAACCTGTAACTCTGACCAAAACTCTGTACAAGCTGTTGTTTCCAGCAGCTGTCCAAGTATCTACATCTGGCCAAGCATGCAGTCAGGATGAGAAAATGTACAGTGAAGAAGGCTGCCTAGACAAACACACACACACACATCCTGTGATTGTGGAATGCCACCACAGGGATGCACAGCTGGACCACAGTGGACATCTGGCTCTGTGGTGGAGTTAAGAGTCTTTTCCTTACTGTAACTAAGCGTAAGAGAGGCGTTGCCTGAATAAGCAATGTGTCGCTGGTGGTAGATGCCTCTTTGTCTGGCTCCAGGCTTTCTGTCAAATGGATGCAATGGTTGTCCTGCGGCTGAACTGATCATCAGCTGATTGGACAAACGATGAGGCAAGCAGGCTGTTGATGTGAGCAGCACCTGTGTTCACAGTTCGGAGAGGGGTTATGGATTAAATAACAGGGGCCTGGAACAGGGAGGGAGAAGAGGGAGTCAAAGTCACTCTGCAGAAAGCCTGTGCAGTCTCTTCCCCACATTGCCAGAGGTCCAGAGGGTCTGTAGCCAGTCAGTACACCCACATATATTTTTCATACACTGTCTCACACCTTGAAAGCACACAGCCACCCTCTCACCTCAGACAACTGCAGCCCCCTGAGCGTGCCTCGATCTGCATGGTGGCCTAATGCTTTTTAATGATCAGGCCTTATTCCACTCCAGCACAGGCCTTGTTAGGTCTGCCTTGGCAGGGCTTGGCTCTAGCCCCTGGCATCTTCTGGAACAATGGGCCCATGGGAGGCAGCCAATGGGGAGAAGGTCCATCCCAAACGCAGTCCCAGTGTGCACACAATTAGGCTTAGGGACAGTGAAATTGCTTAATTGGAGGAAAATAGCTCTTTATCTAGGCTTCCCTGCCTGTGCTCATCCTTGACCCCAGCATTACATATTTCGCCTCAACTAAGCTTGAACTGGTCTAAAGAGAAATTAGGAAACGGTAAAATAAAGATGTCACAGCTTTCAAGCATCGCTTGGTATGTAAAACACAATAAAAGCAGCTATTAAACATAACTTATGGTAAGACCGAGAATATAGTCCATGGCAAACAGAGTGTATGATAGTCTGTAATTTGGAAACTACATCGTAAATCTGGAAATAAATATGATTTGATGTGAAAGTCCCAGTCTGGCCACCTTTTCATTTAGCAAGACGTCACTGGTTAAAGTGACGTTGAACTCTTTATCAGATGTTGTGACAGAACATCAGAGAGCCTGCATCTTGCACAACAGCTGGCTGAGCTATGATGTACTGTCCGGCCCTATATAGGGCAGGATTTGTGATAGCCCACTGTCAGGGTTGAACAGGGATTTGTTAGAGGGTTTATAAAAGGTCGCTCCTATGTTGAAATAGGTTCTAACACTCTGTCTGCTTGGTGGCTCAAACACCGGTAAAGACACGTCCGCCACAACCGGCCTTGAATATGACAGAGGGGAATCCAGGCAGCGAGATATCGGCGCGCCGCTTAAGACTCGCTGAAAATAGGTCACTGCCTTGTTTGAACTCGGCCAATTTGTGACATTGTTGCAGTGCACTCGGGCCATCGTGGACACACATGACATTAGATCAAATACGCAGGACTGGCATGCAAGATGGGGTTGCTCCTGGCTTACCTTACAGGGAAAATGCCGTGGATATTCCCGACTTGGATCCCCCGCTTCCCGGTGCAAACTTCGCACGCACAAGTCCTGTGGTTCAAACGGCGTCGGTGTCAAGTGTCTGCTCGTCAATCTGCGTCTTTTTCTTCGGTAAAAACGAAATACAGAGCTGACACGTCTTGAAAAAATATTACTAGGTATCTAGAGAGGCGGTCCGTTCCCAGACCATTGTGAGGATTATTTCTAAGCATGGAAAAACCAAACACAAACTCAAACGCAGCGCATGTGACAGCTGGTTGGTTTAAAAGAAGACTAATTTATGGAATGACAGCCTGGTCTGTTGCCGTGGGATGATATAAGATGCATGTTATCATGCCACTGGAAACCCGTCAAAACGTGTAAACACCTAGATCCGTAGCCTTAACTGTTCCCGCCGAGGAAAAACGAAGACCACTGGTTGTGCTGTGCGTCAAAAACGCAATTCTTCCTAAATTCTAAGCGCATCGCTTAATGGCAACGCTGGTCAAGTGGGGGTTTCCTATGGGTGGTCGTGGTTCTCCTGGGGGGGAGGTGGGAGGGCAGTTCAGACCAGAGGGATGGCACGAAGTGGTGGGTAGGGTGGATAGGGCGGGTTGGCGACGGGGTGTGGGGTGGAGGGGGAGGATCGTCTCCCTTCTTCGGTGCTTTTCCAGATGCCGAGGTGGGGCTGCTTTCGTTTCTTTTTCTCGCAGTTATCCCCGTGTTTCTTTTTCTTCTGGGCACTCAAGGAGACGCCGAGTGCTGATGGTAGTCTCCCCCACGACCGTCTGAAGCGCACAGACAGCCTCCGGGAGCCCAGCCAGCCCGTCAGGACCAGCCCAGAGTCTGCCAGCTCAGCGCATGCTTACTGCTCCGCCCATCCACCATGGGCAGTCCGCGGCTCCTCTCCAAACTCTCCCCTCTCCCTCTCTCTCTGTCCTCATGGCCATCTCTCCGTCTCAGCTCTCCTCCATCAACAGGCTTCCAGGAGGATAACACTCCTGTATTTCAGTTTGTTGTCCTCAGTGCTTTCTTCTACACTTTGTAGGAATCTCCTCTCTCATCCTCCCCACCTCCCCTGTGTCAGCTGTCATGCACAATTGAAAAATGTCCAGTTATTTTACTATGTACATTTTCACAGCTGTAAACCGATACAATCAAAGCAACACACAAAAAGCAAAACAATCTAAATCAGTCTCAGTCATTTTAATAAAATGAAGCTTTGTCGTGATTTCACATTTATTTCCTGTTAGACTGGTGGCAATGTGTGTCCCCATGTGCATGAATAAGAGAACCCCTTTGATATTTAGGGACAGGTGCTCTGTATACAGGGTGGCCTAAGAAGGATTCAGTCCTCTTGCTCTAAATACAAGTCATATAAAAAATACTCCACGAGACTACTGTTATATGATTTTTACACATAAATTCATGTTGCAGCAATTCTGTGTGGAGCTAGTTTTGGTGTGAGATGGTTTATAACAATATATAAGATCATAAGCTGAAGCTTTGTCATTTAGAAAAGGTGTTTTTTTTAATACTAAGCAACAATGCCATTCATTTATTTTATTAACATTTATTGTCTAAAATGTATTTTGAAATTTCAAACAACTGAGCTATAATCTCTCTTACCTCATTGCCCCTTTTGTATATGACAGTATGCCCCTTACTTTCAAGTCACAAAAGTATCTACTTTTTTGAAGTTTTTCCTATTTTTTTTTCAACACCATACTATTACAATTACATAAGAATGCACTTGGAAAAAGATTATTTAACCAACCTGTTGAATAATTTAAGAAAAAATATGTTGCATATAACATGTTTTATTTTTAAAAAAATCATATATTGGGGATATAATTAGCTGTTAATAGTGTGGAGGTGAAATTTCAGCTGATTATAGATGAATCAGTATAGTTCTAGATGAAATGCCAAATATGTTCCAGCCTCTAAAATCAACCACAGCCATATATGATTCTTCAAAGCATCATAAGGCCACCACTGGTGTTGCATCAGTGCCACAGATATTGTGTTTTGTTGTGACATGTTTCTCTTTTGCATGCCTTGCTGTGTGTAATGAGCTGCAATTTGTGAACCATAACAGTATAGTCTACTTAACAGTGCCCCCTTCATCTTACCACCATGTGACCACTAGAGGGCATGCAGCAGCCTGGGAGAAGATTTAATTACCTCAGACTCCTCAGAGCTTTTATTCATTAGTAAGATTTATTTGCAAAGGCTCGTGTTTCCATTTAGTGGAAAACTTCAATTAGGGTATCTAACTACTTAGTATTTCCAAATGTCCATGCATTTATTTTCATTTTAAACTGAGGCTATTGAAGTTGTATGTGGGACTATAGGTACTTATTTTACACATACATAATGTATATGTATATAACTATATATATATATTTTATTGAAAAGTCTAAAGAAAACCTATAGCTTTGTCATTAAGCTGGACTTATGATCTCTCCACAAAAATAAAGCCGTGGTGCAGGATCAAATGTGCGGCTCCCATTTTGTGGCTTCTCTGCATCCGCATCTCAGCCTCTATTACACCAATTTGATCAGGTTACTATAATTTATCCTTCTGCACTACCGGTGTTACATCCAAAATGGTGAACCACATACACGCTCGGCCGTGTTGTGTGTCAGCCAGCAGTCTGTCCCTAAAAGCCCTCCCCGGTGCGCTGTTGCTGTGCAGCTCTGCCAGCTCGTCAGCTGATCCCTGTTGTTCGCTTATCGCAGCTGTTGGAGTGTCCGCCCCTATAGTAGTACTTCTCTTTATTTACTATAGGTCTATGGGTCTTAGCTGACAATGCAATACTGATGTGGATTATGGTTATAAAGTGACTACTAGTGCTATATAACCAGGCTACCTGTTTTCATCTCAAATAGATCAATGCTTTTATTGATCATTATAGGGCCTCTTTACACAAAGCAGGCTAATTTAATGAGTCATATTAGTGGGGAAGATTTTTACGATTAATACTGTATTTTTTCCGAGGGACTTGGGGTTGCTTTAACTATACTGCAGTTTTTGTCATATCTTATTTGTCATTGTTTTGTTGTAATTCCTCTTAAAGGCATTTAATCACATTTAACGTCACGTGTGCGTTTTCTTGGCGGTGTATTTGTGCGCTAAATAGTCCTTTGTTTACATGCAGTCCCCAGTCTCTGCGGAAGGAGGCTTTTGGTAGTGCAGTGTGTGACTCCTACCAGCTGTTTCCCGCCTTGAAAGCCATCCGATCAGCTGCATACACACACGATCATGCAGAGGGAGAATGCAAAGGGGGAGGGAGGGAGAAAGAGAGAGAGAGGTAGAGCGCCACACACAACGAGGGAACCCCATCAGCTGGAAGTCGAGTAACATTACAACTCTCAGCAGCCTGGAACTACTACATTACACAGACGGGGGATCATAATTTCTTTGGGGATTTAACCCGTGTCGGATCACGGGATTTTTGCTCACGACCGCCATAATTTTTCTTTTATCCTGCGGAGAGTGTTTTCTGTTTTTTTTTTTTTTTTTTTAAGGTGAACCAAACTGGCGAGAGGCAAGCATGGAGTATTTCATGGTGCCAGCTCAGAAGGTGCCCTCTTTGCAACATTTCAGGAAAACGGAGAAAGAAGTGATTGGAGGTCTTTGTAGGTGTGTATACCTGCGCTTCATCCAGCACGCTGTGTATTATTATAAGTCATCTGTTTGGAGTACACGCACTTAGCGACGGCGCTGAGGCAACATGCTTGATCCGATGTGTTATTGTGTACACGACCCACTCGCGGGGAGCTGCGGGCATTAATGATCATTAAACACTGAAATTATATTGCGATTGAGCAGGCGGGGGATCCGACTCTAACTAAAGCATCCCCCTTTTATCTTATTTCGCACATTTGGCTGAGAAATCGATGATTTTTGTGGCTAACAAACACAAACCACGTGGTTCTGTGCACACCACGCTGCTACTCCGCTCCAGAGCGCATCCCTGCTCTATTTATCTTCAAATTATTCCCCAGTGTCACCCATACGTGATTTGGTTTGCTTAAGAAAGGTGGAGGTTGTACAAGTGAGTGGCATACGGTGTGAAAGGGTCTATTTTTGCCGCACACATCGCGGGGGTTGCCGATTTCGCTCAGAGCGATCCGAAGTTATTGTGGGTAGTGCGGCCATGCTTGTGGCTTGTGCTAAAAGTGATGATGGGCTCTGGCGTTTGTTTCCTGTTTGTGGCACCCCGCGTATGTCCACTCCTAACGTGAAAATGTACAGCTGCTCTCAAAATCGTCCCTATTCAGTATGGCGACAGTTTTGCTGGTGTTTGTGTGCGTCTTGTCGGCGCGATCGAGTCGCCTCCACTGCGTCTTTTCATCCCGCACCTCTGCCATGCTGCCTGCCGCATTGTTGTAATGGCGGAGGACACGAAAAGTCTGCTTGGAGCACGGAGGTGGTGACGGGCGCTACGCCAACACAAGGCGCTGATTTGGGCTGCTAAACACATTTGCTTAGGTAAAAAGACATTTGGCTTTCGCTTGAAGGAAAGAAAATTTAAAGTGGTGTTTTTAAAAAGGGGGGTGTGTATATCACGGAAGGCCCGTCGATACGTCCGCAACCCTGTTTGAAGAGGGAGGCGGAGGGATATGCTGCTGTTGCTACTGGTAGTGACGCGAGCAATCTGGGAAATGTAGTCCCTTTTTTGCGATTTTTTTAAAAGTGGCATCTGGCATTTTTTTAAAGTAAATCTACAAAAAAATTAAGACTGACTAAAAATTTTTATTGAACTTAAAACTAACAGAAAATAGCATTTGCTCCATTTTACTCACTGGCGCCATTAATAAAAATGAGCCAGTGTAAGTCTCTTTCTGTAACTCTCAAAGCTTTATTTTTTTATGTTAATATTACATTGCCTAATGGATGAATATAAATATAATTAAATTGCTTGCATTTTAATTTCAGCCCTATAACTGATTGTTTGTTATTCTTATATGCAACTATTGTATATTTTTCCATTAATATACTGATTTGTCATTTAGACTATACAATGTCAGAAAATGCCCTTTTGTTTCTCGTGACATCTCCAAATGCCTTGTTTTGCCACACCAGCAGTCCAAAACACACACATTAATGCAACATGTCAGCCTATTTGAGAAGCTGTAACTATTACGATTTTTATTTTTGATTTAAAAAATGATCTATATAACTGTGGAATCATTTTATGCTTTGATGCATTGAGTGACTGGTCAGTTGTGTACTTTAAGTGTTGTTTCTAGCTTTAACTTGCTCTCAATTGGACCCAGGCTGTACTTCTGTAGTGGCTTGTTTTAGTGCGATATGGTGAGGTCCAGACCCAGTTGGTCATGTTTTGGCAGTGGATGTGTTTGCTGGATGTGCTGCTGCAGTGTGTGTCTTTTCTGTGATTGTGTGTGTCTGCACACATACACACTCCTTTTCTCATCTGTGTCTGCACAATTGTTCCCAGTGTTTGCACTGAGGCAGCTGAGTCAGTACAGATAAGAGCTTGGCTAGAGAGGGATACTGAGCTTGGTACAAAGGATATTAGAGGAAGTTTGCTCAGAATTTCCCCTCAACTGAATTATAACATATTGCATATAGTGGTTTTTCTCTAGTTTTAGAGGGGGAGCATTTACAGACTCTGTGCTGCTCAAATTACTCAGAAATAGTCAAGTAGCATTAGCAGCAAAGCGTCCACTAGAAAGATACCTTTTTACCACAGGTGGTACTTGTAAGGTGGCTTTTGAAATGTGGATATGCTGTTGTTGACATGAGGATACTTGCACATGCCCCAAAAGTTTTTAAAGCAAGAGCTGTGATTGAAAAACAGACAAAATCCTGTCCAAACTCACATTCTGTGTCTGCTGAACAAGGTGGAATCAAGCCAAAATGGGCTTGAAGTCTTTTAAAAGTCTTTTAAAATTTCCCCTACCTCTGCAGGATGCAGAACTTATAATGCTGGTTTTATGCTCTGTTAGTTGTGTCCAGCCATGTAGACAGTTTAATTTTAATATGTAGAGGTTGAGTACAGTTAAAATGAATAGCAACCACACAACACAGAATGGTGTCTTGGTTACCTCATTCTGATATCACCAGTGGTTTTTGATGGACAGAATACATTTTGACTAAGTGAGAATTAAGATAATTCTGAGAAATGAAGGAAAGTACTAACTGAAGTAGCAGTAAAAAGGCTGATGGAGGGTAATTCAGGCTCATCTAAAAAAAAAAAAAAAAAAGAATACATGAAAACATGCAATTATCCAAAAATATTCAACAAAAGGGATTGGTTGAATAGTATCTGAGGATGCATTTCTCCTAATACCTTTCTATATATTTATATATACACAGTATCTCACAAAAGTGAGTACACCCCTCACATTTTTGTCAATAATTTATATCTTTTCATGTGTCAACAATGAAGAAATGACACTTTGCTACAATGTAAAGTAGTGAGTGTACAGCTTGTATAACAGTGTCAATTTGCTGTCCCCTCAAAATAACTCAACACACAGCCATTAATGTCTAAACTGCTGGCAACAAAAGTGAGTACACCCCTAAGTGAAAATGTCCAAACTGGGCCCAATTAGCCATTTTCCCTCCAAGGTGTCATGTGACTCGTTAGTGTTACAAGGTCTCAGGTGTGAATGGGGAGCAGGTGTGTTAAATTTGGTGTTATTGCTCTCAGTCTCTCATACTGGTCACTGGAAGTTCAACATGGCACCTCATGGCAAAGAACTCTCAGAGGAGCTGAAAAAAAAGAATTGTTGCTCTACATAAAGACGCCTAGGCTATAAGAAGATTGCCAAGACCCAGAAACTGAGCTGCAGCATGGTGGCCAAGACCATACAGCGGTTTAACAGGACAGTTTTGTTGCCAGCGGTTTAGACATTAATGGCTGTGTGTTGAGTTATTTTGAGGGGACAGCAAATTTACACTGTTATACAAGCTGTATACTCGCTACTTTACATTGTAGCAAAGTGTCATTTCTTCAGTGTTGTCACATGAAAAGATATAAATTATTGACAAAAATGTGAGGGGTGTACTCACTTCTGTGAGATACTGTGTATATATAAATATATTCTGTAGCAGTATCTAAACTCAGTTTTTACCATTATCCTGTGTGGTTCTAATGTATGCAACAAGTTAGGGTTTCTCTGCTCAGTGTATGCGGCATTGGTAATATTTTAGGTTTTATTTTATTTTAAGATTAATTTGTAGGAACGTATTGTTCATTATGTCTATTGACTTGTGGAAATTTCTAGTGTAAGTGTGTTTATGTTCAACATGGTCTTATTTTCTTGCTTTGTCCAAGTAACTCACTTACCTTCATTCTTCCTTTTCCCCCAGTCTGGCCAACATTCCTTTGACCCCAGAAACAGCCCGTGACCAAGAGAGGCGAATTCGCAGAGAGATTGCCAACAGCAACGAGCGTCGGCGTATGCAGAGCATCAATGCTGGATTCCAGTCACTTAAAACTCTCATCCCACACAGCGATGGAGAGAAGCTCAGCAAGGTGGGTCATAAACAGCAATGATGTGTGGAGATTTGAACTGGATGAGGAGTTTGCTGCAGCTGTTAATGACCTTAACTTACCTTTGTGACAGATGTGTAACAAAATTATTCTTCTCTTTTTTTCCCCAGGCTGCCATTCTGCAACAGACAGCAGAGTATATTTTTAATTTGGAGCAGGAGAAGACACGGCTATTGCAGCAGAACAGTCAATTCAAACGAATCATACAAGTAAAGCATCACTGTGCCAAATCCCACTGTTACCAAAGCCATCAGCAGGCTGCTCTGTATGAAACAGATTCTAATTTGTTTTTGCTCTCCCTAGGAGTTGAGTGGTTCCTCTCCGAAGAGGAGGCGTGCTGAGGAGAAAGATGAAGGGATTGGCTCACCAGACATTCTGGAGGAGGAGAAGACTGAAGACTTGAGGAGGGAGATGATCGAGCTGAGACAACAACTGGAGAAAGAGCGGTCAGTCAGGATGATGCTGGAAGATCAGGTGAGGGAGCAGTTAAAACATGTAACACAATTCTACCAAGTTCTAAAGTCTAAAACCCTGTCTGGATAAACCCAGTGTTTAATATTGCTTTGACGTGCAGTTGATGCTTTAATCTCCTGCTGTTTGTCAGATGCGTTCCCTGGATGCTCAATTGTATCCAGAGAAACTGAAGGCAATCGCCCAGCACATCCAGGATCAACAGGCCCAAACACAGAACCTTGTTCGTCTGCAGCAGAACAAGCAGCTGGAGAGGGACCTTTCTCCGGCTCACAGCCCACAGGTTGGAAACATATGAGCCTGCTTGACATGTAAACAGTGAAGTTCTTTTGAGAATTGTGCTTGTGCTGATAATTTTTTTTTCTGTAACTGGTCAGTCCAGTATATGTGCTAACTTAGAGCTTTTTACATAGAGTTATGAAGATATCTCTAAGACAAAACAGGCAGTTGTCAAATGTAGATTTAAAGGTTTCCCAATTAATGTCTCATGCCTCTTTGATCTTATTTTCAATTTCCCATATTTTCAAATGGTCACATGGCATAAACTGTTGTAATCCACTGGCAGACAGGCCAGTTTTGCTCAGGCTATTTTGAAAACCAGCGTTTATTTTGGGCTCATTAGTCTAACTTCATCAGGAAGTTGGCACCAAATTCTCATCCACCCCGCTCTGTAGCTTTAAAGATTTAGAACTTTGAGTCAATCATGTTGAAGCATATTGCATTATAAAACATATGCAAATCTGACTAATCACAGTGTGCTGTAGATTTCACACTGACATAGTCACATGTAATAGTCCCCTTCATGTCCGGAGTTAGAGCTGTCAACAACTAAGACACATTTACAGTGTGTTAAATGAGCAGCTCTCACATCATTGTGCTGTGCCTGTCCCCTGCCTTGACAGCCACAGTATTCTGTTTCTGCAGGCCAGCCCAAACTGAACATGATGCCAAATCAATCGCTGGGTGCTGTCTGCCCATCTACTGCTAGTGACAGCCGGGTGCTGGTAGTGGAAGATGATAGATACGCTTTGGTTTAGCTATGTGAGACTTTGAGACTCCCAAAGTAAACTGAGTTAAATGACCTCAAATTATTATCTCTAATGTATTTCACAAACAATAAATTACTGGAAATAAATAAAAGTGCTGTAAATCATATTTTAACTTTGCCAAACTATTAAACAAATACTAAGTGTAAAAAATGCTTCTTTCATCCAGGTGTTGGCCCCAGCTACCCCTCCTGCACCGACACACCATGCCACGGTTATTGTGCCTGCACCTGTCCAAACTCCCCAGCCCCACCATGTCACCGTGGTAACCATGGGCCCAGCATCAGTTATTAATACAGTGTCCACATCTCGACAGAACCTGGACACTATCGTTCAAGTAAGACAAATTTAATAGTTCCTTTTTTGGGAGGGAAAATCCTGCATGGGGACTTTGAAAAATCTTCTCAGATCTGAAAACTAGAGGGTGCTATTGTCACTCACTTCTGATCTCTGGCCGCCTTCTTCCCCATTTCTCCAGGCAATCCAGCACATTGAGGGCACCCAGGGGAAGAGTTGTGAGGAAGAGCAGCGTAGGGCGGTCATTGTCACTTCAGGTCGAGTTCTGTCCGATACAGCAGGCTCAGACACAGCCTCGAACAGCGACGGACCTGACGACTGTTCACTGCCCTGAGTTCATCCCTGAAGTCTCGCACACAGTATACACTTACATACAGGCACATGCATATACACAAAAAGCCCAGTCAGACCATGGCTATGGGAGGCTATAAACCCACAGCACTCTTGTTCAGTGGACATTACTAGGGCTGATAGATTGAAGCACTCGTCTTTTGTTTTCCTTTTGTAACACACACACTCTCTTACATGTTGTACCGTGGATAGACAGCCCGAATATGTTTACACTTAGACACTCATTCATGCAGCCTCTCCTGCATCTTTTCTCTCTTGCTTATATCTAACCCCCTGCTATCTTACTCTCACACTCAAACTTGTCTGCTTATGAATCTGTAGAAACATTATTAGAATGACTACTTCACTGACTGATAAATAAACGCTCTCTCATACTGGATGCAAGAATTTCAAATTTTGGAAAAAAAATATCTCCATTAACCACTGGGACTGTTCTGTTTACTTGTCCTTGAAGCCATGTGACTGATCTGCGAAACAGGAGACAAAGTCAATGAAGATCCCACCAATGTGGCATCATCACCCTACACCAGAGCGTTTTCGTTTTGTTTGTTAAACCACCTTCTCTCTTGATCTATCTGAGCTGTTTGGACAGATGCTGAGCTTATAAGGCTGTCTCAAAGGTTCCACCTTTTAGGTTGTGAAGTCCACTTTTTTAAATGTTTTGTGTCTCCAAGTCTCCCTCAGCCCATGAGTTGAAGTGATTGTACTGGAAAAAGGCAAAAAAGGACCATGGAATTTGAAAGCCGTTTTCACATCTGACTGGTGCTCACAGGAAATGAAATGAAGCTTGGGAGGAGAGAGTGCACTTACTGGTTCACAGCTCGATTCATTTTTTTTTTGTTTGTTTGTTTCCATTTTTACTGGGCTGGGTTCCCAGTAGTCCTTACATATGTATTTTGGCATATTATTTTTACTCATGACCAGATTTAAAAAAAAAAAAAAAAAAAAGTGCTTTGACATTTCTTGGCACATTCCCGTCTTGAAGATAAAATCAACTGGCTTGTTAGATAAGCTAATCTGTGGGCAATTTCCAACAGTGTGCATGTGTATCCTTCAGCGTTTTGAATCAGCAGGGTGTTAGAGGTGCCCCAGACTCTGGTAGTCTGCAACAGCACTGCTGTTGCCTTGAAGTTAAGGCACATGTGTATGTGTGCACAACTCTCACACATACAAACACAACTGACATACAATCACTTGTATTCTTAATCTTAAGGGCTGCTTTTGTTTAGCCCTTAACAGTTTGATTTCTCGTCCAAATGTTAGGACATCTATCAAAGCAGAGTATGCTACAAATGAGGAAAATACCCAGTGAAATTGTTTGAATGTGTCATGGAATTGACTGGGTAGACCATACATGCTCTATGCATTTCCTTACATAGATCATTTGTCCTTTTGCTCTTTTTTTTTTTTGTCTAGTGTACCATATTTACATGTTTCAGCTTAGATCTTAATCTTAAATGTGTTATTATACCAGGAACTGTTAAGCAGATTGACATTATGATACGTAGCTGAGAGAGGCAGCAGCTTGCCTTACTAATAGCCTGTGGGTGCAGGGAGGCACTGTGAAGCCAGCCTTAACACAGCCCTGGTGTCTGAGACATACCTGAACACTTGATCTGGGCTGTTTGGTGGCCACTGGAATTCTGGTTTTCACCTCAACTTCCAAACAGGCCTATAAACACCTGGGGTGTGTTAGAATATATCTATATATTATCAGTTGTTTTGTTTAATTCACTTGTTTCTTTTGTGTTTGCCTCAAAAGCAGGTTGCTGGTGTGCTAATTACATTCAAATGCTCCTGATCGTTTTTCACTCCTTAAGAATTCAAAATACATGTAGATTTGCAGCTGCTTTGCCCCTTTGTGTGCACTATTATCAGATGTGTGGGGAAAATCCACAATGAAATGATGACATTCCATAAGATTTTACTAATTTTTCCTGTCAGGTTACTTATAAAATGTTAAACCTGACATTTACAGTTGCATTTATGACACATCACTGCTAGTTTAAATTTGCATTTAGTGATGAACTCATTGTTAGCCTCCCTGTATCAATGAATAGCTAGAGCTTTTAACTGCTGGACAGATTGTGTTCAACTGAGCACACTACATCTATCATGATTTTTGTCATGGAATTGCCCTTTAAGAAAATACTGATGTCAGCTGCTTTGTGACACGTTTGTCAAATTGAATTGTGGGACATTTTCCCAGTACTTATCATTATAGGAAGGGGTTTCCTGGATATTGAAAATGTGCTCTTTGTGCTCTGCTTTTTGTAGAGCCTTGGCTTTTTCCTCAAAGTATCTGCATTTGATAGTTTTTCTGCTAAATCCCAGAACGGTTTCATTTGCATATGTGTTTTACATTCTGTCCTGTGTGTTGGGAAACGTTACATGGACATATCATTGCCAGATGAGTAGGGTGTGCCTGGGGATCACTAAATGGGTCAAGATTACAAAGCACTTACTGTAGTATACTGGAGTCCGCCTCATTCTTTTGTACAAATGGGCATCTCCTCAGCTGAAGCTCTTGAGGTTATGAGTAAAAACCGCACAGCTGTGTATCCCCATTTTATTCCATGTACTGTTCTCCGACATCTTGTCCCATTTTTATTTTTTTGCAACCTTTTATGCTGTCTTTGTTCATCTATTGTCAATGTCACTCGTCTCCATTCACATTTTTCAGTTCGCTCCTCTCCGTCTGCTTTTCTTTGTTCTCTGTTCCTTTTTTGTTAGACCTGTTGGTGCATATGGTCATCAAGAAGCTATTTTTTTTTTTTTTTTTTTAATGAGAAATGTTTTGGGGATAAAGAGGCTTGTGCCTTTGTAAAGACAGAATAATAAAAGTTTGTACTTTGTTTTTTACACATTGGCTCTTGTTGATGTCTCTTTTTTTCTGTTTAATTGTCTGTTCTGACCTAGTGTGCTTTTATAGCAGTAATGACATAACCAGCTGAATTTGTCTTTGTACAGTACTGGCCGTCTGTCAATCAAGCAGTACAGTTGATGCACAAGTGTTTATTCCCGATTGGTGGATGAGATTTTAAGCCCCCCCCCCCAGCTCATTGCTAAATTAAGATCAAGCACCTTCCCCGTGACAGTTGAATGTAGACCCAGACCAGTAGATGGCATCTCTTATTGTCATTCTGACAAACATCTCATGCATTCATTCAGAAATATCTGGTTCTGATATCTGGGAGTCCTGACAGGCCTATTTGTCATCTAAAATTAATGAAGAATTAATATTCCCCAGAATTAATAAAAGCTCTTTAAATGCGTGGGTTTCCTACACAAATCATCAGGCCTCTCAATACCACATCCTACCACCAGTGCAGTTACTCAAGATTAGGGCAGTTTTACAGACCAACATGTTGTACTACTGTACTGTCTGGATACGCTTCCCTTCCAATTCATATGGGCTGGACATGCTCGAGTAAGAACCTTCTGCCTGAGTAAGAAATTCCTGCCATATTTGGGGATTAATTTACAGTTGAGATGTTGATTCCTGAGGAACTGTGAGATTATCACACCACAGCATGTCTGCTCGGGTGTGATAAAGCAATAATCTGCCTTGCATTTAGCTGTGTAAGGGATAGACTCAGGAGTCTTTATGTTCCAAGCATATCCTCTCCTCAGCGCTCATCCTCTCCTCTCTCACACTCTTATGATTGTAACTTGGCCAACATGGCAGCTGAGTGAACACTGTATCTTCCTTACTAGAATAGGAGTTTGTCAGCTCCCTCAAATGACAGGCTCTTGTGAATGTTTAAGTATATTTACTGCTTTGGTAAAAGGCTATAAACTAAAGCGTATCTATCATTGGATCATCATTCTTTGTTGTGAAAAAACAATTTATTAAAAAATTAATTTTTTTTTAATTAGAAAAAAAATTGTGCAAAGGTCAAAGGCACGAGGTAATTAGATTACCTTAGCATAAAGACTGGAAGCAATTGAAACAACTAGCTTGGCTATCTCTAAAGTAAACTGCCTATGCCAACACCTCTTAAGTTCACAAATTCACTTCTTATGTGATTAATTGGTACATATCTGTTTGAGGCCCATATTTTTATATATTTCCTATATTTTTGAACTTTTCCTAAAATACAACTTCCCTCAGATTTGGACTGATCATATCAAACCAATATAAAAATCTGTTTACTTTTAAAGCAGTGAAAAGTTTTATTGCTAGAATTTTTCTTTAATGTAAAATGATCAACAATGAAAGTGATTCAGCATTAATAGACAGGGACAGGTCTTGGTGCACTGATGCCGAGAACCACGCTGCAACCTCTCTAAAAAGGAGAGTCAGCTGCTTCTAACATAGAGTCTCTGTGACATGCTATGACTCCCACAACACAAAACTCAGCCCCTGCACCAGCTGGTCCTCTCTGAACCACGCCCCCTCTCTCTGCATGCCCTTTAACCTTCCTGCCTTAGTATATATAGTGTCTGTGACTATCAGAGTTCTCCTGGCAGCCATCATGAAGGGTATGGTCTCAATCTGCTGTTTCCTCTGCCTGGTTCTTTTGCAGGCCACAGCAGGTAAGACACGAGCATTCTAGGTAAAATGTGAGCTAGATTTCCCCTGTTTTATAGAGAGTGGTGCACTGTGGGTGCTACATATGCTTGTGTACAACAGCTGCTACTGAATGATGGTGACATGGTCGAAGTTTAGAGGATGGTTTAATTAATGCTGTTGCTCTGTTCAGTTTGATAATACAGTTCTTCTTCTGATGAAGATGCTCTGAATCAGATTGTTATCAGGAAAAGGGTTATTCTTTGAGCGAAAGTAGATTTATTCTTGCGTTGATTGTGTGGCACTTTCTTTAAAAATGGTACTGACTTCTGGAAGCAGATTATATGGGGACAGTAATAGTCATGAGGACACTAGCTGAGGACTGTCAGACATAGATACAGAAATGTTATCCTGGTTTTTCTTTGCCACCCTGGACGTCTATTTAAAATCTGTCTTGGTTTATAAATGAATGACTGACACACATTAAATCTGATTTAAGTACAACCTCGTTATTTTAATGATAAAACCGAAACAAATACAATATTTTAATAGCTGCAACTTTTAATGTATGAGCAAATATTATACATGTATTTATTAAGAGCAGTTGAGAATTACTTAAACTAGAGCTCAGTTTCTTTTGTAGACTGACAGCATGTCAGCTGGCAACAGCTGATGGAAAGTCTTACTCTAATCAAGGAGAGGAGAAAAGCCATGTGGCAGCATGAATAGACACTAAGCTTTTTCTCTGTTTAACTTTAGGATTCATTGATTATGGTCTTCTTGTTTTTCATCCTTAAAGTTTATCTTCTACAATTTGATTCGGAAAAGTTACTCCAGAAATTCCTACAGGGGGCAACATTTCCCATGATGATCCATAGCATCATCAACTACAGCCATAAGAGTCTTGCAATAAATACTGTTACATGGTACTCATATAGTTAAATGTCATAGTGACATAGCTTCTCCCAGATTAACCATTCTAAAAATGTGGACTAGTCTGTTGGTCTGGTTCTGAGTGGTTGCCGTTACCCTTGTTTGTCACCCTTGTCCGTCCTTGGCGGGGCGTTCAGCTCCACAGCCCAGGGCCAAGCCTCCAAGCTGCTGTCAGGTGTCTAAGATTGGAAGGCCTCCTGAAACCCAACACTGTTCACTACAGTTCCTCCCTCCATTCGACCCCCGTTCCCTCCTGACTCCTCACCCCTCCCAGCCCCACGCTTCCCTTTAGATACACTGCACAGCTGCTGTCACTCTGCACTGTCACAATCACAATTTATTCCCAGCAGTTGGCCTTGTAGGGGCATGCATTCTCCAGTTAGTTGGGGCCAGGCTGTGGCTGCAACTCACGCCTTCTGCAGGCCCATGCAGGTGTCTTTTGGTGGCCTTTGTCTGGAAATTCATTGCATGTGTGTAATGTGTATTGACTTTTCCTGCATAGTACACATACCTACAGGTTACAGACAAATATGAGAATCTTTGCCAGATAGTGTGTAATTACTTGATTGATTGGTTCAATTATTGTCAGAAATTCTGTTGAAACAGCTAACTCTGCAGCAGACAGGGTAATTGAAAGGTGAAATCAATTTGATATTACTTTATCATAGGTTGGCTCTGACTGCTTTGGGCTGTGCAGACTTTTAGTCCAAAAAACATACATTACCACTGTATCGTATAATTTCTATGAAAAATAAAGCAAAAGGCAGCAGCAGAGCCTAAACAACACCATGGTCATCTTGACGTTGTGTTTGAAGACTGAAGCCAGTTGGTTCATCAGCAGCATGCACTGTATTAATTAATTACTTACAATGATGTAAAGTAAGGAAACATTCATTTTGGACATAGTATCCAGGGCCTAAGTCTTTTTTATGTAATAATTCTTTGCAGCCCTCACTATATGACTAGGTATCGTTACTCCTGGGTGCAGTAGTAGTAGTAGTCATCACACCTGGAATACAACAGGACTGCTTCTCACATAGCTCATCTAACTCTTCCATTACAGTTATTTACCTGCAGGTGTTTAGCAGTTTTATGATAAACACAGGTTACTGTACTAACTATATGTCTGTGATATTAATACTAGAAACACTACACTAATCAGGTTGTGTGTGAATCACCCTGACTGACCAAACAAGGACTGAAACTATGGGGCTGGAGTGTGAAAGGGCCTTACAACTGCTAATACAATGTAAGGATGATATCAGTGTAAATATAATCACAGCACATTGCTAAGATGCAACACCTACAAACAGAGAGTCAGCACAGAAACAGTGCTATGTGCAGAACGTTTTGCTCCAAACAGATTTCCACTTTGCTGATATACAAATACATCACAGCCTCTTTGTGGCTAGTTCTTCAGACCAGTGTGTTTATACTTGAGTGGTAATACTATCCATCATTAATACAGTAAAAACATTCTTGGCCTCTTCACTTTGCAGAGGGGAGATAGAAATTTAAAGGCTCACTGTATCCATGTGATCCCTTGTGGTGGCATGTGGCATGTCTGGGACATCCCTCTGTTGGTAGTAGTAGAAGGGACACACCAATCATACAGAACTACCTTACTACTACTGCGTTACCCCTCCTTAAGACAAGCCTCCACCTAGTCCCAAGGGAACCTGACGTCCTTTCCTGGCCCTTGAACAGGAGAGCAGGGATTGAAGCATCAGATCAACACCTCTGTGTAAAGTTCTTTTGCCCTGGAGCCTTTCACTCCACATGACTAGCTGTCAGTGACCCCTCAGAGGACTTACAATCTGGATGTGGTCACACAAGATGGTCTGTAAGGGCCAGTGACCACCCAGCCAGTGATGTTTATTGTTTTACTATAAACCATTTTGGTCTGGAAAGTTTGATGCCTTTGTATGTGAAGACCTTTTGTGTCAAGCACATACAGAACATAGTGTGAAAGTAATGACAAAGTATCAAAGACTGAAATGGAATTGTGGTTGAATTGCATTTCTGAGATACAAGGACAACCATAATGTGCTTCATTTGCCAGCTATCAGTATTGTATTTGTTTTTGGTCCTGGTACAGTAGCTCTCTCTTGATTAGCCTATGCATTACACTCTCAGCTCAGTGGCATGTAGAGTCTCCAGACTGAACAGTCAAAACCTTAAAATAGGAGGCAGCCATGCTGGCCCCTCCTCTGGCCATTTTCTGACCCATTGTGGGGCTATTTCTGACTATGGGGGAGTACTAGTCCACAAGCTGTGCCACCTGTTGCCATCTGTGGCTTCTTCTCACCGCGCCTTACACATACTCTGGGACTGTTCTCTTACCTTTGACCCTTGCTAGAAGAATCATGACAATTTGTATATGGGGTTATTACTTATTTAGCATAAATATTCAGAAGGACATGTACGATTTCATTCAATTTACTTGCACTGTGCTGCTACAGAACATGACCCCAAATATATACAATGCAAATACACAGAATAGCATGTGCATATGATCTCACACATGCTTGTCTACGTAAATAAATAGAAGGTTATGACCTAGTTTTGTGTTTTCAGTCAATTTAATACTGGAAACACTAAACAATTTGTGATAACACAAATCCTGCTGGTATGTGCACATCTACTTCAATTTCAGGATTTATATAGAAGCTTTTTTGCAAAAATATTTGAGGAAATAAACCACAGGGTGTCCTTTAAACTGTACTGCAACTTTTCACAAAGTTTCAGTATCACACTTACTGGTTGACATTATTCCCGATGATTGATTGAATAGCATCCACATATGAAGTTGTAGTTAATGCATGACTTGCCACTGAGACTGTGGTAGGCTGCACATTCTTGCAGGATGTGTCAATGATGTCAGAATGTTTCTCAAAACTGAGGGAAGGTCGTGTGGCAACGGTCTCAGTGAGGACACATGATTCTGGGTGCAGCCATCTGGGGTTGAACTCCCCTGGCGCCTGCAGGGTTAATTTTGAGCACTGATGCAAGGCCCGCTGTTCACAGGCAACACTGCCTCTCTGATCTTTGTGGGGCTCTGTCCCAGGCCCTTTATCATGGATTTAGTGGATTGGAAGGTGTTAACAAGTTCACAGCAGTTAAGACTCGTTCAAGAGGCTAGTGTTAAAAGACACGACTTTTCTGAGTGATGAGTGACGTTACAATAGCTTGAGTAAGCTTTGTGCACTGCGCTGTCACATTAAGAAGATGGGATCGGTTCCTAAAAAGCCTCTTCAGCCTCAAAGCTGAATCATCCCACCTGTCCACTGGTGAGGCGGCTTCTATTGCACTTACAAAGATTTTGTAATTCATCCCATCCTGTTTAGATTTCTCTTTGGCTTAATTTAACATGCAGCTAACCTGTGTTGAGTGTTGGAATTGTAAAATGACACTTATTGCTATACTTTAAGCTCATGTAGTGACCATGTGACCTGCATCAGATTTTGAATGCATTTAAATTTATTTTCAACATTTTATCTTATTGTAATTCAGTGTATAGAGTTGAGCAATAGCATAGAGACATGATGGGGCATTAGTTCATATGCTTAAAATGATAACATACATTTTTCTTGTTTCATCATGATAATTGTTGTTTCATGTCTCTTCTGTCACCACAACTGACTGTACCTTCTTGAGAATAAATACAAAACATGTAGCCTATTATATATCCAAAAACAAAGCAACAGCTACAGATTAGGTTATGAATGTTTTTAGAGATTGCAGCATTACTCATGCTCTCCTTTTATTCCGGCTGTTAACCTTTTGGTTTCTCTTGTTCTTGTACCGTGCTGGGAGCAACATTACACATGCTTATTTTTAGCAGGTTGACTCGGGGAGAATCATCACTTCTGCGTTGTTCCTTAACCATGCAGTGTGTGGCACTGCTACCACTCAGGCAAAGGAGCAACTGTTGGTGCCTCAGTTAAAGTCTAATCTATACAATATATTGTTGTAGGAGTTGCTGTGCACAGTTTTGATTGATGGAAACTGCACTTTGGATTTCTCAGTTGGCAGACACTTGTATTGAGCCAAGATCGTTTTACTGTATCCAAAGGTATTTGTGTCTTAAAGACCATGGTCTGTTAAAATAAACAAGGTTGCTTCAGGCTAGTAAACAAACTGGCCTACAGATGATTTTACTTGTCATTTGATGCACCATTGGTTTTGGCCTATGCAACGTGCAATTCTGACTCTTAGCCAGAAACATTAGAAGTCACTTGCCACATGGCCAGTGGCTGCACTCCAGGTTAAGGTGCAGGATGTCATGACAGTATTTCTCTCTGACATGGTCAAGTCTTCTCACACTGATAGGCCTTAGTAGTTTATTATTCTGTATAGAAAACAATGGTATGTAATAATAATATTAATTTAATATGTAAAATTCTAAGTACACTATAGCGTTTCAAGCTGTTAGTAGTAATTAAGTAATCTCCAAATCTCTTCTACTTTTCACCTCAACCAAAACCAGCTGCTTATCTCGACACAGCAATGTGTGTTTCACAGCCTGATTTAATGGCTGCAATCAACCACCTGACAGCTTCTATAACCTCAACTTAAAATATTCTAATAATGTATATGCTGTAAATACTTTAGAATAACCCAACTATTCTACTAGAGGAGTTTCTGATAACTTGGATATTAAGGGAGACGTCCTAGCTGCTCCTATATATAGCTCATAGCCGTAGCAGGTTTGTCTGAAGCAAAACTGTGTGGGAGGCATTACAGGGTGGTCTGTGCCTGGGCACACAAAGACAGGCCTCACCACATGATTAGTCTGTGATAGGTGGGTAAATATAGAAGAGACACAGGATTGCACATCATTGTCTTGTGCACATTATATCACTGATAAGTGCACCCAATCCAATATGAACCTGGGGAACTCCCTCTGTGTCGCTCTTATCTTGTCATAAAACTCATGGTGATGCCAAACAAATTACTGTGCTTATTTTCAGTGATTGCTTTCTAAATTAAGACTGGATTGTACTAACAACTGTTAGTAACAAGATGTTCAAAAGTGGACATGACACGCTGGTGAGCAGATATGTTCTTTTGGATTCTCACTCTCTTTCTCTTTCTCTCTCACACGCACACATGCATAAACATACTATGAAGACTCATCGAACTACCACACATGTACATTGAGTGGCAATGATTAATTTTGATTAAGATTTTGTTTAAGCATCATGACATTAAAACTGATAAATTTCCTATTTTATTGTTTGCAATCAGAAATAGATATTTGGTAAGAGTGAAAATGATTGAAGGGATAACTATATGTACCCATGGTCTTTGTGGCTCTTCTGAGAAATATCATCTAAAGGGAAATGTAAAATAACGTCTGCCATACTGCAATCAGCACCAAATATCACTTATTCATACACAGATAGTTACCATTCATACCAGACACTTTTTGAACATTTCACTGGTGCTATCATGCAGTGGCCACTCTTACATGAAGATAATGGTAAAACAGAAAGATAGATGAAAGTGATAGAAAAGTCTATGCACAGTAGATGATGCATTTAGTGTGCAGTGGGCTACAGATGAACTAAAGCTTAAGGTTGCAAACATTTAATTATGAGACAACTCAAATCTATGCTATGTCTGAAAATTATTTTGACATCCAATGCAAAAGTCTGATCCAATTATCTCTATGCTTCCACAGTCTATTTCTATTTCTTCTTTTTCAAAGCCAATAAAGATACCTTTTGTTAATGTTTTTACAGAAGAAGAAGAAGAGTTCACCTCCGTTCTCAGAGACAGATCTCACATTGACGAGACACTGCGTCTTGCAACTGAGGAAAAAGCAGGAGACTATGCAGGTGTGGATCAATGAATGAATAGAAGTGTTAAGCTTTGTGCTTAGACTGCCTCTGATTTGATCAACTGAAGTTAGCTCAGTGGAGTATGTTGAGTATTTGAGTATTGTAATTTCTTTTGATTGCATTTCCCCAAGTTTGTTTTAAATAGTAAATATCTTTCTAAGCTTTGATTGTTTAGATAACACATAATAAAGGAAGGTTAATTGTTAGTAAACTGAAATGTATACTAACATTTGAAAAAAAATCTGCATGATTAACACAGTAATAGGAAAGATAACAAAATAGTTAGTCACATAAAGCTTTTTTCTGACTTTAATTGTTGCTTGTCCCTGTATTGGACTGGATAGTTTTTTTTTTGTCTCTAAAAGTTTTTCAAATACACCTGCTACTCATTCATATGTAACAAAAGATCCCAAGTAGATATTGTTTCATTTTAAAGATTTAATTCCTCTGCTTTTTATTGTAGCTTATCAAATTGCCCTGCAAACTTCCTAGTAATTTTCTTTCTAACATATCCATTATGCTTCCCTTTCTTCTTGTCCTCCAGCGGCTCTACAGAGGTTACGGAAGATTTACCACACATCCATCAAGCCGATGGAGCAGGCCTACAAGTACAATGAGCTGAGGCAGCATGAGATCTCAGGTATCATTGAGCCCTTGGCTGTGTCTGCACTTTGTTCTGTTGTGTGGGTTCTCTGTTTGAGTTTCTTCGGTGTCTGATTTGTTGACCTGTTTGTACATACACATTATCTTCACACCGCTGGTATATAAGAGTAGCATCTTTTCAAACTTTTTCACTTCTTCTTTGGACTCAGAGACCTGTGATATTTGAAACTGGATGTTTGAAATAAAAAGATAACCTTTAGAGATAAGGTCATGTTTAAGCCCTATAGAGCACTAAAATTGTATAAGAAACTATATTACCCATTCATATTGAATATAAAGTAAATTCCTGCCTATACTGAAATTATCTGTTAATATATGGCAATGCTGGCCCCTTTTAAAAAGATCTTTGTCTAGATCACCATATTCATGCTACTTTAAACAATTTCTTCCCCTTTTCTTCTATTTGTTTTTCATTTTGTCATGTTTGATTTGTATATGACTCTGCACTGTGCACTGCTTCTTCACTGTAAACTCATCACTATAAGCTGCACATTGAACCACCAAGAACAATGCAATAAATCAAATCAAATAAAGGCTGCCCTCTTGTGGCTTTTCAGCCTCAGCATGCATGAATTGTTGAATACCACTTGTGTCATGCCTCAAAATAAACATGAAACTGAATGGATGAAAACTATGAAGACTTGTCTTATTGCTTGTTCACACATCCATTCACAGACGGGCATGTTTGACACATTAGGTCAAATATGGAATTAGATTCCAGTGAAGATCTCCCACCCATTCATGCACATTGTTACTCTACCCCTCCCGTTGCCTCTAGAAACCTCACACCCTCACTGAGCTCTCCTCACTCTCCTCTACCTCCTATTCCCTTCACTTCTCTGTACTCCCCCTTTTCCTGTTCTCTCCCATCCCTGCTCCCCTCATCTAACAGCCTACCCCGGACGAACCCTGGGGGACTCAGCCACAGGTGGGTGTGGGTGGCAACTTACCTGTGCATGGCACTGCCTGAAGTGCTCAGCCCCGATCTCTCCCCCTCCTTCCCCTTCATTTGTCCTCATACATTTGTGACTCACTTAGATATAAATACTTCTCTGCTTTCTCTGGGTTAAAAAAAAAATCAAATATTCAGTATTTCACTTTTGGTAACACCTGATGCAGCATCACTGATTGGAGCATGGCCAAAGTGATCCACAGGTGAAAGCTCTCAACCCATGGAGAACTGCAGTTTTATCCCCTGATTTACTCCACAATTCTTCACACAAAAATCCAATTCAATAAGAATTAAAAGGGAAGAAATAGAAACAAAACAATCATAATAGACTTTAAGCTCATTAGTGTTTAGGCAGTACTTCATGTACAGTAATTATCTGAAGACTAAGCATGAATTGGTGTCGTAGCTAAGATACGTGGAGGGGGTTGCATGTGCAATTCTGGCTTCAGCAAAGGACACAGGAATAAATGAGGACACTGGTGGGGAAGGGTGTTCAGTGTTTGGCAGACTTTCCTTCAAACTATATTCTGTATATTTTTGTTATGGTAAATTTAAAATCCATTAGCATAAGGAGTCTTTCTATTGATGTTCTTCTTTTGTGTTTTCTTTTTGTTCTCTTTGCTTTTTCTTTCTTTTCTTTATATTTTTATACCTTTCTTTTGTAGAATTTAGTCAGGTTTAGACTATGACAGATTTTTCCTGCACCCTACCTACCAGACACCATGTCCACTCACAGCACACATGGCAGCTTGCTGACACGCACAGCTTGCTCCGAAAGGCTTGCCGTGTTGTGTCTTATATTAGAGTAACAGACCTGCTTTGTCACGTGTCACTGAAATGTGTCTGTAGCATTTCTCTCAAATTTTTCTTGTATTATTAAGCAAGCCTAACAGCTTCAATGTGTTTCTTTGCCCATCTTTTATTTTATTTCCTTTCTAAGTGTTGAAAAGTGCTCCTTAGTGCTGGGCTAAGAGTGACATTGCTATTCCGAACTGAAATTGTGCTTCCTGGTGTATTTAAATGTAGCTCATCCCAAAAACAACTGCTTTTTGGTAACAGGTCAAAATACAACAACTCAAAGTCCTAACCCCTTTTCCTAGTGGCAACAAATAAAATCTCAGTATGATTGTTATCATTTTGTTAAATAAAATTTGGGATGACCTTGATAGGTTGTTTGTCATCTTGTGCTTAGATTTTAATCACTTGTGTTTCTCTTTGCCTAACAGATGGAGAGATTACCTCCAAACCCATGGTGCTGTTCCTGGGACCCTGGAGTGTAGGGAAGTCTTCCATGATCAATTACCTCCTGGGCTTGAATGACAGCCCTTATCAGCTCTACACAGGTATGTCACAGACAATGTACAGTGTTTCACTGGTGCTATGTATCAATGTACAGTGTTAAATGATGTAACCCTTTGCACTATAACTCCATATGGATGAAGCAACCCTAAAATGCTGGCATAAATCCTCAAGACCATTAGAGAGGCAGCTGCCTTATCTAAACGTGTCAGGCTGGAGTGTGTGAGTGGAGGATGTCATTGTAGTTGCCACCACAGCAGATATGATCCCACAGGTTTTGTTGAATTAGATCCATGACAGCTTATGGAGGTCTGTGTTCAGTGTAGACCTATTCACATTCTCTTTTTTCAAAGTTTTCCAATCACTCCTTCTATTGCTTCTTTTATTTATTTTTAGGAGCTGAGCCTACTACCTCTGAGTTCACTGTTATTATGCATGGAGAGAAGATCCGCTCTGTTGAGGGTATAGTTATGGCAGCAGACAGCTCTCGTTCCTTCTCTCCCCTGGAGAAGTTCGGCCAAAACTTTTTGGAAAAGCTGATTGGTATTGAGATGCCCCATAAGCTGCTGGAACGTGTGACCTTTGTGGACACACCTGGAATCATTGAAAACCGCAAGCAGCAGGAGAGAGGTGAAGGAGAAATGTTTACCTTCAGTTTGCGTTTTTACCACAATTCAAATACAAAGCAGCTGGGTAACATCAGTGTGTAATGGTAACAGTTGCTTCTCTTCATCTGTCTAGGATATCCTTTCAATGATGTTTGCCAGTGGTTCATTGACCGTGCTGACCTGATCTTTGTGGTGTTTGACCCCACCAAGCTGGATGTCGGCCTGGAGCTGGAGATGCTCTTCCGGCAGCTGAAGGGTCGTGAGTCACAGATTCGCATCATCCTAAACAAAGCTGACAGCCTGGCCACCCAGGACCTGATGAGAGTCTATGGCGCACTCTTCTGGAGCCTGGCTCCTCTCATAAATGTGACTGAACCTCCTCGCGTCTATGTCAGCTCTTTCTGGCCATATGAGTATGCGCCTGATACCAGCCGTGAGCTCTTCAAGCGGGAAGAGATCTCCCTCCTGGAAGATCTGAACCAGGTGATTGAAAACCGCATGGAGAACAAGATTGCCTTCATTCGCCAGCATGGCATCCGTGTACGCATCCACAGCCTGCTGGTGGACCGCTACGTCCAGACATTTAAAGAGAAGATGAGCTTCTTCAGTGACCCTGAACTAGTATTCAAGGAGATTGTGGATGACCCAGACAAGTTCTACATTTTCAAATCCATCCTGGCCAAAACCAACGTCAGCAAGTTTGACCTGCCCAACCGTGACGCTTACCGTGACTTCTTTGGCATCAACCCGGTCACCAACTTCAAGCCACTGGCAGCTCAGTGCTCCTACATGGGAGGCTGTCTGCTGGACAAGATTGAGAGGGCAATCACCAATGAGTTGCCTGCCCTTCTGAGCAGCATTAACTCTGGCAAGCAGCCTGGTCTGTCCTCCTGTGAGGCTACCGGCTGTGGTGAGAAGCCAAAGAATCGCTACCGGAAGAACTGAGGAACACAATAACTTGAGTGGGAGTAGTAAGGAGAAAGAGAAGGGGTCTGGTGGAAGTCAACGCTGCTTTTATCAGAATGCTTTTATTGTTGAGGAGACAGAGGAGAGGAGATTAGTGTTTGTTTTTTTCCTCTGAAGAATATGGGGTGGTGCATTTAGCGACTGTGGGAGTGAGGATGACAGTGGGAGGGGAGGGTCAGTCTTTGATAAGGCAGCTTAAGGACACAAGTGCTGAAGAAATGAAAAGATGCTAGTGATCACAGAATTTTGTTTAAACACCCTCCTCTCTCCCTTGCACAATCAAAGTGGCCTGTCTGGGATATGGGTGTTGGAAAGTAATGATAAAAAACAGAAATGGAAAAAAATAAGTAAGATCAGATAAAAAATAAAAAATCCAGAGACTGAAAACAGTCTAATTACCATCTCCCTTGTATGTGAATAAAACCGAAAAGGTGTAAAGAAGAGTTGCAAATTTGTGTTGTACAATCTTGACAGTTGCATTGCAGCAGGTCAATTCCTTATGCTTCAGACGTTTTTGTGGGTGCTATACAAAGTCTTTTCTGTTTGGGTAGTCATCCACACCTTTGACACAGATTAACAATAACAATGCATGTTAGACATCACATCTTATTTAAAAGATGTGATGTCTTTTCCTTCTTGTATTATTACCTGCAAGTATTATTTACTGACACCTAAACCAGCCCTCTCATGCAACAAATATGCCCTTTTTCTTAGTTTTATCTGCTCATCAGTCTTGGTTGTTGACAACCTGTGAAATGAGCAATGTGATGGAAGCAGAGGTCAGGGTTCAAGGGCCAGAGTCTTCAGTGTGGGTGGGTATGTTCTTTCTGCTTCACATTTTCACTGTTCCTATTGTTTCTCTTTGCTTCTATTAATTTGCCAGACTGGCAGAAATCCAGTATATCTTTACAAATAGTGTTTTCCTTCAACAATAAGCTTCCTGGCTTTTATACCTCAATGACCATAAAGATAACACGTGTGGGATGTGTTTGAATTATAGCTGTCTTTAGCCATTTGTTCTGCAATTTCTTCTGCAGGTTAGAAAGATATTTATTGATTTTCTGTGTAAACTTTTCAAATGGGCATTGAAGTAGACTGGTGTGTGCACTGACCAATCATGTTGCAAAATTTTACAAACCCTCACTGCAAGATTGTGATAGTAGATCACTGTGGATTTCTTAGCTCGAAAAAAAGCGGGCTAGACCTAATATAGGAAAAGGTGTAGTCGAGGACTCATGAGTTGACCCCTGACCTCTGTGTAAATAAAAAAGCCCCAAATACAGGCCCCTACACGCACAGTGGTTTGGACTGACACATGTCAGAGCTGTGAGTTCGAGCTGTGAGTTACGAAAGCCTACCTCAATGAACTTCCCAATACTATGCAAAAAAATAGCTAAATTACTTTAAATAGTTCAACATTTTTCTGAAATATCTTTATTCAAAACAGTTTTTATCACCAGTCTTCTACAAAGTCCAGCACATCACTCCTCCTAAAATTATGTTTTTATACAGATTAAGCAAATAAGATTTAATGTGCTAATTAGGTGGTGCAGATATGTGTACTTTGTTACCTTTTGACAGATCCATTTTAGTTGTTTCCCCCAATTTCCAATCTTTATGCTAAAGCTAACTGGCTGCTGGCTTCAGCTACAAGTGGTACCAATCTACCAAAATATCAAGCTACCGCTTCAAATGCATCCAATTGTAGGTCGTAACAACTACAGCTCCAAAAGCACCAAGTTAACTAATAGACAAATGCACTTCCACTTCTTTGTTGTCCTCCCTTACTAACCCCAGAGTGAAGAGTCAACTAAAATCTGAAGCATAATGGAAAAGAAAAAATAAACAAACAAACTTCAAATGAAGCTCACATTTGCTTAATTTTCTCTATTTCTCTGAGTGTGTGTGCTCCACAAGACGTGTTTAGTATGTTTACACTGCAGATCCAGATCATGCCCACTAGAGAGTGCTGTGTAAAAGTGTACAAAATTATACAGACCACTAACCAACACTCATCATGGCAACAGTGTATAGTGGGGGCGACAGTGTATAGTGGGGGCGATAGCTCGGGAATGATGTTGTGTGGTTGTGTTTTTGGTATAAATTTAGTATCAGTTATCTTAATTTACCTGTGATTTAGAACTGGAAAGTATGTGTGTCCCATTAAAGTAGTTGTTGGTTAACTTTTTTTTTTTTGTTTTTGTTATAAATTTAAAATTAATTTTGGCCCAATTTTTGGAAGCTTGATCATCAAGAATAAAGGTTTCTGGCTAGGTAGTGAAACTTTGTGGTTATTCTGATTAAAAATGTTCAGTCCTTAATCAAGAAAACAGAGTTAAAACTTGTTCCTAGCTAATTTTCCTTCTTTTTTGATGTCTCTCTGTCGTTCTTACATATATTTCTCTCTAGCACATCTCTACCTACACTCATGTGTTCTCCCTCTGTTACACCTTATTGTCAACAGTCTGAACACACTGATAGTCCAGTGTCTGACTTTTGTGATTGAAAGGCTGGTTTTATCTTGCAGCTGCATTGCACCAGCAGTTTGTCGTGACTAGAGGTGGGGAGAGATTGTGTGTGTGTGTGTGTGTGTGTGTGTGTGTTGGATGGAGTTTATATTTGAGTGTGTATGTGCTGGAAATGGCAATAGTTTTGGTATTTTGCACTAAGAGTTTGAACATAGACTTAGCATGTTCTGTATGAGTGCATTTGCATTCTTCCTCAAACATTATTTTACAGTGATTCTGAAGACATCAGCTTGCATTGGGGAAAATAAGATATTAAGCTTATGATAAGTAATGAAACATTAAAAGTCTTTTTATGCATAAATCCAGCCAGAGGTCCAACAGCAACTATGTTAACACACTGGAGCTTTATGTAAATAGATGTGTACACTGAAAAACCACAATTTTCTTGATGCTATCATGGCACATGCACACACTAAATAAAATGTTGTGCTTGAAACTCATCTATGCCATGGAAACTCATTTTATTACAATGCTTACTGGTCCCCAGACCCAATATTATTTATTTATTAAATATATTCAGTAAATAGTATGAATCACAAACTAATGTAAATATGAAATAATTCTCTTTATACCTTTAATTAAAACATGATCTTGTTGCCCACTTGCAGATACATAGGAAAAGGGTGTGCACACTCTTTCTTGGAGATCCTCTCAATATACAGTTCAACCATGAAGCCCATGTGGTGACTGTTTATCCTTTCTGTCAAAGTTGGAGCATCTTTATTAATCTACAATGCACTTTCTAAAATGCCATATTATTGTGTTGTAGGTTAAAACACTAAATTGCCTTTTGTGCAGAGTTTAATTCGGCATGATCAGTCCCCCATCATCCAGTCACATTCAGAATCTAGAGCAGTTAACGACCTCCAGTTAAGATGTTTGGTCTCTGGTGGCTTTTCTATAAAATGATTATATTCCTAGCTCTTCTAATGAGGGGGATTAGTTTTTCTTCTGCTCATCTCAGGACAGATATTAACACCCGAATAAGATATAATAACCTAATCTTTATTATGAGTGCGAATGGTACAGTGGTGAAAACAAAAACGGGTTTAGCCTGGAGCAGAAGGACGAAGTGCGCTGATTGCGGTCAAAAGACGTCCCCGCCCTTCCCCAAAATACGTGCTAGCTACCTCTCAGTCTTTTTCTTTCTCGCAAGTGTGTGCATGCACCTCCACAGTTTTCAATCCCAAGCTTCAGTAGTCTGCCCTCTCTCTCCTTCCTTCTGCTCGTCAAACAGCGGCGTCAATTTGCCTTAGTCACAAACTGGAAGCGCAGATGTTTTTTTCAAAATAAATTATCCGAAAACATTTGTTTAATCTGTCTGTTTATTTACAAAATAGACTAAATGATATACAAGCATCTGGTCCACCTTACAATTTGTGTTTTAATTAAGTTAGCTTTCCAAAAAACACTTAGAGGGTTTTCTAATCTTTACATGTAAACAACAAAACAAAGCCGAAGAAAAATGAACACGAGGGAAATGGTGAGGTTTTCCGGGTGTTAGTGGTCCCATTATAATTTGGCACCGTGCGATGTTGTATAGTTACAGGCTGTCATATGTGGGCTTATTTTGAAAGTTGTGGGCGGAAATCTTCTTCATAGTATTCTGGCGTACTTGACGCACACTCACACGCACACGCACGGTCCGCGGCTGGACGCCTGTCAGTTCACAGAAGATGGTGGCGTCTGCGGCCACTGCGTTGCCCGCGGTCCCTGGACAGTGCACAGTGTTTGATGCAGGCAGCTCCATGACGCACAGATTCTAGTCCGATAACGGAGATAAAGGCAGTCTCGTCTCACTGTGGACGGTGCAGGGAACTGAGAGGCTGGACGATGCTGCAGCTCTAATCCTTTAGATATGTCTTGGATGAAATGGGAAATATTAAGAGGCATGAAGACATTATTTTGTGCACCTCACGCAATTAAATTTAAAGAGGCAGGAATAAGGCAGCACTGTGCTCTGACCGGTGGGACTGTGGTGTGAGGGGCGTCTAGCCGAGGTGGAGTCCTTTTAATTAGCCCGACTCTCACCAGCCTTTCGTCGTCTGCCATTTAGAGGGGCATCGAGCTGCCGTGGGCAAACTTTACTTCAGGGGACGGGAAAGACTGGGTGGCACTTCACGGCTGCAGTTTTTCCTCTACTGTCCGGTTGATACTGAATATTCATCCAAGGAACTGGAATATCTGGAATATCTGGACAATCTGGCTTTTGTTTTGAGACGCAACGATGAATTGGCGATATTTGTTGTGTGTGGGATGTCAAGGCAATACCGATGCAACACTAAAGCGACACTAACTGGTGCATTGCATTGGAAGAGTGTGTTTACACACGAGTCACTGACAGTCAAGCTCTTGCAATAACATGTTTATGTGGTAGCCTTCTTCTTCTTCTTCTGCGTCTCTCGGGCTTTTGTGTCCTGCAGACCCCCGTGCACAAGATCATTTGTGCGTTTGGAAACGCAGCGGCGGTGGACACTCCGGAGTGGAACTCCAGGAAAGCGCGGGGCTGCGTCCAGGGGAACAACGATTAGGCCATGAAGGAAGGGGCATGGAGGTCTAAATAAACGCTTTGGTGGCAGTTTTTGCGCTCATGTTGCTGTTACTTGGCGTTGACCTGCGCCTTAAAGTGAAGAGCTGACCCAATCAGCGCGGCAGTCCCTTGTTCTCAGAGATCAGAAAAGAAACTCTGCCTAAATGTGTTTTGGACAAAGCTTTGGTTAGTCCTGTAAACAAAACGTGCTTTGGTTTATGGGGCGTTACTGTACATTCCCAGCGGACCTGAGTTGCACGGAAAACTGAATGGATACGCGGAAGTGGACATGCACCGATGCTGCTCTCCAAGAAAACATCCAGTAACACAATTTAACTGGATTTGTTTATTCATACTTTTGGAAACTTCTCAAGAACCCATTTAAAATCCACTTAGGACTTTTTGTTTACCCCCTCCCCCCGCGCGCACATTATTTTGTAACTCTCCAAACTTTCCCAAATATTATTCCAATGAGTGAAGCAGTGCGCAGGCAGAAGGAACTTGGACTGGAACAGAGAGAGCCAATGAACCTTGCAGTCTTAAGTGCGTCAAAACAGACTCTAACGTAGAGGAATGCAGGGATTGACGTCAAGAGGGGCAATAATGAACTACTCAAAGTCTTTGGAAGGTCTGCTGATGTTTCTACAGCCCCTTCACTGCTAACTGTGCAATTTTCTCTGAAAAGTTTTCTTTTTGGTCTCCTATTTCAGATCGAAGCATCATTTTTCTCCCATACTTTGTATTACTTCTAAATTGACTTTGTTTTTGAAATATCTTTCCCTTGTGTGTAGTTATTTCATATATATTTGAATAGAATATAAAGCAATATGGCATCTCCCCAACATCAACAACTGCTGCCTCACAACACTGAAGTGAGCTGTGACTCAAGTGGAGATGGAGGCGTCTCAGTGAGAATTGGCAGTAGTGTCAAACACAAGCATGGAGGCGGGCCCCTTGGTTCAATCGGGGGAGGATTCATGGGGGGATCCAAGCACTGCAAGTACAGCATATCCTCCAGCTGCAGCTCCGGGGAGTATGGAGTCAGAAGGCCAGTGGTCAAGAGCTTTCGCACACAGAAGAAGATGCCTCAGCTTTTCGAAAGATCTGCAGGTCATTTCTGGGATCCTAAATTTGACTCTTCAATCCTGGAAGAAGCCTGTAGAGAACGGTGTTTCCCTCAGACTCAACGGCGCTTCCGCTATGTGCTCTTTTACCTGGTTGCTGCAGGCTTCCTCTGGGGATTTTACTTTGCTGCCAACCCTTCCCGGTGTGATAGGACTGCTTTTCTCCTTCCCACAGCATCTTTCCTCCTTTTCTGCCTCCTCCTCTTCCTCCTAACCTTTACTAAGCTCTACTCTTGCTGCTACAACCAAGCGTCTCTGCTGCTCATTGTTGTAACCTTCACCCTCACCCTTGCCCCCCAGATCCAGACATCAGGTTTCAGGGACCCTGATGCTCCCACACCTGCACTTGATGTGGAAGAGTTGAGTGGCATGGGGCCCACATACAACCTGTCCTATGACAAGCTTGTGGGAGGTAACAGCTGGTCCCCCTGTCTTTCTCCTGTAGGCACCTTCTCTCTCTGTATTGAGGTTCTTCTGTTGCTGTACAGTGTTCTCCATGTTCGCCTCTATGCTTCTGTTCTTCTCGGCATCCTTTATTCTGTATGTTTTGAGAGTTTAGGGTGCCTGCACCTGACCCAGGGAGGAGAGAACTGGAGCATAGTTTCTGAGTCAGACTGGGATATGCTACGTTGGCTGGGCCCAGCCAAGGCTTTGCTCCATCTGTGCGCCCATGCCATCGGCATCCACCTGTTCATCATGTCTGAGGTACGGTCACGCAGCACTTTCCTTAAGGTGGGACAAGCTATCATGCATGGCAAAGATCTGGAGGTGGAGAAAGCGTTGAAAGAGCGCATGATTCACTCTGTCATGCCCAGAATTGTGGCTGATGAACTGATGAAGCAGAGTGACGATGAAATAGGTGACCATTCTGTTAAACGATACTCTACAAGTGGTGCAGCCGCCGCCATCTCCAGCCCTAAAAACAATAAACGCAAGAAAACGTCAATTCCTCGGGGCCAGATCATCTTCAGACCCTTTAACATGAAGCGGATGGAGCCAGTCAGCATTCTCTTTGCAGACATTGTAGGCTTCACAAAAATGTCTGCCAACAAATCCGCTCATGCCCTTGTGGGACTGCTGAATGACTTGTTTGGCCGTTTTGATAGACTTTGTGAAATTACTGGTTGTGAAAAGATTAGCACTCTAGGTGACTGTTACTACTGTGTGGCTGGGTGTCCAGAACCCAGACCAGACCATGCCTATTGCTGCGTGGAGATGGGCCTGGGCATGATCCAAGCTATTGAACAGTTCTGCCAGGAGAAGAGAGAGATGGTGAACATGAGGGTGGGAGTTCACACTGGCACCATCCTGTGCGGTATCCTGGGCATGAAACGCTTCAAGTTCGATGTTTGGTCAAATGATGTCAACCTGGCCAACCTAATGGAGCAACTAGGAGTGGCTGGGAAGGTCCACCTATCGCAGGCCACCGCTAACTTCCTGGATGACCGTTACCAGCATGAAGACGGACAAGTCAATGAGAGAATAGGACAGAGTGTGGTGGCTGAGCAGCTCAAAGGTATGTACTTATAACCAAGGTCAGCAGCATTTGCATATTGTTGCAATTATTCCCTCATGAGCCACAAACTTTGGCATTTTTATGTACTTAAGTTAATGCCCTGGAAAATGCTTTACTGCCATACCCACAGGAAATATTTTCCTATGCCAGTATATCAGCAGTTCACCCCCCAGGTGGCAGTGGCAGGGGAGCATTTGCACCGGTCAAGGTCAACAAAGCATTTTAGCATCATATACATAATCCACACAGATGGCTTACAAAGGGTGTGAGTCTGTTATCACTGCTCTCTGTGTTGCCTGTATTATGTGAATGTATCATGGACAGACGCCATTTTCTTTCCAACCTCCATCCTGTCTCTGCCCAGTCTTTGTTCGCTTGTTCAGTTTCCTTGTCTTTCAGGCATCCTTAAAAGTGTCCTGTCCTCTCAGCCTCACTCTGGACCCCAGGGTTCAGAGTTGCTTTACAACTTTGCTGCAACTGTCAGCTTCTCAGAGAGAGATTTGCCTGCAGCTTTATCTTCACCTCTCTATCTTGTCCTCTCTTTTCCTTACCTCTGCACTGCTTGACTGCAGCCTTTTACTTGAGACATTTATCCAAATCACCTCAGTATAACTAAATATTGGCTTAATTGCTTTTTTCATCATTTGAGATTTGCTGATCCATTATCACCCACTGCAAGTGAAGTGACTGTTTCTGAGTAAGGTATTGCAGATGGTGTTCAGCTACTATAAAATTAGCATTTCAGATTTTTGTTTTAATGAGTGCTGGATGTGTCTCCTTGGAGGCTGCATGTCTGATTTTGTACAGTGCATTTAAGACATGGATTTGCACAAATTACCAGTTCAAGTGTGCAGATAAATAATATGTGTACAAACTATTAAAAATATTATACATTGGAGACTGTGCTATTTTCAGTTGGAAATCAATGCAGAGACCAGGCAAGGAACGTGATTAAGTGAAAATGGTTTTTGTTTACTAGCCAACAGTAGTGATTAATTGCCCTGTATTTTCCTCTCATGTCTTAGATTAATGAGTGACTACCATTCTTGCACTTGCTCCTCTTTTTTTTTTATTGTGAAGATAAATGCGTTACCGGCAGTGTTATTACCCCTCCTCCTTCATCTCCTCCCTCTCACTTCTTTCTTGCCTCATCTCTTCACTTCACCCCCTAAGATTTATCCTTTCTCTTTAGATTTGCTGTGCAGGCCAGAGAGCTGGGTGTCAGGAGAGAGTTGTTCTCTCGCGCTGTAAAATTCCCTCCAGTGTCTAGCTCAGTTGGTGTAAATCACTTGGGTAACATTGCAGCCAGGCATGGATCCTGGCTGGGCTTGCTCCCTGTTGCCTGACTCTGAAGTAAATTGCTCTGACCTGGACAGTGGATGCTGATCAGATATTTTGTATGTAATTTTTTTTTTTTTTTTTGATATCCTTTTTGAGTTAGTGTGATGGCAAACACAAATTTTGGGCTTATGATTGTATTTACAGTTCAGCTATAAATTCAGGCTGAGGGTATAGAGTCAGATTTTTGTTACATCTTGTATTTTTTCATGAGTTTATACTCCTCATCACTGACCTGAGGTCTGTGGGCAACTCACAGATACAGATATTGTAATTTACAGTTAATCAATTATCAAAATAGTCAGAAATATATTTGAATTTTTGGTCATTCAGCTGACTAATGCAGTCCTGTTAACTAAATGCTCAAAAATAAACAATGTTTTTAAAAAAACAATACAGTGCACATACCCCATAAGGCTTTTTGTGTGTTTGTAAGGGAACTGTGTGTGAGACCAGGCCCTATCTTCTTGTCCTCACTGGAAATGGGAGCTATATTTGGATTAGTTTCCTTGTAAAGTACCTGTTTATGTCATTTCTTTTGTGCTTAAGGTAGAATGGTCGCACCTGGAGAAGATTATCTCTTTGGTGGAGATTGTCAATGTGACCTTATTATATTTCTGCTGATGACAGAGTCGCAGTTGAGCCTGAATTGGCCCTTGATCAAGAAGTCTTTGCTTCCAGGGCAAATTGATTTGTTTGTTGGCTAATGTTGACTGAGGACTGCAGGATACAGTAATACCGGTGCAAACGTAGTTGTCATTAACATTTTTTATTTTATTATTTCGGTTTGTTTAACCTATATTTTACCAGTAAAAACTACCTGAGAACTAAAAGATGTTTTGCAAGAGTGCCAAGACAGATTCCAGAGAGAAACAAGTAAAACAGTTGCTGCCTTAGTGTGTCAGACTACAACTGGGCAAATTAGTAACAACTGCTGTAAGTATTTTTGAGTACAATGCCCAGACTGGTTCTGTGGCTTAATCAATCAATTTTTATGACTGTGTATCAAATGACAAAAACAGAAGAATGTGACAATGTGAAAGTGATTAGTCAGAGTTATAAATAAATCTGCAGCTCCCTTCAGCTTAACAGAGCAATGGGAAATTTCAGCTCATTGTTTAGCTGTTCAGCCACAGGTTTATTGTTTGCTTCAGTTTTACTGCTCTCCTAGCATCATTTTTAGTAATGACAGACAGCATTGTACACAACCTGCTCAGCACTAAACAGCAGACACACACTGTTTCAAACACAGTTTCTAGCTGGTGATCGTAGCGAACCAGAACCATATTTTCCCCTTAAGATCTGCTGGATGCCAAAACAGAGCTAGGAGAGTGTGTATTAGACTTATATTGACTCCAAATGAATACAAATGTTTCTAGGTGCAGGATATCACAAATGTTTCTAGGTGCAGGATATCATCTCTTATCATGGGAGCTATCTGTAAGTTCTTTTGTTTTATATTTGTTTTACTTACTCTTCTCTACTATGAATCTTCCAGGTTGTTGCTGTAACTCAGATGGAATGAATAAAGAAATAGGTGAAGTAAATGGAATAAACACCTAGTAGCTTTAATGATTTGAATAACAGTTTCACTAATTTCTAGCAGGTTTTTGATATAATCACAGGGCACCTTTCCATTAATACTCATTATGTGCTAGGTTTTCTTTAACCACCTGCCTCAAGGTAAAGCATGTTATCAAATTCAGTTTGCAATGGTGAACATGACCTTTTCTAACTTAACTACTGATCAAATCTGTGCTGGGCAACTGCATATAGTATTCCCTTTCCCACCATGTTGTCCTTTCTTTGCCTAGTGGGAAATTTTTAATTAACCAGGACCGGATAATCTTCTCAGCTTAAGTGATTAATGTTAGTATTTCTCAATCATATGTTCCAGCCTGGGGCTGCCTGTCAGCCAGCTGATTTTATCACAGCAAATTATATTGATTGCCTATAATGAGGTTGTCATAGCTGTGTTTAGTTATTGACAAGGCAACAAGAGAGATTTTCATGTCTTGTGGATATCAGAGATAGATAGCTATAAAATACATAATCTGTATTCTGGTATTTGATATTAATTTCTCCCAATTCCTTGTCTACATTTATGCCTCCAGAACAATAATTGATTGGCCATGTTGTGACTGATTTGAACAGAGCAGAATATAATTCAGTGCTGTATATAAATCTAGTGATGAATGTTCTATGTCTCCTCACTTTGGCCTTATTACTTTATGCTCTGTAGCAGTTATTAGTTATCAGGACAGGCGGTGTGCTTTTGGGAGATTCACATAAACTCACACATTCACTTTCACACATCCTTCTGCTACGCTTTAAATGGTTTTCTATAGGGACACACATCCGTTAGCAAAGTGTACAGTATTTGCCTGAGGCTCAGTGGAGAATTACATGTAATGGGTGCTACCTGTGACTCTGACTGCAATAAATGAGGCTCATTTTGATGTCATGCATAGAAAAGCATGAATGAAGAAATTAAGTGAAGCAATGTGGATGATGTGCATTTCGGTTCTGCCATTTCAGGGTTGGTTTGGATTCAATAGATGCCGAGAGAGTAGAATTGCGGCAGCTTTGCCTAAAAACCACTGCTTTAAACTTCAGCTGTGTGACTGTACCTTAGTATTTTGCTCTAAGCGTGAAGCAGTAGTAGAGAAAGGAACATTGTACACATTTAAGCCCCTGGATTTCATACCTAAAGTGCTGTACACAGTGCTGCACTCCACAAAAAAGTTAAACTGTTTGGCTTTTTCACCCTAATATATACACAGCTGTCTCTTCTGCAGCAATCAAATACCTGGGATAATTTTGTCTAGACTCTTGAATCAAAATTACTATGCACAGGCAGCATTACACCCTGCTGTCACGAGATGGGGGGTTGACAGTAAACTGGAGTGTTCTTTGTAGAGAGGCTTACTGTAGATAGGGGCCGTACGTAAGACATAGAGCTAGAGTGTGGTTTGGATCTGCAGGCAGCTGTTAATGTGTTTTTAAAAAATCAGTAGTGATTAGATCCTGGGATTATAGGATGCAGCAAAGCATACTGCATTAGGTATGGACCCTTTCATCTGAAGTCAGGGAGGGAAGTATGACTCTGCAGAGGCTGCCAGGTGGGACTTTAAGATGCTATATTGTGTTGCAGTGACCGAGCCATGCCTAGAACACCTTAGCACTGCATGGTAGATTACAACTAATGGTATAATACATCACAGTGCGTTCTACAGTATCTCTCTGTACTGCAAATCATAGTTCAGCACAGCATGGCACTGTAGCCTGAAGCAATGCAATCTCACAATTTATTATCTTCGGTCTTATCATACTGAGCAACTCTGCAGAGCTTCAGGACCCCTTGTCCCTTCTCTACAAACAAGAAGCCATTGTGGCAAGGTTATTGAAGGTCTACGATATGGTGATTAGCTGGATTTAATAGCTGCAGTCATTCAGGTTATCTGCTGTCACACTGATACTCAGCAGGATTGTACTCTACCTGTGCTTGTTTTGGAGGACTGTGTGGCAAGGGTGACGCTTGCTGCTTTGACCCAGCAAGAAATAAAAGATTTTTACTCAGGGAGTGTAATGAGTTTCTGGATCAAGAGCAGAAAAGGAAAAGAAATCATATAATTCCAAAGTGCTGCAAATAATCTTATCTGCATGGCCCAAGCTAAGCTTTCTACTGGACTGATACTCTTGAAGATTTTGCTCCAAACATCCATGTATACTCTTGTGCTCTGCTTAATCCCGACAAGTGTCAGAGAACCCTGCAGACCTCTCCCTGCCCCTATAGGGGATAGCTGTCTTATTGGTGCAATGCTGAAGTGTCCCGCCTCTATCTAGTCTGACAGAGATGACCCAGGGCGAAGTGGAGAGTCTGATACCAGAGCTACCTCTGTTTGTCTGATATGGTGCCACACATAGAAACTGACACAGCTGACCCTGTAGAACAAACCCAGGACATGTAGCATCTGCAGCAGAACATGCTGCACAATGTGCTGTTTTTCTTTACTTCATTGCTTGCCATTCTAACTCAGTCCAGTTTAAGGTGAAGACAGAAATCAATATTAGTGGCAGTACTAAGATATAATAATGTAGGTGTCATGAATATGAAGTTGGGAAGCCTGGAGGAGGGGAGACAGCAGCCTTGCATTTTGATGCAGACAGTGTTTTACAACACCCTAGTGATACTGTAGTAAATGCACTCTAGACTTTCACAGTTTTTTAATTTAATGAAGGAATAATAGGCTATAAATTACTTTCTGACCTTACTAGACCATTTAGCTGACAAATAAAAAAAAAAATCTTGTGTGTCATTCCCTGTTATGAAAGCAGATATAATTTATATCAGTACCACTTTAATGACTCTTTTTACACCAGACATTTTCACTTGTCAAAAGTACATAACTAACTGTGGCTCAACATGTAAGTGTCCCAGTATAAGCCACAACAGTGAGTGAGCATGCACAGCACCAGAAACCTATTTAATCTATCTAAATAGATTACAGCTATGAGTAAAGAAGCTGTGCAATGGATAATTATTGATTCAAGCAAAATATGCCAAACATTCTGTGTAAGTAATCAATTAATCAAACAGAATAATCAACAGATATATTGAATGTTAAAATAATCACTGGTAGCAGCCTGGAGGCTCTTTTTTTCAGTGTACAGACTGGTCCTGTGACTGGCTGAAAGGGGCCAAACCAACTTTACTTAGCTGAGGCTCAATATGACACATTATGGTAGAAGCCAAACTGAAGCGTTTTTTGTGTGAACCCAGAAAGAATAAGCTGAACAAGTGCAGCAATTCCTTGCTGCTGCAGCGCTCAAGGACACCTACACAGATACAAATTGCACAGACTGTGGTTTACAAAGATTTGTAAACCTTGAAAAAGTGGAAGAAATTTCAAAGCATTTTGTGTGTGTCCTTGTCCTGCTGATGCTCTATCACTCTCACATTTAGATCTCTAATGGTACAGTGCCCATTCAGCTGTGTATGATGCTAAGCTAGCCCTGGTTGCAGCAATGCAGATGCTTGGGTGATAAATGGCTATCATGAGTCACTGATGCATCCTAAGCTTTTCTCCTTTGTGGTCAAGGGTACAGGAAATGTCACCACTCCTTTAACAAGCACACAAACCTTTACTGACATTGACATATGGAACTCAGTCTTAGGGTGACATACACAATAACCCCCCCCACCTACCTTCCTAAATGCACACTCAGTAGCACATATTCACTTTCTGCACATGTTCAAGTACTCTGAATGCAAACACAAACATATACAGTTGCATCCTACCCATGTTTGTGGGCTGTGGTAAGTCGTTAGTGTGCACAGTGGGAGTGTGTGTGTGTGTGTGATAAATAGCTGTGTGAATTATGAATGAGGAAAGATGATGGGGAGCCAGTTGAACCTGCTGCACTCAGCCTGCATGGGCTGACTGTGTGTGTTTGTGACACACACTCCATAAATGTACATATATATGTGTAGCACATGCATGGGTCTTAAGTATTTTATTATTTATACTGTAGACTCAGAAATGAGTGCATTTAAGATTAGTTTTATTTCTCAGCTTTCTGAAGATGAGGAAGTCTGTATGCTGAAATGCTCCCTTCACACCCTTCCTGTGGTGGTTTTCGGGCAGTACAGAAAGTGACTTTTCTGTGAAGTAACTTTCTTCATCTTCCTTCCTTCTGACTTTTTCTATTATCATTATTATTATTATTATTATTATCATAGAAAAATTATATTGTTATTTTCAAATTCTGCTATAGTAACAAAATGATGACAGTTTTGATTATTATTTGTTAAGCAATACATGTTGTACAATTAGTTCTTTGGATTGTAGTTCAGACAAAAAGTACTTAGTACTCTGGGCTGTGATAACTAGTGAGCAACATTTGTCAACATCTTAACATGAAAAGATTGAAACTAACCATGGATTGGTCCATTTGTCATTGTTTTGGGGCTCTGAGAACCAAAGGGTACTGCTTTGTACAGAAAACATGCATTTTTAAGTACTTGTCACAGATATATATGGTTTTGTTTTGGGCAAATCATTTTGGACAGTAGAGGTTAGGGCAAAGAAATAAGCTGTCAGGCTATGGCTTCACATACATCACTAATATGATCAGTTCAATTAGGAACAATATTAAGTTTAGTTTGTAAAATCTTTTGACAATTTCAGAAATTTCCATCAGCCTTATCCCTTTCATTGGTAGTAAAATAGTCAGCATGACTCACAGTTCCACTCCCAGCGTTGCTTTTGTCCCCCCATTTGTTACTTGTTTCCCCCTTGTCACTCCTGAAAGACTTAGTGCATGTATGCCTCTGTATATGTGTGATTACACGTGTAATAAGTACCTGATATGTTCCCAGCAGAGATCCTTCCCCATCTTTTCATCACTTTCGATCTGTCCTTCTTTCTGCCATCTGTTATTTGTCATTCTACCCTGAGTATTACTGCTGTCTCATGCTGTTGAGTCAGAGTGCTGCCTCTGCTTTTTTTTTAAATGACACCTTCATTAACAAACATTACAGCAACGCTTATCTCAACAGGCTGCATATCAAACTGCTTCTGGACTTTGTTTCTGAACTTGACTGTGAGATTTAATGAAACTGTCAATTTCAATTTTTAAGATGACGCAGGTCAGCGACGCAAACAACCATCAGGATGCATACCTTTTACAGCCTGAGCTGAGATCCTCATTAATTCTTGCTGTATCAATGTCCTGTTTTACATAGAGTCCTCAGGGAGGGGTACAGCTCTCAACAGAAGATCCAATAAATTTTAATCATCACACCCCAGTGAAGATGCTATTATTAAAATGCTGAATAAGCAAAATCTGTGATATTACAGCACAAGACAATGGCAGGTAAAGCATAAGCAGGAATGAGATATTTGTGTCTGTGTTGCCTGTTGCCTTTGATCATTTACCCAGAGCCACAAACTCACTGTTTAATTGATAGGTGAGCACTGCTCATAGCTGTGGGTCAATAGTATCTCAGGTGGAGATATTTTCAGCATGTGATCAAATCGAGTTTCGGTGACCATAAATTACTTAGAAGTAGGTTGTTTTGTGTGGTAATTTTCATTTTGTTGTTTTAAAAATGAAGACGGCAGTCTGAAGGAGGTTTTACCAAGACCACCAGTTTTACGTCATGTCGTTAGCTTTATGTCTTCAAGATGTATAATATATATGATATAATAGCTTTCAAAATAAATGTGCTTTGTACATTATTTGAAAAGCATAATAAAGATTTATTAAAAAGACATAAAATGATCACATTAAAAGTTCTACTAAGTACAGAATGAGGGAAGACCATACCAAGATGAAGAATAAAAGTAACAAGATTTAAAAAAGACATTAAATACAGCCTTGTATGAAGGAGGTTAGAGAATTAAACAATAGATTTTAATGTTCTGAGCAGAAAATTCTCACCCCCATTGTCATATTGTTGCTGTCAAGTGAAAACCACGTATCTCCAAATTTGGGATTCAGAATTATTCAGATCTAATGAAGGATTAACTATTCATTCCTAAGGTCTCCCATTTCGAACTAAAAATGTAAAAATTAAATGCATTGTCTAACAATGGCATTGTCACAGAGGTAGCCATCAAACTCCACAGTGTCTAGTCCACAGTAAAATGTGTTTATATGTGAACAGTACAAACATATAAACCCCTTTTTTTTAGTGTTAAATGAACACTCTCAGTCTGTTTAACACTGGTGATTTTGCTGTGTAAATATAAGGCAACAAGTTTTAAAAGTGCTCATGGAAAGTTTCATTCTTGTTCATTTGGATATTTCTGCTGCATGGACAGATGTGTTGAGTGGCATGCAGAACCATATGTTCACCATTATGCGAGATGAAAAGAAAGTGGGCGCATTAGTATTCAGAGAAGTATGCATGGAAAAAGGGCTTGACAGGGGAGAGGAGGATGTTGTTAAAAAGATGAGATGGAAAGTGAGTGCGAGCTTTTGGGATGATGTGAGCTGGGACAATTCTTCACAGGGAAGAGCCCTTTAAGCCTGTAGGTGATGAGGCAGAGGGATATCGGCTTGGACACAAAAGAACAGACACGATAGTTGGATTTTGGATGGAGAGAGAGAGAGTGCAGGAAAGAAGACAGTGAGTACAGTGAGATTGACAAAACAGAGAGAAAATACAGGCCACTGAGCAAAGGGTAAGGGGAAGTTGAAAGATTTTTGGAGGGATGTCAGCTGTATCTCTTGTTCTGCCACCAGAGCATGGCAGCCTGGGATTGTCAAGGATGAAGGGATCACAGCAACAGAATACAAAACAATCACAGTGAGTATGAGACACACACAGCCAAGAGAGAGTTAAAGACTTTGGAGAGAGTTCAAGTGTTTCTATTGTCATTTTGAGTGAGCCACAGTGGGGCCGGTCTGAAGCCAGGAAAAAACACACTGGCCAAATATGGATCTTTTGATTTCATGCCATCCTTGTTTACAGCGGTGACAGACAGAAACAGGAAGGATACTGTCAGAATTTGTTGACTGCAACAGGAAGAGAGACCTCAGTGTGGCTTGTTGTTTAGGACAGTGTGTTTGTGTAAGCAGAGACGTCTACTGATATAACTCGCAGTATATAGACATGTTTTTGTCCTAGACCTGGAGAGCTGTTGTGCTGAGAAAGTCCAGGTGGTGTGCAAGACCTGCTGGTTCTTTTTATGAACTCAGGCTTATATAATTTGTACCAGGTGTCACTGTGGGTTATCTGCTGTGTCTGTGAGTTTGAGAAAAATATTGTTGATTTAGCTGCACTTGAGTGTGCTTGATGTGCACATATCAGGCGTGGCTTTAGATGCATCCAGTCTGTATTATCTTGTTCGTCATCTGCCAGTGTTTGGTGCTATTTAAAAATGTTAACTGCCTCATGCAAAATGAAGCAAGTTAGCATAATATGGTTTCACAAGCATTTCAAATAAACAAAACAAGCATATTTGTTGCTCATCATACACCACCAATTACAGCAGATCAAGCTACTGCTACTCTACTGTGCTAGAACTAATGAACTTTAGGCAGCAAATAAGTATAATTATATTGCAACATCAGATGAATTCAGAAATAATCAGAAAGCTAATTGTTCACCAAATAATGCCATAATAGGATAAATGGGTCTTTGTTGGCTGCTGCAATGAATGAAGTCCAAACATTTAAGTATTGTATCACAAATGTTTTCATGAACAAAACATTGCTGACAATAGCCTAATATAGTACAAACAGAGTATAATTAAGTCTGTTATCAGTAAGGTCAGATTGTAAAACGACATTTAGTGTGTTGTTCTCAAACAGTCTGCTCTAATTTGACATTGTGATTAATTCTTCTCACCATTCTCCTATATGTGTCTTACCATCATGGTTTTAATGCCTCACAGGTTTTCAGCTGTAAAGAGGAAAGTCAAAAACACAAAACCTCTGCTTTTCCTTTACTGTCAGTCTGTGACCCCTAAGAAAAATGCATACATCTTTCATGTTTTATGACTCAATGGGCTCAATCGCAAACAGCACACATGCACATTTTCATTCTACCACCACCACTAAACAAGTCACAGCCTCCACTTTTTTGCTAGATATTTTTTCTCTAAATGTTTCTTAAATCTCTGTTATCTCTACCTCTCACCTCTTCGTCCTTTCCTCTGTATTGCTGCACCACATGCTGCAGTAATGAAGTCTGTCAACAGCCTGAGATACTGGACAGGTTTTCCCCTGCCCTCTCCCCCCATCAGGGACAGGATGTACAGTATATCCCAGGATGGGGACGCAGAGGAGGGAAAAGGAGGGGTGGCTGACAGTGCCAACTGGCATGGAGCACTTCCCAGACTAGCAGGGCTAGTTGCTCTGTGCCACCTGCTCCTGATCCGATACCTGGCCCTGGAAAGAAAACCTGCCATTATGTGAAGATCAGGCACATGATATGATATGTTCGTGCATTTGAGCACGCACACTGATCTAAGCATGTTTGCTTATTCTTTTTTGCTCTATTTTGCCCTCTGTGTTCTGCTTCTTTAAGTTAACCTCCCAGGTACAACAGCATGGACTGATCAGTGCCACTTGGGTTACAAATAGAAGTTGAAAGGAAAGGTGTTGCTTTGAGAAATGTCCAAAAATGTACATACTTATAGCTGCTGTGCTTGTAGCATTGCTTTTCTCAAGGTTGATCTATTATCTCGTTGTGTATCTGGTTGTGTGCATTCCATCCAGTTAACCTTCTCTTCGCTCACTGACAGTAGAGGTTTGCATTCAGAATATCTAAAATGACAGCTGCAGTCATGACATGTATGTTGCACCAACCTTTTTTCTGTATGTTTGTTTGGTACATACAACCACTGGACTAAGCACCTCTTAACATCATAGAAAGAGGAGGTTCAGGGGCAGCCATTGTCCCAGAAGAGCTTGTATGAGGAGGTGAGAGGAAGGAAAGAGAAGAGGTGATTGTGTTATTTGTTTGCAAAGTGATTCTCTTGTTGTTCTCCTCTGTCCTGAACAAAGCAGCATGGAGAGCGAGATAATGTGACTCGGCTCTCATGGGGAAAGGTTATCTACTGTTCCCTGTCAGCTGATAGCACAGGACAGGACACTTCAAGCCCCATAATGCCCAGAGGCTACCACTAATGATGCTCTTCAATTTGTCCAGGTTCATTAGAGAGGATTTAGGCTAACATACATGTACCTTCATCACAGAGCATCAAACAAATCTGCACAGACGTGATAGATGGATAGTCACACACATTCTCAGCTGGAAAGAAACAAGCGATGTCAATTGGAACAAACAGCATGAAGTTTCTGACCTTTCCCTGCCGCGGGACCTTTAGTGCACAGCTGTATTCTGATTGTGTTAGACCATGTTGAAGTGGAGCCAGGTGCTGGTCAGTTTATTACAGTCACAATTTAATACATGACAACATTGCAATTTCAGATGCCTTGAGCTTGGATTATAAAGATGAGAGAGATTCTTAGAATAGTCAGCAATATACACATATTAAATATACACTTCCGCAGATACTTGAACTCATGTAAACCCTCATATAAACACACATGGATAACATACTGTGCATTTTTGCGAGCCCCTGCAGCCAGTTTATTATGTTTATATTTTATATTTATCTGCTGTCTGACCTCAATCGAACATACTGTACATTTGCATTAACCTGCGAAAAGACTACCAGTAGTAGTATCAACTTGTCACTGTCGGGTTTGAGTTTTATTTTTTAATTTTAGCCCTCTTTTCCCTGTTGTTTTCACCTCTTCTCCAGATGTGTATTCATGTCTGCTTTTTAATTCTTTTTTTAGCAATTTGTTTTTTTTTTTTTTATATATTGCTTTATTATTTTTTTCTTCCATTATCAAATACCCTCCATGCCCTCTCCAGTACTGAGTTGGTGCATACATTATCTAGCTTGAAACACTTCATTATCTGTAATAAGCTGATGCAGTATTATGGGAAAGAAACTGAATGGTTCAGTGATTTCTGTTGAGTGATTTCTAGGTTTGACTTGGTCCTCATCATATGCACTTTTATTATTATTCATCGCTCACCATTGTATTTACATCAGGATTTGCATTAATCGTGACTCTAGATATATTAATAAATAATACAGTATGACTCACATACTTTAGTAGTTTTGTGAAACTGACATGACTGTTTCTCTGACTCAAGTGCTCCCAATCTGGCTTGTAGAAATCTCAGTGACCAGACCAGAAAACAGACCTATCCAAATGTCTACCCACATTCATAGGAAAATGAGGCATCATTTGACATCATTTTGTTGCTTTACATATCTAATTTAAAGTTGAGAGGACATTGGGTGTCATTAGTAGGAGGGATGAACAGAGAGGGAGAGGGGAAACCATAACCCCATTGACCCATGAGCAGAAGCAGATGTCAGTGTGTGTCATAGCAGGAGGCAGAGAAGGATTTGATTATCAAACTAATGAAATCAGTCAATGTGTGTTCACATTGTGTGTCTGTGTTTGTGTCTATGGATCCATCTTTGACACACAGTCCCACTCACACATTCTCATTCTCAGAGGCAGTCAAAATCTTCCCTCAGTTTCCTGCTGCCTCTTCTCATCTGCTGTGCCATTCTGCCTCACTGGTGCAGGGAATTAGTTTTTTGTTACTGTTGTTTACTGCCTTCATTTCCCGTCCTTGAATCCTCATCCACCTGGCTATCGACCCAGCTACAGTGAAGCCATCCATCTACACCTCCGCTTGCTGTGTGTATATGTGTTTGATTGAGTGTGTAGGTGGCTGGAAGAGGTGGTTTTTGTGAGTGTCTCATTATTGCACTTGTGTTTACATCTGCCTCTTTGTGTGCATGTTATTTTTTTAATGTTTTGCCTTCTTCAGCTGATTATCTCATTTGTTTCAATAAGTTTTGTTGTGTATACATATGTGTATCATTGCAGATAAGACTGTGTACTTTTGTGTCATCTGTACTGCGTGTGCGCGTGTGTGTGTGTGTCAGAGGCAAGTCAGTGGCAGGCCTGTCTGAAGCACTTAGGGCAGACAATGCTTAGAGCCTGAGGCTTTGGCTTCACTGACAGTTAAATTATGTGGCTAAGTACATGGTCACACCTGTGCTACCGACACAAACAAAGACACCTGTTACTGTGGCTTGTCACAACAGTTTTGCACATAAACGGGAGGAATGACAAAGAGTTCAGTCACATACAATTGGTCTCATTGGTCAGGATGAAGTGGACTGAATAGCCATGTTATAGGGTACCAAACACTAAAGGCATGTCAGCTCTTTCTATATCTGTCAGTCTATCTCTTTGTCTGTGTATTCATCTGCGTGTTTGTAAAAGACCAAGGTAAATCAGAAAATGTGATTACTCAGTGATGCTCGGTGAGAGCGTCCTGGTGACACAGTGGTCTGAGGCTCCTGAAAACAGAGAAATCTTTCTGACATTGTGAAATACACATTTCTGTGTCTTCCACACCATTTTGGATCTCATCTCCAATAAGTAGGTAAAATACTTTATTTAACGACAACTGAACTGTCAAAGGTTCTTCATATTGCCATGTTTTGGGCACACTGGTCAGTTGGCACAGCTAGATCTAGATTTTGGGTTAAAGGCTGCCCAAGCACATGCACACATCTTATAGGAGTGTTATAAATGATGCTGATAGATGAGAGAGGTAGCAGGTGTTCAAATATTTGTCTCTGGCCTGTTGTGTCTCAGAGTAGAAACTGCTCATGGTCATTTGATACCCAGGCACAAACCCCACATAAAGATGCACGTGTATGTGCATGTAGTATATGAAAAAGTAATTATCTCATTATGTTCTTAATAGATCAAGGATGACATGTGGGAGCATTTTAGTTCTTTTATACAGACGTTCTGCCACAGGCTATGGAAGAAGAGAAACTGGTGTGACAAGCAGGTTGCAAGATAAATGCCAGCAAACAAAAATTGATCTGTGCATCTTTCAAAGAACTGTTAGCTGTATGTGTTCTGTCTTTGTCTCTTTAGCACCCAATTTCTCTCTGACTCATTAACATGACTAACATTTTAAATAAGAGGAAAAAAAGAAAACCTGCACAAATGCACCAAGCATCATGTTTAGCTGTATGAATACAGAAACAAGAATGACTCAGGTGTGACCTTAACTTTTGCAAGTGAAATTGATATTCAGTGCTTTTCCTTCTCTCAATTCTAGTTTTTCACTATAACATGTTTATATAATTCCTCCTGCTTGGTACTGAGTCCAAAAACAACTCCACAACCACCAATACCTTGATAACAAAAGCCAGTTTAGGCTCGTTACCATAACGTCAGAGAATAAGAACAGATCTATCAGTAACAGTCTATCTTCTCTCTCTGTTTCTGCCTTTTGCTAGGCCTGAAGACTTATCTCATCTCTGGAAGGAAGGTGGACTCTCACGCTCACTGTAGCTGCTCCCAGTTTGAGTTGTCTGGACCAGAGCATTCAGATCCTCTGCCTCCCACACCCAGAGTGTGCACACCTGATGGAGCCTCTTCAGCCTGCGCCGTGGCCCCTGAGAGAGTGAAGGTGACAGCACACTATCTCTTGGGACATTTTATAAAAAATCAGCAATGTATATTGAGGAAATAAGTATATTACTGGGATCATTTTCCATCACACATCTTTAATGCCTGAGGAATAAAACTGAGCTGCATGTTCTGCTATGGCCTTTGTGATGGTCATGTTTTTTGCACTGTGCTTTTGTTTATGTGGGTGTATCAGAAACTTTAACAAATATTTTCGTTTTTGCTCGTAAGGAGCAAGAACTGCTTTCATTCCTGTCATTGTAATGCATCTGAATTTTTCATGTAAATACGTGATTTAAAACCTGGGCATTCTGCGTTTTTTGAGCATCTTCGTTGATTTCCGTCTTTACTTTCAGTATTCCTGCATGCATGCACACCACTCTATATTACCTCATGTATCATCTGCGCACGACCTTAGTCCTCATTAAATTCTTATAAATAAGGAACAAAGAACAAAACAGTGGGATCTTATTAATTAGGTAGAAAAAACATTGTTCTTACCAGTAGGTCATCTATATAATAATTGACCCTTTGTGCTCATCAACACCGAACATGTTCATCAATTATATTCTGCTTATCTCTGTCTTTCAGAGAAATTTCTCATTTGCTTCCAAATTATACCACTAGGTCATGGTCTCACCAAAACCCTGCAAGACATTTTTCCTCTATAATTACCCTCAAAACTATGCACTGCTGTGGGTTAGATTTACTCCAGTTAATCCTCCTTTTCTCTGTGCACGTGCACCCCATGATCCGTGCACAGATCTATCTGTTTTCTACCAGGCCAAGTGGATGTGTCGCAGTAGTAGGTGGGGGTAAAAGACGTAGAAACAGGACAGAGAATGATGTGAGGTAGGAGAATCAATGGGGGTGGTTGGTCCTCAGTATATTAATGAACTCAGTCAAACTAGGACCCTTCTTGTGTCTTTCTGCCTTCGACTGTGGACTCCTCCATTTACAGCTTTTCGTCTTCTGAGGAGCATTCACACAAATATAACAAATCTGAAGGATGACACTCGGACATCTTCAAAAAGGCTAAAAAACATTATGACATGACTGTGTGAAAGGATTTTAAGGCCAGGTGTGGTAATAAATGTTTGCACGTTTAATGTAGCATGTAGGTACACAGTGTGTGTTCTGTGTATTTACGATATAAAGGGTGTGTTACAGTGTGTTTTTAGTGTCTCAGTATTTCGCAGCACCTCGCACATGTAAGTATCATCATCATAGTGCAGCATAACTACCACACAGATCTCTTTCTCATACTCACAAACTCATACTTTCCATTCAGTTTGAAGAGGCTGGGTGGGACAAAAATAAAGACCTTGGGCCTGGTTAGACCCCCTCTACACCTCGTTTACTCTCTATCTCACCTTTTTCCCTTAGTGGGTACTGCTGCTATCTTTATCATTATACATGTTAAGCCATCTCTCATCTCACTCCCCAAGACTCTTGATGTTGATCATTTCCATCGTTTAATATTTTCTCTGCTCCCAATTCATTAATTGTCTTTTCTCTTTCCTCTCCCCATATGCCCATCCCATCCCTACCTACCCCCCTCAAATTTCTACCTCACTCCAGTCTCCCTGCCCGTCCTGCAGTGTGGTCCAGGTATCAGGGGAAAATCAGGATGTGGTGGAAGGAGTGGTTCACAACAACTGCCATGATGACTCCAAGGCCATCAGCAGTAAGGTTAGGCTGTTGTTGGTACTTTTGCCAAAAATGATTTTAATCTATCAGAAATGTTAAATGTCTGACTTTAGTCATTAAACAAGTAAATACTTGCTACCAATGTGTCTCCCTAGTATAGTATATGTTATTTTATTATTTTTTCATCAAATACTGGGGCAATTGTGAATTAACTCATTTCTCATTTCTCAGACCCAGAAGCAAAAGGAAGGACTCAAAACTAGTTCAAAGAAATAGGACTCTGAGTCCTAGTTAAAGTGTGTCACACACATGCATTTAAACTGATGTGACTGTAACACAGATTTTAGATTTATATTTCAAATTTAGACTACTTCATATAATTGCAGCCCTGTTTCCAAAACAAATATTCATTATCACAACTTTTTTTGGACATTCAAGACTTCTTTGTCCTGTTTTCCTGCTAGGACTCTTCAAATCTTAGGTGTTCCCCAGCCGTTTCTGCAGGGCGTAGCCCTAAAGCTCTGAATGGCCTCCTCAGTCCTCAGCTGGAAGCCTTGAACAACAGTCAGACGTCTCTGTGTGAGATGCTGCAAGAGAAGGAGAAGAAGACATGGAGTGGAGGAGCTATGGGCATGGATCACTCAGTACTCATCCCTTTGCGATCGAAGAACTTCAGGGAGAGGAGTGATGCCCATTTTGTGGATGTTATCAAAGAGGATAGGTGAGTATGACCTGATAAAGACCAGAGATGTCTGACAATATTTAATGATAATGTACATAGATATATTCACTTAGATACCACATGAGCCACCGCTGTACATTGCAGTGATACAAATGTTATCCCTTCAAGTGCCATGAATCTGTTTTAAAGATTTTACGGCTACTTAATAACTCATACAATCACACAGCTGATTGGTAGGTATAATTTACAGCATGTTACTGATAATGTCTACCTTAATAAGAAGACACAAAGTATTTTAATAAGCCTGGTAGTTAGCTTAAATTAGTATCAGTGGTCACTTTATGTTTGTTTAAGAAAACAATTAACTTACTTATTCTAATAAATCAAATTCAACAAATTTATAACAGTAGCATATTTTAATGTGATGTTTTGGCATTTCTTTGATTAGTCTGGAATTTACTACTATTTGAATTGGCCAGAACAGCCAGACTGCTTCAGGCCATATGGTTGCAGGTGAGAAGCATCTCAAAAGCCCCAATGTGGCATCTTAAGTGTATAAATCTATTCAGTTGATCAGAAAGTCAATCTCACTTATTAACATGAACTTGCCATCTGATTTTTAAATGGTTAAATGTAACATTTAAAATCCTAATTTCAGATGATTTCTGACTTTCCAATGTTTGATAGCCTAATGAAGGACTATTTCTACAAACCTCCCATAAACAAGTTAAGCCTCACCTTCTTGGAGAAGAGCCTGGAGTCTGCTTACCGGATAAGCTACCAGGAGGAGGTGTGTGTATGAGCTATGTTTGTGTGAAATGTTGTGGTGCCTCTATGTCTCATTATCTGAGCATTTATGCACACTTGTTTGTGTGAGTTTAGCATAGTTGGCTCTGACTGTGATCTGACACTTGTTTGGAGTTTTACCACCAGTGTCTTTTCATGATCCCAGTCATCCTGTCTCTGCTGTGGATGTCTGCATGTATTGTGTGTTTGTTTTCTCTTGGTTTATTTTGTGTCACTGTCTGTTTGCACTGTGTTATGACCAGAGCATTTAACACTGCGGCAAAGAGAAATCACTGCAGGACCTTAAAAGTAGTTTTGTATTAGGGTTTGATGTCCTCTGCTGGTATAATCTCAGAAGTGCATTCTCAGCCTCCTGGCTGCTGCTATATGTTTTAATTCAATACCTTATTCTTATTTAAGGACTTAACCTACATACAATTCTTAATTGAAAAATATTTTTCCATTGATATTTTTGTATCTGTTTTATTTTCTCCTTATCATCTTTATTTCTGCTTTGCTTTCTCCTTTTTTCCCTCTCAGGTGGAGACCCAAGCAGCAGTGCAGACATTTGCCAGCCCAACATTCAGTTCTTTCCTGGACATGCTGCTATGTTGTTCTGTGTTTCTGGCTCTCTCACTGGCTTGTTTTCTTCAACCACTTGTCACCCAGCAGAGTCTGTCCACACCAGCGCTCATTCTGACAGCTGTAGCTGCCCTGCTGGAAGCTCTGGCTTTACTGTTTGCTATACGGTGAGATAGTGAATGTAGATAAATGGCCTTAAACTAGCAGGCTATGGGCCAGATCCAGCCTGTAAAACAATATCAGAAGATCCCACACATGTTGAGAATTTATGGTTACACCTGCCTGAAATTAGTTTTCTTTGTTCATGATGTTCAATTCATTGTTGAAATACAAGAGATGTTAGCACAATTAGTTAAATGATATATTGTTGATAGGAACTTAATGTGAAGGCCTTTTTATTAGATCCACTTTCATCTATAAAAATGAATTGGTCTTGTGTACTGACCTTTGGTTTGAGTAAAGACAGAGAAGCTTTGTTAATACAGACATGGAATCACCTTCTTATGGCTCAGGATCCAGTTGAATGGGACACTTGAGTATCAGATACAGTTTGCAGCAAAACTAATGGATTATTGTTGTCTGTATCAATCATGATCTGTTTTTCATTTCCAGTATGGCTTTTTACCTGGACCATGTGTTGAATTGTACTCGGGCGCTGATGAGGGTGATCTCAGGCTGGATACCACGTCACTTTATAGGAGCTTTCCTGGTGTCCCTGCCAGCTGTGGCCGTCTTTTCCCACGTTACCTGTGACACGTATCTCTCTATACAGGTGGACAATGAGGTTTTTTTTCTGATTAGAAACAGATTGCAAGATGCTCTTCTAGTAAAATGTCCATCACTGACTAATTATCAGTTTTATTCAATGTATTGTATTTTAGTTGCACGTTGTGTTAAATATTTTGCAGTCAGTATAATTTACAGTATATTATCTTTACCAGTGTTGAGGTGTGTTGACTAAAGGTTGTTACTTTCTGCCCCATATTTTCCCCAGTTCACCATGTTCATTTGCTGTGCCGTCATCATAGCTATCATTCAATACTGTAACTTCTGCCAGCTCAGCTACTGGATGCGCTCTGCTCTAGCAACACTGGTGGGACTGGTGCTGCTTGCCTTGCTCTTCAGCTCCCCCTGCAGGTATAACATGCCTAATCATTGTGGAGATAATGAAAAAAATATCAAAAATAACAAACTTTACTGTCCAAAAATGTTTTTAAAAAACGACATCTAATGTAATATAACGTCCTGTAGTGTGATGGCACTGGGTCCCTCATTAAAATTCAGAAAATTAGCACAATTGTATGTTGTATTGCTTTGGATGTCTAGAGGTACCTGATGCATTATTAATGTGACTTGTATTTCTTTCAGTGTTGCTAAGAGTCTGTTTTTCTGGTGAGTACAATGACTGTTAGTATTTCTAGTGTAAGTGCAGTTTATCTTCAGCCTAATTTTTTGAGAGATATTTGCCTGCATGATGCACAAAATGTGAGTGTGCCTCTAACCAAATGTTACTTGGGATGGGCTTTAGGCCCTCCACACTATTCTAAAAGGATAAATGGTATGGATGGAGACGATACATGCAGCTTATGATAAAAGCTTACTTAGTTGCAGTTAATTCGTTTTGAAGTTTTTTCTTCTCTTTAGTTAGTTTTTTTATGTTTGTTCTAACCTCCATTTGTTTGTGTTCTTGCATTTCTTTCTCCCTCTCTGTGTCTGTCTGCCTCACTCTCTTTCTCTATCCATCAGGTCAAATGGGCATCACAACAACAGCAACAGCTCTTTCATCATGTCTGACTACCCAGTAGACCCCAACACACAGCCCCACCCTCAGGACCTGTTAGCCCCTGAGGTCTGTGTGGCCTTTTTCCTGCTCCTTCTCCTGGTCTGGTTTCTTAACCGTGAATTTGAGGTCAGTTACCGCCTGCATTATCATGGCAACGTGGAGGCTGATCAGCACCGCATCAAGATCCAGAACATGAGGGACCAAGCTGACTGGCTGCTTCGCAATATCATCCCTATCCATGTGGCAGAGCAGCTGAAGGTCACCCAGAGCTACTCAAAGAACCACGACAATGTGGGAGTAATATTTGCCAGTATTGTTAACTTTAGTGAGTTTTATGAGGAAAGCTATGAGGGAGGCAAAGAGTGCTATCGTGTTCTCAACGAGCTAATTGGTGACTTTGATGAACTGTTACGGAAGCCTTCCTTCTCTAACATTGAAAAGATCAAGACCATCGGTGCCACATACATGGCAGCATCAGGTCTCAATACACAGCAGTGTGCCGATGCGGCACATCCTCACGCTCACCTCCGTGCTTTATTTGAATTTGCCCTAGAAATGATGCGCGTGGTGGATGACTTCAACAAGAATATGCTGGGATTTGGCTTCAAGCTTCGCATTGGATTCAATCATGGGCCTCTAACAGCAGGGGTGATTGGGACCACTAAGCTTCTGTATGATATCTGGGGCGACACAGTCAACATTGCCAGCCGCATGGATACTACAGGTGTAGAGTGTCGTGTCCAGGTCAGTGAGGAGAGCTACTGTGTGCTCAGTGGCATGGAATATGAGTTTGATTACCGTGGCACAGTTAATGTTAAAGGAAAAGGTCAGATGAAGACCTTCCTTTACCCTAAGAGCAGTGACAGTGGCCCAGTGCCACAGTACCAACTCTCCGTTTCACCAGAAATCCGAGCACAAGTAGATGGTAGCATTGGGCGCTCCCCCACTGATGAAATTGCAAGCATGGTGCCCACAACCAACATGACTGCAAGCAGCACCAATACTATGGTACCCAGTGCCAGTGCTGGTTCCTCTACAACAGGGCTTAGTCATGAGAAAGAGGTGGGCAGCTATGAACGACGCCTCTCTACAGAGACCTCGCATGCCAGAAGATCGATGTCTCACGGTGGCCTGACATATATCCCTGTTACCAACCCAGAGGGACTGCCTCCTTCTGCAAATAACAAACAGCTTATCAGCTCATCCTCAGTCCAGCAAAATGCACACCAAAATTCAACAAAATCAAACACCAAGCAGGACAAATATGAGGATGATTATGACAGTAATGTCGGAGAGTTAACCAGACTTTAGGAAATTGTTACAAGGGCACATTCATCATAATATCTCTACCCTTTAATCTTGTTTCTGCCAGTTGGCATTTTCAGAATTGCTGTACATTTGGTCCTACCAAAAGACCCACAGGGCTCTCCTCTGCATCAGCCAGGCAGCAGGTTGTTTTGAGTGTAAATCCGATTGCCTGATATTATCTGTTGAGAGTGTCAGGCAGGAACACAGGAGGAAATGGAAAGATGTGATGGCTGACTGCCTGCTACAGACCCATTGTCTCTCATTACCTTACTTGATTATCTTACACCTTTAATCTTGATTATTTCTTTCATGTCTTTTAAGTGCCTTTAGAATAGAATAATGGGCAGAATAAGCTTTTTTAAGCAACATAAAGGGAAAAGCTGTAAACTATTTGCTACAGTTTTACTTTATAAACTATGATTTGCTATAATATATTGCCTTTTATCAAAGAAGAGCTCAACAACCTGATTTTACATATGGAAAGTGCTGCAATGTAAAGAGCATTGCATTGTGTGGCAAGTGAAGCAAAATAAGATGTTGCTCCACTATATGTATCTGTAAAATCTGCACTAGAATTCTGTAGAGGCTATTCCAGTGTTCTTTGTATAAAGCAGAAAATGCTTAATGAAAGGAATTGCAGAGACTAATCAATACAGTCTAAGGGCAGATAGGGCCAATCTCTCTGTTTGCATGCATACAGTATGTGGTGAGAGTGTGTATTTGCATGTGTCTATATAGTAACACAATCATGGAGTGTTTAATGGGGAGAGGTGCTTGTGAGTTACTTGACTGAATCGGCAGGATGACAAACTGTTTAGGAACGCACTCGAAAAAGTCTTGTTTGCTGATGTGGCAGCTTGTTCTCTGGCCTCAGTTAAGATGATGGCCTAGGCTTCACTTAATCAGCAGCTTGCAACAACAGCACCATAGATGAGACTAACTGCTAGTAGTGGTTGCGCCCTCCCCCATGATCCAAGCTCATGTGGGAACTCAAACTGTGTTTAGTATTGATGAGTATTTCAACAGGCCCTGAAAGGCACTGTTGTACCTGCAGAGTGTCTTTCATTGTGAGTTTAGAGCAATTATTGAAAATAACTGTCAAGTTTGCTCTGGATTACACTGTGTGTTAACTGATAGTGCTTTTAATACATGGATAATCAAAGTGGAATGTCACAAATCAAAGCTTAACGTGTTTTATTGTATTTATTGTATCGAAACTTGAACAGTTCATGTGAAGCTCCCCTCTCTGATTTTTCTGATTACTGGATGCAAGCAGCTGGACACATTAAACTGCTTCACTCTTGCAGTGGGATGAAACTAAATGTAATAGCACTGTAAATGCAAAAGCAGTGCATAAAATGTATGTCATATGACGCCCTTGGTGTTTTTTTTTTAATTTGTTGATTTTATACTATTATGTCAGATACTTAAGAAAATCAGACTGACTTAACTGATCATCCCACTTGCTGTTACATTTTCCCCCTTTATTGCTGTTTCTTAACAAAAAGGATTGTGTGCTCAGAGGCAAAAAAGTTTTACCATGAAGTCAACTATAGTCTTATTTTTGGCATTTAAATATCATGAAGAAACAACCTCTTTTTTTAAAGTATCATTTTATTATTACTTAAGTTATAAACAAAATTAGTACTGCACAAAACACCCAGTTTGCCTTCTTCTATGATCAAAACATTTAAACAGAAAATTGTTCCAATGATTATAATATTTAATGATTTCATTTAACTCATATTTTGAAGTAAGCAAACTCTTCTACAAGGGAGCTCTAAGTTCTTTTGTTTTTCTTTGTGAAATTAAGTAGATTGTGCCTTTTAACATTTAACTTGTTTTCCCTTGTCATTTTATTAATGTTAGCTCTGAGTTGTTTTTGATTTCTTAAGACATTTAATAATTATCAAAAGCTTGCATTGTTTAGGAATATTTACTTTTGTGCTTGAATGAAATGTAATTTGAGCAGTGCCTTTTCTTAATATTTACCAATAAATGTAAAGATACCAAACATATTATACAGTAATTAGCCTTATTGCAATTTTTGAAGTGCTTTTGGTTTCACCTTTCATTTGGTACTGTATTTATTTCTCAGATGGTTGTGTTAAATGCAATAATAAGAGTTAAACATCACTGGTTTGAATGACCTTTTCGCTTATGAGCACACAACCCTTGCACAAGCTCAGTATTTGTGTTTTATATACCACAATAAATGGACACTTAGACTAATTATTGTTGTCATTATCTAAGGTTAAGTGCTTAATAGAGTTTATGATTTTAGAGTGTCAGGTAAAGCGCATAAGCTGCATTTGTTTTTCCTTAATCGTTTTGATAAGCCATTTTGAATAATGTGTTTTTTTATGAACTTTGAACATTTTTTCTGTATTAATATTTAGGAGACAATTCGGGACAAGAGAAGGGTATCAACTCATAAGTTTAATTGCCATTTTTGCTTTTCATTTAGTGCAAAAGATTGTCTGTTTGTTTGGTTGGATTTATTGAGATGTCAGTGACATTCTGAACTAGCGGAATGACAAACTGGGAAAATCTTGATGCCAAAGAGTGTCATTACCATCTCATTAATTAATTTAAATATTGTGTCTTATCCTTGTCTTAATTTAAAGATTGTGGCACATTTAAGAAAGCTCATTTAGATATTCACTGTTAAAACATTTGCACAAAGCACTCACTTTTTATGTACAGTATGCCTTTCTATTGTATAGTATCTGAGCATTTTCTATTATTTATATAAGAGCATGTACTAGAGTATTAAATAGTATAAAAAACTGGGTAATTCTACCCATGTTGGAATAATATGTGTGTTCCATATGCCTGCATGGGTGTAAAAAATGTTATGGGTGTTTGTAAAACTGTGTGGTTGGTAGGGATGCTGTAACTTTGCAGAATATGACCTGGACATTTTAGTCAGCTTTATCATCTCAAAAACTATGACATGCTAGGACCATTATGCTTCAGTCCATACAGATTTTCTTCTTTTTTTAAATTTCAAACTGGTCAAATATAATGTAAAATGCACTATTAGATATCTCCAGGTAGGCAGTATTTCAATATCCTGCTGCAGCCAAATTTAAAGAATTGTTTTCTTTGGCAATGTTCTTTGTATATAGCACTCTAATAGATAGCCTCAGTGAAGGTTAAAACTGAATAAAGTCAGTTGCTGAGAAATATTGTCTATTGAATTTATGGCCTGTACACTACAGATTCTGTAGTGACCAGCTGTGGATTGTAACAAAGCTAAATTACAGAACCAGGAAGGTGGCATATGACTTAATACAAACTTTGTTGTTCATACGTTAGTGCATAAGGTACACTAATACGTAGGGAAAGTATATATGTATATATATATATACATATACACACACACACATATATATATATATATATATATATATATACTTTATTACTAAAGGATGATGGGATGCTGTATGCTATTTTGGAGGAAATTTGTAAACCCTTTTTCTTAAGTAAAATACCAACACTAAACTAGACTACAATAAAAGCAAAAACTGTACACTGCTGAAAGTATAGATGAAGGCTATTATCAGTAAATTGTTCTTAAAGCATTAAATGTAGCCTTCTTATTGTACAGAAAGGCCCCTTAGCAGAATCTGACACAGGCTGTTTTTGAATTATTATTATTATACTAATGCATTATAGTGGTACATTTAATCAACATAGAGACAAAACTACTTCATATAAAACTGAATAGTCAAACTGAGGAAATATAATTATATCCTACATGTTGTTTTGAATGTAAACCTTTTCTCTACAGAGTAACTACTAACTGTTAGATAAATATAGCCTTACTACTTAAAGTAGAAATAGCCTACGTCTAATATTACTTAAATAAACGCACTTATTTACTTTCTTTAACTGATAATACGACAGAAATAGAAGCAGTGGAGACTTAAAGACATGAACCTACAAATGCATCGCTTTTCCCTCAGCTTTTATTCGTAGATGATACATTTGTCACGTTTGAAGCAAGTGGGACACCGTAATTTTATATTGTCGAGGGCTTCTCCACACCTATGCGAGAGGCAACTTCACGTACGTCCACATGACGCACGTGTGGGACACAGGTTTACGTCAGGGCGTCATAGCACGACACCTCCCCCCTCCCCCTCCCCCCTCAGTCTCGCTGGGAAGAAAAAAACTTTTTTTTGTATCGGAGGAATCAACAGCCGCCATCTTGACGCGGCTCAGAATCGGGATTTTAGGGGGAGCATTAATTTTAAAAACCGATCGGAGCCACTCAGACCGGGCTCAAACGGCTTTTTTCGTGCGGAAAATCGAAGGGTTAGGTCTTCCGATGAGAATTAATGCAAACATGTGAAGGTTACATGGGTTTTTATCGTCTCGAAAGCCCACTGTATATTTGATTTCCCTTTTAGAGAGCGCCGCTTCTCGCCGTATCTCCGTACCGAGACGCTGTATTTATCGGGAGACAGCGACGAGAAAAATAATCCACCTCATAGAAAATATTTTTTGAATTTTGCTCTTTTTATTTAAGCCCAAAATAGATTTTAGGGTTGCTCTTTTCGACTGCGAAAAAAATGATTGTGTACGGACGTGAAACCGGCGATCTGCGGAGAAAGGGATTTGCTTACGCTTTGTGTAATATTTTATGATTGATTTTTATTTATTTTTCTCGAACATAAATAATTTTTGGACGTAATTATTGAGGATAATTATGTGGGTGTTGGGTGGTGGATTATCATGGGGTGATCTTCGGCGGCGAAGCGTGGCGCTGTTGCCTTTCTGTTGAAATCCTTTTCTTCAGGCAGCATTTCGCCAGTCTGCCAGTCAGGAAAAAAACAAAAACAAAAAAAAAACAGTTAAATAGCTATTTTACGCGCAACGTTGGGAAAAGTTGCCTTTTATTACGAGCCAGAGGCCAACAAGTTGGATTTATTCTGCTGTTATTCTCCTGCATCATCATCCATTCATATTTACCGAGCAGAATGGCTGACAATCTCCTGGATCTCGGAGCCCCCACTGCAAAGCGACCCAAGCTTAATTCACCTCTCTCAGGATCAGATGGCCCAGGTAAGGACAGAACACGGTTTTGCATTTGGAATGTTACCTTGTGTTACATATGTTACCGTATGTTACAATGTGCTAAAAACTTTATGTTTAATAAACTTTAAAACTACTGGGTCATTTCTGCTTTGTGAAGCTGGATGCATGCACATTTAGGAAAAGTAATCCCGTCTGCCTCTTCAGTAGGGCTGTGCAAATATCACGGGGGAAAAAAAAGTACATGAAGTTCCTATAGGATTGTTTGGTTAAATCCGCAGGGAATAGAAAATATAAGCTGCAGTTATTAAAAACTGCAAACTCACTGCCTCTTCGTCGCAGTTGATCAATAAGGAAAGTTTGATCCCAACTTTTCAGTCTTGCAAGGTTAAGGTTTAAGTTGTAAATATACTTATGCTTTACTATCATAATATCTCAGAGATACAGATGAATGAAAGGTTGGCATCTCCAGAGGTCTTTATACTGTTGGTTTCCTCTTATCCTTGTCACCTTTTGGCACCCGTGATTGATTTATCTCTAGGCACCATAATGCATTGATAAACCTGGCATTATAAAAATATTATGTCCATAGAGAAGCCCTCTTGTGCTGTTCCTAGCCCTTTTTCTTTTTGCAAAATGCTTGAGCGGTCTGTGGTAAAAGTTATTCAGGAGAATGCACTAGATGGTTATAATTGTTTTGTACCAACAATCAATATTTCTGCTGCCAATTTATTTGGCTACTTAATGTGCATAAGAGAGGTGCTACTGAGACAAACTGCCGCTGTGATAAGGCTGAGCATTAGGAACTAGCCTTAGGGTCTGCCTCTTTAGGCAGTCCAACCTGCAGAGCAACTTTGTGCCATTACTTAGAAGAGAATGACTGAAAAGAAAAGGAAAGTGACCTTTCTTATGAACTGAAATTTTATGATAACACATTGCCTGGTTATTTAAGGTAACTGCTGAAGGTGCCTGCCTACACCTGTAATATCTACATGTGTTTTAGCAGACTTATTTCTGACAGTGTTGGTCAGCTATGGTCAAATATACAAAATTTGTCTTATTTATAATCAGTTTATTCCCCCAGCATTATGGAGTCTTATAGATGCTATATGTTACAGTGGCAATTTATTATTGTAGTAATCAGCTGTTATCACTGTCATGTAGGGAGCCAAACCCCATGGCATGTAACAGGTGCATTTGGGGATAACCTCAGCTCCAAAATCTGTCCTTTTCATGTACAATAAACAATAAAAGTGAATATACCCCTGTGTAATAACCCTACAATTTTAAATTATAACTGTATTATTTGTAAACTTTAGTGTAACTCTTTGATCTTAGGTAAGAACAAACCAACAGATTAGCTAGACTACATAGAAAATATTAGCCCTGAAATACAGTGAGTGTGAGTGCATGTGTGACTAGTGCAACAAAAGTCAGTTTACCTGTGATCACTGCAACAAAAATAATTGTTCTTGTGATTTGCAGTTTAGGCTAATTGCATAAAGAAGGGTAAAAAAAAAAAAGTCAACACCTCAGTTTTGTCCTGGTTTGTCTCTTATGGAACATAGTTTCACGTTGTAACACACCAGACTGAACAAGAAATTAAAATTGTGTGACTTTATAAAGATGGAGAAGGTATAAGAGGCACCAATAGGCTATTGAACACAAACTATAATACAGTACAGCAGTGGTTATGAGGTCTATGAACAGCCATACTACCAAGAACATAAGTCATAGTGGTAGTCGTCAAGAAATGACACCATGCTCAGTTCATTGTTTATGCAATTGCATTGCATTGAAAAACAGGTAAGTGCTTCTAACTTGGCAGATGGATTATCTGTAGAAATTTGTTTGACACTAATTAACCAGATAGTGCAAATAACATTACATGAAATAAACCACTCTAGACATCATTGAAAAAGAAAACAAACTAAAAAATCATGCACTGTCTCATGTCAGTGAAGGCATTTTTGGGATTGCACCACTGCAGCCACCTCTTCACTCCCATCTGCCAGGGAGTACATAAAGACTGGTGCAGTTGCTTAATTTAAATTTCAGCGGAGATCGGTAACGTCTGTCTGCCATTTGCAAACAGCTGAGAGATGAGAAGTTTCTTTGTTTGGCCCTTCTTGTCTTCTATGGTTGGCTGCATTATCTAGCTGCTGACAGTTTTCGGTCTTTAGCCAAGGTGGCTTGTTTTCTCGAAGGGGTGACAGGAGCTTTCGTTGGCCAATAAAGCCGCCCGACACTGGGCCTCCTTCCCAACTGCTGCCAGAAGCCCGTTCCATCTCAGCTGACACACACGCAGAAACACATGTACTCGGTACCACATCGCAGTGTCTCTTGTAGACCTGCTCTCTTTGAAGTTCTCAGTGTGGCTCAGGGTCTTAATACTGAGCAGATTTGAAGTACCATGCTGCAGATGAGGATGATAAGAAGATGAACAGTTTTATCTTGAATATAGAAAACCTTAATTCTGTGAAAATTTGGCATCACATCTGTGAAGAACCTGTAGGTTGCAGCCTCATTTCTTTACTGTACCCTTTTTCTTATACCTTTGGTTCCCTTATATTGCAAGTGCACATGGTGGATGGAGTCAGTCAGTGAGTTTGTGTGTAGAACATGCATTTACAAAGCAGACTTCAAAAAGGAGAGTTTAGATAACATTAATTTAGGTACATGTCTTAGTCTAAAAAAAGCACAATAAAATCAGTTGTTTATAAACTTTAAGTATTCAGTAGTGATTTAAATTTTAAAATTCATTGCAGCTAAGAATCAAAACGACAGTTGTTTTCATGGATGTGTCCCAAATGAGTATTATTGCAATGTAGTATATTATTATATGTTTAACATTTTGGTTCACATTCAATATAGTAGTATAGTAAAGCCTTCCCATTATTTTTAGTCTGATGGAAGGCAACGCTATCTCCCGTCATTGCACACAGCCACAGGTTAGCAGCCAGTCTTTGGTATTTATGTTAATGTGTGACAGTCTTTATGGTGTTCTAGTATAAGTGGGTGTGTCAGTGTCAGAGGTTAGAAATTGGAAGGCACTCTCCAATCCTACTGTTCACATTGTGGGGTTTCCTCCTCCTCTGTCTGGCCTGTGGGTATGATTACCATCCCTTGGGTGAGCATTAATGCAGTAGGTTAGCTCTAGCACACATTCAGATTAAGTCCAATTTAAAATATTGCCTTTCACCACTGCGGTGCATTGGATGATACTCTGAATCTACTGGTTATGTCTTGGCTGATGCCACTGAGGTAGCTCAGACAGCTCGGGCCTGCAGTCCTCTGCACACCTAACCTTTTCTCCCACTCTCAACTTTCGTATCTGCAACATACTAATATATCCTGTGGAATCTGCTGTGATCTGTTCCATGAATGAATGGAACAGATCTGTCTGTCCACTAAATCTGAATAAAAACACTTTCCCGCCTACTGAGATTGTGTAGCCTTGCCCGCATTTTTTTTTTCTTGTCATTTTGTCTAAATGGCTGTGGTTTTCATAAACATAGTGCAGCAAATGACTGCAGGCCTAGCTTTATAAGTGTAGTGTGTCACTAATTTTGAACATCTTGAAGTCATTATGTCTATACTTCTACAGTAAAGCGCTATAATGTTTTACAAATATGCTGCCAATCACACATTAGGAATGTGGAAGAATAAAACAGCCCACATTATATAGTTTTTATATGTGGTATTCATTTTATTAGTTTGATTTTAATACTCGGACGCAGAAGAATGAACAATTCAAATAAACCTGGATGTGAAAATGTAATATAATTTAGTTGACTCCTCACAGTATCTGGTATGTCACCTGTTCTCAGCTGGTTAAGTTTCTGGTGATGATAATTTGATGGTATTTTGTTTTAGTATAACCAAATGTATAATGTGGTTGTTCTCACTAAGTGTAATTCTATTGTTAGTAATACAATTTGATTGCAGCTCATAAATGCCAAGTGTCTTCCAAAGCAAACTGTAATTTACTAACACATTAAGCCAGTTGTTCTTTTCTCCTACACAAAGAAATGCAAATCAGTGACAGTACTTTTGTTGTGTAGTAGTAAGTAGTCATCATTCAGTTATGCAATCTGGCCAAATGTGCAAAAGAAACATTTATGTTGTATATGATTATTTACTGAAGCAGTAATTGAAGCCCTAACGTTTGGTGTTTTCTCGTACCACTCATGATCCAGCTTTGTAGTCCTTGGGTTTGTCTCAGATGTTATTTATGACACAAGGTCTCTTGGCAGTAGTGACAAGATGACCTGGATAAATACCATTTTTTGTGTATGTTTTCATTGTGACGGCATTACTTATTAGAAACTGCACACATATCTACTTTCTCTATGTTTCGTGGTTTCTTATTAATCATGTTGCTTTAGCACAGCTGAGATTGCTTAGCAATTTCCCTCCTTTAAGAGAGCAGTGGTGCATCTTACACTTTCCATCTCTCTCTGTGGTAAGGTAGCAACAGCCTGCTGCACAGCTTGTTATTTTCTCCCAGACTGAAGGGTCTAATTGAAAATTTTCATGTGGCTGCTGAAAAGCTTTAGGTGAATTACGACTATCAGCAGCAACGTCTTTTTCAGGTGCGAGATGTTTGACTCAAGTTCAGGATTTTCTGGTTAGTGGATGCTTCTGTTGCTACTACTTGGTCTATGATGGCTTGTTACTGGGTATGCTTATCATGTTCTCTCTGAATAAAGAGCAAATTGAAATTATATTCTCAACTTTTGAAAAAAATCACCATGCTCAAGGCACCTTTTCTACTTCACCTAAGTTTTTGGCTCTATGTCCTGTCTCTCTTGAATTTGTATAGTTTCAATCTTGTTGCTGAATAGGCCTCAGGCATGAAACAGGTGCTTACTCTTAACTATGCACCATCCACGTCTCTTGCGTCACTCTGAGACTTGTTGCTTTAACCTTAAGCACTAACATCTTGGGCATTTCATTTAAAGCCTGTGGCTGTAATATTTAAGCACATGTTAATTACCACATATTTCATTGAGAAACAGGTTGGGTTTCTCACAACCTTAACAGACAGTGGCCCTATACACTAAGCTGGGCGTGTCTATCGGTGTGCATGCTGGTAGAATCTTTATTGGCTGACATACACAGGCATATTCACGCACTCACGTAAAGATATTGGCAAACGCGTGATTGTTTCCTTAGTAGTGTTCTGTGTGTTGAGTGTCCATGTTTACTTTTTCTGTACAGTCCCAGGAGTCCTCAAAGCAAAAGAGCAAAAGCTCTTCCGCTGTACCTTTTCACTAGTCAACAATCTGTGAAGTAGGTAAAGTAAAATCTTGATTGTTAAGCACGATTACTCACCAACTTTGAAAAAAAAAGTTTCATTTATTGAAATTAAAAGAAAAACTTCAGGTGGTTAAAAACTTGCAGTGTTACGTAGTGGTGCAGACACCACCATGTAGCAAATCTTGCACATATGTTGATCCATGTTGGAGTCTTTGAATTCAAACTGTTCCCAGCAAACCAAATTGGTTCTACATTTTGCTGACCAGATACTGCTGCTGCCCTCCCTTCACCATCTTCACTCATGCTGATTTTTAAATACCACCAGATTTCACACACACGACTTCCTTCACTGACAGTATAGGCTGAGTGAGTTTGAGTGTGCTGAAGACTCAAGAGTTGACATGTACGTAGAGTTTTGGTTGAGTTTGATTTGAATGCCAGAGTAGATAGGCTGACGGCCAAACCTAGTTTGGAAATCTAGAAATCAAGACCAATTACAGAATTTTCTTGTTGAAGATAGGAGATTTTAATTTGATTTTTAAAAGCTGAAGTATTACTGCTGTGGATTATGGAAGAATGATAAGTAGGGTAACCAAAGCGCATCAGCTTAACAGAGATTGCTAACAAGGTGAAAAGGAGATAAAAGTAATATGTTGTACTGTTTTGTACTCAATAGATTTTGGCACAAAGTGTGGATTTTGGCACAAACTGATTTCATTGATGCATTGAAAGCTTGAGGGATCTGGAAACTGGATTTGAAGTAGGCAGTAACAGGGCACTGACTTGAAACTCATCATTGGCTCAGGTCTGTGTGATTGGTCCTACATAGGATTATTGTGATGATTGATTAATAATAATAGTTAAACTAAATCCTCCCTGGAATCCTGCCTTAGATTCTCTGGTACTGGCAATTAAGTCACTTTGTTAAATGCAATATGTCAGTGATGATGGCTAATTCTAATTTTCCTTTCTTTTTTTTTTAGATCTTGTTTCTCTCTTTGACCTGGAAAACGATCTTCCAGATGAACTCATCCCCAATGGAGACTTGGGAATGGGAATGCCCTCTAATGGTGGTCCAAGTGGAGGGGGTCCTGGTCTCAACTCTGATGCTGTTGCCAAACACAAGCAGCTGTCTGAGCTCCTGCGTGGTGGTCTCAACTCTGCCAGCCCCCAACAGGGAGGCATGGTGGGAAGCCAACTAGGTGCTGTGCTTGGGAAAAGTCCATTGGGCCAGGGCTCTCCTAGTCATCAGTCCCCCCAGGCCCAAAAAGGAAATGTTGCTGGACAAGGCAATGGAAGTACAGGCATGGGCTTCAGCCAGGCAATGTTGAACAGTGGGCAGGGCCATGGTGTCATGGGCCAGACAGGACAGATGATGAACGGGGCTCTGGGACCTGCAGGCCGGGGGAGACCTGCACCTAGCATGCAATACCAGGGCCAAGGCATGCAGGGCACACCAGTGGGTGCCGGACCTGGTGTTGGAGGCAGTGTGCTGGCCGAGACGCTAACGCAAGGCGGGCCACAGATAGGTGCACACAACACATTGACTGCTCAGCAAGCTGGAAGCCTGAATAAGGTGAGGATTGAAATTCAGCCTAAATAGTCCCTAAAATGATTGTTTGTTCAACAAAGTACAAGAAAGGCCCCTGAGCATGAAAGACCATAATCATTTATTCAATATTACACTAACTACTCTGAGTTGAAAATATATTAAATGTTCACGTCAACTTATCAGTTTTGTCCTGTTTTGCTTTTGACCTGAAAACAATAATGTGTTGAGTTTTACAAGCCTAAGCTACCTCAGTGTGCATTTTTATAAAGTGGGTCCTGCTTTACTGAAGATTTGCCATTCAGGTGTCAGGTTGGGTTCTGCAGTGCAATAGGTTGTTGTTGTCAATCAATATACATCCTGGAAAGTATTTCAGATTTCCTCATTTCATCTCATCTTTTCATTTAGGTAAGTATATACAATATATTATTTCTATCTCTTAGCCCCATTTCTTGCTTGTTATGAATTGTCTCCCCCTTATTAGGTACTTAAGCAGGCAATAGCTGTTACTGGGTCTGCTGGAGGAATCAGACAGTAAGTTGAAGGGCTTGAATCTGCAGTCAAGTGCATCAGTCTTTGTGGGTGTAATGTGGCCCAACAGTGGGTTTTATAGCAGATAAATGCTGATGTTTTTATTATTGCATTCCTATACTTCACTAATCTGTGGGTGAGTACAGGCAGTACTAGTAAAACAAGAGCTGTATTTGTATAAGGATGGCACTGCACACTGAAGATCTATTATTTTTGTTTGTGATTGAAAAAGATGTTCCATGATGCGCTGGTGGTTATATTTCTATGTGAATGTCTTTACTCATGCACACTTTGTAGTGCTCATTGTGAGAACATATCCCTCCCCTTGTCTGAGACTCACGGGGCTTTGTGGTTTGACAGGAAACCAAGGTTAAACCAGCAAGGAAGTTCTTGCTAAGATTATTTCAACAGACATCACCACATGAAACAATCCCCTCCTTTGCTCCTTACCCATACAGACACATAAATGTGTATATTATGGTACAATAATTGCTCTGTGTGTGCCTGTGTATAGATCAGTTTCTTCATATTTCATACAATACAACGAGGAGATGGCAGGATGGTGTTTGAGGAGAGAAGATTGTGAAAAAGGAAGACTGATTTGAACCTGGTTGTGAGTAGTGTGTATGTCTTAGCCTGTGGTTGGAGGATAAATGACAATAAAAATGTGGTAGAGTGGTGCGTTGGGCTTTCTGATGTAGGAGAAATGTAATTGGTTTGACTATTACACATAAGTAAAACTCAACATTATTTCTCTTTAGCATCTCTGAATTTTTTGAATAATATATCTATTTCTGGTCAATGGTTGGACGAAGGTTATTGTCCCCCTTCATTTTTTGCACACTTCATATTGTAGATCTAATTTTAAATAGATACAATGGCATTTTTTTTGTTACGAGTCTACAATCAGTGATGCATAATAAAGTAAAAACATGCTATGATTTGCCTTTGCACTCCAATGGCATTTAAAAGACTGAGATCACGAGGAAGAAAATTGTCTTGTCTGAATAATCAAAAATGATTTGGTGGTGCTTCTCAGCAGCAGGGACAGGGAGACTGATCAGAATGGGGGAAGGATAAATGCAAGTAAATATAAAGAGGTACTTGGAGAAAACCTGCTCCAGAGTGAACATGGCTTGAGAATTGAGCAGCGGCACACCTTGTTGCACAACAGTGATCTAAAACATACAAGACACCTCTGGAGTGGCTTTCAACAAGTCTTTGACTATTCTTGAGTGGTCCAGCAAAAGCCCAGATTTAAATCCCACAGAACATCTGTAGCATGACTTAAAGATGGCAGTTCAGATGTTCCCATACAATCTGATGGCTCTTTTGAGAAATGTGCAGGTTTGGGTTTTTAATACATTTGTGAAAATGACTTAGCATTTTTGCATTCTGTCATATAGAGAATAGAGGGTAGACTGATGGACAAAAACAGGAATTTTATCCACGTCAACTTAAAACTACAAGAGTGTGCAAAAAGTTAGGGAGTCTTAACATTTTCTGAAGTAAATCCTGGGCCGACTGGTGCCTTTCTGTGAGGAGTTGGCATCTTCTGTCTGTGTCTGTGAGTTTTCTGTGGGTGCTCCGGTTTCCTCCTACAGTCCGAAGGCACGCAGGTTACATTAGTCTGTCTATGTGTGAGCCCTGTAATCAGGCCTGTGTTATGTGACTGGCGATTGGTTCTGGCTCTTGCCCAATGTCAGCTGGGATTAGCTCCAGCCCCCGTTACCTTCCTGCTTTCAAGCCAGAGCTTTTTGTTACTAGTAATGTTTCTTGCCTTTTACCGTGGCATCATGTCATGGGCTCAGTCTTCTTCTTTTCCTTTCGGCTGCTCCCTTCAGGGGTCGCCACAACGAATCATCTGCCTCCATTCAACCCTATCCTCTGTATCCTCCTCACCCACACCAACTATCCTCATGACCTCCTTCACTACATCCAAGAACCTCCTCTTTGGTCTTCCTCTAGGCCTCCTTCCTGGCAGCTCTAACCTCAGCATCCTTTTACCAATGTAGTCACTGTCCCTCCTCTGAACATGTCCAAACCATCTCAATCTGGCTTCCCTGGCTTTTTCTCCAAAACATCTAACATGAGCTGTCCCTCTGATGTCCTCATTCCTGATCCTATCCATCCTCGTCACTCCCAGAGAGAACCTCAACATCTTCAGCTCTGCTACCTCCAGCTCTGCCTCCTGTCTTTTTCTCAGTGCCACTGTCTCTAAACCAGACAACATTGCTGGTCTCACCACTGTCTTGTCCACCTTTCCTTTCATTCTTGCTGACACTCTTTTGTCACACATCACACCTGACACTTTCCTCCACCCGTTCCAACCTGCTTGCACATGTCTCTTCACTTCTTTTCCACACTCAGTACAACTGAGAAAAAGCAACATGAATCAGATATCAGAAGATTTCCAATCACTCAGCCCATGTAGAGCAGAGAAAATGCCCCCCATAGGTGAATTATTATTGCTTCTTCCCTTGTTTTTGTTGATATTTAAAAAAAATTGTGCCTTGTTAGTTGTAATCTATTAAGTAGTGGGGCTGAAAAAATACATCTGACAGACATCGTCCTCCATTTTGGCCTTTGTGTTTTGACTCCTCCTTGCAGTGATCTCTTAGACCATGTTTAGACTGACAATAACATTGCATCAGCAACACGGCCTCTTCATTTCAATCAGAGGCATTCATGTCAGTGGGGATATAGAGGTTAAAGCATTAGACTGCTTTTTTTGTTGCAGTCATTTAGATGTTTTGGATACTAGATTACATGATATTGTTATTTGGACCTAGATGCATGGTGAATTTTGGGAATGGGGAGTTCAGATATTTTTGTTGATCATCCCTGTTTTCTCTCTGCCTTCTATTGCAACATTAAAATCTTGATTTGCTAGTATTCACTCTTTCCCCTCCAGCTGCTTCCATTTTCTATCTTTCTCTGGCATATGCCGTTTTCTTGGGCCTCTGGCCTTTGATTATGGAGCTGTAAATCATGTTTAGAGGAGCTGGTTTGTGTGGTGTTGTTGAGGTGGGGGAGGCAGTGTAGAGCCAGAGCAATTGAAGAGGAGAAGAGGGCATGCCTAGAGGAGTGGAAACACTGGATGCTTCCTGTTTGACAGTGCTGTCCTCTAGCCGGGTGACACTCCTCCTTAATAAGTGCAGATCGCCAAGTGGGAGAACCCGTGTGTGAGAGGAGGATGTGTGAATGGGAGGGAGGCAGCAGGCAAGCATCTGTGTGGTTCTGTGCAGGGGAGGGGGAGGGGCAACACACTGCTCCACTCAGCTGTTGAGCAAGCTTGTCTTTGGCTCTGTGTGTCTCCTCCCGTTTCCCTCTCCCTGCTGGGTTGGGCTTGCTCTGTCTGCTTGAGCACTTCTGGCAGTGGGGAACCGCCGCGAAGCAAAGCAGGCTGCTGCTTTAGCCTCTGTGGAGAAAGGCAGCCGACAGATGCAGACTAAGGGAATAAATTACTTTTGGAGGACCTAACAGGAAAACAGCTATTTCCTTTCTTTTCCTTAAGCCAGTATTAAAATACAATCATGCGTTTCTGCAGATTTTTTTTTGTAATAACTAGATGCCTTAGATGCCTTATTTTACTAAACAATTAAGTTTCAAGTGATGTTGGAGTGAACATTCAGTAGTGTGATTCTTTAAGATTTTCTGCTTAGTTTGAATGATGACAGTAGATGCCAAGAATTCCTCGTCTATCATGGTAGAAGATGAACAACATTCAACAAAAATACCTGGCAGGATGCAAAGTGGACATGTGCATTGAGCTTTAAGTTTTTGATGCTTGTCGCAGTTTTTTGCTTATTTTTACATGCAAAGCACACAATCACGTTACAACTTTATCTTCAACTCTTGCACAAAGTGGTGAAATGCATAAAAGCTCATGCACTGCTGAAATTATGAGTTCCCATATAAATTACATTAATTCCATAAAGCAACTGGTTTGTGCTTTCTTTATGGCTACATGGGAGGTTGTGTTATAATGGAAACACTGTATTCAAGGGTAGCAGTAAAAGAGTGATCTGATGTGATGGTATGTTTCATGATATGCAAATTTTCTAACCACCTCTGTCCTGTCTCTTCACTATAGATGGGGATGTCAGGAGCTCAATTTGGGCAGCAGTACAGCCAGGCTGGGGTGCAGCAGATGGGGGCAGCAGGGGTCAATGCCCAACAACTCCAGAACAAGACAGTCCTTTCAAACAACCTGCCCCAGTTCTCTACTGAACTAAAGGGAGCTGGGAGTGTGCCAAACATGGTGAGTGTCCTTCAGATCTTAAAAAAAGTGTAAATTTGTCTCTGCCCTTTTTTTTTGTTTGGTTAGTCAAGGGGAGAACATATTCTCCACATTAATCTGTATCTTGTCGTACGCAGCAGCATTGGGAACATAAAATAATACATTTGCACAGCAGCATTTGTACTTCAAATATGTAAATGTATTTGTAAATGAAATGTATTTGATGTTTTTAGTTCATCTGTTGATTGACATACCATCTGCTCTGCAGACATTAGGATGCAGTCAGTAGTCTTGGCCTTCCACTTTCTTCCTTGGCCTTCCTTGTTTTGTTTGTAAAGTGTAAATTGTTGAAAATCAAACACGTAACTAAACTGAATAATATTCTTGAGTCAGTAAGGTTTATTATAGTTGTACAAGCTTAACACTTTGTGTATTCTGGCCAAAACAACATCAACAGCTGCATATCGGCGTGTTCGGAAGCATAATACACAATGTAGGTTTGCACATATTTCGCAAGGAAATAGGCTTGCAGTGCATGTGAAGTATGGGTGTGATTGGTGTACACAGCAGTATTGGGGGAAAATTGCAGTATACCTGTTTGTTTAGATCAGTATGAGATGTGCACCTGGAAAAATATGACTGAAGTGCATGTTGTTTTGGTGTAAGCCTAATCTTGGCAAAGATTAAAATAAACTGTCTGTTACTGCAATGATGTACATAATCAATCAGCATTGTTTAGTTAATATTTACTGATAGTAACACTTAGATCTTTACTGTGGCAAGGTAACAGGATATATTTGTTGGTTTCTCTTTCATTTTTACTTTAAACCTGGACAGTCTGATATTCTTACTGTTTCCTAACCTGTGTGTATTTTGCCATTCTTTTGCAGTCCCAGATGCAGCAGCAGGTAGCGTCAGTGGGCATGGTCCCCGGAGCTGGTGGCGTGTCAGCGGGCCCAACCGCCGACCCTGAGAAGCGCAAACTCATTCAGCAGCAGCTGGTCCTGCTGCTTCATGCACATAAGTGCCAGCGGCGGGAGCAGGCCAATGGGGAGGTGAGGGCCTGCACTCTCCCCCACTGCCGGACCATGAAGAACGTCCTCAACCACATGACCCACTGCCAGGCTGGCAAGTCCTGCCAGGGTGAGTGAAAGTGGTGGGATTTCAGAATGCTGGATTAAAAATCAAACCAGACAGATTTTACCTTTCCTGTAATTATTACTGTATTATTATGTTATGTTTTATGTTAATTATGTTTATAATCAAGAGTTGGATTAAGTGAACAGGTTGCTTAAAATTTCCATACAAATTGTATAACTACTGTGGAACAGCGTTATTCAGAGCCTGTCGTGGGCACAGTGCCAGTTACTTTACATTCCATAGGGACAATAAAAAAATAAAGACTTTTCATGGTATAATGTAGGTTTGTGTTCATGTAAACTGTAATGGGCACTCTACAGATTCAAGTCTTACAAATATTGTCCATAGTTAAATTGCAAACACACACTTAAAGTATTATAGGCTTTTTTAACTGCACTGTATACTGACTAACATGATGCTTGATTTGATCACTTTACCAGGCCATTATATAGCCCAAATCTTTTGTCAGCATCAACACCCACTTTGTGTTCACCGTGCCTTCCTTTATATCTTTGTGTGCATGTTGTCATTCTGCAGTGGCTCACTGTGCATCGTCGAGACAGATCATCTCCCACTGGAAGAACTGTACGCGGCACGACTGTCCGGTTTGCCTGCCTTTGAAGAACGCCAGTGACAAGAGGAACCAGCAACGTGAGTAACTCACCAATCCTTTACGTACCCTTTCATTTATAAATTTGGAAAACATGCATATAGGTAAAAATTAAAGTTAACACAGAACCATACAATTCATTCATTCTAACAGGTGCTTAGACATTTCCACCATCATTTGAATAGAAAATGTTAAAGACTGTTTAAGATTGTTTAACAAGGCAGCTGTCGATCAGCAGCGAGCCTCAAGTCACTGTTTGTGGAACGAAGTGGTGCCACCTGCAGGTTGTGTTTCCTGCAACTCTGTACTGGCTCACTCACTTTCAAGACCTTAAACAGCAAAGGCTGAGCCTGTAATGTGACACCCAGGGGAGGGGCTCTATGGCTCTGCTTTCAGTGGGGGCAGGGTCTTGAGACAACATGATCTCTGATTGGTTAAAAGGCCCTATTACAGGTTTAAATCCCCTACAGAGACAGCATGCTTCTTGTCAGCAATCAACACAGCAGGGAGCAGTGGCAGGAGGTTCAAGAAGAGCTTCTTTAATGTTTTTTTTTTTTTTTCCCCCTTTACACCTATAAAACATTTTTAGCAATTTTAATATGTAATAAAACTGCTATACTTCTCTACAAAAAATGGCAGTGAATGGCAGTGATTTGGGTTGAATTATTTATTTACATACATGTGTTATTTGTGACACCAGAAGCAGCAGTTACTCCTCCTGTTGTAGGATATTAAGTAAATGTTTTAATTTTGTGAAGCCATTTATTTATTTTGTCTTCCGTTGTCTTTCTGGCTGTAGCCATGCTTAATTCCCCTGGAACTGGGCTGCAGAACACCATCAGCACAGTCGGACCTGGCCAGCCCAGTGCCACAGCCATTAACAGTGCTGCTACGCACATTGACCCCAGCTCCATGCAGAGGGCCTATGCTGCCCTGGGCTTGCCATATGGAAACCAGTCCCCTGCTCAGGTCCAGGGGCCAGCTCAGCAAAACCCCCAGGGCCCCCAGCACCAGCAGTTGCGAAGTATGAATCCATTAGGTATGGAATAGAAAGAAGGATTTTGTAAAATAAACAGTATTATAAATCTGTTTATAATCCCTTGTCTTGTAAAAGATTCTAGTAAATTACTTTGTGTTTTTCAGCCCCTAATCAAATGAACCAGATGGCAGGAGGCATGGGTGTTCCCTCTTCAGACCAGGCTGGGATGCACTCCGACTCCTCACTACCCTCCACACTCAACAAGTGAGCATTCTTATCATTACTCTGTGACACAACACAAGGTCCTTCCTGCAAAGGTATCGTTTCTGTTTAATGCCCTTCTCAAAAAAGGTATGCTTCTGCAATCACAAACGATCGAAGGACATGATTTCATAGGTTGTAGTTGGGAGTTAGTTAAGACTTGCCTTGTTCCAGTCAAAGGCCCAAATGATCGATTATCCTTGATGCAAGTATGTGCTCTGATGCTTGAGTTCTTTTTATGCATCAATTTAAAATGTATCTGAATTATTGTTTCTTATAATTTATAGAAATGTGGTTCAAACTTATTTATGAAACCTTATATGGAATAATCACTGTTCACTGTTTTGAAGAGTTTTTTTTTCTTTCTGTCGTACAGTCCGCTGATGTCAGATGGGTCAGTAGGAGGAAGCATGGGAAACCTGCCCACTGCCACCCCTCTCTCTTCTACGGGGGTAAGGAAGGCCTGGCATGAACATGTCACTCAGGACCTGCGCACCCACCTGGTGCACAAACTGTAAGTCCAACAACAGAGCAGAATAGAGAACAATAGAGCAAATGTAATACAAATACTAGAGTTCTGTCAGATGCAAACCAAACAAAATTTAGTTGTTTAAAGTGTTTTTTTTTTCTGTTGTTTTTCTTCAGAGTACAAGCCATATTCCCCACCCCAGACCCTGCAGCACTGAAGGATCGGCGAATGGAGAACCTGGTGGCATATGCACGCAAAGTCGAGGGTGACATGTATGAGTCAGCTAACAGCAGGGTAACTAATCTGATACACTCTTGCCTTTATTATCACTTTTTTTTTTTAGTCAGCATTTTAATCCTTTATGCCTTCTCACAACACATTCATTCTTTTAAAAAGTCATGTATGTCTTTTGTTTCTTGTCATCCTCTCAAAAGGATGAGTATTACCACTTTCTGGCAGAAAAAATCTACAAGATCCAGAAGGAACTAGAGGAGAAGAGGCGCTCACGGCTTCAGAAACAGCCTGGGATTGTGGGCACAGCAGGGCCACAGCAGCCTGGTATGGCTCAGCCAAACACCATGGGACCAGGACAGGCTGTTCGACCACCCAGTTAGTAGTTTAACTACTATCAAAGTAGTTGATAGAAGTCCTCAATTATTATAACTACTGAGCTAATGTCCAAAAATTTCTGTAACAGAGAAATTGTCCTGTTTTCTTGCAGATGGACCTGTGGCTATGTCCACCATGCCAAATCCGATAATGAATCGTATGCAGGTGCCCCAAGGTACATGCTCTTCTGTGTGTGACTGTCAAAGAGAGAAAAGCATTTTATATGTTGTTTTTTGCATAACATTTGCTGGTTCTAAATACACTATTGGCTTCACATTTAAATTTTTCTTCCTGAGCACACCTGATTTTGTTTAACTGTTTAATAAATACTTGTATCATAGGTCATATTTTTAAAATAGGTGGTTTAGTGCCCCTGCCAGCCCAGCAGGACATGGAATATTAAATTACAACAACTCCCAGGAATAATAAATAGATATATAATTGTATGTGTATCTGTTCCCACAGGAATCAATCAGTTCAATCCAATGGCAGTGCAGAATCCGCAGATGTCTCAGGCGACAATGGGAGCTCATGCTCCCCCCTCCCTGAACCATCCACAGCAGATGAACATGAGCTCTGTCCCAGCGGTTAGATTTCTCTCCCTTCTCTATTTTCATTTTTCCCCTTTAATCACTTTTAATTTGTAGTTTCATACAGTTTCTCTTTTAAATTTACTCTTGGCACAGTTTTTCCATGTTACCTGGTGTGAATATTAGATTCCTACTGTTGTAATGATTTTTCTGTTTCATCCCTTCTCTATTCTTCTGTTCCAGTTGGGCATGTCCCCGTCAAGAATGCCTCAGGCTCAAGGAATGATGGGTGGTCATGCCAATAACATGGTAGCTCAGTCAGCCAACCAGGCCCAGTTCCTGCCACAGGGCCAGTTTTCTGCAGCTGCAGGTGGAGCAATGAATGTGAATGTAGGGTTGGGCCAACCTATTGCACAGACAGCTGTCACACAGGTGAGATGATGTATGCTGTATTCAGACAAATGCAAAGAGTTTTATCCTCCTAGCATTCAATGCACTCTAAATGTCTGGACATGGCCTTTTGTGTGCCAGTTTCTGTGGGCTGCTGTAAGAGTGAGGTGTATTTGTATGATAATTGTGCACCCCTCTCTGTTCCAGCAGCCACAGAACTCTAACCTCCCTTTGAATGCACTGGGCTCCCTTGGCTCCCAGCTTCCCTGCGGCCCTACAGCCCAGCCCCCCCTGGGTGTCACCCCTCCACCTAATGCCTCTGCCAGCCTGCAGTCTCAACAACAGCAGCAGCAGCAACAGCAGCATCACCACCATGCTCCCACGCAGGCCCATGTACCACCTCAGCCCTCAACCCCTGCCTCCACTGGTGGACCGTCCTCCACACCTACCCACATACCCAGTAGCCTTCCTGGTCCCCCCTCAGCCATGGGCACACCCCCTGACCCCTCCCAGCCACTCACACCCCTGCAGCCCCAACCTGAACCCCCCAGCCAGATCCAGCAGCCCACCTCAGTGCAGGCACACCACCCCAGCACACCGGTGAGACATTAGTTCTTACTGTAAAGACACTATAGTCATTATGGTGTTTATTCCTTTGCTGGTTTCCCTTGAAGTGAGAATTCTTTGGACCAAACAATTTTAAATGATGAGTCTGCGACCCCTACTAAGAAAGTCAGTACAACATACTTTTAAAATCATCAGTATTATGATCAGATTATTTGTTCTTTCTCTCCTCAAAGTTGTCTCAGGCAGCAGCGAGTATAGACAACAGAGTTCCCACCCCAGGCTCTGTGGCTGAGCTGAGCTCCCAGCAGGCCCTGCCTGACACAAGTGGCACTGAAGTCAAAACTGAAGTAAAAGATGAAGAAGATGACAGCAACTCTGGGAAGATTCAGACTGATATAAAAATGGAGGTATGTGCTTGGTTTTAGAAGGTAATTTAGTAATCAATAGGTAAAGAAAGAAATTGCTGTCAAAAGATCGAAAGACGCACACAAGTACCTATTGTAGATAAGACTTGAAACAATTTGCTGCCTTAATCCATAGTTCCACTGCAAATTTGTTTCCACACAGCCAGTTGTTCACATTTCATGTACAAAAATGTCTGTTTGAATTGTTTTTTTTCACTAGTCTAAAATAGTGTTATGTTAATACTTGATGGGTTCCCAACCCAGCACTGTTGGACAGCTGATTAAACATTGTTGTATGGATATAGCAGGATGATGAAAATAAACCCCCGCTGGTGAAGAAGGAGGAGCCAGAGGAACCTGAGCCAAAGCACGAACCAATGGAAACAGAGGAGAAGAAGCCGGAGATGAAGGCAGAACCCAAAGAAGCAGAGGAAAGTGGGGCCAACAGCACATCGACTGTCTCCACTCCTCAAAACCGCAAAAAAAGTAAGATACCAATCACCTTTATCATTTGTATGTACATCCTAATATAAAAAACCATATTTGGCTCTAAAACAGGTTTGTCCATTTCAGAGAGTGTTGACATCAAATCTATTTAGTGAAAGTAAATTGTATGTTAATGTCAATTCTAAGTCGACTGCTGTTCATCCCAGTGTACAGTACATGTTTACTGTAAAAGTGGTTACAGTGACAGTTGTATTCATACACTGTGACAGAGGGCTTGGCACTTTACACTACTTCACTTTTTAATGTTGAGTTAAAATTTTGTAGACATTGTTTGTTGTGCAAGATTTTGTGGCATCTTATGACACTATTATTGTCTGTCCAGTTTTCAAACCAGAGGAGCTGAGACAAGCCCTAATGCCAACACTTGAGGCCCTCTACAGGCAAGACCCAGAGTCACTGCCCTTCAGACAACCTGTAGACCCTATACTACTAGGCATCCCTGTGAGTGTCCACAATTGAGTACCTTTGCTCCAGTATAATAAGAACCACAGAAAACACCTTTAAGCATTATTTGAGTATTCCAGCTAATGTGTCTCTCCTGTTATATAGGACTACTTTGACATAGTGAAGAATCCCATTGATTTGTCCACCATCAAGCGAAAGCTGGATACGGGTCAGTACCAGGAGCCGTGGCAGTATGTGGACGATGTGTGGCTCATGTTCAACAATGCTTGGCTGTACAATCGTAAAACATCCCGTGTCTACAAGTACTGTACCAAACTGGCCGAAGTATTTGAGACTGAGATTGATCCCGTCATGCAGGGCCTTGGCTATTGCTGTGGCAGGAGGGTAAGATGAACAGAATGCAAGCACAGAAACTACAGAGGATTTTTTAAAAATCACTTTCACTACATTTATCTTATTCAGAGATAAATGTTCATATTTATTTTCACCTGTATGTAAATGTTGACTTGAATATCATGAGATTGTTACAATTACCCGTTTCTTTGTTCTTTCCACAGTTCGAATTCTCACCCCAGATGCTCTGTTGCTATGGCAAACAGTTGTGTACTATCTCCAGGGATGGCACCTACTACAGCTACCAGAACAGGTAAAAGCTTACAGGCTCTTCTAAAAGGCAGAAACATAAGAACAGGTGAAGGAGGGTCATGCTGCTGCCACAGCAAAAGATACCACTCCAATTACCCATGTTACCAAAGGGCTTTTACCACATGATCTTTCCTTTACAGGGGTTTCACAAACACATATTGTGGCATTTTGTCCTTATTCATCTGTGCTCAAGAGCCAGCTCCAAAGCTCCCCCTGCGGTGCAAAATTTGCTACTGCACCTCAGTGTCATTCCAATGCAACATTATCCATTGCAGATACTCACTACTAAATACAATGATTCAAAATTCCCAGCAAGAAGTCATTGTTTATGAGAATTGAATGGATTTCTCATTGCTCAAGATATTCCTAAGCAGGCTTTTATGTTTTTCCACATTGTAATCAAAATCTCTACATTATTAACACCAAATTGACCTTTTCCTTCTGCAAAATAACCCAGTAAAATGAAAGAATCTAGTCAGTTTCCCCAAAGATGGGCACATTTGTATTTGTATTATCATTCGTCCTGCCTCCCCTGGCATGACCATATTCATTCACTCACCTATGGTGCATGTTGCTTATGTATTAAATTATTGTTTTTGTTGATTTCATATTCAAGCATGAAGTTACATAGTGTTGCCATACATATATTTGTTGTTGACATTTTTTTCCCACCATTAACATAGCATTTTAGCATGTTTCCCCATTACTTTTCCAGTTTGAATGAGAGCGGATAGATAATGACCATTTCAGTTGTGACTAACATGTACCTCTGCCTGTGTGTGTGTCCTTCCGTCTGTCCGCTGCCCATGCTCCGTCCTCGGTTGTTGCCGTGTGCTCCGTTCACTCTGCATTCTGCCACCTGTACGCCGGTTTGCCTGTGCTGCTACTGTGTGTGCTGGCTGCAGTTCACCCAAATATGGCCTTATTGCCGACAGGTATCACTTCTGTGAGAAGTGCTTCAACGAGATCCAGGGCAACAGTGTGACCCTGGGGGATGACCCATCACAGCCACAGACGTAAGTTACCTGGGTGGCTGAACACTTCCTGATGATCATCATGCGAGATTATCAGGCTGTTTTCTTTCTCGATTTATTCTATGGGAAAAAGGTTCAATCACATGAACCAACATGAACTTGGGTTGTCTCTTGTATCTCTCTTTTCGTGCAGCATGATCTCAAAAGATCAGTTTGAAAAGAAGAAAAATGACATGTTGGACCCTGAACCGTGAGTACTGTCTGAGACAGTAGCTTCAGTTTGTGTGATGCTTCTAATCTACTACTCCAGAGAAGGAAACACAGGCAAAGCAAATGTTTGTCGTTGCAGGTTTGTCGAATGTAAAGACTGTGGACGAAAGATGCATCAGATCTGTGTGCTGCACTATGAAGTCATTTGGCCATCAGGGTGAGTAGCCACAGCTATCCAACCATTTATGCATTTGCAGTCCATGTTTAACTTTTGATTTTTACTATCAAAAAATTGTATTTGCTTGATGCACTGTATGACGCTAAACTACTTTCTTCTAGTTTTGTTTGTGACAACTGTCTGAAGAAGTCTAGCAAAACAAGAAAGGAAAACAAGTTTTCAGCCAAACGTAAGAAACATGAAATAGTAAAACATGTCATTTAACTTAATTTTCTTTAACTTAATCAAATAAGTCTCAATGTTCAAAACCTAAATTAATCTTAAATGTGTTTGTTCTTGTAAAGGGTTGCAGTCTACCAGGCTGGGGACATACATTGAGGACAGAGTGAATAAGTACTTGAAAAGGCAGAACCACCCAGAGGCTGGTGAGGTGTTTGTGCGAGTGGTAGCCAGCTCAGACAAAACTGTGGAAGTTAAACCTGGCATGAAGTCTAGGTAAGATTGTCATCCACTGATGAAATGTCCCTGTCTTGACTTTCCAAAAATATTTAAGTCAGGATTAACAGTAGTTCAGTGTGTGGATCTACCCTCACTGCAAGCTTAGCTGGAAACTAACACATACCAGAGAGAGAGGTTTAGGCTTAATTAGGTGTTCTTATTAAGAAAATGAGCTCATTGATTATTGTATATTTGATGTGTTGTTCATTCTATATGTACCCAGTCAGTGAATTATTAAAGCAAGAAAGAGGAAGAGGTATCAGTAGAGCTCATTATGTCACAATACAAGGAGTCACTTAAGTAGTTTTTGTGGTGTTTTTTTTTTTCCTTAATTCAATAAAGACAGTATAGAAGTGAAAGGAATAGTAGGGAGAGACAACAGATAACACACAGCAAGGCTATGTAGCTGAACTCAAGTCAGGGACATTGCAGTTAAATATTTAGGATCTTATAACCCAGCTATGTTGATGTGGTCTTTTGATGGATTTAAATGTTAACACTGAGTCAGGGACCCAAAAGATGTGATCTTTAATTACTGACTTAATAAATGCAGTTCTTAGTATGTTTTAGCATCTGTACAAATGATCTGTTTGCTTTTGCTTCTCTGTTTCCCCAGATTTGTGGACTCAGGTGAGATGGTGGAGAGCTTCCCTTACAGAACCAAAGCACTTTTTGCATTTGAGGAAATAGATGGGGTGGATGTGTGTTTCTTCGGCATGCATGTCCAGGAATATGGCTCAGATTGCCCCTTTCCAAACACAAGGTAAGAACTACAGTAAAAAACAACAGTGATGTATGTAGTTTCTCTCTGTTTATTTTGCTAATTCGTTTGTATTTTTCTGCTGGTAAATTCTCTGCACCTGCCTTGCAGGCGGGTTTACATATCATACCTCGACAGTATTCACTTCTTCAGACCACGTATGCTAAGGACTGCAGTCTACCATGAAATCTTAATAGGTTACCTGGAGTATGTGAAGAAACTTGGGTGAGTGAAGAATACGTTTACACAGACTGTTTAATGCTTTTTTCCCGTTTAATTCTTTATATATATATATATATATATATATATATATATATAATTCTTGCAAATGCTAAGTACCTGCCAACTTGTGCCGTGATCAGGTATGTGACAGGTCACATCTGGGCCTGCCCACCCAGTGAAGGAGATGACTACATTTTCCACTGCCACCCTCCTGATCAGAAGATTCCCAAACCCAAAAGGCTTCAAGAGTGGTACAGAAAGATGCTGGACAAGGCTTTCGCTGAGAGGATTATACACGATTACAAGGTGAGAAAGTTTTTACAGAATCATGTGACACATTCACGGAACATCTCACCCATTATAAAGAACAATTTTTAACACCAATTTTAAATAGACAGTCTCGATCTCTCTTGTAGGCAGCAGGCAGATGCCATGCCATTTTACATATTGATGTTCTTTATTTTTAGAATAAAAATTAATTTCTTCTGATAATCTAAAGATGGCTTTAATGAAAATTCCCAGGGGCTGTCAAATTATTTTGGTATAATATTATATAGTATAAGCTGGGATCATCTCCCACCTCCATTGATTAGTGTTCACTGTTTACTTGTATTAACTCTGCAACCCATTTAGAGAGATAGTACTTGGATTTGTCACAATCTGTCTTTCGTATAAAGATATTAGTATATTATATGAGTACAACTTCAACACACTGAAAAATGTTACGCCTAATGAAATGAGTAGTACTTTGACTTTTTATCACGTAGTCGTTCATAATGAACTATGAAATTGATCCCCATGTCTGTATTTCCTATTTCTGTTTAAAAGTTACAATAGTTTTACATCAGCAGCTTTTTTCGAAATTGTAGTAATATGGTGTTTCTTTAAAAAAACACATTTTTTATTTAAGCTACTATGTCCAGTTCATGTGTGCAACATATTACAGGCTCCCCCTAGTGTTGGGTATAGATGATTGCAAAAATGAAAGCAGTAAAAACTACTATTTCTGTTTCATTTTTAGGCAACATATAGATCAATATTTTGGGTAAAAAAAAATTTTTATTTTTTTTTTTTTGCATTTTTAATGTTAGTTTTAGTGTTAGTATGCTCTTCTATTTAGATGTGTCATTAAACTTCTTAAGGTCTTCAACTTTGGCTTCTCATTAAAAACTCACTGTAGATCCTGACAAGATTTTGTTTTTCTGCATTCAGGACATTTTCAAGCAGGCCACAGAAGACAGGCTAACCAGTGCCAATGAGCTGCCATACTTTGAGGGTGACTTTTGGCCTAATGTACTGGAGGAGAGCATCAAGGAGCTGGAACAGGAAGAGGAGGAGAGAAAGAAGGAGGAGAACACAGCCTCCTCTGAAATGACAGAGGTGAGTTAGATGGATAGGTGTTTTGAGTTTTTTTTTAAATGGATCTTCTAAAAAGGAACGCTCTTGTTATGCCAAAATCAACAGACTAGTGCTTAGTCTGTCTCACAGCAGATTTTATCATCCTCTGGTTCTCGTTATATAAAAGTTTTCAGCAGACTCTCGAGCGTTGTATAACCACTCAGCTTAATTGCATAACCTCATTGTACCCATTGTGCAATCTGCCTCTCTGAATGTTCATGTCCATCTATTTCAAGGGAACCCACATTGACAGCAAGAATGCCAAAAAGAAGAATAACAAGAAGACCAACAAAAACAAGAGCAGTCTCAGCCGGGCCAATAAGAAAAAGCCTGGAATGCCGAATGTAGCCAATGATCTGTCCCAGAAGCTCTATGCTACAATGGAGAAACATAAAGAGGTAGGAAACCTCGTGAACTAAAACCGATTGTTTCACTGTCCACTCCTGAAAGCTAAAAATGGCATCCTATGTAAAATTTAAGTAAGTTTTTCAACTACTCTGTGTCTTTAATATAAGCTGGGAGGTTGACGTGGATAATGCACAATTGTACAGTTCTTTCTCTGTATCACGTTTTTTTTTTTTTCTACATTTTATTGGCACATCTACATATATGAATACACAAGCATACAACAGGACCCTTTAGTGTTAGATGTTATTTAGAATGAAGTAGGAATTGGGATGGGATATACATGGGATATCTTCAGAGTTGGGAACCTGTAACAGCATATTTTTTTCTGTTTCCCCTCCTTTCTACCACCAGGTATTTTTTGTTATCCACCTCCATGCTGGGCCAGTCATTAACACCCTGCCCCCAATCATGGACCCCGACCCCTTGTTGACATGTGACCTGATGGATGGCCGTGATGCCTTTCTGACTTTGGCCAGGGACAAGCACTGGGAGTTCAGCTCTCTGAGACGATGCAAATGGAGCACGATGTGCATGCTGGTGGAACTGCACAACCAAGGCCAGGACCGCTTTGTGTACACTTGTAATGAATGCAAGCACCATGTGGAGACTCGCTGGCACTGTACCGTCTGTGAGGTAAGAAATAGTGGAATTCTACAGACATGTTTTGGGATCTACATCCGTCTTAGTTTTGAATTAATTTTAAATTTTCTTATAACCATAATGTGGTCTTTCTTACCTGTCACCAGGACTATGACCTATGCATTAACTGCTACAACACTAAGGGCCACGACCACCAAATGGTCAAATGGGGCCTGGGTATTGATGATGACAGCAACAGCCAGGGTGGAGAAGCCTCCAAGAGCCCTCAAGAGAGCCGGCGCCTGAGCATCCAGCGCTGCATTCAGTCCTTGGTCCATGCCTGTCAGTGCCGCAACGCCAACTGCTCTCTACCTTCATGCCAGAAGATGAAGAGAGTGGTTCAACACACAAAGGGCTGCAAGCGCAAAACTAATGGTGGCTGTCCTGTGTGCAAGCAGCTTATCGCTTTATGTTGTTATCATGCCAAGCACTGTCAGGAGAACAAGTGCCCTGTTCCCTTCTGTCTCAACATCAAGCACAAACTACGTCAGCAGCAGCTGCAGCATAGGCTCCAGCAGGCTCAAATGATGCGCCGCAGAATGGCCTCTATGGCTGGAAGGGGTATGCCCCTGCCATCTCCACCTACCTCAGCAGCTCCTGACACCCCAAACTCTGTGCAGCAGCCTAATACGCCGCAGACCCCGCAGCCCATGCCCAATCAGCCCCAACAGCAGCAACCACCAAACCCTGCTAATATTGGCCAGGGCTTCCCCAGTAATGGCCACAGCAGCCAGCCCCCAACACCAGTCCCACAGGGCAAACCAGGGCCTCAATCATCCCCTCTTCATCAGCAGCAGTCACCTCTGCCTAACATACCACACCAACCTGCTCAGACACCGCAGACGACAGCTCTAATGGTAGCCAGACAGATTGAGATGGTAGCCAAGGCAAAGCAACAGCAGCAGCAACAGCAGCAGAACTATGCTATGAATGGGATGCCCATGAACCACCATCGGATGATGGGGCCCATGCAGGGCCAGATGCAGATGATGCAGGGGTCACGGGGGCCCCAGGTGCAGATGCAGGCTATGCAGCAGGGTCAGTGGGCACCAGGCATGCAGAATCCCATGCAGAGTCCCCAGGGTCATCAGCCACAGGTCCCTCCTCAACAAGGCTCAATGGCTCCTCAGCAGGCCCAGGTAACCCCCATGCCCCAGCAGAGCCAGCTCATGCAGAGGCCCATGATGCCTCAGCAACAAGGTCTACAAATGCCTGGGGTCATGCCTCCACAGGGGCCTTCGCAGCAGGGCATGACACCACAGCAACCAAACATGCCCCGGGGGATGCCTGGTAACATTGCTCCGAGTGCCCTGCAGGATTTACTGCGCACCCTCAAATCTCCCAGCTCCCCCCAGCAGCAACAACAGGTTCTCAACATCCTCAAATCTAATCCCCACCTTATGGCTGCCTTCATTAAACAGCGGACAGCAAAGTACCAGGCCAACCAGCCGCAGCAGCAGGCCCCACAGCAGAATCCCCAGGCTATGGGGTCCCAGGCAGGAATGCAGGCCATGGCAGCCATGGCAAACCAGGTGCAGAGGCCAGGAATGGTGCCTCAGCAGCAGCCTCCTCAGCAGGCAGGGCCCCAGGGCATGGTGCCTATGGGTCCCCAAAGCCAGATGATGAATGCTGCTCAGAATGGCAACCCCCAGCTGTATCGCAGACAGCAGCTGCTCAGGATGCAACAACAGCAGCAGCAGCAGCAGCAGGGGGGCATGCCTCAGGGCCACAGTCAGTTCCCCCAGCAGCAGCCGGGGCAGGCAAGCTACTCCCAGCTTCGTATGCAGCAGCACATGGCTATGCAAGGAGGTGGGGGGCCTATGAGCCAGCTTCCTCCCACATCCCAAATGGGCCAACCTGGCATGGGCATGGATGGGCCCCCGAGCCTCCTCCAGCAGCGTATGCTTCAACAGCAGCAACAGCAGCAGCAGATGATGAAGCAGCAAATGGGCTCTCCAGCACAGGCTAACTCCATGAGTCCACAGCCTCACATGCTCCAAGGCCAAGGCCAGGGAGGAGCTCACTTGCCTGGCCAGGCAATGGCAGGGCCCCTGGGAAACCAAGTACGCTCCCCAGCTCCAGTGCAATCGCCCCGTCCGCCTTCGCAGCAGCCCCCACATTCCAGTCCCTCCCCACGCATACAACCCCAACCTTCACCTCAGCATGGCGCCCTCCACTCCAGCTCTCCTCACCCCGGCCTTGGGGGCCCCATGTCAGGCTCCATGGATCAGGGACACATAGGGACACCAGAGCAGAGTGCCATGCTCCCTCAGCTTAACACACCAAACCGAGGTAATGACATGAGTATGGTGAGTGACACGACGGCAGACACGCTGGAGAAATTTGTTGAAGGATTGTAGCATTTCGTGAAAAACAAAGGCCTTGTTCTGTTTTCAGCTGAGATTTTTTTGTACTTGCTGATGTAAAAAGCCGGGCAAAAAGAATACAAACAAATGAGTCATGTGAGGCCTATGGACTGTGAACTTTCCTATACCAAGGGACTGCTTTTTCTTCCAATACAGAGTGATTTAATAATTGCTGATGAAAAGAAGACACCAAGACACAAAGAATATATTTTTGTTCAGACCAGCCATGCCACTGGTCTTTGTGTTGTTTTAATTTGATTTTCTTTTGTTATGCTCTGATATTGACTTTTTTAACAAAACTTCTCAAAAACAAAAAATATTTTGTTTTATTATTCATTTTTTATTTTGTACCTTTGCAAATTAATATCGTATTTGTGTTGAGAAGACTGTAAAATTATTTGTCTGGGTTTTTTTTTTCCTTTCCTTTCCTTTCCTTTTCCTTTTCTTTTTTTTTTTTTTTTTTTTGGCCAGATTTCACCTTTTGCTCAGTTTCTCTGTTCCTGGCTAATTTATTCTAATATGCCATTTTTCAAAAGGACTGCCTTTGGGAAAGCCTTAATTTCTTTCCTGTTTGCAGAGTTTATGGGAGATTAACGTATTTGTATAGATCTAGGAACTATTGCACACATCCAAACACAACATGCAGGTATAAGATAAACCTGCACTGAAGCTTGTTAATGTTCACAGGTGCCAGAATGTTGTTTTTACTGGCCTGGGCCCAGTATTTGTCTTGCAAATGTTTAAAAAAATTGCTTTGTCTCTACTTCAGTCTGAAGAAATTCTCATTAAGTCTTGAACCTCTTTTGTCTGTGCTGAGAAATTAACGTTTGACTGCTGATTTGTGTTCAGAGAGAGTTTTGTGCATCATTTTCTCTCTTGCATTAAACTTGAATTGATGATGAACTGTTCTCTAATGTAAATCTAGCAGCTAGACAGTACTGTAAATATGCAGAAAATAATGAAATCACTGTACAAACTGGTTCAAATGGCTCATTTCGTACTTATATACCATATTGTTAAATAAACCTGTGTGCCACAGACTCTGCTTCTGATTTTTCTGTGTAAAGAACACAGTTGTAGTCAGCAACAGGATGGTAACTAATGATTATTCTCATTCATTTGGGTTATCAAATCTGAAAAACAGTAAAATGTGTTTGCATAATTAGTCCAACCATTAGTCAAAGTTAATTCCACACGTTTAGCTCTTAATGAACACATGTTATTTCAAGATTGTTTTGTTCTAGTCGGCACCAACTAACTTAAATGCTTATTTTAAACATATATTAGTTGGATTTTTATTATATTTATTTACCACTATTTGACCTTGAAGGGCAGTAAATAAAAAAAAATCTTTAAATAATTAAGAGGTCCAGTAAATTAAATGATGAATGATACATGGGTATAAATCAAGCAGGGATTATTTTTTAATAAATATAGGTCTGAATAGATATATTACTTTTACAGGAGACAATTTGACACTTTTCGTCAGGCAGTGTGATTGGCGCCGTGCTGACGTCATTATGAGGCGCAGACGTGGGTCCTACCTGCACTGTCGTTCAGCGTGTCCCGGTCAGTGGTCCCGTGCTTTGCTCGCCTTTCCCTCCGGTCATCATGTCCCGCTGTCTCGCTGTGGCTCGGTTGGCGGTCGGTGCCTCTCACAGAGTCAACCCACGGTTGGTGTCGTGTGTGCGGGGGCTGAGCAGCCGAACTGTTTCAGCCCGTTTCACTGGAGGTAAGCTGTGTTTGTTAGCCTAGCCTGCTAACTAACCCTGCTAACAAGATCCTGCAGCTCAGTTTCTAATTATCACACTGCAGCTTTAAAACGTGAGCTTGCCTGGATGGGGTCGTGATAGCTGTAAAATGCTTTTATATGGGATTCAGCAAACACTGATCATCAGAATAGTTAAATTAAAACTTGAGTCAGTGGGCTAATCCATTAATTTACTTATTATTGCACCTTTTAAAATGATTGTTCTTATCCTGAACTCTGATATGGGATAGTTTTTTCTTATTTGTCACTGACATCTTGTGAGTTCCCATCTCCAAATTACCAAATTGAAAGTCACAGCACTCAGACCTTTGAGTAACACAGCCCAGAGTAGTCTGCCCTCTGGATGGCACCCCGGGGAACAACGAGGCTGTACCAGGGTTCTCGGATAATCTTTCTCCTCTTGTCAGCAGACCTGCAGGTTGGACAGCTGCACAAGTGGAGCAGTCGGCCCAGAGTGTGGAACTCGCAGCGCCCCTGCCTCGGCTTCAGCCAGCAGTCTTACTACAGCACCCAGGAGGCTGAGAAAGAGCCAGAGGAGGAGCCCCTGCACACCATAATCAGTGACACAGAGTCTGTGCAAGGTGCTGGGACAGCAGCAGACCTAATTCTGCTTGAATCTTGTGTCACATAGTTGATTATTTTTCATGTTTAAACTAATCTCAGTGTTGCCGTTTCCGTCTTTTATCCAGGTGACTTGTCCAAACATGAATTTCAGGCTGAAACAAAAAAGCTGCTGGACATTGTTGCCAGGTCTCTATACTCAGAGAAAGAGGTATGTATGGGGTTAGGAGAGGGATCTGCAACTTTGCTACACTGATGTTTAAGTTTATTAGCAAAAACTAGTCGTCTCTGACCTTAAAATATGATATCAGTCCAAACTGATAAATAACATGCTTTGACCCTTGAACCAATAGAGAACATTGTGTCCTTTGTCTGGGGGCATATTTAATATCAATATGCGGTGAAAACAACAAAGCTAAAACAGTTTTGAATAATTATTGCTTTAATTATTAATGTTTTTGTAGATACCTGGGTTCAGTGTGTCCACTCAGTTATTTAGTCTTGATTGGAATGTGGATTGTAATATGAAAAACTGTTTTACATTTTTTCTTCACAAACTACAGGAATAAAATAATCATATAACTGTGAATTGTGTAGGTAACAATTGGACCATAATGTAACAGAATCATGTATTTGTTTTATGTATTGTTATAGTTTTTATGATTGTGAGTGTTTTTTCATTTCCCACACTGAACTCTCTGTCATTGATCACTCCTGGCGTGTTCCTCGTCCTGCCAGGTGTTCATCAGGGAGCTTATCTCCAACGGCAGTGACGCTCTTGAGAAACTGCGTCACAAACTGATCACAGCAGGAGGTGAAACAGCTCCTATGGAGATTCACCTGCAGACCAACGCTGCCAAGGGCACCTTCACCATCCAGGTACAGCCATATCTGTGGGGGATGTGCAGCCTGCATGAATTTGAAGTGACTGGTGGTAATGTATAAGTCAGCAGTGGGCACAGAAAGGCTGAAGAAATGATTTTTGTATCAGTGCATGTAAAAAGATAAAATGATTAAACACAACATTAGGAAATAATTGCAGTGTGAGCAGTGCCACCAACCAGACAATGATGGTTTGGTATTCCTGAAGTTGTTTTGGGTCACAGAGTACCTTGTACCAGCCTCAGCAATGTTCTGGGATCAGCATAAATGTGAAAGAAAGAAAATCAATAACGTTACAGGTGTGTTCAGTAGACTCGACTGTAGCTTTTAAATGCCTCCTCAAAGCTCAATTTTTCAAAGGTCTACACTTGATGTTTACGTCGGCACCTTTTAAAGTATGTTTTTGGTGTTTTAATCCATTTAATTTTATCGTCAGCCATTTTTTTGTGTTTTTTTTAGGCTGTTTTATACCCAGTGTTATTTTTACTGCCATTCTGTCATATGAACTTTTTTCTATTTATTTGCATTTTACCTGCTTATACATCAGCCAGTTTCTATTCATTTCTATTTTGAGCAATTTTGTGTATGGGCCACATGCTGCTAGACACTGCATGTGCTCTATTGCATTGTGACATTGCCCACAAGACTTTTTTTTACTCACCTGCTCAACATAAAAAACGACACGTTCTTTTAAACGAAATCCATCGTAATCAATCAAATTAAAATAGATCAATCAAAATAGAAACAAAACAGAAAAATCATGAGATGTTTAGCTCCTGTTGAGCTGAGCTACGTTGCCACCTGGTGGATGAAGGTCTTTCGTTTTGAATGACTGAGATTCTCTGCTCTCTAACAGGACACAGGTGTAGGGATGAACAAAGAGGACCTGGTGGCCAACCTGGGGACCATCGCCCGCTCTGGTTCAAAGGTGACTCAGAGCTGTTCCACTCTTACATTCTCACTTCTTTTCTACTTCTTGTTATTATTGTGGTCACACTTGTATTTGTAATGTGAGCTGTTACCACTCATTCTGTCACAATAATTTCTTCTGCATACTGTAGGCATTTTTGGATGCCCTGCAGAACCAGGCAGAGGCCAGCAGCACCATCATTGGTCAGTTCGGGGTTGGGTTCTACTCTGCCTTCATGGTGGCTGACCACGTGGATGTCTACTCCCGTTCTGCCGAGCCCGGTGCATCTGGATACAAATGGTCCTCAGACGGGTGAGTGGGAGGGGCGGGAACACTATGGAGTCTAGCAGGTGTGCAGATAAAGCCCTAAATCTGTGAAATGACTATAACCAAATGTGACCCTTAGATGTCCTCTGTCCCTGTCTCTCTCAGCTCTGGTGTTTTTGCGATCGCTGAGGCCAGTGGTGTTCAGCAGGGAACAAAGATTGTGCTGCATCTCAAAGACGAGTGCAAAGAGTTCTCCTCCGAGGACAGGGTTAAAGGTAGAACTGATGGAGCTGCTGCAAAAGCTGAACTGTAAATCCATGAGGAGACACATTGTACATTACTGCATATTTCTGTTTCAGAGGTCGTAACAAAGTACAGTAACTTTGTGAGCTTTCCCATCTTCCTGAATGGACGGCGGCTCAACACTCTGCAGGTGAGCTGCTCTAATTCTGCTCTTGTGTTAATCCAACATCAGCTTTTAAAGTAGTTTGAAAATGTGACATTACAGTCAAAACATGATTTTCTTCCACAAAGATTTTTATTTTAAAATGTCTAACATGAAAAAAAAAGTCTGATTTTCTTTCCAGGGCAAATTTTAGCTAAAATGTTTTCTATTTAAGGAAGAAATTTCAACTTAGTTGCACTCTTTCACTCTTGCAGATGTGCTCATATTCCATCCTTCTCTATTTGTTTGCCTTCAGGCCTTGTGGATGATGGAGCCAAAGGACATCAGTGACTGGCAGCATGAGGAGTTCTACCGCTATGTCGCCCAGGCCTACGATAAGCCCCGTTACACACTGCACTACCGCGCCGACGCCCCGCTCAACATTCGCAGCATCTTCTACGTCCCTGACATGGTGAGAAGCTCAGGACTGTAAAGTTAAGCTTGCGAGTCTTTGTGCGTATGACGTCCAGCAAAGTCATTTCATGTGAGTTTTCACTGCCAAACTAACATGAATAACATGAACTTGGTTTTTGTCAACAGAAGCCAAGCATGTTCGATGTGAGCAGGGAGATGGGCTCCAGTGTGGCTCTATACAGCAGGAAAGTCCTGATCCAGACCAAAGCCACTGACATCCTGCCCAAATGGCTGCGCTTCCTGCGAGGTCTGGATCATCCCAACTGCCTCCATCTGCTCTGATGGAGAGGCTTGATTCTACACACATGACTTCATAAGATAAAACAAACACATTTGATTTTTGACTGCTAAGCTGAACACTACGTGTCTGTGTGTGTGTGTGTGTGCAGGCGTAGTGGATAGTGAGGATATCCCCTTGAATCTAAGCAGAGAGCTGCTACAGGAGAGCGCCCTCATCAGGTACAGCCCCAATATTTCCAATGGCCGTGATCATTTATATTGTAATCACTTTGCTTTGAATCAGAATTTGTGTAAGAATTTTTTTAATCATCATTAACTGTTGAAATCAATGTGCTACTCAAATCTTTTTAGATTTACTTCAATACTGATCTACTAATTATTTGCCTACCATCACCTCTCTGCAGGAAGCTTCGTGACGTTTTGCAGCAGAGGGTGATCCGCTTCCTGCTGGACCAGAGCAAGAAAGAACCAGAGAAGTACAACAAGTTCTTTGAGGACTATGGCCTCTTCATGAGGGAAGGCATTGTCACCACCCAGGAACAAGATGTCAAGGTGACGACCTTTCCAACGCTCTGCATGAAACATTTAAAGCTTTTTTTGCATTTTACTTTGCACAAATGACCAGCATCATTAACAGTGGCAGGCTCCCTCCACGTTGTCTGTGTAGGAGGATATTGCGAAGCTGCTGCGGTTCGAGTCTTCCGCTCTGCCAGCAGGCCAGCAGACCAATCTGATGGAGTATGCCTCCCGCATGAAGGCTGGCACACGCAACATCTACTACCTGTGTGCACCAAACCGCCATCTTGCAGAGCACTCTCCCTACTATGAAGCCATGAAAAACAAAGACATGGAGGTGAATCTGATGTGATTCATAATTATGATTGTTTGTTTAGAAATCACTAAGTTAAAGGCCAGTGTGCAAACTATCCAAATACTAGACGGTCCCAGTATTTTCCAGCTGTACAGTGCCATGCAATAAATGTCCTACATACCAACATATAAAGTATTTAAAAATATACATCATCACATATTATCTCTCAACTACACAGGAGTGTAATCCAGGAACAGATGGATTGTTTCTCAATATTTAATTTAGTGATTTGAATTTTTCCATTGGAGAAACGGGGAATTTGTTTTTACAAATGGATTGCTTTAGATTTACTGGTCTTAAGGGGCTTTTTGTGTGTGTGTGCAGGTGCTGTTCTGCTACGAGCAGTTTGACGAGCTCACCCTACTCCACCTCCGAGAGTTTGACAAGAAGAAGCTGATCTCAGTGGAGACGGACATTGTGGTTGATCACTACAAGGAGGAGAAGTTTGAGGACAGCAAACCTGGTCTGCTTTGGTCTCGTATGTGCATTTGGAAATGTAACATGGTGTGATGCCTGTAACCCAGACGCTTTGTCTTTCATTCTCTGCAGCATCTGAGCGTCTGACACAGGAGCAGGCTGATGACCTGATGGCCTGGATGAAAAACGCTCTGGGTCCCCGAGTAGCCAACATAAAGGTAAAGATGAGACTAGAGTAAGTTTAAGGTGCCTGACAAAGAATCAGTCCAGTCATGGATGAAAGTTGTGCAGTTTTTTTTTAATCATGTCATTTCAACAACAATTTTTTTTTTTTTTTTCCCTAACTGGCCTGATGAAGACTGCACATGTAACTTGTAGATGCTTTGTATAATACATTTTCTCCATTGGCGCCCAGCTGACTCCTCGCCTGGACACCCACCCCGCCATGATCACTGTGCTGGAAATGGGTGCAGCGCGCCACTTTCTCCGTACCCAGCAGTTGGCCCGCACTGCTGAGGAGAGAGCTCAGATTCTGCAGCCCACACTAGAGATCAACGCAGGGTAAGAGAGAGGCGGGCGGGATGGGATATATTTACTGGTTGGAATTGATGGACAAAAATAGTGTAAATGTGGGTTTGAGTCCAGCTCTCACTGTCTTGTACCTCTTCCAACACCTGACAGGCACGACCTGATCAAGAAGTTGCATGCACTGAAGGACACAAACTCTGAGCTGGCTGGTCTGCTACTGGAACAGGTAATGTGGGTTGTACATGGGGTAAGGGAGCTGTCAAAAACATTAAGATAAGAAACCTTTATTTGTCCTACAGTGGGGAGATTGCATTGTTGCAACAGTACAAGTACACAGCAGAGTGCCAGAAGTAGCAAAGATAAATAAGAAATACTAAGTGGAATAAAACTATAAATGTGTAATCATCAATCTGTGTTCCTGTCATGCTGGAGCACATCAGTTGATGATCCCTTCTTCCCCTGCAAAGGCTTCATTCAGTCACTCACCAGTAGAAGGAGGCTTCTTATTTCCATTGTCATTGTTGGCCCAACACCTTTGGCTGTGGTGGCAGGACAGAAAGGCTCCAGCTCAAGCAGGATTTGAACCTAGAGCCTTCAGGTTGAGGGGAGACGGCACTAACCACTACACTGTCATTCCTGCTGCTTTAGCATCTGTGGTTGTGCATAAATAAAGGTTGTACAGAACATTGGCTTTTACAGACTGTCGTATAGAGTTTCCAAACCTTTATGCACAAACATAGATGCATGTTTATCAGTGCATGCACGTCTTTTTGACAGCTCCTTTAAGACTTAGAGCAGGACCTGGAACAGATTTTTGTTTCTGCCACAACAAGGTCATATGAAAACATAACTATCCATTTGTTTAACAAGATGGTATTAATAATTAACTTCGATAACTGCAGACTTGTGTAACGAGCGATGTAACGAGCATGTTGTTGTACTGATGGAATTAGAGCTAATGTAAATTTTGATTTGAGCTATTTGCAGTTTGTAATTACAGGTTTCGGTTTCTTTCTCTTTCAGCAGGTTTAATTCACCTTGTACAGGTTATCACTGTTGAAAGAGGTTTGCCAGTTGTTTTATATTCTGTCAGTGCCGTTTTTAAAGATTTGCTACTTTTAATCTTTGATTCAGATCTACGACAACGCCATGATCGCAGCAGGCCTGAATGATGATCCCCGACCAATGATTTCCCGCCTGAACGATCTGCTGACTAAAGCTCTGGAGAAGCACTGAGAGCCGCGCGTAGACATGAACAGCGCAGACCTGGCTTTGATGCCAGCGAACCGTAGACTCGAGCATTTACAACAGCTGAGGGGCCAACAGACCTGGAGAACTGCAGTTTCTAAACAGCACTACAGGACTCTGACCTCTTTCCCCTCTGGAGTACTTCATCCCCACTTGTGGAGCGCACAAAACCTTAAGAAGCTCAGCTGGAAAAAGATGAACTGTTAGCAGCATCCTAGACAGCTTTTCCATAAACACATCTTTATCTCTGTTTAGCGAGCTTTCAGCAGAAGGTTCTAGTTTTGTTTTAGGAGACTAAAACAGCCCGAAACAATTCTGCTCATAAAGTCTGTAGTTACACCTGATATTTCAGTGACTTTGACTTGTCACACATGAGGGTGGTAAACATTTCAAAAGTCTGTTGAAATACCATGTGTAATTACGGAGTTTGCATTAGAGCTTTGAAGTGTCAAGAGACTGATCATAATCAGGACGTCCTAAAATTATTATTCACATTATTTAATTTAATGTTTTATAAAAAGCTAACTGCTTGAAGTGTGATACTATTTCCTGTGATGAAAAACATCTGAACAGGGTCAGATGAAAAAATGTTTATTTGTACACAGTCAAGCTGCAAACGTGACTTGTCATTCATGTATTTTCTGAAAGTTTCCATTGATATTAAACTGGTGAATCAAATGTATAATATATCTGAAATACTGTATAAGCATTTATGGGGCTTTTGGTGATATTTTGCTTGTGTCAGCAATGAGTTGAATAAACGATTTTTGTTACAATTAGAAAAGATGCCAATTCAGAGCTTCTTACAAGTTTACTGCATTTCAAAGTAACATGACATCTGCATGAGAGGGTAGTAAGAAAGGGCTTGACTTTCACATTGTTCTCCAGTGTTACAAACTGAATATTTACTGTCTGTCCATTTAAACCATATATATCAGGGCATTTTGACCCATCGCACCTGCTGTTCCCAGGAGTCCTCTCCTCTCTGTGTCCCATCCTGCCTCAGGTCTCACCTCATGACGGTCCAGATCCACAGGTCCCAGAGAAATGTCAGGATAGTTTGTCTATGTTGGCTAGAAAGCGCTGTGCCCACCATTCATCCAGGTCAATGGGCACGAAGTCTGAAAAGAGGGGAATTAATTTAAATACACCATGACATATATAAATAATATGTTACTAATCACTACTTAGGTAAATGTAAAATGATTAAAATACAATAAAATAAATACATGTATAAATAATAAACAGACGCGCAGATTTATGAATAAACAAAAACATTTACCTCTGTTACTTTAATTTATAACCTTGGATTTAATGTGTAGATACAAAACATGCCTTGACCTTACGGTTTTATTATGAAAGTCTTGACCGGATGTATCCCTCTACACTAGCTGCAATTGACAGGACACTTGTGCATGGGTACTCACTGCCCTCTAGTGGCCGTACAACGAAACTGTCTCCTTAAAGCCTCGTTTAAATCGTTACGTTTAAAATGTAGTGACAACTATAAATAACATCAGGAGCGACAACAAAGTGTTTTCTTTTTGCCATTGCGCCTGCTAGCGTTAGCAGCATATGTAGCTATAACTTAGCAAACGTTACATCAGTGTCAGACATGCTAGCATGCTAACTCTCCCCAGATTTTAACAATAAAAACAAAACAATAAAAGTGAAATGGTCTATGAGAAAATATCAGAGCGGTCGCATTAAACCGCCACATAATTTGGAAAAAATTAAGACATATTTATCTTTAAAGCGATAATATTATTTCGAGGTATTGGGAAATCTGTTGTGATTACCTCCCTCTAGCGGTCGCAATTCAGAATTGCACCATCTGTCAAGTTAACGTCAATGCAGCAACAGGCTAACACACTACCACTTCCGGTAAACACAATAACAAAACTATTGTGTGACCTGTGTATCATCGTTAAGTAGCCACAATTACAGACTACAACTGCACTATTATTTTATCATCATCATCATCATTATTATATAAACATGACTGAGTGACGCTGGCGTAACTTACTATTAAAAGATTTAGACGAATAAAACATGAAACAAATTGTCACGGTAGTTTGACTTTCAGGCTGGCAACACTAACAATGTCAAACGCAAACATTTTAGAACTGCTAACATTATTTTCTCAGAAATAATCACAACACATTCTACAAGAAAATTACCGCTATTTAACAGAATATATTGTTTGCACTGCCCTCTGCTGGTCGCAAAGAGAAACCAACAATTTTATCCGTAAATTTAACGTCAATACTACACTGACCTAGCATACTACTGCTTCCGGTAAACACTTTCAAAGTAAAACCAACAAACAACTTGTGAGACACTAAGACACATTTGACTAATGAGCCTAAATGAATAAAATATTAAGAAGTCATCTACTTTTAGGGTCCAATGTGTCAGTGTAAAAGACAAACAGGGATCATAGTCTTATATTCTAGCTGTTACAGATGACTTTGTTTTAAAAACAGTCATACTATGTGAAAAATGAACACAATTCAGCCTTAAAATGAGGTATCAAAAAGACTAAACTCCCAAAAGCAGAGTGGCTTTGAGGAGGATGGAGTAATGTGATGAGAGTTGAGAAGAGGAGGAGTTGCTGTACTCACTGTTCATGTGTGGGCTTGGAGTAGATTCTTTATAGTGGACTGGTCCCTGAGCCTCCTCTGGTCTCTGACTGAGCTCCTGCTCCTGCTGCACCACTTCCTGCCAGGCTGAAAACATAACACCTTGTTCAGTTCAGCCATTAACGAGTGGAAGCTGCTACAGGAATCAGAAGTTACCAGACTGCTGCGATAGTTCAGCCAATATACAGTATAACACCAGTAAATGATATTATTCTCAGCCCAGAGACAGGATTTTAAGAATGTGATCAGCAGCAAATGACCTTGTTTGTCCAAGTTTTAAAAAGTCCTGCATTCCAGTGTAAGTGAAGTGTACAAGTGCAGGTGCTTCAAAGGCCCACACCTGGCAAAAGTGTGAATTTCAAAGAATACAGCATGTGTATGTGTGAGAACTACAACTTCATCTCAGCATCCAGGGCATGGTAAACCCATGGATACGTTCGTGTGCAGGAGAATGAATCAACATTGGACAGCTGTCCTTCTCAGCAACAGCGGCTGGGCCTAAGCTGTGACCTTGTCCGCTCGTTGACAAGGTCACTGAAGTTGTTTATGAGCTGCTGTGGCTGAGCTTCAATGCCAGCAACTTGCAAAATAATGAACTTAAGCCAAATGACTGAATGAGCCTGTGAATATTAAAGAGCCCACACACTTTAAAAGTGGGTCACAGTGTAGTTTCACCCAGACTTCACAAAAGCCTTCATCCTGTCAGGAGGGCTTTTGTTGCCTTTGGTCAAGGCAGACAATGAGTCTCTTTCCCCAAGTGGCTGGTGGCTTGAAGTTAAAGCCAAAAATGCTGTTTCCCTCAGCAGTTGTGCAGGCGCAGGTCCTGAGGAGCGTGATATGTGGGTGTGAGAGCAGCTATCAGTGTGAGAGCAGCTGTGTGGGTGAGGCCTGGGAGGAGACGGCTGCTCAGCTTTTCTTATAAACTGATACTAAAACAATGCCATTCACAAAACAGGCAGTGGGGTGAGAGTGATACAGCGAGACAGTGTAAACTTCTGTCTCATCTCATATTTACACTCATAATATCCACTCACTTTCTTACCCTCATAGACAAACTTGATGTTTTCCTCGTGTGCGGGGGTGAAACTCTCCTCCTGTTGGTTGTCTGCAGGGAGAGCCGGAGCAGCGTGATGGTACTTCTTTCCATTCAGGCGGTTGAAAACGATCTTGGTTGCAGGGAGGCTGAGAGGTTGAAGGGAGAAAGTAAAACATGTCAGGAGTAGTGTGGGGCTTTCTGCCAACACAGAGCGTTTCTTAAGTGTCAGCGTTTGGACTTTAAGTGACACTAGTTTCGTTGAGCAGGAGTCAGACATTGCAGCGGTTGAGTGAAGGACCATGTGCCACCTCGCCTTCCCACAAGGTCACACACACACACACACACACACACTCACACACGGACTGGGTGGCTCAAAGGCATTAAAAGAGCCCAGTAAACACACTCAGCCGTGGGGAAGTCATAGTGTGACGATGTTGCTGTAGCTCATATGAGCCAGGTTGATGAGTGAACATCACTCTCAGGACTAACACAGGACACAGTTCACCTGGAACCAGGTCTAAACTTTCAACAGAAATAACCCAAACTTTTCAAAACAACACAGTTGATCTACACTATTGAAGCCCTGTGGAGGTTTTTCATTCCCAGTGTCTCTTCAGGGGCTTGACACTTACTCGGGTATGTTCCAGGGCGTCTGTTTGTGCTTGAAGTCGTTTATTTTGTTGTCCAGCTGCTGTGTAGGCCCTTTTTAAATGACAAAAAGCAGTTTAACATTAGTTTCCCACCAAGATGAATGTGTGAAGGATCTGTGAAAAATGGGTTTGACATAGTTGAGGGTTGGTAATTAAAATTCAAAGCGTCTCACCGGTGCGTCGCTGAGTGACCAGTTTGCTGGGACCTCTTGTAATTGTGTACATCATGCGCCGGAAAAGTCACCTGTAAACTTTTAACTTTGGCACTGAGGCTAAGTGGAAAGAACAGGGTGAGTCCAGGTGGAGCAGCTGCAGGTGCGTGTTAAGGCACTTTGAGTTAAGTTTCCTGCAGGATCAGTCGGTGGAAGGACGTCACTCTTCTCCTCAGCTGCTGGGGATGAATTCATCTACAGGCTGACATTGTGGAGGCACCGCAAACCCACGGAGCTGACACGACACCGGAGAGGATACTTGGTGACCAGTCATCAAACCGTGCGCCGCGCGTAAAACCAACAGCCAGGGCGCACGTCCACCTGCGAAGCCTTCCGCCTTCACCTGACAGTCCTCGCAGATAACAGAAGTCACTTTGGTGCTGAGGAGTCCTGCGCTGCCACCATGTCACATAACCTGAATCAGCCACGGTCATTCATGAGGCATGTGCTCGGTCAACGCGCAGGCGTTCTCAACATCCTGACACGCCTCTCTCGGCGCTTTAAAGAGACATGATCTTAACTGATCTGAAACCTGGGAACTCCGGGTCCAACAGGCTGCGGACTGAACCTCTTCCGTGGTTTGATGTTGTAAAAATTAAGCAAACAAAATCCTGTCAGCTGAGCTGAATTTGTCCAAAAATTTATTTACCGGGGTCATTTGTCTGCTGGGCCGCAGCTATAGGAACTGTCCTGTGTTTACAGTACACACAGGACAGGACAGGTGCACAATACAATCATACACACACAATGCAACCATGCTTTACCTCTACTGGACTTTCACTTTACATCTGAATACGGTTAAAAGCTTCACTAACTTACACATGACTAACAAAAGGTTCTTTCAACTTAAGGGAAGATGATTTTCTGAAGGAGCCTTTTATGATAATGTGTTTTTAAACTTAAAGAAACAAAGAAGGATGTTAAACAATGTCAGTGCCATGTCCTCTCTAACATATATATATATATATATATATATATGCACACACACATTCTACAATTAGACAAATTACAGTGGACTGTTTAAGGCTGAATCTGATATTCTTTACACTTAATATATTTAAATATTACTGTAATAAGGCAAAACAATTAAGTTACATTAAAATAAATAGTATTTGTTCCTCTAAATGTAATTCACTGTGGAGAATTCTTCAAGTGACAAGTGGATCAAGTAAAACTGAACAAATTTCATGTGAGCTTTGTGTGTTTTTTAGTGTTTTGCAGGCAGGAGGGCACTGCAGGGATTTACATCCTTCTCTAGTGAGGTTTCACATGCGCTAACTAGAGTACATATATCTCCTCTACATGATGAATTATGTTGTCTTTATATTCTGAGTCAATCAGATTGTCTTGTCTACATGAACAACTGTGGCTTCACGACAAAAGGCAAATTTCTGAGCAATCAAGTATCATCTTGTCAAGTTGTAGAATATTCACAGGAGATTTTCTGGAGACGATTATTCAATAACTATCATGAAAGCTGCTGTATGACGTCATTCTGTCTAATGTTAAAACTATATACACCAGTGCCTCTTTAAAGGAGGAACAAAGCCTCTGACAGATCAGCAGAGAAGGTAGAAAAGATCTTTAAGGTAGCATAATCCTAATCCCTGGTCCAGGAGAGTCGGAGGTATTGCTGCTCGTACTTTGACAAGGATGAGGACAGAGACAGTAAAGCCTTCTGTGGTTTAATGTGACTGTAAATTTAAAGGGAAATTACCTGTATGCCAGCTACAGGTAATTGTGTATACTCTACACTAAATCATGCATGGATTTCTAAAAAGTTCAGGTTATTCGATTGCAACTACAGAGTCGGTTAGCACCAAATTCCAAGCTTCCTTCCTCTTTAGATTGAAGTTAATCTATTGAGCAGATTTCAGGGTTTTATGTTTTTTAAAAAGCCAAATTTATTATGAATGAAACTGGTGAATTTTTTCTCCTTTTTGGCAAATGAAAGACATTCTTACTTCTGATTCATTCATTAGGAAGCTGTGAAAGATTTTCTTTCACCCATATGTCCTGAACTTCTGAATGTGTGTGTGTGTGATGATTCAGTAATGAGGATCACAGTCTTCTAGCAGGCTGTCTGTGATGTAGCTGATCTTCAGCAGGTTTTGGTAGAAGTCTTTCTCCACAGCAGTGTTAACAGTCCAGCCAACCACCTCCACCCCTCGCTCTGCCCAGTACTGAACATAGTCCCTGAGTGAAAGGAAGGAGGAGGGTGAACAGACAAAGACAGAGCCCACAGCCACACACACATTTCTGGTTGCAAAACATTTAGATATAAATAAAATTACCATCTAGTGTTGAAAATTATTTTTCTAGTGATTCAAATGAATCAAAAATCAAAAAGAAGTTAGTTTAAAATGACTATATCATAAACTGCAAATGCAGAAGTTAGATCTTAACATTTTAAACTGTTAATGATCCACATCTTTGCACTGTAATGATAAACCTACAGTGAGATGAAGTCTTTCTGCACGAGGATGGCAGAGACACCGCAGAGTTTCCACAGTATGTGGTGGTGGGCCCAGTCCAACAAGACGTCCAGAACACTAGCCCACACCTGACCCCACGTCGACAGGGTGCGAGGAGTGCCATCGCCAAAACGGCTCAGTCTCCAGGGCCGATGGATCAGAGCCGTGACCACGCTGGGGTCAATCTGACGCATCTGTGGAGGAGGAGGAGTCAGAAATCAGCCAAACACTTTTTTTCTGAGAATTTAGAAGAAAATAATCTAAGAACAAGTTGCAGTCTTTGATTAAATACTTTCAATGGCTCAACATCCCTGTCAAACCATTTATTTATTTTATTCTAGGCCTTTAGCAGTTAGCATTTAATTAATAAACACAAAGGGTATGTAAGCGATTAAATAGAATAAAGATAAAATAACATATATTAATAACAGCTTTCCTGAAACGAAGACTCAGGGCTGTAAGATTGGTAATATCAGTTATCAGCAATAAAACATTTCTGAAGATCAGCAATAGGATTTTTGTTATTTATTTATACATTTTTTTACCTTGTAAATGACTTTGGGTTCAAAAGAGGAAACAATGCTGGAATTGTAAAGGACAGGGAACTTCTTATACATCTCATGAAGCACTGACGCAGCCTGATGAAGAGGAAAACTCCATAAACACAGAGGAAATAGATACATGTACATATACATAAGCCTGTTAGGTTGTATGTTTGGCACCTTATCAGGTTGACCTTTGACATCGAAGAAGATGGTCATCTGGTGTCTGATACATTCCTCCACTGCCTCCTGCAGAGTTGGGACTTTCTCTCCACTGAACCTGTCCCTGGAGACAAAAGACACCACAACAGTTTTAAAGGGAAATCTGTTGTAATATTCATGGTCTATCACCTTCACACATTCAAGTCCGTTTATCTTGTTCCCACTTAAAGTGTTAATCTCATATTTGCAAAGAACAAGGGTTTATGAAAACATTTCCACAACTCAAAACTTCCAGTCAAGTAGCTACTGCACATCTGACTCCATGGGCACGCTGTCCTATGGCAGGTCTGCTTATCGGAACTTAAAATCACAGGTTTTATATCATGACAGATGGACTGAGGAAGCGTACTTTAGCCTGTGTCGGGCAGCAGCGTCAAGTCTCCTTAGTTGGACAAACTGGAGTTTACTAACTGTACCAGAGCCATTGGTGGTACGGTCCACAGTCTCGTCATGCATTAGTATGGGCACTCCATCAGCTGTGAAACTCAGGTCCAGCTCCACTCCAGTCGCCCCGTTCCTACTGGCCTAGGACAGGAGAAGACAAAGGACAAAGACAAAGAGACGACTGTATTCGCAAAATGAAAATGCTGCATAGTGATGAGTGTGATGTGTTTTACTTCAGGTTTCAAACAACATAAGACAATGAGCCTTCAAAAGTAAGAAAGTGTGACAGAGTGTGTGTTCACTAATGTGATCTCCTAGTTAGGAGATCAGGATCTTGATAATATGAAAATATATGTAACTTTCCTTCCCGCACTAAAACCTCTGACAGAAGCATAAAGCTAATAGAAAAATCAAAATGTTTGGTACCAACAATCGCTGGTGCAACCCAGAAACAGGCCTACTTATCCAAGACAAGGTTAAGCATCAGCTGCTGCAGCCTATAAACACTGTTGAAGCTCCATGTAACGTTACAGCTCCACATTTCCATCCCAACAGATGACTGATGTCTGCATGTCAGTCTGACCTCTCTGATCGCAGCCAAAGTGTTCTCCGGTGCGTCGTGGCTCCCTCCGCGATGCGCCACCACCGGAACGCCGCCTGAAGGGGCCCTGGGCCGCAGGACGCGACCGGCCTGGTCCGCAGGCACCGGAGGGAACCGGAACATCACCATGAAGACATAGAGGAACGCGGTGAGGAGAGAGGCCCCCGCAGCGCTCCTCGTCACCAACATCAGCAAGAGAAAAACCGCCGAAAAATACATCACCTCATCCCCGAGCTGCAGCATGGTCAAAGGAGGACGACCGGAGCGGAGGACGGAAGAGTCGTGGCTCAGAAAGAAGACATGGACGGAGCTCAGCTTTCAGCACGGAGGATACTACATGTTGGTGGGCCTGACAGCAGACACACACAGACAATCAGCAGATTCGCTTCAGGATGTGCAGAGGATGGATGGATGGATGTGAGGAGAAGGGCGCGCTGCTGCAGTGGGCAATGTCATCAACACTGAAGTATTTCTAAACATCCGGTCACAACATTCACAATAAAAAGACATCGTTAAATTCAACATGCTTTAGGAAACGTATAGAAATCGTATTGGATGATTAGCCCTTTTCTATCCATGTTAATATAATACGTCTTTAAAGGACCATATTTAAAATATTCTGATTGATTTTATTTATGATTTATATTTACACATCTCAACAGTTAAATCTCAACAAACAACATGAGACAACGAGCCTAGAAAAATTAAGGACCAAATCAAGACACCCACCTGATCTCACTCATCACCACCTGTAAGCTCAGGTGTTGAGAGTTTGGATGAAGGACGGATGTATGAGGGTGTCACTATATATAAACACAACCACAGTCAGAACTTTTAATCTAAAATGAATGAAACATCAGAACCAAAGGCTTCAAATGCAACAAATGCAGAAATATCACTAAACAGTGAAAGGAGACATTCTCTATTAAAGGACATCCTAAAACCATGGCTGCAAACTCAGTCATGTGAAACAGTTGAGCAACTCTTAATTGTTGGGCCATTTTAATGAAAGCAAAAAATACTCTGTGGTATTTAGACTACTGTCACAGAAGATTATAAAACTGGATCTGATATACAAAAGGAGAATGTTGTTTCATTGAAGGCACAAACTAAAGTCTGTGTTTTTCTTTTGCTTGTGTTTCATTCAGGACAGTCTGCTGTAGCCTCTGAGGGCAGTGAGCTGATGTGCTGCAGCAACTGGTCACAGTAAACAGGAGTCCTCTGTTTGTCTCTCACTGCCTCCACCTCATGTTTCAGAAGTGCCGGGTGGACGGAGCTGCCTCTCTTCAAGATCTCTGGAAAGATAGATACGAATAACACAGGAGTCAGCAGTCACACTATGACATGGTAGAGAACATTGTCATATAAAAAGGGAAATACTCTGAGAATATTCAAAACCAAACAGAAATGTCTTCCATAAACAAATGTACGGAGGTATTCAATGTTAAAAGAACTCTAACTGGAAAAAGTTAATACAGCAGACTGCCCTTGAAGTTTTCTATAACAAGGTATAAAAAGCAGAACACCAGAAGGGGGCACTGATGAACCACACTGCAAACCGAAACATGTGCAAATGCCCTTAGCTTACACTAGGAGGCGATAATTCTCTGTAAAATATTTTCTTCCCATTATTTCCACACCTGCTGATTTTCAGAGGTATATAGAATTACTGGAATTTCTGTCAATGGATAAATGCTCTGGAAACCACAATAAAAAAGTACTGTTCCAGTGGTGACACGCTGTCACTCTGGATGAGTTAGTTCATGTAAACTCATAATCTGATACCCGCTTTTGTTGTTCAAGGAGATGGAGGGGATTTTTAGCTTTTGTGTGTACTGTACTTTGCTGGAAGTGGGACTTTGAATTAAAGGAGAACAATGATGACTTGTGAGAAGTGAGTTATGCTCGTGCCAACAGTCTGTGATTGAGCAGGTAGCAGCCGCGCTGCCAGGATGGTGGGATTATCAGGGTGGAGGACTGGAGGAGTGATTGGGGGGGTGGCGTCTGTCATGCTGTCAAGGCATGGTGCAGACATCAAGCCACTTCTTAAATATGCGTTTGAAATCCAAGAAGCATAAGAATGGGATCAACTACTGAAGGAACAAAGAGAGCGAGATAGACAGGAGGAAATACAGTGGGGAGGAAGAAAGAAAGCTTTAAGCAGAGCCGTGCATGAGAGTGAAGAATGCGTCCACATTTGCAGTGCAGGCGGTTACGGGTGCTGTCGGATACAGACGATCACTCAGGAAGATGTGAGGTCATCTTGTTTCACAAAGAGACTCCAGGCTGTCTACAAATCTGCTGTACTTCACGGGGATCACAGCTAGAAGAACTGGCTTACACATGATGATCTTTACATTTTATGGGCTCAGATATGCTGACAAAATGTTAGCTTGGCACCGCGCTCTTTTTTATGAAAAGAATAAAAAAGACTTGCAATAGTCTGTATTTTATTAGTGTCTATAGCTCAGTATTGGCTTCAAGGAAACTGACAATAAGAAAAACATTAAATATCACCACATGTCCTTTCACTAATTATCTGCTTCAGTTAGAGATAAATCATTGTAGCATATTCAGCCAACATAGAGACTGCAAAGAAATTCTCACAAAAGTCCCTGCCCTGTTTATAAACCACCGACTGTTTATCTGCATATCCACTTTGAAAACTTTACTGTAATACAGTATGTTCAGGTTTTTAAGTTCATTTACATATGCTATTCTGCCTTTTGCAGTTGAGGTTCCACATGCTTGATAACCAGTGGCAACAAAAAAAATGTATACTGTCTTTGGAATTCTTTCAAAAGCTGTATTGCCAAGGTAGAATTCATGGTATGAAGGCCATAGCTGCATGTGTTGAGTGTATAATGCCTTCTCAGGCATCTTATCACTGACTAAAGCATCAGCGCTCACCTGTGTCCTGTCAGAAGTAATGACAGCTAACATTCATGAGAGTGGAAGACAGTGAAAGTCCAGAAGATCTGTGCCTCAGATAGATGCTTCAGGAAAAGCTACTCAGACTTTCCACAGATACATCAATAAAACGTAGCTGTGAAGCTACAGGCTGTCACAGAAAATACTGGTTCTGAGGGCAGCAAGGGAGACAGAGGGATAAAAGACAAAAGGATTAGGCCGCATGGCCTCAAGGATAGATGTGGAAAGGCAGTAAAGGAAAAGGGGGTTCCCACGTGGTTGTCATGAGGTGGGACTGTTGTGGAAGAGAATGCTGGGTGGAGAGGCAGAGATTTGCCACACACAGACAGGCCAGTGTACCCTCAGGTGTATTGACAGGGGACTTATACAGATAATTCAGGCAAACATATGAACCTGTGAAGTCTCTCTCAGATGGGTGCTTATCTAAATCTGGATTTTGTGTTTCATTCTGGAGGGCCACCTCCACCCCAACTCTTAATAGACATACAGTACTTTAGCAGGGGAATTTCTTGTGTTCCTCTTGGTGATCAATTGCATGGAAAAGAAGGATAACAGAGTGCTTTTGAAATAAAGCAAAGGGACAATCTTCTGGCAGCATGCCAGCAGAATAATCTGGTGTTTGATAGAGGATACTCCTAGTTCCATGATGGTCTATGACCCGGCGGCCTGGTGTGCATATTGTCAAATCTAAATCCTGCTTTCATCACCACTTCCCATCCACCAACATCGGCTTTGCTATCTATATCAGCTAAATAGGTACATGCACACTTATCAATAAATGATACCAAGGACTGTCAACAATACACTAAAGGCCAACCAGAAAAAATATTATGGAAACCTTTGAAGATCCAGACTATAACTTCAGTTTTGTGTCCATTATGAAACATATGCATCTTCTCCTGTTAAGCACTCATCATCAACATCCTGTCAACTACTTTTTATGAGGTTGCAGGTTCAAGCACCACAGTCTCACCGAGCACTTGGTCCTGCACCAAACTGTCAGGGTCATCCAGGTGCAGGAGGAGCTGCTGGAAGAGGAGCTGTAGATGAGAAGCGCAGAGATCAGCATTGTAGTTTTTGGTCAGGCTCGACAGCCACAGCCCCATGGCCTGCAGAGCCACGCCACGCACCTCCCCGCTGCTGTCGTCTAGACGTTTCAACAACTCTATGGAGGGAAGACATCCACTAACAAATTACAATCACAGCATTAGGAAATAAATCATTCTCAGCTACTTAGCTGTTTAGTGAGTTATCTGCTTTTACTTTTGATCATCCTTTTTATTACATTTTGCCAATTTTAAGGATCAATTTTTTATTAGCACAATTTAAGTATCAGGCAGTAATGATCAGTCCCTGTATTAAAGGTGTGACATATAATTATTTAGAATATGTAGCAAAGTGTACATATAAATTCCAGTGTGTGCTGTGAAAAAATGGTTGTCATTTACCAGGATAAATCTTGTTGAGGACCTCAGGGTGGAGACTGGTTCCTATGAGTCTAAGTATTGTGGACAGAGAGCGACAAGCCAGCAGTCTGCCCATCTGAGAGTCCTCTTCCAGGGCCGACAAAACCCGGGGTCTCAGCTTCTCCTCCAGACATAAGAGCTTTACACAGAAAAGAGACCAATATATGCAGCTATTAAACATTAGATAGTTCAGAATCTGCCCACATGTTTAGTACAATTCAAACAAAGTAAAGTAGCTTTTTGAGATTACCAAAAAAAAAAAAAAAAGGTGTTTTTCTGTTTTTATTTTCTCATATGGATTGTCACAGTAAAGAAATGAATCCTCCAGTGAAGGTTATTAACCTAGAAGTTACTGACATGAATGCTTTGAGGTTGCATATCCACAACCACCTCCTTTAATTTCCAAAACACTCTCTAAGACTGTGCTCTTCCAATTCATTTACACACTTCAGTTAACAGTAAGAACTAGGAATAAAAAGACTGGTTTGTGAAAGTAAGAGCATCTCCACAGGAAAGCTTAAAGAACAGTTTCCACACTTTTATCATTTGACTGAGGTGAAATATTACCTGAAGCTTGACAGATTCACATGAGGCCTGGATCAGTTTGTGCAGACACAAGGGCACAGAGCCCAGAGAACCAGTGAAAATCAATGTTTTCGTTCAACCAACAGATGAGAAACAGAGGAAATGGACAAACAAGGTGAGGCTAAGCACGGTGAGCAACAGGCTCAAAGGTGATGGCTAAACCCTCTGTCATCTCGGCTGTTTGCTATCGAAACCATGCGGGTGAAAACAGTAATAAAGCAGCAAGGGGAGAGGGAGGGAGGGAGGAAGACAGAAAGAGGAGGAAAATTTGGCAGGGATGTGATCCGGCATTACATCATTGACAATCTGGGGGTGCCAAGTTTAACTGAGCTGTTAATTGTTTTCACAGGGACTAGTAAGGAAACAATGTCCTTTTAAATGAAAGGCTGTTTGAGTTGCCTCTGGAAACACACACATAACCTTCTGTTGTTATACCCATTAGGATACGTTGTTATTTCATCTCAGCCCTAACCTTATTTTGAACCCAAGCTCTGAGAAAAACTTTTCCAGGTTTTCTGTTTTTATGAGGATGTTCGGGTACTGTTAGATAGTAAGAGTTTGATCACACATCCACACTCACGCTTACATTGTCCACCAGCTGTAAGTTTTGTCTTGTAGTTAAAAGACGTGTCAATAGAAGAGGTGTGGAAGCCAGTTTCAACTGGTCACTTTGCACATGCGAAGGAAACGCAGCCAAATATGTGCGTGTGTGAGCTCACACACACACACACACACACACACACACACACACACACACACATACACACACTAACTGTGCACATGTTCCGACAGGCAGGTGCAAGGGCATGTCCCGGTGGTTCCTACATATAACAAAGGCCCAGAACAGTGGACGCATTGTTCCTAAGGGACCAAGGTATGTGAACCCGCTTGCCCCCACATACACCTGCTACCTACTACGGCCAGCTCTTTCAGCCAAGAAGAGAAAGATGGCGCATGATATATTTTCCTAAATGGCCAATTGGGACCATCTGTTTTGATGTGAAATGGACAAAACAGAATTGGAAATAAATGTCAACTCCTGATGGATTAGAAGAATGCACTACCACATCTTTTCCTTTACAGCTGAATCAATAAAAAGTGTTTCTGCAGATTGGACATCAGGAGTATGTACTGCTGGAAAAGGTTCACATCCAGTGTTTGCTTCCAATGCTAATTGGTCTCTTACAGGTGGAAACAGATGTAACCAGACATGTAGATATAGATGCCAGCTATGAAGTGTTTGTGCCTATGTTTTACCTGTTCGGGTGTGATGGTCCTTCTATGTAGAAGGGCCAGCAAACAACTGAGAGCTGCGGTGCGGACGGCAGCAGCAGTGCGACCTGCCTGCCAGACCAGGTTGGGAAGCAGAATGTCAGACAGGAACTTTTCTGACTCATCATGGAAAAGCCTGGAAGTGGACAAACATTAAAAACATGGAGACAGAAAAAGACATTTCTTACTGCTTCATATAGTAGGTATTGGGCATTTACATATTTTTAACAACTAGAAAGTACTCATATGTAATAGCACACATTCTGAGGACAAGTGAATGATGTTGGCTATGGGAATGCAACGTGACTGCTGAATTTCTAAGTAACTGCAACACAATGCCTATACTGCAGTATTTTTCCCACACTCTTTCTAAGGCAGAAGGGGTGGAGGGGGCCAGTTGAGAAGAAACAGGAGGCGAGGAGTAAAACATCTGGGTGTCCTCCTTTCTTTGCCACGCTGGCTTAGGCTCTCTGACATCCTCTCACACACTAGCAGACTCTGCTCTGGTTTCTGCTCCAAACCAACTCTACAAGCCCTGGAAGTTGCCTTTAGCTTCTGAGCGTTCAGCTGGGGTCCCATTAAACCTGTCATGCACTTGCAAAAATGTGCAGTAACATTTTAATGCCAGCAGGGGGAGACTGTGTGCCAGTATTACAGCCAGGTCTGTACCGCTGCAAACAGTTGTTTCATCTTGACAGGTACTGAAAGCGTGTCGTGAATAACGAAGATGGAAGGACATATTTCCAGACTACAGGGATGATCGTCCATGGGAAAAGAAAGTAGAAATTTACTGCACAGACACTCAAGCACACACTGCGAAGGAGTTTTGACTGTACATCTCATGGGCCTCTACACAGTGAAGCTGTCTGTGCTTCTGTAATGCTCACAAAGCAGCTGCAGAGCAAACAACTATCTCACGGCACAACACAGATGAAAATGTCTTCACAAGTAACTGAGTTGTCATCAAGTAGGCCAGCGAAGCAATTCAGTAATATCAAAACCAAATATGGAATAAGAGGGAGACCTCACCCCAGAAGCAGCTTATTTTTCTTCTTTTATGTCTTGAAAACTGAAATTAGGCCTACAGACCTTTTGTGGTTCCTGCATACATGAAAGCACACCTTTTTTATCGTCTCTGTAAAAGGAACGTGATTTTGACTTGCCACATCTAGGAAAAAAAAAGTATGAACTTACATTTCTCACGCATCACTTTCTTAGCTTTCACATCCAGTTTTTAATCACAGCACACAAATCCACATGAAACGAAAACATTATCTTTGTGTGGATGAAAGACAGTTGCATGTGCACAAACTTACTTTCCCTTTCTGCTTGTTCTATAGGAGAGCTGTCATTAAGTCATTTTGGTTGGAGAACAAAGAAAAGAGGTTTTCCTTATGACTATTATTGTCCTCTTGATGACATATAGTGTGTGTGGGCTACAATCTGTTGAGCACGGTTTGGGCTATAAATCATGGATGAGTATGAAAGGAAATCTTATGGCAGACCACACAGCCCCACGTAGTGTAAGTTAAGCATTTATCTGAAACCTTTTGAAGCTGTAACATGATTTCTATCTCTTGATGGTTCTGTGATTACCAGAGATATAACTCAGGAATGAGGCAAAGAGTTTGCAGCACAGGTGGCTGAACAGTAAGTGTGGAACAGACAGAGGCTTCTTTTGTCTAATATGCACATTTATGGATAAAATAATCTCATGAAAGCTGAAAGCAAAGTTCTAATTTCCGTGTTTCTGGCAAAGACAGCAGAAATATTTTGGCTTGTTGTTTATGTGTCATATTTCACTGACGAAGTCGGTCTTGTACTCTTTACACTGTTGCCAGGTTCAAGCCAAAGGTCTCCCCACACAAAGATTAATAGTCTATCCCTTATATTATCCAACGGAAACACCTACTAACCCTTACAGACCTTTTGGCTGTAGGGTTATGGTTAGAGACATGCTGCACAGATGTCTCCATGACAACACTGTGGACAATGTTTATCTTCCTGATCGACAGGAGCAGCTGCTGTGATCGCTGAGACCTGGGATGGGCCTCAGGCTTAATGCATTCCCTCAGATTAGAGCTCTGTGCTCTGAGCCCAGACTGAAGACAACACAGCTGAGGACTCAGAAGGGACCCTGGAGGGAAGGGGGTGGGGAGAAGGTACAGAGGTGGACAGGAGCAAACAGAAGCTCCTCTCTGGGTGCCAGTCATACCCCCTATTCTAACTTTGTCAACAGTCAATAATCATTCAAATTAGATGAGATTTGTCTAGATGACAGACAATGAGAGTTTCAGAAAATATTTTTTCCTTTTTTCCTCTTGAGTGATGCTAGGCAGTGATTAATTTGAGTTTATCTACATGATACTTCTTTAGAGACCATTTTGGAATGGATAATAATTTCTGGAGTACCATAACTCTATCACATCTGGCTATAACCCAATCACCAAACATATGACTCTTCTCGGATAAACTTTAGCTCCAAAAACAAGCTGAGACGCTTATGAAAAGACACCACTGTGTGTATTATTCTAATTATGGTCCCTTGTTGGTGCATTGTCACAAGTCTAAAAATATGAACTGTGATAATGATGATGACTTGGAGAACTCAACTAAAACTCAAACAACTGAGTGTAACATCACATAGATGTATGTGATGAAAAGGTGGAAAATAAACCTGCAATTTATCATGTTATATATGTCTTTGTTCTTTGCAAAAGATGAGAGAACTTCTCATAAACATACTAAACAAAAGTCTCCTTCCTAAAACAGTTTCATAAGCTTACTTGCTCTCTGTGTGGGCTTGTGTGTATTTCTATCTGTATGTGTGCATGTGTCCCTCTTACCCCTGGGAATCCAGTGTGTTGGCTGCATCCATTAGCAACTTCGCAAGCATTGTGAAGATGCTCATCCGCATTTCTGGGTCTTTGTCTGGTTGGAGGCAGATTTGCAGTAGAGGCATCAACTGGTTCACAAACTCCCCTATCACTGGACCTATAACACATACACAGACATAGTTTGCTTTACTATTGTTGTGACACTTTATTGAACCTAATGAGTTCCCAGATCTGCAAAAGAACTTTGGACTTTCAGTGTCACTGTGCAAGAGCTTTTTCCTTTGTTATGACCAACCAGCAAAGGCCCACACAGACTCAAGAGCTTTTTTTGACCAGAGGGCTTGTGTTATTGAAACCTCACTGGACTGGTGAGACAGTGACACACAGCTCAGAGGAAATGAAGCATAAAGTGTTTATGTGACAGAGCATTTCTCTAAAGTATAAGTGTCTTTTATGAGAAAATAAGAAAGTCACAGCATAGGTATGCCTAGTTATACTCATGCCCACACACACACCCACTAGCAGTCTGACTGCATGTTTACAGAGCTATATATAGTAATCTCAGTAAGTGTAATGAGTGATAAGTGTCTGTGCCCTGTTTGGACTCAATTGGACAGACACAACAGAAGACAGAGTAAATTACGTGACTGCCTGAGGGTCATGGCCAACGCCATAAATACATATGGGAAAACAGTGAGAGAGATAAAAGTTTAAAAGGAGACCTATCTCATCCAGTAGGAACGTGAGTGTATCATTTAATCACAGGTGTTTGAAGAGACGTCTCCAGGTTGTCTTAAAACAAGTATGTTTATGACGAGAAAGTGATAAGAGATGTCACTACATCAATAGACAAACACACTTCTCATTATTGCTCTTGAGCAAGGCACTATAGAGACAGAGTGAGGGGGCAGTCACTCCAGTCTATACACAAAGGATCAGACATTCTCACACCAGCTAAAGAACAAAAGATTGTGAGGAGGATATGAGAGGACAATAATTATTCTGGTCTCCAACAAGTACAGATGGAGTGTGTGTGAAGAGCTGATGACCAAGCAAAATGACCAATTCTCAATTGACATATTAACTACCGACAATTGTTTAGCAGAAGGACGAATTTCCTGAATCATGTTCACATCAAACACAACAGCCACGCGTTGCTGTGGGTGATAAAGTCACTGCGTATGTCAATAGACCAAAGATCACTTCTGTAAGAATAAAACCTAGGGAAGCTTAGAGCAGCACTCAACATGTACAAATAAAATACACACACGCACACGCATGCACACGCACACACACGCACACACACACACACACACACACAAGGCTTAGCTTCAAAGTGGCCTTGATCCAGGGGAAGGTCAAGAGTAGGCAGCTATGGTGCTGTTTGATGTAGTGACCTCCATGGGGATCACTGAGTGGACTTTGAATGGACTGGTCAGTTGGCCATGGAGTGTGTGTGAAAGGATTAGATGGAGAAAGGGATGGAGATGAAAGTGTGGCACAGGGAGGTGCTGAAGACAATGGATTATATGGCATAGAGGAAAGTGAAGTGATGTCTCAGCATCAAAGACACGATCACAGCTTTTTACACCACTGCACCACACACACACACCCAAACACAGACTAACACCTTTAGGCAAGTCTGTGACACTGGCTGACTGACAAACAGAAGGAGAGACAGGGATTTACAAAAGTCAGTAAGTCAACTAGTGCTAATCACAGCTCTGCCTTTTTTCTGTGTGGGAGTGTCTGACCATGATCCTCTCTGCCTGGGCAACAGAAAATAATGAGAAGTTCCTCCTCACTGTTTGCAGGTCTGTGGATGGTGGTCTTTGATGGGTAGTGGTAATGCTCCATTGGTATTTTGAATAATAAATGATATGCTAACATTTGTTATTTGCCCTTGCATCTATCAAGTGGTGCTGACATTTACTCTGATCAGCACTGAAACACAATAACACCTATTTACCTTTAGATGCAGTGTGGGACTATGTAAAACATCAATGAGAAGAGTGAGTTTGGAAAAATGAAGGCTAATGAATGCTACAACACTGACAAGTTAGTGCCTTGACTTTCTGTTTGCAGATACAATAAAATTATTTTTATGGACCAATTTCCAACTATTTTAGCAAACTATGTGGAACTTTTATGCAAAAGAAAGAAAGAATCTATGCTGCTTCTATGACAGAATGCGAACGCATTCTGTCAGAATGCAAACAGAATGCAAACTTACAGAATGCAAACTTACATGCAACTGCAGTACAATTTGACAATGTTTAGCTTGAGGCTTTAATTCTCACCTGACTGTGTGACTACAACATACAGTTGGAGTCTCTGAGGGGAGTAACTGGACCATGTGTTGACAGAGGCAGACAGCCCGTCCAGCAGTTGGCTCATATGTTGTCTATAGAGCTCCATCACAGAGTCCAGGCCCTGCACCTTACACAAGCATCGTGCAATCTCCAAGGCCTGCAGGAGAAGGTGAACAAAATTAGAACATGGAACCATTAAATCATGTTTTAATTTAATCATTTAATTCTTAGGAATGCTAGGAATGCTAAGTAAAGAGTTGACAAGAATAAGTGATAACAAGTAGGGCTGTGTTTACGTTTACAATTACAGCTGTTTTCTTTAAATTTCAGGAGCTCTTCAGATCATGCTCTCATGAGAGAGACCATCATGTGAAACCATGGGAAAAGCAACACTGCAGACATGACAAGGTTTCACACATTAACCCTCTCAGAAACAAAAACCCCGACAGATACACAGGATGTCACAAAAGCACAGGAACTGACAGAAACATGCACACATGCACAGACATGCACCAATAAAGCTGAGCCAAGAGGAAAGGGCAAGAATGAGAGATAGGAGAGTAAATAATTAGCTGACTCTTTAGGTCAGGGGAACAGACCTTTAGGGCACTTCATAGTTCCCTTCATAGTCCCTCTGGGATGAACAGGGACAGAGACAATATCTGAGTCACAAATCGGCCCCGTTAGAAGAGAACTAGACAACCCTGAGCTGTCCACTGATGGGAAAGACGTGCCCCTTTTATGGGAAAAGATGTTCGACTTTTCCTCTGGTCCGGGAATGCCCAAGGCCACTCTCACCCTCCCTCGCTTTCTTAATCCATTCCTTCCCATCTCTTCTCTAACATGCCAGTGCAAACAGATGTAAACACACATGCATACTGGAAGCCTATGTGGTGTCTGGGAAGCATCAGTGTCAATTTCTTCCCACCACTCTCCCTGTCATTAGCCTCCTACAGCGACGAGAAGTTAGGCGACAGCCTGGCCTCATATACTGTTGGTTTCTCTTGTCACTTTTCCTGTTTGTCCCTTGGCATTTGGAGACTGACCACAACATGAAAGCTTGTTAGTTATATATCAGTTTCATTTTGTGACCTGTGGAGGCGTTTTGGAGCCACAAATTGAGCTGGGCTGATGACACACACCTGCTAAGAAACACAAGTCATTGGCCCTTGTCTATTTTTTTCCTCTATTTCTGTTTGTCTCTCCTTGTACACTTTTCACCCTCCTGCTTTCATCCAGGACTGGATTTTAAGTTCCACTCCAAAGGTGCAATTTCAGCTCCCCTGGCTAAGTGGGTAATTATACTGTTGACCATGCCCACTTTGAACAAGTACAAATGCTTACATTCTTTGAATAGCTCTTTTGCTTCATAAAAACGTCTTGCATTTTTCATGAAAAGGAATGTAAAAAAGAAGTGAAGATGGAAAAGCATTTAAAAAGTGCCATGTCAGTGAAGAATTAAAGAATTACACATGAGATAACACGCTGGTTTGCATAGGCGAACAAAGTGATGGCAGGGCTGCAGAGAGTATATCTGGGATTGTATGTCCATATTGCTAAGATGCATTTTCTCACCTTTTCACTGACATTTGGCTCAGCGGACAGACTTTGGACAGTGACCAGCACCTGCAGCAGCTGCAGGCTGACGGAGCCACAGTCTGACTCACACTGACGAAGAAGCACGTCCACGCAGGCCAACAACTGCTCTAAGTACATAACCTGAGAAAGGGGGAGAGTGGAAAAAGTATTATAAGATTGTCTTGTCTGGATTACAGCAGGTCCTTTGAGAAGGATTCAGCTTCGATGTTCTTTCTGTTTTTTAATGACCCTTGTTGCACTTCAGTTCTCACAGTCCTCGGTCCTTAATCATTTCCTCCATACTTTCTCTTCCTAATCGCCACCTGTAACCAAGTGACTATCTCATTTTTAAAACAACACAATAACTTCAAGTGAGAACTTTTTTTCCAGCTTCGAACAGAAGCATGTGTGAGACTGCTGTCACTTGTCAGCATGTGTTGTGGTGAGCTAATGTTTAGACAAAGACCTGCAGCTCAGGCTAATTTCCATGCCATCACTGGGATCATGGCCTCTTTTCCTGTTTTCTTGCAGTCTGTCATTAGGGCTGGATGGTGGGGAATGACAGGGGGTTGTGGCTGGAATGGAAGGTATAAGTGTGATTTTGTATGTAGAGGACTCAGAGGTAAAGGTGTTTGCTTTTGTCTAGTGGGGACCTTAGTTTGTGTGAGCAAGAAATACCACTGAGCTCGGCTGGCAAATCTAAGAGCCATCACTAGGGGGTGCACTATCGTTTCCTAAATTTGAGTAGCTCTGTGCAGCACAGCTTGGAATTATTCTGAAAGGAAAATAAGTGTTAAGCCAGGAGTGAGAAGGAAGTTGTGGGACTTCAAGTCTGCAAGGCATATGAGCATTTGTTTTTATTTTGCAATAGAGTGTTGACCACATGCAGGAAAAAAGCATGTGCTTGAGTCCAGAGTGTTAGTTAAATGTAAACACATTTTCCTGAGCCAGTTTGAGGTTAAACTAAACTTCCACACTGCCCTGAAAAACCACAAGTTGCCCTCATTTCTTCAGATGACTCAAAATACCTACACAGGCATACCCGCTGCAATGTGCTCATTCCCTACTTTCGTTAATGTGTTCAAATAGTCATTAATGGGGAAATCCCACCCTACTGACTAGCACATAAACACACCAGGAGCTCTGAGGAGGCAGTCATGGAAAAAACATGACAAAGAGTGGCGGGTACACGCATACATTCATATTATACATGCATGGAAAACAACTATTAGGGCTGGATGAGAGAGAAAGAGCGAGAGCGGTGTAATGACTAGGTGGACACCTGGAGGCAAGCAAGATACACCTGGTTTCATTAGCCTGGGCATGCTCCAGAGGCCTTGTTACACAGTGTGTGCGCACACATCTGTCCACCACTGTATACATCAATTACACACAACTCCATTTTAAGGCTCTGGACTCGTATCCAGTGGGGAGCCCACCCCCTTAAGTGACTGGTGTTGCTATGGAATCAGGTAAACAAACACTAGTGGATGTGATGCCGACCCCCTTGCAACCAGGTAAAATGTGCTCTCTTCTCTTTCTTCTCCATCTGTCGGTCAGTGGAGCAGTGAGCAGTAATGCAGCTGTCCGACAAAGGGGAGGCATGCAGGAGACATGTTGACGTATGCAGATATGTTTGTGTATTCAGCGGAATAACAGTCATTGTGACATTTTGGAATTTCAGACAGACAACATAAAAAGAGACACAGCCTTCATTTTCTCCCTGCTCCACTGGTGATCTGTTCCTTTCGGCTACTTTTTAGTGTTTCACCAAGACAGCACATCCAGTGTTAACAAGCCTGGTTGTAAATATGCCTGTTAATTCATTGTCAGGCCTTACTTACTACAGTCTTTACCAATTTATTCCAGCCCTGCAGATACAGTGATGCCTTTGTCCCCATGGCAACCCACAACGCAATACTCAGCTGTGTAAGGTGTATGTGTGTGTGGTGGGGGTTTCCTAAACCTCTGTGGAATATCCATTTAAAAAGAAATCCATATGTGACTCATAACCAAACACCCTATATAAACTACACAGGGCACCTCAGAACCATTGGCTCGCCTTTTACTTTCCCTGAAGCCCTTCACATCATCTTCAACCTATGGCCAATATTTTTATTTTTCACGGTGCATCTGCCAGTTATTTTTGAAAGTTGTCGTTTTTCCCTACTTAAATAATAAAAAGAAAACAAGGACTTCAAAGAGTCAGCAAAGTTAAGTTGTGGAGAGGCATATATCAGCTTCCAGTCTTGTGCTTTTTACCCAAACTCCCCATTGCCTCTGCTCATTTTGAAGAATATTTATATTTCATCTCTTAAACGATTTTATTTTGTCTAAATCAAGCATTATTTTTTATTTCTCCCTAGGGTTAACGCAACATATAAATATCTCAACTATCCTGTATTTTATAGTTTTCAAAAAGCTTTATTAAAAAAGTAAACAAGGTTAATGAGTCTTCTCTTTCGATGTCTTCACTGCTTGTGTTTCTGCAGGTCATTAAATCATTATCAAACACAGTACAGTAAATCAGTTCCTTATGAAGGATTTGAGGGCTAACCATCACTTCAGATTGAGCAACTGTGCAGTAAATGAGTGCATAATACTCTGGGTCAGCATTTCAGCACAGAGAGAAAAAGAGGGTGCTGGATGCAGGTGCTCCTGTCTCCAGTGGTTTTATTTACAGCTACACAGTGATCTGGCCCTGCTTCCTGCTATGAACCTTGCCTGTTGTCGAAGAATGGTGCAGATGCTTTGTCTTGGCTGAGCTCTTGAATCTGTTCTGCCCTCAAAAACCGAGACAAAGAGAATGACTGAGGGAGATAGATGGAGACACAGGCAGAGAGGAAACAGGGGTCTGCCTCCATCTGTGCGACAACAGGTCTCTGTCCTGTCCTTTTAGTTGTCTCTCTGTCTGACCCTGCCATATAGTGATGAGGTAGGACAGAAAGGGTCAGCTTCCCTTCCATTTATCACAGACCCTGAGCAGACGGGCTTTGAAATTTCAGGGATTCTTTTAATGGCTCGGCTGGACCGTAGTCTACTGCTGAGACCTTACACATGGCTAAAAAAAACAAAGCCTATCCATTGCCTTTTCTGCTCACAGAGGTCAGAGCAGCCAGGCAGGGGTCAGTAGAAATTAGCAGATTTTTGTTATTATTATCCCAAGGAGGAAATTCCTTGAGGCCTCATTGGGAGGGGGTTGGGTCATGGGTATAGGTGAGTCAATGCTGTGGCAGGAACAGAAAATAGCTCTCTGCGAGACAACTGTTATTTTGATTCTGAAAGGGAAACATATTTGGTGTAAGAGGAAAGGAAGAAACAGCTCCTGACTCTATGGGATTTTTCCACTGGCATACTTATTACTTGCAGTACATCAATGGTATTTTTAATCATTTCTTCTGCTATGTAAAAAAATAAAGATAATTTCAATGTCGTGGTCGCAAATTTCACAGTTGCATGTGAGCAGGGGCATTTTGATCAGAGGCTTGTAATGTTAGAATTGAAAAACACCACGTGGCTGCCCTGTCACTTTAGTAGGGTCGGCATTTTTGAGAGTTACTTAACAGTGAACCCAGTGAACTCAATGTGTACAGTAGTGCTATTGAGAACTCCTGAAGACTGTTAACTAAAACCCTTTTAAGAGTTGTGGGATCTTATCGTGAAACCTATTTCCATAAGGGACAAACAGAGCAAGAAATTTACATTATGACTGCTGCACTGCCACCACTGTCACTGCCAAAAATAAGAGTGCAAAGGTACATAGAGGGAGTTGAAAATGACCATCTGTGACACTGCCAAAATCACCTAACAGAACTGGAAAAGAAACAGCTGGTGCACAGACTAGAGTGCATGGTGAGGTGGGGTGGATGGGGAATTGAGACATGGCAACCTTTTGAGTGCAGAGAAAACCTGGCAAACCTGTCATCAAAACAAATCTGACTAATGTTTTCATATTTTAAACAGCTACCTTTTCCCCTTCCACACTAAACATCAGGTGTGCTGCAACTCCATTAAAACATGAGAAGGATGTGGTTGTACTGGGTGTGAATGAAGATCAGTCATTCTTAGGTGAATAGGTTTAAAACAACCACAACCAAGCCCAAGCTTCCCTCTGCTGACCTGTTCATATTCCTGGCAGACGTCGGGCTGGACCAGTGTGTTGGCGATCTGTTCGAGATGTGGTATAAGGAGAGGTTTGCAGCAGCCTTGTAGCACTGCAGTCAGGACCATGATGGGGACCCAGGGGTGGGAGGAAGAGTAGGGGGTTGCCACATGATCCAGCAGTAGCTTGAGGAAGACAGCAGGAGGGACAAAAGTCCCCAACAGTTTAGCAGCTGCCAGGCACTAAATGTAGGTACAGAGAGAGAGAGACACACAAATAATGAGTGAAGAGAGACACCGAGACAAGAGGGAGTGTAAAGAAGAATGAGAACAACAGGAAGTGCTTTTATTAATCTACAGTACATCAAAGGTCTAAAGAATCCTCCTATGTAAACAGGTGCATCCCATGTCCTTGAGCCCTGCTCAGCCCAGTCTAAATTGAGGACAGTAGATAGACCTACTTATGATGTGAAATGCTGACTCAAAGCACAACAGATGTGTCCTGAAATCATGCCATCTAGTCATAAATGGAATGACAAAAGAATTGTATTGTGTCTGAGTTCAAAAATTACTAAATGACCACCCAAAAAAGGAAGAACAAGATAATGTGTAACATCCTGTTAATCTGATGACTGGGACTTATATATTTCCAGTGTTGATAGATTTGTTCATTGGAAAATTAAATTAGGTATTTCTTTATGTACACGTTACAAGTGGAGATTTTCTTTACTTTTGAAACTGAAAAATCACATTCAAACTCACATTGCTGACCACATCCCTCTCTGTGTCAGTGCAGGCCCGGTAGAGGGTGGCGAGGAGAGGCTGCAGATGCTGGGTGCTGTGGTCCTCAGCGTGAAGGAGCAGCACAGAGAGCAGCTGAGAGGTTCTGACCCGTGTGGGCACCAGCCAGTCAGTTAAATCGTGGGTGATGGCCGGCACAAGCCTGCCGAGGTTTCTCACCACCAACTCTCTGCAGCCCAGTCCTGGACGCTCCACTGGATGAGAAAGTAAAGAAGTTGCATGAATGGGCATATATATCTGTATACATTTTTTTGTGGGTTTTATTTTATAATGTGTGCATTCCTTGTCTATGTGTGGTCTACTCGTCTATCTTTTATTAGATATTGTGGAATTATGAAATCTATTCTGTCTATATTGTTATCTGAATACTAAGAAAAAATATTTGTTGAACGATGAATATAACGTGTTCCCAGTTTTTACATGACCAGGCTTAAAGTCATACATTTCCCAACAATGACTTTTTATGATTACAATTTGTCCATAAGGGTCTTGTCAGACGAAGTGAAATGCAAAATAACCTTCAACACTTCTAACCCTGCACTTCACCCTGTCTCCTGTGCTCCTCCCTTTTTCTCCTTCACGTATAGGACGAGAGGACTAAAGGGAGAAAGAGATAAATCAGAGAAACACATCAGAACAAGACAAAACAAGACCCTTTCTGGTTGTCTCTCACTGTCTAACAGTGACCTCCTCGCACTTGGAGGCCCGACAGATTTATGATGGTAAAAAAAAGAGAAAAACAAAGAGGGGGAGAGAGAGAGAGAAAGAAAGAGAAAGAGAGATAGAACGAGAGAGAGACTGCCTTCCTGTTTCTGTCCCAAGGCACAGCCAATCTTCATCTACATTGTCACAAGTATAGAGGTTTCAACCAAAATGGTCTAGGAACTGTACCCCTCACACTCTTTGCTGGGCCATAAAGGAAGTTTCTGTTAACTATGTTTAGGTTCACATTTATTCCCTGCCCCAAGGCAGACATTTTTCCAAGTTAGTGCCTGCACTGAGAACTACACCGTCAAAGACAGCATCAGTTTTTACTATATGTCATGAACTTGAACAATTATAATAGAGAGATGATTTAATAACACGAGGTATAGTAATAACATTGACATTTACATTTGCATTTAGCTGGTGTGACAGGTGCTTTATTATTCATGGGGTGGGACTGGTGAAGCCAATGCACAAGCAAACTTTATTGTGGAATTCAAACACCATTCCAAACTTCTGATTTCACTTAAATTAGTCCTTCCAGTCAAAAATCCAAAAAGATCATCTTGCAGGATGTAAGAAAGGCTGGTCTTATGGTCTGAGCTTAAGCTGTATCCCAAGGATTTTCTGCTCAGGTTATTGCACTAGAAAAACATCAGGTCTGCTTAGACAGTCTAGTCCTTCCATCACACAGGCTGAACATACAGTTTCTACCTCAGTGCTGTGTTGAATAAATGACAATGACAAACACTAGAAACAAATAAAAACTTTGGGTGACTGTAGAAATAGTATCTCTCAACAGTACCACCTAAGTTCTCCAACAGGGACAGACAGATATGTATTTGTATAAATGACATATGATATTGGATTTAGGAAATTTAGTTTTATGTCACCAATCTTTAACAAAGCTGACACACAGAGACAGATAAACATTCATGCTCACATTCACACCAAATAAATCACACCATTTTATTAAATATATGTAGATCTCAAACACAGGAATAACTACTCGAACTATATATAAGAAAATGTCAGAGAGCAGGAAAGAAGCTAGTGACTGACCTCCTGATGGGTAGAAGACAGGTGGAGCGATGTGGAAGTCCAACTTGTCCTTGAGGTCATCCTCATTCTCCATCTCCCACTGTGCACCTACCTGCTTCCATTGGTCAGCTGCTAAAAGCCTGCAGTACGAGGGCAGAGACACCTTCTCAATGATCAACACTGTCACTGTTATCAGTATTACATACGACATTTTAGAAATGTTTTAGATAATTGGATGATGCACTTTTTTTCCATATGACAGATTACAACTTAACCTGAAAAATAGTATGTAAAATATGTGATATATGTGAAGTAAATGGGAAAAGTATGACTGTATCCTCTTTTACCGTATTTCTGGTATCTCATCATTGATGCTGCTCAGCAGGAGTGGGATGAGTTTGTGGAAATAAGAGTACCTGTCTCTCATGTGAAGTAGCCAGTTGCCAACAACTGCAGTCACAGCTTTTCTCACCTGGACCAAACAAGAGCAAGACAGATAGTATGTGAACATGCATGTTTCATTCTGGAATTTATATGTAGGTTTCCGTATGAACCTAATAAATCATTTGACTTAAGCACAGGACAGCATGCTTTGAATCTGAAGAAAGCTAGGGGAGAATAATCTAACTGGTAGTTCTTACAATATTATTGAAAAAACTGAACCTGTGGTGAGTCATCAAAAAGTCTCTGTGCCAGATGAGACAGCACATCGTCCACATTTTTCCCAGTGCCATACTGAATGACCGCTCCAGTGGCTTCGATGACAGACACTCGCACACGTGAGTGCTGATGAGCAATCGTCTGCATGAGAGGTTTGACCAGATTCTCAGCCTGCATATGAAACTGCCCTGAGGAGAGAAAAGTGAAAAATATTTCAGTCCACTCCATTCATTTCACTAATATACTAACTACATCCATGAATTTTGGTCAGAGCAATATCCTTATACAACTTTAAACGTCTTTGTAGTTATGCACTGATTATTCTCAATTCTTTATTGGTAACAAAGTATGTCCTCTCACACCTCTAAATGTAACACGGCCCCAAAAACAACATGTCTGTGACCCACGAAATTAATCATTTCAAGTAATCATTTTAATGACATTAACTGATTACTTGATTGACAACAAAACTTAAAGACTAAACAGTCTGACACTTTAAGCTGGTGACAATGGGACTGAAGTCATTTTGCCATGCAATCCCAAGTGGTTGAGAACCACTGGACTAAATAATTAACTGGAAACATAAACAAATTCATCGATGATATTTATTGCTTAAGAGTAATGGAATCACCTTGCCTTAATATTACCATTGTGAAATTACACATCTAGATTTATTTTAGCCCTTTAATGTAATTGTATAAGTAGGACAAGCAGCTTTTGTGCCTCAAACATATCCTCGTACCTCGAAACCATGGCAACAGAATCGATCAACAAGAAGAACCGTCACCAACCTGGTACACATTTCGCAAAGTTTATTGTGCATTTGCAGCTTTCTCTTTTGACCTCTGGGAAAGGATCGACTATAGTTCGCTGCAATATGTTGATCATCTCGTTCAGATATGGCGCTAAATGCTTCCCGCACACCTCCACTGTCAGAGTCAACATTTCCACGGCACACAGCCGAAGCTCCTCCGCCGGCTCCAAAATCTCTTTGTCCCCGAGCCTCTGAGCCAGGCAGGGCATGAGATAAGCCAGTGACTCCTCCGGCTTAGGAACACAACGAATAAACTCTGTTATCACCGCTATTGCAGTTTCTCTACATCTTTCCATCGGATCTGACAGACATTTCAGAAGAGGCTTGAGGAGGGCAAGAAAAACCTCCTGTAGGACGTCGCTGGAAAGTCCTTTATCTACAGTCTCCCTCTTGATTTGCTCAAGAGCCCGTTTTCTTGTCGCCTTGTTGTCTTCGTTTAGACAGTTTAAATGTCGTGCGAGTCCTCTCAAAACGTCAGAAGCAGCATGATCGCCTCCAACCGCCATCTTGACTGTCGTTATAGTAACCAGCATCTGCACGACAAACAAACGGCTGCTTTACGATAGCTCCCGATTCAAAATCTCAAACTTTATTTGCATTGACAAACACATCTGCTGATGTGTACCTGTGCGTGTTATGAACCTGAATTAAAAACAAACACACAAAATGTATAGTTAGAAGTCAAAATTGACACAAATAAGTTGACTTAACATTTCTTATTAGGAAGTAAATTAAAAATAACAACATTATTCAACTTCATAATAAGGTGACGTGCTTGTCTAACGTTAGTGATTTGGTGGCACTATAATGTAACAGTTAATTGTTGTACCAAGAATTTGTTGACAGTTTATCTATTATTTCCATATTATTTCATTTTTTGAATATTTAAAGTTTGTTTATTAGGTGCACTGATTAAACAATAAAACTAGGACTTGTGCATATTGAGTCACATATGCTCTTTAAATCTACATATTGAACCAATACAACGAAGCACAGCAGTTTTGTTTTTGTTTTTTTGTTTTGTTTTTTTTGCGTGGAAGTTTCCTTTAAAGGTTTTTACCTGCAAACGAGCATAGGCGCGTGCTCATTGCCGCTGGCCTCGAGAGAGCGCCGCTGCGGTCGGGATGATGACAGATTGACGTCATCGGGACTGACGCAGAGCGAGCCGAGGTAGCAGAGAGGCAGAGGAGCATCATCCCAGCCAATACACAGTACCTCACCTATCCTCCACCAGCAGCGAGGTGTTATCTCACTGAGCATCCTCCAAGTAAATAACGGTAGGGACACCATCGAGAGATCAGAGCAGATCGTGTTTCCGTGCACACTCAATAGCAGCTCAGATCTGGCCCTCGATCGCGTTTACGTCGCAGTAATTCCCCTTCGTTGTTGTTTCGTTGTCACTGTAAGGTAAGCAAAGCTAGCTGGGTTAGCTGTCTCTACAATGCAGTTAAACAGGTGCACTGTTGTATCAGCAGCTCATGGCAGAATTGTTCTATGCAGGCACTGATTTGCTATTTGCTGCAGGAAAACTGCACAAGAGATGTCACTAGTGATCAGGATGTATTATGCTTTACCAACCATATCGAAGACGTGATTTCTTTTTGAGGAAGTGACACAGGGCAGTCAGGTTAGCGACACCTAATCAGTTTCCTATTTTGCTCTGTGACATACTGCTTATTTTATTTGACATAACTGTAGTGTCACATATCCATAGCTGCCAGCTGTCATACCCCGTTGCATAATTTCGTTGCATCCACCTGATGAAATGTTTACTTTCACAAATGCATTGTATATTAAGGCACCAGTTTACAAATAGTTCATGTTCACCTTCATCAGCAAGACCACATACAAGGGTGGAAGTGGTTAAACATTAGCAAGTTATTATTCCAGTGCAAAGAATGTTTGTATTAAATGTATTAAGTGTTAAATACTATTTATCTCATTGTAGAGAAAAAAGTTTATAAATAGAATAATTAGGTAGGGATGTCTGTACTTGGCTATTCTTGCAACCTGAGAAATCAAGGTGCTTCATGAAAAGAATGCAAAAACTACAAAATCCAGCATGAAACAGTACTGCTTACTGAATTAAAACATTGCTCACAAAGGTGTAGCTACTTTGGTGCAAACACCAAAATCTGATAGTTATACAAGTAAGTATTTAACATTACACTGCAAACATTATCATATACTCTCATGCTTTGTTTAAGGTATTTCAACAGACATCAGTTCATGTCATGAGCTGTGAAATCTCCTTCTTGCCATGATCCATTTGCCCTCTCTTCTCTCCCCTTCTATCTTCTTATCATACTGTATGTGCTCCCCTTTCTGCCCCTCCCATCAATGTTCTGTCCACCCTTCTGTCTCTATTCAGTTTTCCCTCCCCTCCAATCAAAGTCCATCCTGTTTTTTCCCACTGCCACAGAGATAAAAAGATAAGATGGCCACCTCCTCCTCTACTCTGGAAGAAGACGAGAGTTTGAAGGCCTGTGAAATTTTTGTGCAGAAGCACAACATCCAGCAGATCCTCAAAGAGTGCATTGTGAACCTCTGCATCGCTAAGCCTGAGCGTCCTATGAAGTTCCTGCGGGAGCATTTTGAAAAGCTGGAGAAGGTTGGTGATAAGTCTGTGTTTGTATGACTTAGGTTTGTCAGTGTGAGTCCCTCTCTTTGTAATGCAGGGTTTTGTGTTGTCTGAGACCATAGTGGCCTTGAAGTTGTTAATTATCATGTGCTTTTAATTGAAATATGATACATGGATTTTTATTGCAGCATGTGTAAGTCACCAATTGGTGCTTTTTTTGTCATATTTTTGTGACAATATCAGTATATTCCACCTATAGCTGTGTACAATTAATATTTCCTCATTGTGTATCATGGTACAGCCTATGTTGATGAATAATAGGGGTAGTTATTATACCAGCACATACAGTATTAGTAGAGAAAGACCATCCCAGTCAGCTACTGTGTCAAAAAACCGACTGTACCCAAACTGTTATAATAGAGCTTTCATTTTTCAACCTACAATAGGAGAATCCATTAGGGAATGTGGGAGAAGCACCCACAAAAGGCCAGTGTCCTGGTTGCAGGCTCAGGGAACAGACTGTATGTATCTGCCTTTCTGACTGACTGTGAGCAGAGAGACAAAAGAAGTGACATTCATTAACAGATCACAGCTAAGAGCCAAGTAGGATTTATTGTGAATTTTGTAAATAACCCCAAAACAGGTTAAAACAGGGAAATCCTCTGTAGCACATTCCACACGGCCTCCCCATTAAACAATATTACAGTTCGGTGTTGCATGGCTTTATGTTTCTGCCCCTTTTCAGCTAAAGGGTCTACATATGTTCCAACTCCTGCTTTATTTACAAGGTGTTTTTTTAGCTGAATAGTTTGGTATTGGCTAGAAGGTATTTGCTCATGAGTGGATCACAAGATTTGTTGACGTGAACAATCCACTGTTAGAAATAGATCATAAAGGTGTATGTGGTGGAGCTGTAGGCTGTTGATGTTGGCCTGAGGAGAGTTCAGGCCTTGGAAAGAAGGCTCCAACAAGCAAGGCGATTGTTTAAAGACATGTGATATAACAGGATTGAAGTTCACTATCCTGATGCCTGAAGGAGGGTCTCCATTCTTTCAGCAGTGGCTTGTGTGTATATGTGGTAGCATGTGATAATCATTTGATTTTATCACCCTTTAAAATGACATATGATGTTTTCCTTTTTTGTTTTTTTTAATCAAAGGCTTCATCAAATCAATATAAGTAGCTGTATGTTCAAATAAAATATATTTAGGCAGTTTCCTAAATATGAATTTATTCATCTATTCAGACCAATAAAAGTCTAATCATTATTAATTAAAATATTACTGTAAGCCCAGGTTTTAGGAAAGAATACACTAGGTTCAAAGTTTGGTTGCTTTTTTTGTTTGCTAGTATATACTGTTCTTGTTTATGTGTTTGCATCTGACTGCTATCAGTATCTGGAACAGTGTCCTTATAGAGGTCTGTGGTCAATGAGAGAGAGCATAGAGCTATAGCTGCTGTTAGTATGGACTGTAATGTTACATAAACAGAGAGGCAGCAGGAATGCTAATCAATGTGTCAGAGCTCAGCAAACACATGCTCTAGCAAGGTGCAAGTGATTCATGCTGTAAAATAACATACACTACACATCTGCCCCATTTGCATCTCATCTCAGTAATAAAACAACCTAAAAGATTTTCTGTTGTGATCAAACCCCTTTACGGTACAATTTTTTTTAAATGTCTGGAAATTCACTGTAGTACAAATGAGTTTCTTTTTCTGACATTTTGCTCTGGTGACCAGTATATACATGGCAGAGGGAAGATAACTACTTTTGCTATAGGTGCAATACACTGTAGCAGTGCATGTGACATTCTTTATTCTCTGCAGTACATATCTATCACACCATTTTTAATAACTCAATGCATTTGAACTGTCACACTCTGCTCAGTCTTGCTGCTTACGCTGCTGCATCTACACTGCAATGTATCACACCATCATCACTGCTGCTGCTTACATATAGCATTTAATCAGACACATCTCCACCCTTGAATCCACTTGTAGGCTGTGATTATAACCTGAGTGAGGGTAGAAATGTATTGTGCGTACTCCTCAGTCTCTCTCTGTAGTGGCCAAGTGTCTGCTGCAGCAAACATTAAGGAATAACATGTTATTAAAACACAGTAGTCTGATTGCTTACATGATTACATAAGAAAAGTAACAGCTCCACATAACATTTCAGTAAACATAGCAGGAAATACTGTTGTAATTTTCCAGAGGAAATGCCACTGGGAACTTTGCTTTAAGAAAAAGTGCAAACTTGGACTCCATAAGTAACAAATTATTTTACCTGTCCTAGCAAAGCACATAGGCTGTTGTACCTATAATCCTGCAAACTGGTGCAGTGTCCTTAATGAATTAGGGTACTGCCAAAACAGTCACTTGATTCACAACATATTAAGTTTATATCTTATGCTTAAATCATGAATGTGATGTGTTATAAATTATTTCCATCTGCATCTATAGGTCAGCATTCAGGGTCAAAACAGCACCTTTTAAGGTAGTTGGCAATCAAATGTCTAGCTTATGGCGCTGGGGCTTGAACAATTTTGGTGTTTCATGTTGGTCAGTGAAATCACCGGATGTATAAAAGTGGATGAAATAAAAAGCTCTAGGTTTTTAAACCCTTTTTAGACCCACAGCTGCCCAACAATATCCCTGTCAAGCCTGCTTAACTGTGCTCGTGTTGTCAGGTCAGAGTAGTGTAATGAAAACAGGTCATATATGTTTTTGTGGTGTCCTATTTAAGAAGCTTACTGTGCTTCTTTCCCCATGCACAAGGTAATTTAGAGGACAATACAATTTAATCTGCAGACTGCAGATTTTATTTTTTGGTTTTTGTATTATTTTTAAGCTTTATCAATGGTGTGGTGCTCAAAGCATTCATCTCAGTTTTGTAGTGTAGTGCTACTTCCTTCTTTTGAAAATCTGCAGGGAAACAAGTTTTGACAGAGTTTTCAAAAGCAAAACACCTTTTTTTTACTCTGCCAGTCTTTCAGAGGCAGGTACCTCCTGCTCTCAACACAAAGAGGTAGCAGAAAATAGGAAAAACACCCCATTGTCATCACATTTTCTCCTGCACTTCACCCTCTATATTTGTGTTTTTATTTCTTTTTTCCGAACCTTTTTCATCAGTGCTCGTCGCCCACTAGAGGCGGTAACCTAGGCAACGGTAGAGGATTCATATGCTGTAGTCTATCCTGTGCTCAATGAGCCCCTTTATTCACAAACTTTGTTCCCGCTGTACTGTCATATGCTTTTGTTTTTGCGAGTGCCAATTATATTGCCAGACCTAACCTCATTTCATATGTGCTCAGTATTTAGTAAAACACCCACAATCTTATCTAGAAAAGCTCTTTTCTGGGTCTCAGTTACTCCATCATCTGCGTATTTTTTCTTATTTTCCTCTACATTGTGTGTGTGCTTCCTTTTTTCCTTCCTTTCATTCTTGATATCTATTTAGTGTCTCTTCTACTTGTTTACACACACACACACACACGCACAGGATGCACACTTGACAGCACACTAAATCATCAGTCTGTCTAGTTTGTTTTTAGCTTTTGTTCAAAATAATAACATGCCTGTGATCGCCAGCTGACATTGTGAATGGGAAAATAACAGGCGTCTTGCTGTCTTTCATCCTGCCTCTTTATGCATGGTAATGATGCCTTTGATCTCTGCAACAGTAGCTTCACTTCTGTATTCTCTCTCAGCGCAGCTCAGTGTTTAATTGTGGAAAAGTCAGCCTTAATTTTTGGAGTATAAAAAAATGTGGTTTTTAAGGCATTTCATCAGGACTGTCTTTTAACAGATGTTTTCAATTTGTTAATGTGTTTGTCTGGATTATTTACTGTAAATTTGCAGCTGTTTACTGTGGAATATCTAGAATGAAATATCTAGAATACAAAGCTTAATGTAGGAGATTACAGGTCATGAGCAACAAGGATATTAAAACAGTGAGAACTAAATAAGGAAGTTCTAACACACACATGGTTTATGGTTTTTGCCACTATCTTATTTATAATACATGAAGTTTTAGACAGTCAAATAAATGCTGTGCTACCCCAGTGCTATGACTGTTTCACTAGTCTACATCATTAATGCATATTTGTCCAACAGGCAGCAACAGCTAAAAGTGCCTGGAGTGAATGTGTGAGAGTGGATGTGTCACTCAGTATAACAAGTGGGCAGCTGCCACCACAGATGTTTTGCTGAATTATGCACATTGCATCCTCACAACGCTAAGTTGTGTTTTCTGGTATCCCAGAGCCACTGTTACTGGCTTTGTCTGGCCACATTTATGATCATTGAATTTACTTTTCAAGTTCATTTTTAAAAATATGTTTCCATAGGAAATCTATCTGTCTTCTTTTTCTTTCTATTACTGATCCTGTATCTGTACATAGCCTACCATCTGTACGGTTGGCCAAGTGTTAGGTCATGACAGCTGTCACCATCTGTATTCATGTGGTGCCCTGGTCTTTCATATGTGGTGCCCTGGTCTTTCATATGTGGTGCCCTGGTCTTTCATTTCTTTACTTTGCCTGTCTCTCAACCTTCCTTCTCTCCTATCATCTCAAACATATCCTTTGTTGACTGTTCCTCTCAAACTTGCTTCATCTTACTTTTTCCATCACTGTTTTCCATCCCATGTTAGAACCGAAGAAGACACATTCCCATGTAAACCTTATGTTAATTGTCTTAAATAATAAATTAGTCATTTGGTATATCTGTATATCTGAAAATACTAAAACATGTCTATCACAATATTGTAGAAACCCATGGGATGCAGAAGATATATGTTGGTGCCTTGCATTCCACAACTTCATGAAGCATGTTAAGTAAACCAAATGTAAATCCTGCTGTATTATCTGTTTGTGAACAATCCCATCACTTTGCATTATGGGAGAGTGCCGCACTCTTTGTCTGTCAGTCTGTCAGTCAGTCGGTCGCTGTGTCCTCGTCCCCTGTAAGATGAGAAGCCTTTCTGTCCTGCCAGTCATTGAACTGTCACCAGGACCTGTCATAACAAATCTGCCAGTCTCTACAAAGGGCTTTGACTGACAATTTGTCAGTAAGGTTTGGTTGTTTGTTGAGTCTGCTGAGAGCATTTAGAGGAGGATTGGGTCTAGCTTTGGATTATCTCACCTATCTTCTACTTTCCCTTTTGTTTCTTTTACTCTGTCCCTGTCTGCCCCTTGATCTCCCCTGAGACAATTTAGGTCAGGCCACATACAGTATATGTGCCAATGGTGTTTATACAGTATATTAGGGCTAGAAAACTCAGCTCTGATCAGCATCACAGACTTGTATTTAGTGGCCCCAGCCTTTGTGTTCACTCTCCCCAACACCAGAAGAGCTGGGACTCTGTCAAATTAACCCATGTAAGCAATGATCTAGGGCTAAACCTCATCCTCCAAAATAACATATTCACAGTATTCTGTTTAAAAAGTATTCAATGTAATATGTGATGACAAAGGAAACTGGCTAATACACACATTGAGAAACAGTAAAAGTGCTTTTTTTATATCAGAATTCATTTTTATAAGTTAAATAATTGACAAACAATCAGTTTCAGCTGTGAAAAATTACCCATTTGAAACAATGCTTACATCTGGTGTAAGGAGCAGAAATCTGGGGTGCATTTAATTCTGAAATCTATCTGAAATTTCATGGAAGAATGGATATTTTGATATATTTGCTCTGTGAGTCCTCTGATCCTCTCTGATGGGAATGCTTTTGTGACGAGCATCATGGCTGGCTTGATTAATAATGGTTAGTCACAGATGAGAATTAGTCATAACCTTTGTTCATATTTGCTTGGTGCAAATTAGTTCAAGGAATGAACAGGACAAAGCCATTTTAATATGAGTCATCCTCAATATAAATGAGTTTAAATTGGTATTCATAATGGCTTAATAACAGTTGCATAGATGAGTTGCACAGAATTGAATGTGTGTCATCTTTTGTCTGTGCCTTCATTCTTTTGGTTAATCTCTGACCTACAGTCCCTCAGTCTCTAATGGAAAGCCCAATTTTTACAAAGCTTCTATGTCCTGTTTCCTCTTATGGCCTGTTTCCTCTCCTGTCCCTCCTCTCCTGTCCTCTCTTTTTGGCACCCAGCAGCCAGTGATGACGCAAGGAGAACAGAGGAGAGCAGGAGGGACAACGGAGAGAGAGAGCCTGTGACACAGGGTGATAACACTGATTCTAGGGTAGAAAATATATTGGTAAATAAATAGAATAGATGGCAGACTAATAAAAGAGGAGGACACTGTTTTGGTGAGTTTCATGTTCCTTCATTACCTCAGATTGAGGTAAAGGATAGCAAAAATATACTGTTAAAAAAATGGACCACAGATAAGATATCTGTAGTTAGTTACTGTACATATCCCTGGAAATATAAACTACACTGCCTTAAAGTGCTTAGCCTGTGTGTTGTTACAGACAAACTAAAGGAAGAAAAGGTTTGTCTCAGCTGCTGGTATATCATAACTGCTCTCAGCTCAAAGCTTCTGTGTTGATATCAAAGTAATACTGTATGTATTGCCTGTGTCCTGCGTACCACTGGGACCACAACAGTATGGGTCTTTGCTTGAACCACACACATGGGTGGAGCTGTAGATCTGTAAGGGGTGACAGAGACACTGCATGGCACAGAACATTGTTTGGCACACACAGTGCGTGAATGTATGGGACGATGACGTATCTCGATGGGAATGTTTTGCACCAGTTGCTGGCTCAGAACACACAGGCATGCCATTTGGTGAGAACAGAAGTCTGTATTGTAGGGCAGTGACGACTTCCCTTCTGTCAGTTGAATCACTAGATGTGTTAGGGAGAGGGAAAGAGAGACAGCCTGTCAACAGGCTTCTGAACTAGTGTGTGTATGTGAATATAGGTGTGTGAGCCACTGTTGCTTCTAAGCTCAGCACCAACTATTCAGGATGCTCACAGTACCCAGTTGTCATAGTGACAAGGGGAAGCGAGACTAGCCCGCTCATTGCGCCGCCTGATTTTGAGTGTGTGTGTGTGCATGAGAGAGAGAGAGAGGGAGACGGAAAGAGAGGGAGCAAGAGGCTGGAAAGCAGAGACAGTGAGTTGCGCAGGAGCGATGGAGAGACAGGCATTTTGCTGTGATCAGTGTTTTCATCAGTAGGTTTGTTCTTTAGCTGCTGTGTCGAAAGGATTGCAGACGTTTTGCCATTCATGCTCTCTCTCTCACACACACAGTCGCAGATTTTTTTGCTTACTCACACACACACACACACACGCACACTCATACCTGAGTGTACACACACATATAGCACATCCACATAGTAGTCGCTGTGCTAATATAGCAAGATGCTGCTGCGGTGTGGCATGTGTGTCAGGTGTGTATGAGGTTGGGATCCATATGCACTTTGACCTGATCTGGTGCCTCTGACAGGCTGAGGGACACACAGCCGGCCTGATCAGGGGCTCTCCATGCAATGGTAAATACCTCTACTACCAAATTTAGCCTGTAGTTAGCCTCCTGGAGCTAACCTGTTTAATCTCATTGTGCCAGGAGCACGTTTTGTTGGAAGCCATTGGTACTGCTTAGTTTGAGTAGTCGTTAGTGACTGTTTTAGATAAGATAATATCAACATTTGCTGGTTTGTATTGTGCGAAGTGAGATGATGTTTCTATGTACAGTGCTTGAAATGAAAGTGTTTTGCTTTGACTTTGCCCTTATTGTCTTTAGAGATCAGTATGTTACCTGATTGGAGACCTTGCTGCCTTGATTAAGATGAAATGTGTGAGTGTTCCTTTCCCCTTGCAGTCTGGCTGTGTATGTGTTTGTGATACTGTGTGTGTGTTTGTGAGACTGTATGTGTGTGTGTGTGCACTGATGCTGCTCTCTGGCTCTCCTCTTCTCCACCTGCTGGCTGTGTTCCCTCAGGCAGTGACTCTGCGTAAGCAAGAATGCATGTGTGTGTGTCTGTGTGTGTGTGTGTTTGTGCCCTGGAGTATGTTTGCTTACTTTTCCAACTGGTGTATGTGTGTAATCTACATTATCATATTGTTTTTACATAGAGAGCAAAGCATCATAGTAACCTAAGTTGTAATGAGAAGGAGAGATGAAGAGTGATATCATGAGAGACAATGACAAAGAAGATTATTAGATAAACTGATACCAAAGAATGAATGAGAGTGTGAGCTGACAAATTCTTTCTAGACAACTGTAACTGAATGATGTTTTGTGTCATTATAGCATGGCTGTATCTCAGGATAATTGAGGCAGATAGAGAACAAATGTGCACTATAGTGCTAACTTGTGAAGTCGGGATTTGACACTTGTGTTTGTCTCAATTTTCAGTTTTCACTATCACTGTCTCTTTCCTCACCTCCCTCTCAGGTTCTGTGTTTCTGAGGTATTTTCAGTGCTTCTGTTACAGGTTGTCTCTGTCTGCCACTGTGTCACTTTCTATCCCTCCACTGTCAGTTAATGACACCAATGTCTGCTCCCTGCTCATGGTGCTCAGTAATCACTTGGCTCTCAGTTCTTCTTTTTACCTTCTCCTTCAGTGGAATGGTGGCATAATGGTGACATAAAGCCAGACACAAGATGTGTCTTCTTTGCATATTTTGTCTGCTTTTGGTCTTGGTGTCTTACATGTGCGTCAGTGTGAAGTAGCTGTTTCCCTAATTGATAGTTGTTAATGATCAATAAGCAATTAAATACTAAAGATATAGAATGCAAAATGCCTCAACTGATTGATGGATCATTGTCTTACCAAAACCAAAACAAGTTATATATTTGTGTATTTTGAAATATTATTTTAAATCAAGGTGATGTGCTCCATGTTCTCTTAGTCTTTCTGTTTATTTCTGTCTGTCGGGTGTTTCTGTACCAGAGTGGAATGTGAGAATGCCACTTCTTGCCACACTTGCCTGCCTGGTGGGATCTTGTCTCTTTGAATCATCTGTGTTTTTTTCTTACTGCTCAGTAGCAGTGCAGTGTACCAGCAATCAGGAGAAATACCCTTAAATACTATGAAATATACTTCAAAAAATTATGTTTTAGATGTTGTTGCTGCACCAAGAGCAGCAGGTGGTGAATAATAATGCTGTCTCTGCCCCCCTCCATGCTATTAGATAATAATGCACTGATATAAAGGAATAAACACATAGTGCCATCGGGTGCACACAGATGAACAGCACTCATTGTTAGCTCTACACAGATACAGATTAGAAATACACACAGCAGTGGCTAGCTTTGCAGAAAGCATTTTTCCATCACTCTTGTCTCACAACACTTGTATTAACAAGCTTACAGTGGTTTCGTTGTGTGTTTATGCTAATGTGTTAATTAAGTTTGCAATCAATAATTCATCACCTGCAGTGTTTAGCAGTTGAAACAACAGCTAGACAGAGGCATCCTGTCTCCTTTTCATGTCTTTATTCCTCATTTTATCTGAGAGGAAAATACCCAGTGTATCTTTTTCCTCTCTGTATGTTCGGGTCTGCAGATATTAATATTTGATGTCACTTGCGTCATAGCATGGCAGCCAGATGGGAGGAGTACTGTGCCCTGTACTTCTCTGAGGTAGAGTCTGTTTTTAAGAATCCACATGATGCTTGATGTTGGAAACTGTGCTTGTCAGTCCTTCTTACTGTGATCATTTGTGAGGTGAATGAACAACAGATGATCTCAGATGATCATGACTTACCCGAAGCTACCATAGTAGTTGCATCTGTTTAGCTCCACATAAATCTTCTACACCTTTAGTGAATGTGTCTGAGAGAGGTGCTGTTTTTATAGATGACAATCCTGTTTTAGATTTTAACCACTGAATACATTTTTCTCTCCCCCTCTGTGCTGGTTTCCCCACCAATTCTTTCTCTTCTTATGTTTTTGCAGGAAGAATGCAAGCAAATCATGGCACGCCAGAAATCTAACAGCCAGTCAGACTCACATGATGATGAAGTCTCTCCCCCACCACCCAATCCGGTTGTTAAGGCCCGGCGCCGCAGAGGAGGGGTCAGCGCTGAGGTTTACACTGAAGAGGACGCAGTTAGCTACGTGCGCAAGGTCAGCACAGGCTTGAAAAAGCAAACTCCGCGATGTGTTTATATAAAGATTTATGCATTTAGTCTGCAACAGGATTAAAATCACAGTCTCTTATAACTTAAATCAGTTGATTGTTTATTTATAAAAAAACTGTTTGTGAGACATCAGCACAGATGCTGAGATTTGAGTCTGTGATATTAAGTTTCCTGTGACAGACCCTCATCATATCCATTATAAATAAATTAAAGACATGCTAATTAGAGCAAGTGTTTCATCTAATCCCTATTCTGGTCCTTTATCCCTATTTTGACACAAAATCAGAGCAAATAAAGATGTTTTTGTTTTATTTATGCAGGATTTACTTTGCAGCTCTGGCTCATAAGACAGTATGACAGACCATGTGAAGAAAAGCTAAAGTTGATTCTGTAGTAAAGTGACTATTTAGTCACTGTGTACTCCAAGGCGGCAGTCATCTAACTGTCATGCACCCATTCCATAAATGAATGGAGCTACTGAAAGAGTGCTCTTTTGCCAGAAACTATAACTCACTTTTACACACACTGATCCACTTTCACACGCACACACACACACACACACACACACACACACAAACCCTAGTGATTATATCATTGCCATGGTTTCTCAATTGTAATTAACTTGCACACCATTAATTTCTGGGTAATGACATAATGACATGAACCCTTTTCACCACGTTGTAATCACATGGACACTGGAGCATGCAGTGTGTGTTCGTCAGGTGTGTGCATACACCCACATGCGTTTGTGTTTATGCCTCTAAGGTCTTTACCAGACACTGCAGTCGTGTGTCATGGCAGCAGGCCTACCCCCGCCTCAGTTTTTTCAGCTCACTGTTTCAGGCTTACACACACACACACACACACACACACACACACACACACAAAAACACACATACATACAGCAACTTACATGGCTACTTCATCATGTGGAAGCCGATATATTTTGTGTATGTGTAACTTACGTAACACAAACACACACACACACACAGAGTCTGTGTGCTCAACTCTTCCTACGTCATCTGATAAACAACAGCTGTTTGACAGAACACCATCAATAAGGTCACCCTGCTCATCTGATTAAAATAGCTTTGCTGTAAAATGCTATGAGTCTGAACTAATTGTGAAGCCTGTATGTCAGGCCTGGAGAGCACATTAATAGAATCAATAGCAGGGTTGGCACCAGATTGATGACAACTAATGCGGACACTCTCTTGAAGAGGTGGGGCAAAAAGAGCAAAGAGTCAGATATTTCCTCTAACTTTAAAGGGCTCATGTGGCATTAAAGAGTTTTCCAACCTTATATCATAGCTAACGTCATAATGTGTACAATGCTGTTAAAGAAAAAAAATGCGGCTCTTGCAGATCCATCTATATAATTAGTTTTTCACTAGCCAAACTTTACTTTCTACTTTTTTTTTTACTAATTAGTAGTATCTATCCTGATGTGGCTTTTCCGCTTTGACTGTAGCAGAATATCTTGACATTATCATGACAAGTTAGAAAGGACAGATACTGAATCATAATTGTGAGTGATTCAAAAGTGGTTGCAAACTAAAAGCAAGCTGAGAGCCCTGACATTTAATGATCCCTTGGGTGAGAGTACTGGAGTTGGATCTTGTGGAGGATCATTTGCAGGCTGACCTAAAATCTGAATTTGAGAATTACTTCAACCACTAATCCCTGCTGGGTGCCCTCCTCCAACTCTTCTTTTTAGGCCAGAGTCAGTCTCTTGCTGTCCACTGAGTAGCCAGGCCAAAGAGAGATAAAAAATTGTACTTTTTATTTTATACTGTATGTGATGTGGTTGTGTGTGTATTTGTGTGCATGTTGTGCACCCTGCTGTATGGTTGTCTTCATGTGGAGACATATGTGGCTTTAAAGTAATTACAGCCTACCCCCTCCTCTGCCCTACCACCATAGACAAAAAAACATGCACATATATATGCACATGCATACTTCTCTCTCTTTCTCACAGTTTGTGCAGTAAGAAAGGTTTAATGAACATTTTCATTGTTTCTCCTCTTTTGTTTCTTTTACTGTTTGCATTTTTGATAAAATGAGTTTAAGTTACCTTCTAGGATAGCTCTTTATAAATATAGATTTCTGTGCCTTTGTTGTGGCTACATCCTTTGCCATTTCTTTTTCATGAACACACACAAACACACCTACACACACACACACACACACACACACACACACCACAAAGTCCTGGACATAAAAATGCATGTTTTATGAATGAGTTCAGACCTCTTGTGAGTTAAGGGCTGTGTGACATTTTTAGTGTAATCCCTGAACAGATGGGCTTTCCCAAAAATACACAGACACATGTGGGATATTCCTTTCAGAGTTTGCCAATATGCTGCTCTTTAATTATTCAATTTAGCCTGCTTTTGAAGTCAGGGCTATTATGTGTTTATACTGGTTTGTTTCATGTGTCCACCTGCACAGTGCTGTTGTAGTTCACTTCACCATATGGATATTACTGCTTTGTCTACGCAGGTGATCCCAAAAGACTACAAGACCATGACTGCCTTGGCTAAGGCCATTTCCAAGAATGTGCTGTTTGCTCACCTGGATGACAATGAGAGAAGGTACAAAACTTTTGTGACAACAGTGACTTCTTGTTTGCACTACATCCAATGTGATGCCAGTATTCTAAATATGCGCATGGGCTATGAGGGCATGTTTGCAGGCCTATAAAGCCATGAAAAGACCATTGTTCCAGTTGACTGTATTGCCCTCGTGGCCACTGTGTGCCAGTGTTGCCTGCTTTGGGAGCATGTCAAGTCTGCAGAGACACTGACAGAGGGAGAAGGAGGGGTCAACATGCACAGATGTGGCAGAGGAGGAGGGGGATGCAGTGAAGGGTGTGTAACTGGGCAACTAGATGTGTCTGTATGCGTTTCCTTTGTGTTGTTGCTTGTTATGGTAACCTGTGTGTATATGAGTATCATGTAATCAGATATGGGTAGTCAGTCACAGATATATTACTTAGAAATCAACAATTCTCTATATCCATCTTAGAGAGATGGATATGGAGATAGATCTCTCCCTTTCGTTTACTATGTACTTCTTTTCACGTTCCTGCTCCCTTCAACTATCTTCTTTCCAGCCTTTCTTCTGTCTCAGATCTGGCGCTGACAGGGGAGGGGGTTTTGTGGGAAAGCCTCTCAGGTGGCTAGTGGTCCTGCTTGCCAGCCGGAATAGTGTTTCATTGGCGAGGAGAATCCATTATGCCCCATGGAGAGGAAAACACCAGAGCTTTCCTGTTGGCTAAAGCCTCCACGGACTAAACCCCAAACACACTCTTTCCAGCCTTTCGTCAGCTGACAATTTACCATACCGGTTTGGCACAGGCATGAAGGCCTCTGATTATATGTCAGTGCCTTTGAAGCAGCCCTGAGCAGAGTGCAACATGTGATAGATCCGGACAGTCTGAAAAACCATGCACTTGGGTGGCTGATGTGGCAAGTTAGAGTTACACTGTAAAAATATGTGGCAATAGACCATAAACCATCAGGTTTTAACATACTCAAGACCTCTTGGCATGCCAAGCAATGTAATGTGGCATCGTCAGCCATGAAACCATGCATGATGTAGAATTTATTCTACTTGCTGTCATGTTTGCTGTCTCACTGCACACAGCTAGCATCAGCCATTAATCCTGGGCACTCAGGAATTCGTTATTGTGGGATTTGTGGGTGAGTATGCAGCTAGCAGTTCTTAAGGCTCTTAACTAATGAAAACCTTCTGATTTGGAAGATTGTACAGAGACATGGCAGTTATTTGGATTTTCCTTCTTCCTCTTACTCTTTATTACTCTGTCACTCTCTGCCTCTCTCACTCCTGTTCTTTCTCACTCTTCACTTCCCCCTGATGATCTTGGATGGATGGCTAGTTGACTGACTGGTTGTTTGGTCGCATTGCGGTTTTATTGCAGTTGTCACCTGGAGCCTGTATAGACAGAAGTATAGTTATGTTTAGGAAATGTGTTCCTCCAGCATTAATAAAGAATCTCACACAGCAACAAACTAGAATTTGCACTACTTGCTCTCATTCATAAGGTTCAGCACAAGTTATGAGAAGTTACATTTGTGACTTTTGCTCATCTTCAAATGACCATATGGGTAATATATGGTAATAAGGTATGTCCCTGTTATTACAGGGAACAAAAGAGCAAATGAAGCCAGACTCGGCTTCAGAGTAATAATTTTTGCTGGTTGATGCCTTCTGTCTGTGGCATTGATGAAGTCACAGTATGAAGTACATTGGCTTCTTTAGATGTGCCAGAACTGTCAAGGACTGACGCAGATTAGCAGATGGAGTCTGAGTGCACGCTCCTCACTCTCTGCCTCTCACGCCTTCTGTCTTTCTCACTGTTCTCTGCAAACAGCTGGCCATTTGGTTTATCAGACGTGCTTGCTCCTGTGGTGTGATTGGCTGAGAAGGTAGGGGCAGTTGACCACTGCTCCTGGTATGATCCTGTATTCAACGCCAAGAATTACCATTGTTTTTTTTTTTACGTTTTTGGCATTGGACTGTGTGTTTTTACTTTTATTCAATAATTGGCATGAAACATTAATAAAATTACTATTTTTGTTTGAGGGCTGCGTTTTATGTGTGAGACTGAACACCCAGAGGGCTAATCGCTGTGTGTGTGTGTGTGTGTGTGTGTGTGTGTGTGTGTGTGCGAGTGTGTGTGTGTGTGTGTCAAGGAAACATCTTGTGTGATTAGTCACTCAGCAGTTATGTAAGCTGAACACCACACAATTTGTTCCCCCATTAGTGCTATATTATGCTATCATCTCCTTCAGTAATGAGCATGATTGAAAACAATGAAGCCCTCTTTGTATGGCCTTCTCTCTCCAGTGCTCCTTTTCCTCTCATCACATTTTTCTTTGTTACCCGCTTTTTTTCCTGTTGTCTTGTCCTCTCTCACTCTGTCTCATTCATAATCTAGCTCATGTTCTTAAGTTACTCATCTGCCTTTCTAGGAATGGATGGAGAATACACTGGTTCTGCAGCTTTACTAAACAGACACTTGTTGCTTTTTCTGTCACTTATCACAATTTCTTATTCATGTTTGACCTCTTCACTGATTTTGTGAAGAGTTTTTTGTCTGCTGTGGTTTTTTTGTATTTCTGTGTGCAGTTTTATTTTACGGGACAGTCCTGTTCCATACTTTACTTATGAAATCAAAAAGAATCAAAATAACACTCTTAGGGGTCATATATCATGGCAGCCCATGATTTTCATGACTTCTGAGATTGTATACAATAATAGATATTTCATAGATATTCTGGTTTGTAAACTTTTGCTTTCTCAGCTTCCATTGTAAGGGATTGTGTTTCAGAACCAGAATAACGGGTGGCATTTATAGGAAGAACAGATGCACATGTTTTTGGAAAAGAGTCAGAGACACATAAAAATACAAGAGAGATGTGGGATTGCCCCTCTTTCTGCTGCCTAAACCCAGGGTTTCTGCAGGTCCTGGGTTCTTTTAGCACTGAATTTCCTCAACTGTAGTAAGCTTCAAAAATGTTTAAAGTATATTATTACATTAATATTTTCCTGTTCACTTCAGTGTTAGTCATAAAATGCTTTTGTATCTGATTTTGGATTGTTAGTTAGTTTTTATTTTAACTTGGTGAACCATGCAGAAACCCTGTATACTCACAATTAAATCGTGACCTTTTCCTTCTTAAAGTGTTATTGACACTCTGAACTTTCTCTGATATAGTTAGATTAAGCAAAGTATACTGTAAATATCTAAATTGCATTTTTGTAAATATGCAGTACATCATTTCAAAAATTTGGAATCCATACTGCAAACAATATGAACAGTATTTTTAATAAAGATCAAAAGGCCAAGATTGTGGAGAGGCTCAGGAAAGTGAACAGCACGACACACCCAGTACTGTGCTGGTGCAAAGGTGACGCAAACAAATTTTATGCACTTGCGACCAGACACACAAACGCTCACATTATTACAAAGGATAAAGCTGATTACTACATACACAGAGCACATGGAAATGCATTCTCATGACACACTGTGTGTCTGCTCCAGCCTTTGTCTTTGAATAACCCATCATTTCATATGTTGTACTTTATGGCCTAAAAGTTTCTGAGCTTCAGCAGTTGTACTTGTGTGTGTGTGTGTGTGTGTGTGTGTGTGTGTGTGTTTGTGTGTGCGTGCATGAACACATAATTTTTTTTGTACCTACAGCATTTAAAATATAGGATTATTTAGATATATTTAACATATAGCCTATTTAATTGCAGTGCAGAGTTTGAGCAAAAAAAATGTCATAGTTTGTTTGAATAAAATCTATGAGGAAATAAATACATACTGGACCATGTGATGACAGCATCTCTATCTGTTTTCTTTTTGATCTTGGCTGGCCTGTGTGGTGGTGTGGTGTGGCTCCCACTGGGCCGCAGGGTGGATTCCCTATTCACCACCCATTAGCTGCTATAATGACCTCATTATGATATGCCCACACAAATAGACCCACAAGCACAGATGATAAGCTGGGAACAGGTGTTTGATTTCACATTAGACTGAGCCTGCTTTGCTAACACCCAAATCAGCCTGCGAACCACCTGTTTCAATAGTGGAAGCGTACAGTAGTTGCTGCCATATCAACTGAAACTATTATCTCATCTTACCATCTGGATGTGTGATTATTTTGTTTTGACTTCAGCTAACTTACAGCACTTAGATGATAGTTTTTTTATAAGACTATATCAGGGTTGATAACAAAACAAATCAAGTCATACTCTTTTTCCAATTTGGCTATCTGGCCTCAGCCAAATTGTCACGTATACAGGTTTGTATGTGTATATAATTGCGCACATGTGCTTGCACATATAGACTGTTTGTCCAGGTGCACCCTCAGATGAGATTTGCCAGCCTATCTTCTACCACTTCCCACTGTTAAATGCCACTTATGAACCAATCTTTTAATGTTGTTTAAACACAATGCCTGTTTAAACACACATTCTTTTAGTTTCTACTGTAATAGTTTTTCCTATCTAACTTCCTACTGAAGTGATATGAAATGAGACTTCTGATAGCAGTAGAGTGTATGTTGTTAATTTTCTTGTTCTTTTTTTTCTGCACACCCGAATAAATGACCTTGATGATCTCCCACGTTGTGTATGAGTGCAATGACAGAGAGAAGGCAGGAAGGCACAGACCCAGGGCTGATTTTCTGAGGTCATATTCAGAGAAATCTTAGTAATTTTTTATTCCCTTTGACACTAACAAATCATACACAAACAGGGACATATACTAGATATGCTCATCTGCCTACATTAGTCTAAAGCTCGTAACATGTAACACTCTCCTGGGGACAGACACAAGAAGGCCTGTCCTCCGTATAACCACATAAATACTCCGGGAGGCAGGGGGAACCCTGTTTATCCCATTCCTTGAGCTGTCTTGGCGGAGTTTGCAATATTCTAAAATAACATTGCCATATGGTTAGAGGAGTCGTTAAATCTTTTCAGGTCAGGACCACATTGTAAATCAGTCAAATGCAGCACTTCATCTTTGATATGAAGAGATTATACTTAAATCAGTTGTGTGTCTTACGATTAGAAACACAATCAGTATGATATTTCAAGGATTCACTGAGGTTAAGGGACAGTAAAGAGCTAATGCTTACCTCATTCTGTCTGCTTTAATCCCCCAATTAACTAGCAGATAAATGAGTTGATGAAGTGACCGATTAGCTGACCTCTGACCCCTAAACTCTGACCTCTGCACCTTTCCCACTAGCCCCTGCCGATGGATGGGGAACATCTTTAGTGTACTGGCACTCATTGTCTGTGTGTGTGTGCTTGGGGAGGTGCAAAAACAATAATAAATAAATCACTGAGTGACAGAAAACTTAAACCAACAAAGTGTAGAGAAAGACACTAAAATTAGCCGAGACAGACCTGTGTCACTTTGTGCCTTAGTTTATTTAAGGTCTGTGTGAAGGCACAAGACAACAAAGAGGATGAAATGTAAGCTAGTGTGCTGTGCAGATGTATAAGACTAGATCATCATCACATATGGTAATTCATTCAGTTGATTCAGCTTAGTTCATATCAATAGATGTGAGACTGAACCTTTGTGATTTGCTGAATGGTTCACAATAAAAACACAAACATGCTGTTCCTAAATTGAATAATCCAAAATGTGGCAAAAGTCATTCATGCACTAACTATTTCAACATCTGCATGGACACAGTGGCACCCGGACTGTGCTGTTACCATATAGTAACCCCTAGGGGGTGTTTTTGCCACACATAGATACAGATTTTAACTATCGCTGGAGTCATTGCTTCTTGTAGATAGATATAGTTATATACAACAAATGAATGTTATTATGTGCATGTGTGCAAACTTGTGTAAGGTGACTGCCTTTCCTGGCAGTATTCTGAGCAGGGGAAACAGGATGCAGTGGTACTGAATAGCGGAGTGTTTGTGAGTCGTCTCCCACGCAAACCTTTTTTTCTTGTGATTTTAGGCTGACTATTGAGAACCTGGGTCCATAGTGTGTGTCTTGGATTTATGGTTATTTGTCTTTTCCTCACATTGAGAGGACCTGTGTCTCTGTGTGTATTCAGACTGGAAGAGTTTGACTGTTGTATTTTATGGTGGCTATGCAACAGCCACAGTTGGCCATGGACAAATTAGCAGGTACTGTTGTGTGTTGTTTAGTGTATTTGTGTTTCCTGTTTTCCTGATTTCTTCATTGACTCTCTGTGTGTTCTCATCCTGAGAGCCTGGTGGTCTTCTATTTCCCCTTTTTAGAATTCATGACTTTTTCTCTCTTGTTCTCTTCCTGTCTTTCTGCGTCTCTCAGTCATGCAGGCTCATTCACATCTACATCCTCACTCACATCCAGTCCCTCCCCCACATTCATGTGTAGTCTTCTCTCTCTGTCCCCCTGCATGGCTTTGTGCTACTGCCACAATGCCAGGGGCCAGGCGATGAGGTCACTCTCCACAGGAGAGCTGCAGGCCTGACTGAACCGCGACCATCCCCACCACTATCTAGCGAACAGGCCAACAATCTCACCACCCCCCAGCATATCATGTCTTCTCCTCAGCTCAGACAACACACCTTTACAGCCAAGCAAACCACAGGGCCCGCATACAAACATATCTTTTGTAAGAAGTTCATATCAGCCAGGCAACTTGCAAATCAGTGCAGATAAACGTAATTATATGTGGATGTCAACAAGAGCATACAGCATGTACATATACACACACACACACACACACACACAACTGCACAGATAGCTGGAAACTTTTGTCCACTCTCATACCCACTCCAGTGTTTCAACCTGTCCTCTGCCGCCTCTTTGCCCCCTGTCATCCTTCTCCATCCTTTGCTCCTTTTATTTTTCCTGAGCAGTTCTTCAGAAAGTAGTGAGTCATGCAGTGGTGCTATGGTCTGGAGACCTTTTAGAACTGTATTCCCTCCAAAATGTACCCAAGAGTCTGTGGAGGACCATTTTCCAACTAGCTATGAATCATCCCTGCCTTTTCAGTTGCTTATACCATTAATATCCGAGTGTGTGTCTGTATATTTGCATTTGCACATATGGGCATACCTCTGTGTTTGTTCACATGTATGTTTGTGTTCACTTGTGTATTTACAGATACTTATGTATATGCTGTCTAATTGATGCACATGAATACTTAAAAATTGTGTGTGAATCTTTGGGTCTGTACACATGTGGATGTACAGTTTTGCCCTTCAGTAAACTGGAATAGGGAGAGAAAATGGCCTCCGTTTTGGATCAGAACAACAGCTGGATCAAACGTCCACAGTGGAGGAAGCAGTGAATCATGTCACTCTCAACGCAACCTCCTCCCACAAAATAACCCTCAAAAAAATTTGAATGAAAGTCAAGAGGAACATGAACAGGAAAACAGAAAAAGTATATAAAAAATCAATAACAACATCAGTAACATCAATATTAACAGTTTTAAATGAACACACCTTTGTATGTGTCTAGTAGGATATAGATAGAGCGTTATTGTGATAATGGACAGTGTCAGGTTTCACTGCATGTAAATTAATTTTTAGGGTAGATATGCGAGTATGCATGACAGTGACTTCCTAATCATTGCTTGCCCTGCTGGGAGGACATGATGTTCCTGCAACTTTACAGTGTCTTTATAGCTCAGCCAAGCCCAAAGCACAACCCACAACCTGACCACCACACATTAGCTGGGGACAGAGCAGCCCAGCACCATACAGAATAGCCTGAGTTGGCCCATGGCCTCCTTTTGTATACATCCCGTCTGCTTTGTGTGTGCTACTGTGATACGTTCCAGTTCACAGGCACAGACAACAGTCTTCTTGTAGTGTGTTATTCTCCCATGAACTCACCATTGGTTTATTGGTGTCAGTCTGGTTGAGTTTCATTGAGATTAGAGACATTCAGTCCATATCATTGTAACATAGCACTACATGGAGTTTGAGTTGTACAATTTAGGCCATCACATTTAGTAGTAATTTGTTTAAAACATATTACACTAATACTTTCATTTAGTTTTTCACAGTACACGCAGGGAGTTGACTGTCAAGAAGGCTGTCATGGTTGCACAATTAGTTGTATTAAAATGCTTGATATATCTCTAAAGCCATAAAACATGACAGGGTTTCTGCTGTTTTACATTAGTAGGGAGATCTGTTAATGCTTACCAAGTACTCTTAAATTACTCTATTAACAACTTGGAAGACTGGGCTACACCACGTTGTGAACACTGTAAGAGAGGAACACAACACAAATAAAATGTGTTTGAGAGAGAAAAATAAAAAACAGTGAAATACCTTTTAGACACACCAAAAGCTACAGATATGCTTATAACAGGAGGGTTTTTCCTAAAATAAATTCATGAAACATAGAAACAAGGACTGATGATAAAAAAGATAGTCACTGCATTTCTTTTGATCATTTTAGTCATTTCATCTAATGAACTGACAAATCTCCTTCACATCTTTTACTGATTTCAGCATCTTTTCTTTCTCACATCTGGTTTTCTGAGTAATGAGAATCTCCAAGTCAACAAAGGATTTTGACACTGCTTCTGCTTCTTTTTTCATGAAGTCACTGTGTTTGTAACCAAATGAAAGAGATTTTTTTTATTGAAAAGTCATATGGAAGTTTGTTTTTTCTTCTTGATAGTATAATGACATGCAATCTTGTGTTTTAAAACCTTTGGATTAACTTGTTAGGCCGAACCTCTCCAAAATGTCCCTTAAGCTAATGTGTATGTTTGTAGAAGAAAGACCCTGACTGACTTTCTGTGCATTATTTACATCTTTACATTATTAACAAAAGTCAGCAAACCTTCAAGCATTTGGGGCTCTTATAAAACACACCATACATGAAAAGCTATTACAGGTACCAGAGATATAATTATTAAAAACCGTTTCAGTCTGAGTAGAAGTATGACTGAGACTAGAAAATCATTATTGTTTCCAAAATCATACAGCCTAAGCAAGTTTTAAATTGGTGTTACCGTTAAATGAGGTTTCAAATGATCAAGTTGCTAACATTAGCACATTCCATGGGGTTAGCGCATTATACACAAGGTCTTAGTTATTTGTTCAACAGTGTCCAGGTCTGCAGGCTGTGTGTTTGATGAGATGTCTGCTATTATATGTCAACTATTTCTGTCCGTTACTTGTACCCAGTGCACCTCTTACCTCACTGCACAGAGTGCTGATTGATGAAGTTTATATACACATGGATACAGTACAATTTTACCCTTTAGAAATTCTCTCCTTATTCACTTCTCTCCATCTACTCATCCTTCCCTCCCTCTTCCTCAGGTCCACAGACTTCTCAGAGTTTTCTCCGTCTCATTTTCACCGAATATCATTGTGCCCTTTGTATTGTGTAAACACTTCTCAGGTTTAAACCCCAACAAAGGACAATTTGTGTGCTGATCTTCTTCTCAAATGTTTGTCATATTCTAGTGCTCATCTTCTGTGGGGTGGGAAGGAGGGAGTGAGGGGAAGGCAGAGCAGAGTGGAGAGGAAAAGACATGCCTCCAGGACAGCGGCATGCCTTGTGATGTTTAGCAACGTGTCAGGATGTGTGTGTGTGTGTGTATTTATGCATGTAAGAGAGACATAAAGAATGAGAAAGGTAGAGCGAGAGAAAGGCACAACTCACGACACCTGTAAGGTTATTTAAACTGTGTATGATGTATTTGATTGTATTCAGTGGAATCAGTCCTTTAAACTTTCTGCAAGCTGAGAGAGGAACAGAATATGTCTCCCTCTCTTTTTCTTTCATACCAGCGACATGTCCCCTGTAGACACATCAGAGAAGTAGAGGCTTAGTCCTGTCAGCGCCTGATTCTGCCTGACCCTTTTTCCCTCTAAGTGGAGGAAGAGCTCACTTTTTCTTGCCCTGGGGCAACAAACAATGGAGACATAGGGTATTAGGAATGTGTGAAATTGCTTGAGTGTTGAAAGTGTGATCTAGATGAACGAGAGGAAAACAAGTTTGAGAAAACAGGGTAAAAATACTTTTTAGTAAAGTTATTTGACAGCACGGCAGCCAAATCAATAAACCAAGCAAATGTAAGAGGGGAAAGGAAAGAACGGGAGAGGCAGCAGGGTTGGACATGTTTGTGATATTTTCAGACTGACATCATGGCTGCATCAGCAGGTGGTGTGTGTTGGATCATCAGGTAGGGCTGTAAAACAGCTGTGTCACACTTAATACACACAGAAGTCTGAAAAGAAAAAAGCAGAAACCCTCAATCCATGTTACCAGAAGGCCAGAAATGTATTCTAAGGTTTAGCTCTATGTGAGTCCGATTTTTTTTTTTAATCTCATAATCCAGCTCGAATCTTTAAAATGAATTCTAGACACGGTACAGGAAAGAAGGAGGAAGTACATTCGATATGGACCCACAATACATTAGATATGGACCCACAAGACCCTTACTACCCAAGCCAGTGGTGAAGACCTTTCTGTGGAAAATAATTCAGCTGTTCTCTGCAGGAGCATATAAATAATCCCACAGTTGTGGACATCAAAAGATTGTGATGTGGCATGTGTTTACCGTCACGATACTGTCAAAGTTTGATGTTTGCTCTCCTGCCCTGTAACAGATCCTTATTTCTCTTCACATCCTCCTATCAACTGCTCCCCCTCTCTCACTTATTTTCTCATCAGGCTGGTCCTTTCTTCCTCTGCAGTACAATTCTGCTCTTGTCTGCCTGTTTGCAACCTGAACGTGTATATATGTGTTGGGATGCGATTGTACAACCAACACATCATTGTCACCGTTGCTCTTAAAACCACTGAATGGTTGTATAATAACTTTGTAAATGTGCGTGCATATGCATGTGAACAATTGTCTATGTAAAAACAAATGCTCTTTCACCTCCATCTGTTAGAAAGTCAGAAAGCTTTCACTGTTCAATGCATCAGCTGGACACTGCTCAAACGTGCTGTGATATTCTTAATGTCTCTTTAACCTTAACTGCCTCTGTTTCTACTTTATCTCACTTCCAAAGCTTCCTATTGAACATTGGTACAACTGTAGGTAATGGGCATAGTGAGCAGGTGATAGGGTCAGATTGCCCTCTCATGAAGTTGATATCGACAGGCTAGCAGGGTCCAAGGTGCCAGTGCTGGTTCAGTGTTAGTTCAGCCTGATATTTTATCTAAAGACTACTGCTTGAATTAGGCTCAAAGGTTTCAGGAAAGCTGCCGTGTCAGTTAGCCTTTCTCTAGCCCTCCCTGCAAGGTGTGTGTTTCACTCATTGGCAGTGTAAAAACTTAAAGCTAAACTTTGTCTTTTGCCAGCTCTCCATCAGATGCTCTGATCATTAAATTACAGTTTCCTTTCACCAGATCACCAGAATAAACACAACAGCTGAGGTGCTTTGGTACTGCAGTGCACACATACTTAGATACACGTCTGCACTTTGAGGGAACAGGATGCATCCAGGTTTACACCCTTTATAAACCTGCCAAGGCCAGGTGTGTGGGTTTTACAGTGTGCTCCCTCCTCTCCTTCGTTTTAAAAACAACCTCCAACGTTTAATCACACATGTTACTCTAACTGGACCTCTGTATGCAAGTGTTACCCCCCATTAGAGCTTTAAGACAAAAATATCAGTCCAAAGTGTTCTTAAATTATATTAAAGTTTTAAAACTCTTCAGCAGGCAATAGACCATTGCAAAGTAAAAGAACACTGTGAGCTTTGAAACTTATGATGTTTATCAGCCCTGGAGGTTTAGAGCCCTGAGTACCAAATCCAAGGGCAGATTGTGAAAACGCCAGCTGAGTTTGAGAAAAGTGAGGGTGCTCTTTCTCCTCACCTGGCCTTGGCCTCATCTCTCACATTGTTGTCAGTGTCACCAACCATAAACTGTTATGTCCACCTGTATACCTCCAGGACCACCTGAGTGCTACATGGTTGGGTGTGCACTCGGTACAGGCCAGTTCACATTTGTCCAAACAGCAGGACTTTGTTTTCTACACTAATCAAAAGCAAACTGTTCTACAGCCACAGGCTATAGGGTGAAATGTCTCAATGTCATATTTCTTCTATTTAGAATATGTTTTTGTCATTATGTCTCTTTTTAATTGTCTCTGTGAGTAGAAAGTGTGTGGGATTCCTATCATTCTCATCAATCCTACACACATGATTAACACCTTATGACATGTAAAAACTTTAGACACCATGAAATATTAACCAATATTAGTAGTTTTCCTTTCATATCTGATTGCACTGTACAGTGCTGTAGCAAGTGTTCTTAACTCAGAAACATACCTGTACTTTGAATCATTAAACCATCAAATCGGAAAACCTAAAAATAATTACATTTCTAAATATGGTCTCATCATTTGGTATCTTGTCCAGTTTTGTTCATCAACTATAGTTTTAAAAGTGAAGTACAACTGTAACTTGGTGATTTGAATGAATCTTTGATAAAATCTTATAAAATATAAAATCTTGATCAAGTAAAGCACAGACACACGTCTGAAAGTTTCTTTTGGAGGTTGGATGCCAGTGTGAAGAAATGGGCAGCAGCTGGCATGGCCCGGTGCCTCCATTTTTTTCTGGGCCTCCAGGGAGAGACAGTCCACGTGCCAAGAGCTTTCATGTCATAAATATCCTCCTTGAATACTTCAGTGCTTTATAATTATAACTCTTTTATCTTTGTTACACACACTCTCTCATATTACGATCTATTGTGAGTGGTGTGTGTCTTTCTCAGTGTGAGTGTATGTGCTTTTATGTACATATCGGTTTATGTCATTACATGGTTTTAAAAAATAAGTTTTATTGTGTCTACGCTAACAGAACTCGGTGGGGTGAGTTGGTTGTTCCATTAGAGTACCCTTGGCAGGTTGCGCTCAACTTTAAACTCATAAAACTGTTTTCCATCTTAAGGGGATATACGTGTGATGAGTCACACAACAGGCTAGTAAACAGTTCTCTTAACTACCATCATCAGTGATCATGTGTGTTTGCATGCCCATTTTTCTGAGTTTGCTTGTGCTGTACACATTATGCTGACTAATCACAACCCGTCACTTGGCAGCCAAACAAAAATCTGACATATAGTTATATCTTTTTCATAGTAACCTGCCATTTTTGTCACAGTTGTGAACCAAGTGCACAATGCATCCCTGTCGAGTTTTTAATTATGGGTTGACTGAAATGTGCAGGTATGTTTGTTTAACATTCAGGTCACTCAGATGTGAGCCCCAACTTCAAAATGTAATATCAGCCCCATTTCCATTAGAGACTACACAGTGGCTTCAAGGTGTAAAATAAACATGTAAAGATGGGAAGAAACCTTTATACATTAACATATTCATTTGGTTTTTGTTGAACTTTTCAGGTGAAGGATGATCTTAGTGTCAACCTGTTGTCTGTTGCCAATGTTAACCTAAAAGACTTAAACATAATATATGATTTCAGTGTACATTTGGCATCCTCAGGCCATTCCTTAAATAACAGAGTTGTGTCAGCTTGCAAAACAAAGACTATTGTTCAGATTTGCCAGAATCAGCGATCTGATATACTATCAGCTGTGGTAGTGAAAATTAATCCTTCAAGCACTTACAGCATGAAAACTGTGCCAGCCAAACCAGTGGCACATCACTGCCAAGCCAAGACACAACTTGGAGAACTGAGCGGTTTCCATCTGTGATGCAGTTTTTGATTATTTTGGTTATTGCAAAACCTCTTTCACCCAGACAGGGTGAGCATTCTGGATGGGTTCCCCATGGAGGGATTGTGTAACCCAACATTCTGCGGCCCATTAAGAAACACAAAGACATGGCAGCACGCCGTGCTCTTAAGGAGCCCTTTGGTGTTAATAGCATAATGGCAGTGCTATGTTTTGAGGTAGTAATGTAGTGTAAGAGATAAGGCGTCTGCTGCTGAACAAATAAACAGCGGCATTGTTGGAGAGATGTAGAAGAAAGAGGGGAGAGGTGAGAGAGAAACAGTGTCAACATTAACATTTTTGTGTGGTTTTGAAAATCTTTTGACTTTTTTATGTTTCATAATGAGCACAACATAATCCAGTATGGGGCATTACATTTACATGTCTCTTCTTTCTAATTGTATCAGTTTTGATGTTAATTCTACCTGTGACTACGTCTTTTGGCATCTTCTGAAAAACCATTGCTTCACTTCCATGGTACCAGCTACTATTATTACAGAAGTGCCATTATCTCAAGCTGCTGCTTTCTGCGCTACAAACATATGCACATATTACCTGTGTAATGTCTGGACAAGGGTTGTGTGTGCACACAGGGAGACAGACCGTGAGGATTTCAAATAAGTTTCGAATGATGTCAGCAAGGAGGCTATCAAAGAAGTACTATTTTTTTAGACTTTGTTCTTTTAGTATATGTGTACCAATTAGTGTGTGTGTGTGTGTGTGTGTGTGTGTGTGTGTGTGTGTGTGTGTGAGAGAGAGAGAGAGAGAAGGCGGGTACACATGTTGCAGGAAAGTATCTCCACATATCTGAACCATGACAGCAGCTTTGTCTACCTCCTCAGGGTGGAGGTGAACCTCCTAGACCCTCTGAGTCTGCAAGGTCCTTCTGTCTCTCTCTTTCTTTCTGGCTCTTTCAGAACAGCACATCCATTGTTAGGGTGGGGAGCTCTGCCCTTTCATAAGGTCAGAGGGCTACAGGTAGCGGAAAGGACAAGATTAATCACTTCATATGGAACATGAGGGAGGGGGCGACAGACCAAGAGATGGGAGAAATAGGTGGGGCAGGGAGAGAATTAGAGGGAAGAAAGGGGTAATTGAGAGGGGAGAGAAGGAGAAAAAGTGATCAAGAACAGACAGGGAGGAAGTTGGGGATGAAGAAAGGGAAAGACAGACAGGTAGGGAGGAAAGGAAGTAATTATCTGTGTAAGTGTCTTTGTTGCGCTCACTGATGCATTTACTGAGAGTAGGACATGGAAAGAGAGAGGTGGTCAAGGGTAATTACCTAAACGCATGTTTCTGTGCCTTTGATCCTCTTCCTATGATTATGTGCCTCAGTCTTAAGAATCCTGCTTAAATGCTTAATGGATCGTCGTCCTTGATGCCATCGTCTCCACTATCAAAAGGCTCATACCAAAGTACAAGCTATTCTGTGTTAGATTGTACCACAACATACTTTGTCCCAAAGATAATATAATTTTAGCATAATTCAAGAAAAAAGTTGAATGACTTGCAAGTACTGATTTTTCCCTGGTACTTTAAATATTCTTCGGTAATGTTGTTGAATTAGGCTTTCCTGTTGAACTTCTTTTGCTATTTACTTTTCACAAACCACACCATATTAATTATACATGAGCTGAAACCCACTGCTCCGGAGCTCCCTGAATAAACAGACTCCATGGCGAGCGCAGGTGGTCACAGATGTGAGGAGAGTTGAGGGCACTCCTGCAGATGTTGCACTGACTAATCACCATCAAAGACTTTCAATCTGGATGTCATAACAAAATGCTAGAATGTGTGTTTTCATCATGTTGCCAGTGCCTAAGTACCCTATGGCGGTGTGTGTAAGTCTGTTGACCCCTAGGTGTATTGGTTATATGCATAGTACCAGATGTGTATATTGGATGTTGTATTGTATATGATGGTACCTAAGTGTGTCTATAGTGCTCATGCCTGTACACTTCAAATAGTAAGTGTGTGTACATGTACATGTGGACAGTATGTGTGTGCCCTTGAGGTCTTGTGAGTCAGTGGCCAGCTGCATTGCACAGGACCTACCTATGGGTGAAACTGGCTCATGTCCACCTTAAGTCTGCTTTTTATTCAGTGCCACACAAACAAATACCAGCAGGGTTTGTCCTCTTCCAAACCACTCAGTAACACCCTCAGATCTCTACCCAACATCTGTTCACCTGCAGTTTTTTACTGGGAAGGTTCATGTAAAGCAGTGCTTTCATGGCTGTAGTCTGCAGCAAGGTGTGTTTGGCTGCATACGCCTTTTAATTTCTAAGTGCTGGATAGCCCTGTGTACTTTCATGAGCATAGACGTATTCAACACCCACACGTTATTCTGTACAAACCTGTGTGTTTTCATAAGCAATATACACTCAGACACAGACAGAATGGCTCATATACACACATTCAGTAACACAAACACACATAAGCAAGAACAGGCTCAAACTTGCCCCACATTCACTCAGCAGGTCTTGTGTGTCTTTGATATGCCTGACCCTCTTTATTGTTTTTTCTATATTTCTCTATAAGCCAGAGGTATGCAGCTGATTAGATAGATAAATATCCCCTGAAGGTGTGAGAAGGAGAGGAAGGATACTGAGTTTACTCTTGTCCAAACACATCCCAGCAGTGGAACTTTAATCTGCTGAGGCTTCATGCATTTAAACAGCCCGATTAGGAACAGTCTAACAGGCGCTTTCCCTGCCAGGCTGAAACAGAAATTAAGTGCTTAGGCACAGCCGTCATTTTGTTTGTTTCCTCAGTGATTCTTTTAGAAGATACACTCAGCAATATAAGCTTTGATCATGTGCTGTAACAACACAGAATCATGTTTAAGCCTGTGTACCATACTAATATGATGTATAGCGTAGGTGCAGAGAAAGTGGTTGTCGCTTTGTAGAGCTGATTTTTCTGATGATAGTTTATGTTGAACCTCAACACCACATATTGTTTAGTTTGTGTTTCTGAGCCTGGTGATGAACCAAACTATGCTGGACACACTGACACATGCTTGTTTTTGTGATGTTTTTATGAGAATAAGTGGGTGTTTGGCTGAATGTAGATGATGAAGAAATCAGTTGTGTATTCAGGTGGGTGTGCAAATTTGTGTCTGAGTGTTGGGGCCATCCAGCTTTCCCAGTCTCCTCTTTTTGACTGATACCCTCTGTCTTTTCCATCATGCCACTCTACCGTGGAACAAACTATTGTGTGTGTACATTTTTGTGTGAGTGAGTATTCTGAGTGAGCACAGAAGAGCAGTAGGGTAACCTAATAGCAGGTATGTCGGTAATAACTGTGTTCTCCCTCCCTCTTTCTTTCTGCCTTCGTTTTCTTCTTCTTCCTTCTTTGTTTCTTTTCTCCCCAGTGACATATTTGATGCCATGTTCCCAGTCACCCACATTGCAGGGGAAACGGTTATCCAGCAAGGTATGTGTACCTATTTGTTTAAAATTGAAATGTATGTAGAGTTCTATGATCATGACATCTGTGAATTTTGAAGAGCACAGCAGAGGCAGGCTGTATTTTTCCAGTGCCCAGCACTCAAATCTTATCATACACAGACACAGACATATTTAAAACACTGAAAACAGACATTCCCATGGACAAATATCCACTTTCCAATAATAATATGCTCACACCTGCACAAAATCACTTGTCACAAGTTACAATTGTGGAGCATGCCCTGCAAACACAAACTTACATAGACATTAAGTAAAGGAAAACTTTTCGGTGCTTGGGCACACACTCAGTCATAACACTCCCTCAGTCACTCCCACCTACTCTAAGACAGCATTCAGGAGTATATCAGTCCTAATTTGGTGATAATAAGTGTAGTTAACTTTGCAGGGCCCACAGCCCCACAAAGCCCATGAGTGTGGTATACAGTATATACAGCACTGATGTCATTGCTAATGTCTGGACTACTGTACAGCTTAAAGAAAGCACCCCTGCTACTGACCCAGCACATGTTATTTAAACACAGCTAAGAGTTATCAACCGAGGCTCAAGTGGTATTTAAGCCAAGGGAGAATAACTTGCAAAATGGAGAACAGAGGAATTTTCATTGTGCCCAGGTAGCACAACAAAAATTAACACATTTGCAGCTTCTTGTTTGTGAACTTGTAGACCAGGTGGGGTCTTTCTGTGTACAGTTTGTTCTCCCCATGACTGCATCACAATCCAAAGCTATTGAGGTTACATTAACTGGTGACTTTAAATTTCCATAATTTTCATAAGTAACTGGCTCTTTGGAGAAAAAATTATGGATGATTCCTAATTTGAAATATCTACGTAGTGCACCAGCATTGTGGGTACAAAACATCACAGACTGGCTGTGTTACCCTTGTTTTTCTTTTGAGCAAAACCAAAGAGCCGTGCACAGTGTATATGACGATTATCTGTTGAAATGAGGCCACACTGAGAACGCCAGCCTGCATATATATGTGTCTATGTGTTTCTGCATGCTTTGGTCAAATATTTGCACTCAGAGGCACAGGGGGATTGGAAGAGTGCAAAACAAAGGCTTGAGAACCAGTGATAAAAGACAGGAAGAGTAGAAGAAAAGAAAGACAGAGCGAGAGGGAATTGAAAGAGCGATAGATGAGATGAAAGAGAGAGAGGCAGAGAGAGATAGTGGAGGGCCAGGTTGCAGCAGGTTGTGTGTGTGTCTGGGGTCTCCACGGGGACACACCATCGGGCAGACAAGGAGCGTTTTGTGTGACAAATAGAGCTATATGATTAATGAGCACTCTCCACTCAGTATTAATTAGCCGTGTGAACTCCTGTGAACTTTACACACAAGGAGCTCTCAGCCTTTCAACCCTTTAGGTGAACACACACTGATCACGTACGCAGTCATACACACTCTGACTTGGTACCTATGAAGTGCATACTTATCTCATGTATCCTCATGCATCATTACCCACTTGTATTTCTGAATGGAGTTGCATTTATATGTTATTGGCTGCAGGAAAAACTTTGCAGTGCTCATGTATGTGGCTGTCAATCTTTTTTAATATTTTTCCCAAGGCCCTATGTAAGAGATAGGATAATTAAAGGGACACTTTGCCATTTTTCAGTCTTATCTCTAGACTAGATGCTTTTAGGAGATATCAACCTACCAGATATCGTGTCCTGGGAAACAGATTTTGAGTATAACAGCTATTCATCCATTAGTTGCAGCGGACGTAGCCAGTGAGAGACGGAGGAAATACAAAAAAGGAAATCACTATCACTTGATTTCTGTATTCTTACAAAAACTGTAGCCACAGTTGCTCTGGTTTTGGGTTTTTTGTAAGCAGACATGAAACATCCACTACTAGCAGGGGATATTGAAATGGGCAGCAACAGGATAAGTTACGTCTTTGATGTCCTAAAATACCCACAGAATAAACCCTTCTGATTTTGGCAGCAGCATGCCTTTTCTGCTGGTGTAACTACCGGAGCCAAACATAATAGTTCAACATTTTCAGAGCTGTTGCCAGGAAACTAGGCGAGTTTTAGGAACTTAATGCTGCCTATGGTCAAGACTTGTATACGCTGTTTTTTTACGAAACATATATAACATGTCAGTCAGTAAAATTTAGACACACTACTGGGGATATTCTGTTACATTTGACAGCGAAACTAACTGCTGGGTCCAGTTTTATGCTAAGCTAACCTTACCAGCTGCTGGGTCCAAGGTTCAAGGTTCTTATTGTCACTGTAAACTTGCATACAAGAAATTTGTGAAACTTCCTGGTGTATTCAACATAAACACAAGAACATTCAGCGACTACTCAATAAATACATCCATCCATCCATCTTCTATACCCGCTTTTCCTGTTCAGGGTCACGGGGATCCGCTGGAGCCTATCCCAGCTCTCTCTCGGGTGGAAGGCAGGGGTACACCCTAGACAGGCCACCAGTCTGTCGCAGGGCCACATATAGACACACAAAGACAGACAACCTCACACACTCACACTCAGTCCTACGGGCAATTTTAGAGTCATCAATTAACCTGACATGCATGTTTTTGGACTGTGGGAGGAAACCGGAGTACCCGGAGTAAACCCACGCAAGCACAGGGAGAACATGCAAACTCCACACAGAAAGGCCGGGATGCGAACCCACGACCTTCTTGCTGTGAGGCAACAGTGCTAACCACTCAGGCACCATGCTGCCCTTCAATAAATACATTTCAAACTAAAATAAATGCATTTCACTTTCAGGATTCTTGGATATTTTTAGTATTGTTTTTGAAAATGTTTGACTTAACCTTTATACAGTATACACTCTGTAGCCTTGTTGTTACTCACAGTTTATGCTTGAAGAGGAATGCTGTGCCTGATAGCATATCCCTAAAGTAAAATGAAAGCCTGTGTCTATTTTCTTGTGGAGTTGCAGTGTAATGTGAAACAGAATAGGTGAAGTATGAATTTTTCTGTATTCTGTACTGAGGCACAGTAGCTCTGCAGGCTCAGGCAATTCTGTTTCAGAGTTTCCACTATTAAGCCATACAACCAGCTGTAATGAGCATTGCTTTTGCTTCAACTTTCTGCTGCCAACAGCTCTATTGCAAAAAAAAAAAAAAAAAAAAAAAAAAATATTGGCAAGCCCAGTGAAATATGGATTCTGGAGGAGCCAGTGGCATCATTGATGCTGGGTCTATGGTGCAACTTTTTCAGGAGCTGGGTTTATAAAGACCTAGAGAAAAATTAATGCAAGACAAGATCGAATTTGACAGTTATGAAGAATGTGAGAAAATGAATGCCTCTCTGTCTTAATGTGTTTCAGGATATTTAAATCTAAAGTAAAATTTGTCCTCCAGCTCTGACAATTCTGTAATCCAACTGTCTGACAGATGATTTTAATCTCTTAAGGCACAGAGTTGTTTCCACTTGTGAGAACTTAAGCAGGAGGTGGTAGTAATAGGAAGAGTATGCTTTCCTGTTGGTTCAAAGACAGGTATTTTCTGAATTGAATGTACTCTTTCTCAAAAACTCCTGTTTCTTCTCTGCCCTCCAGGTGATGAAGGAGACAACTTCTATGTGATTGACCAAGGTGAAGTGGATGTAAGTGACCAACATAGAGTCATAATAGACACATAAATGTTCATTCATTTCCACTTCAGGGCATTGTCAATGAAATTCATAAAAGCACAACGTTCCAAATAAGGGGATACCAATATGCACTGTGCCATTAGCCTTTATTCACCTGTTTGCAAAAGTGGGCCTTAAGAGGACTTGTGACACAGTGGGAAAACCCAGCCTTTCCCACTCATGTTGAGACGATGTTTCCCTCCAACAATGGACAGGTTGTATTGGTTTGCCCCCATGTTTTGTTCTCTTCAAAGTTCGGTTCAACTCTGATGACAATCTGAACATGGCGCTATAGAGTCCAGCACTACAGAGGCAGAAAAACTGAGAACGTCTTTTGTCTTAGCAGGCCTGACACAGAGTGATAGACTTAAGTGGAGAGATAAAACAGAAGCTGATGGAAAGTTAAACAGGAAGTAACCTTATCATCTTACTGTTGTGAGCACAGACACAGTGGGTAAGAGGAGAGAAGCAGATTGGAAAGTTTGGCTGAGTGTGCTGATATAGTTGGCCCACCTGAGACACAGAGAGAGGGAAGTGTATAAATGCTGCCAGCAGAGATGGTGCCTTGATAGACAAAACCAGCTCATACCAAATGTTCTTGCATTAACCTTTTGTGTGATTTTGTCAAGTAAGATAAGTTAAGTGGCCTATTTTTATATTTTAAGGTAATGGTTTTTAGGTCAGTGTTGTTTTCTACAGAAACAACACTTCCAATTTAGGTACAAGAAAGATCGTGAAACCTGATTAAATTCTGCCTGTTCAGTGTGAGAGGTTTAGGGGCTATCATACAGTCTGCAGGTATTATCTGCTTTTTTTCTTGCATAATTATTTTTTTTCCTCTATGCCTCAGCTGTCTTCATTGTAAGGTCTTGTGTAACATCTGATTTTTAATGTATGATAATCTTACTCTCACAAAAGAGGCATTTTAGTGAGAAGTATTGTTTTTATAACTAATCTTAACAGTCTCTTGTGGCTTGTCTCTTTTCAACCAGCCAGCATGTTGAAACCACTTAGTCTAGTTGGGTGTATGGAGCAGCGTTTCCCTTTGATTCTAAAAGCTTCTACTAAGGTCAGACTGTAAGTTCGGTCTAAGTTACTTTCACTAGCAATATTTCAAATTGCAAATCAAGGCTGATGTTCAGCATAACTATATGTCTTTATTGTCTCCTCTAATATGTTAACTGGTCTGGTGAGATTTTAACCTTTCTGTTTCTGGCACCAGTGAATCTTGGGCATCTGTTCCCACAACCAGAGCCCTGTCTGTCTGCATGCATGCTGGGTGAAAACCCTTGTCCTCAGCCTCACCCATACCTAAAGTCCACACTCATCTGTGTCTCCTCCAACCCAACCTTTATGTCTATACACAACTGCTGCCTCCCAGCCACAGCTCAGGCACTTAACTACTTTAAACTCAGTGCTGAGGTTATTAAAGTTTGGAGATGTCTCTCATTAGACAGGGGTGTAAATCTGTCGGCATCCCATAAACTTCCTGAAAGCTGACAACTACTGCCACTGATGTAAACGCCCCTCCATGTTTGCAAACAAATGTATTCACTTAAAGACATTGGCCTGCATTTAAAGTATATGGCTGCACCCAAAGAGAATTAAAGCTTTCATTCCTAAATCTGAGATGATTTTATTTGAATAAAATGCTATTTGTAATTAAATATTGAGTATCTTCTAATTGCATATGATTGTGTCTGGCATTTAGTGAGCAGAAGTCTTAAGATAAATCACTAAAAGACTTTTACCCTAATTCAGGCACTTATTTTGCAAGAGTATGCTTATTTTATTATTATTTTTAGAGTCGATTTTCCTCTCTTGCACAGCTTATGGGAAAACAGCCCAACTAACTACAAACAGAAATACCCAGTTACACTGCCTGATCCTCCAGCTTCTAGTACTTAATTGTTGCTGCTTAATTACCACCAGACACACACAGTTTGCCATCGGTATTTGCGTATTCAAAATTCAGTGACAGCTGTGAGACAACATACATTGTTCAAGACTTTTTAAATTCTTTTTCATCATGAACTCAGTTTTACCTCCTTCATTCTGCTGAGTCAATATTGTAGCTTCCATGTGTTTCCAGTTTCAGTCATTATGTATCACCTTTTCTGCAAGCTTTTACTCCAGCTTTACTCTTGCGAATATGATCCAGTTAGTGCTGATTGTTTAAGCAACTGAAACTTATTCGTGAGACAGAGCTGCGTGAATGTGTGTGTGAAACGTTGTACAACAAAAAAAAATGTACAGTAACAAAAAAAAAAAAAAACAGTTACCTCTATGCTGTGATGTAACACTTTCACAGATTCATTTAGGTGTTATTCTTGGGTTGACGTAACCATATCCAGCACTCTGCATCTCTTTGAAGCCTTCCCAGTTTATAGTGAAGGATAAGTCCCCTGTGGCACACTCTGAGCCTTAGATAATGGCTTGCAACAATTCTGGCAATTCACACCAGCCACTGAAGGGATAAACCCTCCCCCCCATCCTCCTTTCTGTCTGCGTTATTAAGTTAACAAAATAGTGGATAGGATGTCATCAGGTGAAACCGTAACGGCCCCAGAGACAGCCTGAATGAGTCTCAATGAGGTTGTATTGTCTGTGCAGCTATATTGGATGGCCTAAATAGAGCTGTGCATATGTGTGTGTGTAAGTGGCCAGGCATGTGAGAATGGTGTTTTAGATCTGCACATAGTCCCACAAAGTCTACTACAGCTTTTCGTCCTTCATCATTCCCAAATCAAAGGAAAGACTCTAACATGACAAGACAGAGAAAATAAAAGGAATGGATGGAGAGATTGGGTTAGAAAGCCTTTCAGAGGGTCTCATCTGAGGACTTAGTGGGGATCAAATGCTTAGGGACAAGCCTAGTGAGCATATCAAACACCCCGGAAACTGAGGAGGGGGAGGAGAAGGGTTAAGCAAGGTGTCTCAACAAGGGTAAAGAGGTTGAAATAAAAAAAAAAAGTTCTTCACAGTCCACCCACAATAATTGACATAACTAAGAAGCATTTATCATTTCATAAGATGCCTTCATCACTCTTTTTCTTGCTCTGCCTGCAGGTGTATGTAAACGGCGAGTGGGTGACCAGTATTGGAGAAGGAGGTAGTTTTGGAGAGCTGGCCCTGATCTACGGGACCCCTAGAGCTGCCACCGTCAAAGCCAAGACTGATCTTAAACTGTGGGGTATCGACCGAGACAGCTACCGGCGTATCCTTATGGTATGAAATTAAACACACTCACTTGTGCTATAATAATTAGCATGTGCTGTTCTCACAGAAGCAATTGCAGAATGATGCAATTCCGTAAGCGCTGCAGTAACACACGCAAAATTAAGACTGCACTATGTGCGTCTTATTTTGTATCTCACTAACAGGCATATTCTCATTAAACAGACCTTGCAGCAGAGTAATAGCAGCCATATTACTGTTGCCACCTACAGGCTATGAAAGTAAAAGTTGTTTTAATTTTATAGTGCCTCCTGTAGGCAATGCGTCTCATAGCTGCAGTTTTCCTTGCGTAATTTTGAGAATTTTACATGTAACACCAACTAAAAGAGAAAACCACTTAGCAGGGTGTCCATATTTTGCATGTCATTAATAATGTTTATGTAACAATGCATAAAAATTTGAAGAAAGGTTTATTTTCTTTTCACTTCAAAGCCAAACTTCTGGCATGAAAGTAGTTCAAAAATTCAACACTACACTATCACAAAATACTAAAATATGTGTGATGTACATGCAATAAAAATACACTGTTGTAGACTCTCTGCACTCTTATCACTAATGGGCAATATTTTATAATATTTATATAAATAAACAATAATATAATATGCATATTTAATATAAAATATATTAAATATAAAATACTTGCAATATGTTCTCCTCTCAACCACTTAAGACTCCTTAAACACTAAAAACAGATTCATTTATTTTACTCAAGATACACACATTTTGATGTCCCTTGGGATCTGTTTCCAGATGAAGAAAGGCAAAAAATACAAAAGAAGGGGGGTGAGTGAGGGCAGTAGTGGAGAGATGGGGTCAGCTCTAATGCCTCTCCACACACTTCCAGCTCCAGGAGCTTATCTAGCAGGAATGTCTAAATGTTTAAACTGGAAACACAAGGTGCTCTGCCCTAGCTGTCATATCCTCTCACATACACTCACACCGACACGCACACACACTCACACACACAGATTTTGGGCACTTACAAATGACAGTGTGTGTTTGTGTGCCTGAACAAGTCTCCATGCACAACTAAATACTTCCTCGAATGTTTAAAACACCTTGTTTCAAATCAATTAGATAATTAACCTTCCAACCACCTTGTTCATCTTAGCCCTCACCAGTGGTGAAAATTCTGGTCTGTGGCTGAACCCACAGAGATAGAAGATGGTCTGTGTTTGGACCCTTCTACTCTGTGTAAAGTTGGCACTGGCCTGCCCAGCACTCATGTCTCTTCTTAAGCACATAGTTTAACTGAGGGTACAGTATGCCCTGGTAACCTTTCTTTGAAGGGATTCTCTCTCTTTTGCTGCCTCTCTCTCAAGCTCTCATTCTTTCATTCTTTCCAGCAGCAACAGGAGGGGAGACGGGGTGAAGCAGAATTCAATTATGCGAACCTGTAGTTAATTATTGATGTCAGTGATTTGTAAAGCTGTTTTTATAAAGTGTGGTATTCTGGCAGCATCTTAGGCCAACACAACGAGCATTCTTTCTGTGTGTGTGTGTGTGTGTGGGTGTGGGTGTGTGTGCATGCGTGTGGGAGTGTGTTCCCCAGTAAAATTATGCTGACTGCCTGTGTCTGCATTTAGTTAGTTAGGAGCTTAGGAAGGTGTGCTGAATCAATTTGTAGATTAAACAGTTAGTTCACTGCCAGAAAACAGTTTAATAATATATTAATCTTTTCAGTTATTTAATCAAGCAAGAATGCAAATATTCTCTCATTCCAGGTTCCCATAATGTGGTCATCCTTCTCTATTGTGATTTATACCATTTTATATTCAATATTGACTTTTGGTTGAACGAGACAAGACATTTATAGATGTGAGCTTTACAATTACTTGAAAGAAACAATCATTCACAAAAGTAAATGACAGATGAGTTGATAATGAGAATAGTTAACTTCCAGCCCTACTCTGAACATCTACATGTCTACACACGCACATCACTTTCTCCCTTTACCTGCACCTTATACAATGACCCAGTGTTAAATATGGCATGTACACAGGGCACAGTCGCTGACCATGCTGATGACACAATATGCAGATGTCAGCCAAAGTAGCCCCTCAAAGACATGTTACTTTACCTATCCACCTTTCTCTCTCCTTATTATCTAGGAGTGCATTTAGTAAACAATGTACTGTAATATTATTCCCTGTGATAAATACACTGCATTGTGTGGTCCCAAGTCAGTGCCCATACAATACCCATCTTGTTGTGTGATCTTGGTACTTAAACATGCACAGCTACAGACAAAGCCATTAGCAAACTAACACACCACTGTCAACAAACAGAACTCAAGACGAAAGGAGACAAGAAGGAATGATATCAAGAAATGAGGAGGGTTATGTGTTTCTCATTGGACAGAGATGAAGGTGACGGGGATGGGGCATATGGTGCAGTTGGTTTAGTCTGGCTTTGCTCCACACCTCAGCTCTTTGATGATTCTACCTCAAAGACAGTGAGCAGACACAGAGGCTGGTTCATCTTTAACCACAGGAGGAGCCAACACATTATGGCCAACAAGAATAGGGAGTTTTGTACATGAAACATGTGCTCAGGGCCCTCCCAAGGTGACGGAATGGACAAGGACAGATGCAGATAAAAGAAAGTAAAGGAAAAAAAATATCTGTGTGCAGCAACAAATAAATGACAACTGAAAGTTGAATAGTATCATTTTCACTCCATCCACCTCAATAAACCTTTATGTTTCTGACATCTCATCCAGCTCTTCTTTCACCAGTTGCATTAATCAGACCTGCTGTGTAATGTTACTTTACATACGTGTGGTAAGCATTTAACCTCAGCAAACCTTTATGAAGACCTTTACAGGGATGTGGTAAACTAATGAGACAAAGCTAACATCTCTGTGCATGCATGTACAGTACGTGTTGGGAGTGCATGGGAGATTGTGTTGGGGTTAGGATATAGAGTGTATGTGTGAGTGCCCGTATTTGATTTCTTCATGAGCATGAAGTTTTGTCTCTGCAGAGACAGCAGCGAAACAAGTAGTAGAACTATAAACAGACTGCGTACGCCACACAGATACACACACTTTGCCTACATACACACACACTAAAATCATTTATCCAGGAGGGAGGCAATACAGGCTAGAATTCCTTTAATCAAGTTGTTTACAATTTTGAGTTTGACATTGGCTCACTCGGGAACATTTTCTCCCCTTTTAAGACAAAATGTGAAATTATATGAAATTAGAGGCAGCAGCGGGACTCAGGCACTTATGCACTAAAGACACCCCAAGCCTCAATATATCATTTCCATATGCAAAGGCAGACGTGGGGCAGGCAAGATGATCTCTCCTCACTCTGTCTTTTTCTCTTTATGTTTCTGCTCTCGCTGAGCCACTTTGTGCGGTGAAGGAGAGGAAAAGGGAGAAATGCATTTAGGGAAGGGGTCCTCTGGGCCTAGACTTGTCAGGAAGCACCTGATGTTCATGGCAGAGGCAGAGAGGGGAAAGTCCCCTGCATGGTGGGTGGAGTGGGCCACACACACAGACATGCATGCATCGTACATTACCACACAGCTCATACACACCCCCATAAGTATGACCTCATGAACTGTGATTTATTAATTATTATCCTGTAGTGCAGTGTAGATTCACAGTGTTGCCATGTTTCCATATTTTAAAATCTTGTAGTTTGTCAGTTCTCACCTTTGTTAAATTTTGAGTTATGCTTAAAGTCCAGTCGTGGCATATAAATTGTTTTTATTACACATGACCAAAGAGCAACTCACAACTCGTGGGCAAAATAAAAGTTAGGCTAAAATGAAAAAAAAAAAGCGTAAGTTCAGGTGAAAAAAAAGAAAGAAATCCTGCCCAGACCATGTACGGTAAAATATAGTGAAAGGCGTAATGACTAAAAAAACCATCCTCAGTGAAAAAAATGTTTTGCACATAGAGCATGTGAAAAATGGGTCAGTAAGGGTAAGTATGACCAGCAGGACATAAACTTTCGAAAGTTGCTATTATTAAAAAAATGTAATCTTAAAAGTAAGAGAAGAGAAAACTAGATTTTAAAACCATAACATTATGATCACAATATTTTGTAGAATTATTACAATTATACGCTCATCAAACTATTTCAGAGAGAGTGTGCCAGATGCTAAATCTGTCTCTTCTTTTTGATTTACAGGGCAGCACACTGAGGAAGAGGAAGATGTATGAAGAGTTCCTTAGCAAAGTCTCCATCCTTGGTAAGTCTGTGTATATGTGCATCAAAGTGTCTATGGTTATGCTCCTTTATTTTACTGCTTGCTTTTGTATTTATCAGTGCACTAATGCGGTGTGTTTATGTATGTGTGCCATGTTGTGCATTCACTTTAAACACCAGGTCAGAGAGTCCAGAGTGCAAGCAGTTAAATCTGCCGAGTGCAAGGTATATTTGTAGATTAGCCCACATAAACACAGGCGCACGCTGTCACCCAAGGCCCATTGCTGAGTAAGGTCTGTGTGTAAAGTCCTAATCTTCTTGCACTGTTAATAGTACTGTGCAGTGTCGCTGTGTGGACAACTGAAGAATAGAGAGTTAAGCTAAGCCTCTCTTTCCCGCTGGAATTAGGCTAACACAAGTCTACACAGGCCATTGAGTTTGGGGCAATGGCGAATGAGATTCATTCAGACTTCCAAAATGGGTTGCAATTGGAACTGACATCTCATCTCTTTCCACTTGATCGTGTGTGTGTGGTGTATAGAGTCAGGCCATGCCCCCTGTACAGAGTTATTAGCTGGCTGAGTAAACACATACACTTAATTCAGGTCTTAGGAGAACGTCTGCTCTCTTTTCATTCACCTCCTTTCTTCTCCGCCTCCCTTTTTGACAGCCTTGTTGAGGCCTGTATTCAAACGCTCCCACTCCAAGGTGCTTTTCCCCTCTTTCTATCCCTCTGCTTCTCAGCTCTACCACTTCGAATTGGAGGAGGGGTAGGAGGCGGGAGTGTTTTTGTTTGTCTTTGATTTTTGAGATAACCACGAAATGGGGTACAAGCCCTTGATGTTGAGTAGTGAAGGGGCAAAAAAATCAACATGTTCTGTCATTCACACACACAAACATACACACAGAAGCCTCAGCATCCCAATGTCTAATTCTCTGTGTATGTAATATGTATGTATGCAGCAAGGTGATCCAAGTGGGTGATGGCTTTGTGAAGAATAAAATGTAGGTTCTTTAGTCAGCACATCTATGTATCATGTTACCTGCCAAGCTGTTAAGGATCACCACTATAGGACCTGCTGTCTTTAGTTTGCAGCCAGACAGAGGACATCCATCTGGGGCTGGCAGACACAACTGCCCCAACAGAGGGGACACTGGACACCTACAAACCACCAGACCTCACCTTAGTTAATCCCAAGTACATACACATTTACACACATACGCACAAATAGACACACTAGGATCAGTTACTGGGCACATCAGGAGACAAAAGGCTCAGACAATGAGATTCTGCTGTAGTTTTATGCCTCTAACTCATGTCTTAGAGAGTTTACAGCAGTGAATCATGCTTTCATCCAGACAAAGCTAAAGATGAGCTGTGTTTTCACTGCAGATAAGTCACATTCCAGATATATAGATTGTTGAGATTAGGCAACAATAATATGCTGAATTGTGAAAAAAAAAAAAAAAGAAAAAAAGAATGAGCTCATTTGGTAAAACCCCCAAGTGGAGATGTGGAGATTATTAATTAGTTGGTCCTCTTTCTATAAATATAAATATCAATTCATCTGAGAAGCTCTAAACTCTTTGGTTGGAACATTTTTCCCAATGAAGATGTGTGAACGTCTGTGCTTTTGGTTTCTGTGTGAATACCAACAGCTTCTAGAAATATCCCAGGCTAACCACGTCACTGTACATGTGGTTGGACAGTCGGAAAGACAGCTGTCGCCACTGGTTCTCAAGATCAACAAAAAATGAAAAAAGATAGACTCTATCACAGGTTTTGGCAGGACTGATTCACAAATGCTCAGTTCTTTATGTGTCTTTAAAGGGAATTGTGAAATGTTTCCAATGTTTTACAGATGCTGACACAATCTATATTATTTATAATATTACATCATCTGCAATTTAAGCAAATCTGATTTTAACTTTAATCCAAACCCATACATTTATGGATCTGGCTCTGGAGTGTCACTGAATTCCAATAACAGATGGGAAATATTTAGGGTGAATACAACATCATTAAATCTTCCAAACCTTTCAGATTTATCTCAACCACTTAACAAACATTTCTCTTTCGTTTATTTGCACTGCCCTTTATATTTCTTACATTTTCTGCTTTTATTTAAGTACAACCTCTACATATTCACTGCAGCAGTTTAATCTGAGCTGGCATCCCTATTAACCTGACTTAATCTGCCTGTTACAGTATATTTAGACCTGAATTAACCCTAAAGATGACAGCTCACTGTCACCACACCCCAGATTAGCAGAACAAAAATTTAGAGGTTATTTTTTGCTCCATGAAGCCTCATGGAGGGAGGGGAGACATGGGGATCTGAGACATACAGTAGTGGTCCCTGATGAATGACTGGATTAGCCTGAGGTTAGAGTTTTTGTTCCCACCACCTTAACTGGACAAGAATAACAGATATCCTCTCAAACCATGAAACATAAACAAATACATTTGGATCTTTGCTACTTCATCGGTACAAATAACAGTGCTCTTAGTGAGTCAAATGTGTTGTCTTTTGACAGAGTCTTTGGATAAGTGGGAACGTCTAACTGTGGCTGATGCTCTGGAGCCCGTTCAGTTTGAGGATGGGGAAAAAATAGTGGTGCAGGGAGAACCTGGTGATGATTTCTTCATTATCACAGAGGTAAGGACTGTGTGTGTGTGTGTGTTTGTGTGTGTGTGTGCTTCTAGGCATAAATTTTGTGAGAATTCTTGTGCTGTGTTGACATTTTGTAGTAAAATTAGTCTCAGCAATAGTTAAACTGTGTGTGTTCCTTTACTGTCACATTTCCTGTAAGCTGCTTGTGTTGACATATGAGGCCCACAGACCATATATGGTATAATGATATCAGCAAGGCTTGATGTACATGTCATCGGGCGGAGACGTTGGTGGGCTCTTTTCTGAGATTGGAGTGGATCATAGTTCATTACCACCAGCACACAGACTATGCAAAGCCTTACTGTGCTGCCCACTCACATGACAGGCTTTGTGGAGCTGGGGCTAAGCCAGAGGAGGTCAAAAGTCAAATTTTGTTTAGATTGTGTTTTTTGGAAGGTGATGTAGCACAATTAAATGCAACAATTAGTGTAATGCTAAAGTTCTGACTTATAATGTTAAATGGTATTTAAATCCATGTTCCTCTTATGTGGAAACTTTCATGATCACTCAAATGAAAGTAAGACAGTGTAACTTTGAATGGCATCCACTGAAATATATATGTTGTATGTACAGTAGCACATGTAGAGAGGAGTCATGCTGTTCATTCACTCACTGTGAAGTGAGTTATTCAGAAACATCATAGACATTTTACTAAAATGAACCACTGTATGCTTCTAGTTATACCAGACCAAGTAATGTTAAAGCAGAGAAAGCACAGAGTAGTTTGAATTGGACTAGGGTGTGTTTTATTTCTTATGAATTCAAAATTTCAAACATAAGAGAAAATTTGTTTTATTTCTTCTTTTGTAAAGTTATACTGCCTCACTTTAACGCAGAAGGTTGACACCTCATTCGTCACAAACCACTGTTTAAATTTAATATGTGATAGTATAAAGCCTAACAACAAAAATGTGTCCCTGTCCAAATATTTATAGACTGCGCTGTTTATATCTCACATATACCTCACATTATCCAACCAGTGTTGGTCAAGTTTGAAGCCTCCAATTGGAGCCTTCTGAAGCTGCAGAAATCCCTTAAAAGCAGTTTAACTATGCAAAAAATGAACCCAATAGGGGTTTAGGACACAAATATAGCAGTTAGCAATGGCTGACTCATCAGTCTGAGACTTTGTACATCCCAGAGAGGAGAAAGGCAAAATATGCAGAGGAATCTGGGGGATTATAGGATGGAGGAACAGGGGAGGGGAGGGGAGGGGAAGGAAGAGAGACAGGAAGGCAGTTGTAGTAGGCAGCCAGCATAGTCTAGTTTGTTGTCTTGATCTGAGTGTGTCATAGCAGTCACTGTTTAAACAGGCAGGAGTCACCAACACTCGTCACTAGAAATGTGGGACAATTTTCTTAAACTTGATCATCCTGATTAAGCGTTTTGTTTTTTTTTCACTGCTTCTTCCTCTTGAATTACATCACCCAGCAGCGGTACTTGTCTCTCCCTTTAATTCATTTTCCCATTTTCTTGTCTGTCTTTTTTCTCTGTCACTCCATCCCTCCCTTCCTCAGCCTCTGCCTCTCATATAGCAGGGCCTGACTTTCCCAGAGCAGGGTGGACTGTGGTGGAATGTGTGCTGCTGACTTTCACACGGGGTCAGGAGACAGAGTCTCTCGGGAGGGAGAGAGAGAGAGAGAAGGATGAGTCAACGTGGGCAGGGAGGGACACATGGGTAGACATGAGGTTGGTTCGAAAAAAGACCACAAATAAAGAGGGAGGGAAGGATTTTATGAGGCTGTTGCGATATCAGGCTCACTGCAGCTTTCCGCACGTTTTTCTCTTTTCACTTTTTTTGTTTTGTTGTTTCTGCGGTTTCTGAGCATCAGCCAAAACAAAACCTACAATTAGTAATTACATGCTGCTGATGAGCATGATATACAAAAGGGAGGTATAGAGACATCACTGTCTTTGCTTACTGGGAGGAATAAGGCCCTAATGAACATGTTTACATTTTTTTTCTCACGCTGTACAAACAAGCCCTTACAGAACTCGGGGCCATGAAGACTCACCACACCTTCCCTCGGTCAGCTCCTCCTGCTTTTTCCTCACTCTGTTCACCCAGCAGGCTCTTTCATCCTGATGCCCATACCCTCAAACTTAACTAGTAGCAAAGGGATTAAGAAATTTGTTGAACATCAGAGTATCAGATGACACTAAGAGTTTTGAAAAGAAAAATGGGTAGGATGTACTGTTCCTAGGTGCATATTTTTCTGTTTAATCTGTTCAGATCAATTTGTTTTGCACAACTAAAGCCCAAGTCACTTTTATTTAAAAGCAATCTAACACTTACTACTTATTACCAACTACTACCACTACTAGTCAGCCTGTTAATCATTCTGATCACGAGTAATAGTCTGAGCAGCTCTTTCCCTTATGTTTTCGTCCATTAATAAATGAATATGCAGCTGTTTACAAACAGCATGTGAGCAAAAAGTCCCAGTTTCAGTTCTTGAACATTTTAAAAGAGGCAGCAGATTTTCTACCTAATAAATAATGAAGCAGATGAGAATTTTTCAGGTGTTTGCATGTTTGCATCTGTTTTTTGTTGACCATAGCATCTAAATGTGTCAACATGAGGGGTAGCACCAAATCACACTCATTCTCATCTCTGGCAGTCATCAGTCTGAACAACAACTTAATGTTTTATCTCCTTTGACCCTACAGAAGTAATCACTCTCAGGGCGTCTTAAGGATCCCATTTGGTCAGAGAATCCTCTGTGGATCATTGATTAATATCTTGCTTGTTACTATGATGTACATGTATGTCTTCAAATGCAATTTAGCTAATGGAGCTTCCTAACACTCCTTTTAAAGACTGAAGATCAATGCAGTTAATGAATTAAGTCACTTTTCTCTGAGTGCAGTCACAAAGAGAAGGATTAAAGTATTAAGTCATGTTTTGAGTCAGTGTCTCTTTGAAAAAGATGGTCCTCAGGCCATTGCATGTATGCAGGAGAACAGGTCATGTGAGCAAACCTAGTGTCCTCTGGTGTGTTTAGTAAGTGATCTGTGTGTGTTAGTATTTTAGTGAGAAGCTGCAGACACTGCTGGTCCTGGGTGGCCTCATGAACTCTGGATACTCTGGATATCACTTTTCTTCCTCCATCTCTGCCTGTGGCTCATTGGCTCTCTGTGCCGGTTGTTGATCCGGCGGTTGTTACTTTCTCCATGCAAGACGCTACATTGTAACATGTTATCACCACCCGACTCGCTACGCTCTGCGTGTGGTATGTGTGTTTAGGTATGCATATGAGCGGGTGTCAATGGGCTTTGTGGTTAAATACTGCAACCAGTGTTACAGGACCTGCTTGTAGATCTTTATGAAATTGGACAGAGACAGCTGTTTCAGTTGGCTCACAATCCATTCTCTATTGCTTTCCGCTACTTCTTTACAATAATTTGTATTCATTCATATCTTCTGTGCGTGTTCCTCACAGCCAGTCCTATGCACTCTGTGTCGAGTAGTACGGTGAGAAGGATCTCAGCTGTTTATAAAAGAAATATCTGTGGAGCTGCCACTGCGGTGGTACAATGTGAGATGGTTATCTGGACCACACTGGATGTGACCTGTTCAAGAATGAACTACTGTACTTGATGGTGCTGCACTGTCTCACTTTCTTTGTTTGGACATGAATGGAAAGGAGAGGAATCAAGAAGTTGTAAACACAGGAGGTGCAGTACCCCCCATTCTCTTCCCATTCAACTCTGTGCTTTATACCTTTTTTGCACTCGAGCCACTCTTTCATTAAAACTGGTCATCAGATGGAGCATACGTGGGCTGATAAGGAAACTGTAATGTTCCTCAAAGTAATACACGAAGCAAACATAAGTACTACATTTCTGTTATGTTTTCTATGTGGTTTTGGGGTCTGAATGGATTAATTTTAATGATGTCATCATGTTGTGCTGTCTTCTTCAGCAGTGATTTAATGGCATTGCTTGGAGAGACAGCTCCACCAGCTGTTTATCTCAATATGCTCAGCTCCTAATAACAGTAGAATGGACATTTTATTTTCTTTTGCTACTGATTTTCTGGAAATTTGTTCCAGCCAAATTTTGGATTAGAAGAACAGGGATACACACTAATTTATTCAATTTCTGTGACTCAGTATGGCGAGGGCATTAGTACCCTAATTTCCCTCTTCGTCTTGGTGATGTAGGCTCTATTTGCTGTTGTCTGGTAACATTTTTCTTCATGCTGTGTCCACATTGTGGCCTAAATGCCATGGAGTATGCCATGAAAAGCCAAATTGGTCTGGATAGGAGCATTTTAGTCAACCCCAAAAGCAAACTGTGAAATACCAGCCTGTTTAGGTACTGTAGCTCTCTGGAGCAGCACTAGGACCCAGGGCAGCAGACATAGGAAGTTACTGTACCTGCCTCCAGTCTTGAGGGGTGATCAGTTAAGCAACTTGGACTGGCTAATCTTTAATCAGTAGACCTAATCAGACAAATTCCATGCAGTAGCATGAAATGATTGTGTTTTGGGCCATCGTTCTTGTCATTTATTGAGCTTATCAAATCACGTGAACCTGCATACTCTAACTATGTGTAACACTGTGTAAATATTACTTGTGTATATCTGTAAGTCCAACTGTAAATGTAATATTGCATAGTATTCATACTAACTCATTACATTTACTTTAAATGTCCATTGTTTTAGTAAAACATTTAAATAGAATATTGTACAATTCTCATGGTAAAAAGACTAATCTCAAAGCAGCAAATGGGTATAGCCTGACTGGTATATTTTTGTCTTGGTAAATATGTGTGTGTTTGTGGGAAACCTTGTGACAAGGTTGCTGGACAGTTATAGCAGCTGTCTTTGGACAGAAATGAAGTTTTCCATGGAATGAATGTGACTTTAAGTATATTGCAGTATCATGGTAAACATCAAGAATGAGTCTAATAATACTGCTCACTTTCTTAAACGAGGCTGATTAATGATTGCTGAGAACAGGGACAGAAGAGCTGTGGTATCACTGCTATGTTTTAAAGTCCTACGTTCACCCTGCCCTGTCGTGTGTGTGGCGCCATGGCATCATGACACCATTTGGCCACATATTACTTGGAAGTGACACTCACAGTATTTGCCACTTACGTGAACAGCATCCCCCACTTCCTCACAAATTCAGTCACACACATCCTTTTCAGTGAAACACAACCTCACCTTTGTATGCCTGCAGTGACTTACTGGCAGTTTTGGAGTTCTCATTAAGGCTCATTATATTCATATTTAGCACTATTAGCCTGGTCAGCACAAGGAGCAGAGAGGGATTAGAGACACGGAGAGAGAGCTGGAACAGTCAAGTCTGTTTTACAACACAGTCCAAGACAAGCTGGGAAATTTCCTTACTGATTTTGTACTTGCTGCTAATTCTAGTTGAATGCAAATACGTGTAAATGTCTAGACATTGACACTGAAAACACACATTGTACCTTTGTCTAAAGATACTTAGTTATAACTTGTAGAAATATTCAAACATGCTTATTCACACACACATAGTTTATCAACAGCTGCAAGATACATAACTGAACTGTTATGATCTGTTGGGCAGAGTGAATGGAAATCAAATTTCCCCCCTTATACTTTTTAGATTGGTCTCACACAAACATGTGTTAGTAATAAGCGTATCATGGTTGGTCATAAAGTCCAGTTATTCTGCCCAGCAGACATCAGCTGTTGATTTTCTAACAGTATGTGTGTGTGTGTCTGTGTGTGTGTGTGTGTGCATTTGTGTGTTTTTTGTTTTTATTGTATAGAAGGCTTTACATTTTTATTTCCATTTGTGTCTTTGTGCTCATTGTTATTGTTCCATGGCTGTATGCAGCCAATATTTTCATTGGGTTATAGTTTGGTATATACCATGTGAACCAGGAAGGGGCTTGATATGGGAAGGTAGTTTTTGTGAATGTACGTGAGTGTGTGTTTGAGTTGTGGGGTCAGTTCGGGGGATCATATTGGAGCTCCCTCAGTCTTGGACAGTACTGTTTTTTCCATTTTGTGGGGGAATGCTGATAAAGGGAATTATGTGATGGAGACACTGCAGAATCAGTTCAGCTTAGATGTTTGTATTTATTAGACTCTTGAGAAAGTAAAGCAGAACTAATCACATTTTGTGTCACATATCCCAATGGAACATCTGAGTGTGTGTTGTTTTGTATTTCTGCTCATACTTGTCCCACAAAACAGCTGTCCATCCCACAGAAAAGTAGGCTAAATCCTGTGCACCTGTGTTCTTATGAAACAAAGGAATTTCTACCCGGCTTAATCCTCCTGATGATGTTCAGTCTCTTGCTAAATAACTCCACCTCTCCCCTCTTTCTTCACCTTTCCTACTGACGCCCTCCTCTTATTTTGGTTCTTTCTCCTGTCTTTGTCTCTCCTTTCTTTCCTCCAACTTTCTTTTTGTTTTCTGTCTCCAGGGAATAGCCTCTGTTCTGCAGCGCAGGTCTGACAATGAGGAGTATGTGGAAGTTGGGCGCCTTGGACCCTCTGACTACTTTGGTGAGTGGCTCTGGGCCATAAAACCTTTTCTCTTCCCAAACTAGAATGTAAACTAAAACACTATTGGTCAATACAGAGATTGGTTTATACAGGATACCTATTTTTAGCAATAAAAATATTAAACTGACTCAATATTAAATTGACTCAAACTATGGCATGTTACATAGCCAAGAAATGTAACATTTGAGATGATTAATGAATTTCATTCATGTAATTTTAAGCAGTTGTGTTTCACTAAAGAAAGATGTTTAATGACATCCCACCTGATTCTCATCTTTTCCTTGTTCTCACTCTGCCCTCTAGGTGAAATTGCCTTGCTGTTGAACCGGCCCAGGGCGGCCACCGTAGTTGCTCGCGGTCCCCTCAAGTGTGTGAAACTAGACAGGCCCCGCTTTGAGCGTGTGCTGGGGCCATGCTCAGAGATCCTGAAGAGGAACATCCAGAGATACAACAGCTTCATCTCTCTCACCGTGTGACAGGTCAGCCCCCTCTGGGCACCACCAGCAGGGGTGGGCAGCATCACTATCAAAGTTCTGGTCAGTGGGTGGGAAGGGGTGAGGATGAGGGGTAGATGGTTTTACATCCACAATGACAGGGCGCTGATTTCCTGCTTTTTTTTCCCATTTTTGCGCATTTCTTTCTTTTGATCTTGTGCACTTTGACTTGACCTGTGCTGTCACGTAGCTTTATGTCAAAAACATGCAGAAGTGTAAAAATCTGAGTGAAGACAGAGATCATTTAACTCAATATACACTGTAAATGAGTCATATACACGGTGTGCCAACTGTATATGACAGTTGCGTTTGAATGGTGTTTGCACTTTTATGAACTTATGAAGGGTATGGACGAATTCAAAAAATAAGAAGGAAGTCAAGTCATGTTTACGTACAGCGGGAGAAAGTGAGTACACATTTCTTTGCTCGCTGGCTGTGGTTTGCCTGTTTTGTCTGGGTGTGTGTGGTGCTATTTTTTGTTTTTAGCTCAAATCAGACCTGTACTACACAGACCTCTATTCCTGAAAAAATAGATGTAGAGGTTAGGCTGTTTCATTAATTTTTAGTACTTCCTAAGTACAACACTGTCATTAGAGGCAGAGATGAGTTCAGACTTTAACATTATTGGCTTGTGCCAGCCAAAATGAATGATGAGTTGTTTTTTCCTCAAGAAATCCTCTCTTTCTCAATAATCCCTGAAATGGTTTGGTCTGATCTGTGAGCTGTGGTATTCCAAAGGTGCAGTAGTGTTAACAGTCCAGTCAACATACACACAAACAGGGACTGAAACACACAAACATACTGTGTATGCTTACACTGTTTCGGGACTAACTAAAATTAAACACACACGGACACACACACTTCCTATCAGATGCTTTTTTAAGCTGATTTTGTTCTGTTATATTGCTAGAAGAAAGCTTTTGCACCATTTTAGAGTTTGTAATGCTGGGTCAATACAATAGTTTGATTTAGCTGTTTTTAAGACACGACTTTAGTTATAAATATATAGAAGAGGTAAAAAAAATGTGTTGCTTTCCTTTTATCTACTGTAATCTGTCTATCTTGCACAACTGACCCAGGAACCGATGTTGTATAAAACTTTAAGAAAATAATCTTTCTGTATTCTCTCTCTCTGTATCTTTCTTTCACCTATCAAACCATCTTGAGCAAATAAAGATGAGCTTCTGAAATCCTTTTGATTTGAGTCATTATATTATCCTGATCAGCCCCCTTCTTGCCCCACTGTGAATGTGACTCTTTTTCACACTTTTCCTGGATTTCTATCCTGACTGGTGATCATGTGATTTTCTTTTATCTCAGCTGATGCCCTTTTAGTCCTACCTCTCTCAGATGTTGTATTCCCATTAATCTCTAGTTTTCTTTTTGTAATGTACAATGTAATGTCTTCTGCAATTACTGCAATTATGCTTTTCATGTTTCTTTCCAAAGGTACCACCTCTGTATTCCAACCACCCCCTGCTCTACTTTCTCTGGGTCCCTCCCACTCTTCTCTGCTTTCCATCCTTCTCACATTAAGCCAGGTGTCAGTTATCCATCAGTCTGAGCTGTCAGAAAGTCTCAGAGCTCCTCCCAGCCAGTTTACACCACAGTGGGCTAAAGCCACTACAGCTTTGACACATTCCTCTTCATCTTAATGCCTACTAAATCATCTAAAGAATGTACCCCCAACTCACTAACATTGGGTTTAGTATGCCCCTCCTGCACATACACACTCAGTCACACATACACCTCCATCATTTTGACAATGCACACAAACACACACTAAAGTCAAGAGTGCCCAGGTTTGAGGTTTGTGGCTCAGTGAAATAAGCATTTCTCTTATTTAGGGTTTTATTTCCATCAGAAAAAGATTTGTTCACTCGTGAATAATATATCAGAACATTTTTTATATGTTCAGACACTTGCAAGTAGCGGTTAAATTCTATTCTGCGAGATGGTTCCAGACCAAACTGACACATCCTGACTTTTGACTCAGTCATTTCACTTTTCATAAGTTCACTTTCCTGTTGCTTTGCTTCCTTTTGCAGTTTCCTTCTTGCAGTTGATATTTCAGTTACTCATCACACTAAACAAACAGCTTGAGAAATAGCTGAATACGTGAAAGAAGGTAGATTGATATAAAAAAAAAAGTTGGATGTAGAGCGGAGATTGTTTTGTCAACCACCATGTTAGAGTCTGCCAAAGAAAACTTTTTGATAACATTGGCAACATCAGTATAACAACTCAACTTGAGCTTACCCGAGCTTTGTGTGTGTGACCGTGTGTATATGAGCACCTGATTAGGTAGGGCCATTACCGGGCCATCCTGGGTGGGCCAGTTGAGGACAAAACTTGGCACTGTCACATGAGCACTAAGATGAAGCCTTGATAAATTGGCACTGTGCCAGTGTGAGAAGAAGAGAGCCAAAACACACACTTTCACACACTCCTTTACCAACTTTTCATTTGGGTCACTCACATCACTCATCATGTTTGGGTCCTTTATGCTTTCACAGTCCCATAATCCATCAAAAAGCTCCTGTGATCCTGCTGTGCCTGTAACACTGGGACCAAAAACATAGCACCGGCTAACTTCAGGTAACTGCACGCTCACAGTGAAAGCAACATCAGGTAAGGAAAAGCCAAGTTGTCCCATGGTCAACAACTTTTTTTCTGTATGAACTGTACCTGATAAACAGCTAAGAAGTGAATTAATTAAAATTTTATTTTATTCACTTTTACATTGCGTTCAATGTTGAGGCTCATTGTAACCATTGTGAAGCAATTTTATTTCTACTGAACATATATTTTTTGTAAATTAAGTTACAGTCACTGCAGATCTTAGACCAGTCAATCAAATCATTTGAAGAACTGAAGATGACCAAGGCTGCAAAATGACTGTATTGCTATTCTTCCATGCTTACGTGTATAGTGATAGAGATAGCTCTGTGTCCACATTTTTTTGAGCACAAAATAGAAGTGAAGAAGAAGAAATTAGCAGTAGCAGTGACTCAGAAGGATGAATGACCCTGACTGCACCTCCATCCCTTCTACTCCTTTTAACCCTCAACTCCCAGGTACTCCCCCAGTGGACTATGTTTGGACTGCATTTTGTTGTTCAAACAAACTAGAGGTGAAGATTTGTTCTAGTTCTACATTTGGCTAGTTGGTGGGGAGGAGGAGAGGGAGGAGACAGAAGGAATAAAGAAGAAGGTGGAGAAAGAGATCAACATGCAGGAGGAGGGATGTAAAGAAATGCTGTGCCAGCTTCACTGACAGGACATCTAATATGGTCTCCTTTGGTTTTTAAGTGCACTCCTGAGTGGTGTGAAGTCCACTGAGATAAATTTTAAAGAATTTACCCCAGCATGGGAAAGTTTTCCCTCCTCATTTACAGGATGGCTTCCTAAGTGCATCCCTCCAAATTCCAAGTTTTATATAATGATTGCCAAAAATTTACAAGATAAGGCGGCTGGGAGTGATTTGTTGTGTGTGTGTGTGTGTGTGTGTGTGTGTGTGTGTGTGTGTGTGTGTGTTCGTCTGCTTGCATGTGGATTTGTTGCATCTCGCCAGACAGAACCACCCATGGTCTCCTGAGAGGATGTTTTATTTGGTGCTGTATATTTAGATCTGGAACAGTGACCATACCCCCTGGGCGTGCGACCCTCACCTCTCTTTCTTCCTGATTCTCTCTCTTTTGTTTCCTGTCCTCTTCTGTGTTTCCATAGTTGCCATCTTCGCTCCTCTCTGCCCCCCCATCTGAGGAGATCCAGCCTAATTAAAATGCCTGCCAACACCAAGCAACAACCTCCAGTGATTCATCATGCCTTCTTCCTCCTTCATGATCCCCACACCCTGGTGGAAAAAGTCAACCCCAAACCACCAAGCGCTAATGACCACAGCCTTTGATATGCAGCTTGTTTCTTTTCTAGATATATTGGGTGTGGCAAACTCACTGTTCCAGAGCAGAGTTCAGCCTGGCTGTGTTGAAACTCAGCCAGGATCTCATCTTTGCCAGGTCCCCACATCTACTGCTCAAAGTCTCAGCCTTAATGGTGACTTTCTGGGGTCAAAGGCCACCACCAGGGCCTGGTCACAGGTGATTGAGCAATAGTGAGGCTGAAGGGATTGAAAGGTTAGGGACGGGAGGGGGTTCTGAGCTGAGGTCAGGGGGAAGGAGAAAATTGGGTCAAGAGATCATCACAAGGTACGACTCAGTTAGTAGCAGCCTCTCTTTATATACTGGTAACTGAATATCTAAGTAGTCAGTTGTAGTGTGACAATAGAAAAACAAAAAGTACTTTAAAACAACAGTAATTTAACACATGGCTAGTGGAGCCACAAAAGGCTTAATACGACATTCTTAACTTATGTAGGAGTACCCCCAAAGACCAGTAAAAAACAAAAAATGAATGCATGGTACCTTTAACAAAGTCATTTCTCTTCTAAAACTAACAGTACAAGCCAACTGTAAGTAATTGAAGCAATTTACTTTGAGATTATGACTTCCGCCTGATGTGTCTCAAGTGATGTGTCCTTTGCGGTTAGTCCCCAGAAGGATATGGCCAACTGCTTTAGAGAAAAGAGAGGCGAAGGAGAGAACGCAAGAAATGATTATGGAGATGAGATACCATCTGTTTGTTTTTCTGCTTTTCTTTCCCAAGCTTGTTATCGTTCCTCATTTCCTGCCGGACGACAAGTAAATAATTCACATGTATACATGTACCAACACAGGCTTTGCCTCAATTTTGGCCTCAGTTTCAAAGCTATTCCCAGCCAGCAGAGCCTTGGTGAGTCTCATCCAAACAATGTGTAGAAAAAACAAATGAAATGTTCTCCCCACATTCTGCAGGATGAAGGAAAAAAATGGGTCAGTAGCATTTCTCTGAGTGAGATATTCCATCATGCACATGACTCTGCAATCTCCTGCCCACGTTGATCCCAACCCAGCACAATCCATCTCTTCACTTCAACTCTGAGTTCACTCCCTGGGGAGGCAGCTCAGCAATTGTCTCAATTGTTCCCCTTTTTGTCAGTGCTTCCTACTCTCTCAGAAGTCGTTAGGGTTTTGTGTTATGAAGATGAAGGAATGCAATCAGCAAAGTGTCCCTGTTGGACTGTTTAGGAAATGGTCTCAACCGACCACTTGGATAATATTAATAGATCTTTAGCTTTCAGACTTTTTAAATGAATGTTTTTCTTCAGGCTCTTGAGAATCATGTACTTATTGCATTTTGTTTATAATTTAGCTTTTCAGATGTGATGCTCCAAATTTGACAGGGAGTGCTGAGGTTCTTCAGTACCTGGTTATGATCTGGCATCTTTCCCGGGAATGAATGTTTGCTGGCTTCTATTATGTGAGTCTGTTCTGACATCCCAGAATATTCACCTCATCCAACATAACACAACCTCTCACTGCAGGTGTGCAAAGTCACAAGACAAAGGCTGTCAAGTGTCTCTTGATTGTCAGGCTGCATTAGACATCTAAGGCCCTCTAGCTCCTCTTCAAGGGCCCCTGAATCCCTTGAACGTCCCAGCTGTACCCTGAGCAATGCCCCTAGGCTGAGCCAGTAGCTGGGGAGTCCACAGTGGTGACCTGGCTCTCCCTAAACCCTGGAGGAATTTGTGGATTTCAGTGAGTGCTGTAACCAGAGAGCGCTCTCTCCTATCTTTAAGCCCATAATGGAACCACTTCCTGTTGATAATCAGTTTGTTGTGATCTCTCTCTCTCTGCCTCAAGATTTTGACACTTCATCTTGAGTCCTATGAGAGAAGGAGGAGAAGAGATGTTATTATGGTTCTGGTCTGTATACCATAATGACAGTATGGGCTGGCATCAAAGGCTTGGGGACCAAACACAGTTATTTTTCTAATTTGAGTCCTAGTCAAACCTCGGAGCATGCACATATGCACACACGTGTACGTGCAAACAAACATCACCAATGCTGTCATTCTTTATGCAGCGCATAGAAAGCATGATGTTGAGGAAGTGTTATGCTCTCTTGGCTTCTTGTGGACCAGCTCTGTAAGGTTGGCATCTCCAGTTCAATTCTCAAAGGGATATTTTCCCTTTTTGTCTTTACTTTCTACTTGAAAAGGGAAGAACTCTACAAAAGAACAGAATAGGGTTCTTGCTAACTCTGTATGGTCTTCTCATTGTTTCCCTATGGGTTGTGTCTCTACATTACTTGCTGACATTCATTTTTTAGTGTTGGATCAGGACCTAGATTGCTTTTATAGCCCACTCCCCACCCCCACCCCCCAATAATACCAACAACAATAAAACCCCTGCTGAATTATTTTTTAAAGCCACTCTAGTGTTGCTGGGAGCTTTTTGGGGTAGGGGGTTCAATCTAACCACTGTTAATTGTTACCATTATGCGTGTGAAACAGCATCATGGCACAGCCTATAAACCAGGTAGGGCTTCTCTCCTGGAGGTAAACTCTGCTCATGGATCAGTTAGGTGTGGTTGCTACTAGATTGGTGCTGTGTTGAGGAAAATCTCAAACACAATTCAGAGTCCTGGTCTATGTCAGAGCCTACCTTTAAGAAGTGTTAGGCCCTGAGACTGAGGGCGACTATCCAGGTGCACCAGAACACATTCTCTAATTAGTCTTAATCACCCTTTAATCCAGGGGTTTTCTTTTATTGATGGCTTTGCTTAAATACCCTTTCGTGTCTCCCCTCCCACTGACGTCTTCTTCTTCCCTTTACCTCTTTTTTTCCTTCACTTTGTCATAGATAGCTAATGTCGCTCAAGTCAAGCAGAGAAAGCTCTCCTTAATCCCTCTGATACATAACCCTGCCCCCTCCCACATATACATCACCACTACCATCATTGTGCTCATCACTAGTCCCCCCGTCTCATGATCAGTGGAGCAGCCCATGGCTAGCAAAATTCAAGAGGAGAAGGAAGTAAATGGCAAAGTGAGATTCCCATCTGACATGTCAATTGGAGTAATTATGAGCTTATAGGATCCTAATACATTTTTGAGGACAGGTTTGTGTGCTCCTTTAGAGGACTGAGCTGGGCTGTCATGTAGTGCTGTAAAGATGACTTGTCCTTTTGCTTATGATATGGTTTTTATTGGGGTTTTTTTTTCCATGAATGGCGCCTCCACTTTTTACTCATGAAATCATTTTCTTGAAAAAGAAAGATGACTTGTCTCCATAAGTCAATCATATTTCTTTCTGCTGACCATAAACTCTGAGTTTGTTATGAGTATGTCCCTGTATATGTTTCATTCTTTAATGTCGTCATTTCAGGGCCAGATTCATGTAATGTAATACAAGTCAGTTATTTTCCCATTGGCACCAATAGAAAGCTTACATTTGTGCCACTATAAGTCTGGGCTCTAAGCAAATTTTCCTCCATCCCTTTGGGACCACAGTAAGACAGGGCAGCCCTGTCTCTGCCTGTCCTTTTCACAACTTCTTGTCCCACCTTTAATGTCCCCCCTGATTAGTGGGTCAGCTATGTCCTCCCCTCCTCACGTCCGAACCCACAGAACATGGGGATGAAGTGGGAGTTCCCAGAGTTCTGGGGGGAGTTGCAGTGGAGTAAGGAGGGGTAGGTTGGGTCAGACCACCACAGAGCCGGGGAGACCCCAGTCTTCCTCCTCACCAGTTCCCACCGCTCCCAACATGGCACACACATGTTGAAAAGGTCATGTCTTGATAGACAACAGAGCACCGGCAATTACACTGCTATTTCTCAGTGGCTGGAAGTCCCCTGTTTTATGTGCATGTGTGTGTACAGAAAGAGAGAGTGTTTTTTTTTTTTCATTCATCGAGAATAAAGAGGCAGTGTTTTAGGGGAAAAGGAGGTGGGACAGGGGGAACAGGGAACTGCATGTAAGGACTTGTGCCCGATTTCTTTGTGCCCGATTTCCATTTGTGGAAATTGAAGAACGTGCAAGAGAGAGTGCAGATGTGTTAGTGGTAAGTGTTTGGGTTCCTACATACTGTATACAGTGTATGTGTGATGGTATGACAAAGACATGAGTGGGTTCGTAGATACAAGTCTGATTTTTTTTAAGATAGGATTTATTTTCCTTACATCTGGAGCTCTTGAATTATGCTGCTTTCTCTGTACTTTTGTGGTCAGAAGCTCAGGAATACATCTCTGACCTAAAAGGAGGTAAATCCTGGAACCTGCAGGAGCTTGATGCTGAGGCTGTAATGAATATAAAATACACTCACACAAACACACACACAGACTTTTCCTGGTGTGTTCCCATCATTTTCCCTCTGCACTGTCATCTCTCCACTGAACACCTATTTCTAGTTCTCTAGGGATGGCTTTCATGGAAGAGTATAGAGTGTAAATCTCAAGGCAAAGTTATGACAAGACCAGACTGTAGTTTGACAGATCTGAAGAGGATGCCGCAGTCCCTTAACAACTGGAGTGTGCTGCTATAATGTATAATGTGTTGCAGCTGGACATTTGCCTGGAATACCTTGTACCACTAGCTTTCTGTATTTAAGTGACTTGACTATACAGTTGTGACTTATGAAGGAGCAGTTGGGCATTATGCCCCCAGAATGCCTGTCCACCTATAGAGCCTTAAAGGAAAAGGGTCCAGAGGGGTGCTGTGAGGCCCCACACTTCATTCAGTTCGCTGTGCGTGTTAAGAGAGATGAAGGCCTGTAAATGGCTGCCAGTAATCATCCCTGTAAAAGAGCAGCTGCGTCTAGGACCAGTTGGAAGTATGACTGCTGTGCTTGGCCTCTCTTCACTACTTAATATTCAGCATACGAGCGTTAAGAGTGTATGAGTCTTTTTTATGTGTGTATATGCACTGTGTGGCTGCTTGTTTATGTGTGTAGTGGTTGGCCTGGATATGCACTCTGCTCTGGATAATTTCCAAGTCCAATCTCTATCGCTACCCACCTGTGGAATGTACCTTTGCTCCTGGGAAATTTCACCTGAATTACTTACCCATGTAAGCGTGAGTGTGCACATGAGTAACCCAGCCATAAATGTTACCACTGTTTCTAATGGGCCTATTACAAGATAGGAGCAGGAGAGGAATCAACTTTGTCATCATAGACTCTGATGCGCTAGTAAGGGCTTGAGTTAGTGAAGCCTAATTCTACCCTGAAGAGGAGGAAGGAGAGCTCTCGATTCTACAAAGACCTGCTCCATGTGTCCGTGATTCATGAATGCTCATGATATCACAGGTTCGTGCTGAGGGAGACACTGGGTTAACATCAGTGTTTGTTTCTCCGTTGCAAGGCAATCAGCTACCACAGACTGGGGATACCCAGTGGAAAATGTGTAATGACTTTTATTATAAGGGAAATAAAATAATTTAAGTATCATAAGTGAGTTTTTATTGTCAGCTCTGCTATCTTTTTATGGTTCCTCAGCACACTGAAGTGTGAGATCCTTTGCTTTTGTTGCAGAGTCAGAGTTCAACTGCACTGGGATCAAGTTGACACTGGGCTATAGATGATGTATCTGTTATAACACTTACTGTGCTGACAAACCAAGTCTTTTGAGGTAAGGATATTAAGTAGGTGTCAGGACTATATTGTACTATGAATAATAAAATAAAATCACAGAAACGAAGCATTGTAGCTTCATTCAGCAGAGCAAGAATGTAGTGTAAGGCTTTCATTTAGTCACCATATGGTATGAAATCTTCCTAAAAAAAGTTTGGGCTCATATTCTTTATCAACTATTTCCTTCCATGGAAATAAATGATACGTACAGACAGACATCATCCAGACGAAGAGGCACACTCCCAATCCCCCAAAGGCCATGCAACGCATATCTCCCCTCCCCAATACTTTTTCTTTGTTTCTCTCACTGAGAACTATGTGTGGCCTGGGGGGAGAAACGGGAGTCATTGCCTCACTCAGAGAACGTCCTCTCTGCAGCATCTTTATGGCTGGATTTACTGTGCACCAGAATCTATAAAACCATTTAATTGGGTTAATGTTGTTAGGTACACAGATCTCAGTTGCCAGTAAACATGTTGTCTAATGGAGGGAGAGAGAATTATTTCTGGTCTTGTTTTCATTTTTTTCTTCTCCCTCTAAATATAGGCCCAGTGATTCCTCTTTTCTCTCCTCTGCTGAGTGCAGTGATTTTCCTCCTTTCTATAAATATTTTTATATCTTCCACTCACCACCTCCTCCATCTTTTTCACCTTACATTGACATCACTCTTCTGTGTCTCAAGTTCAAGATTTTTTTTGTCTGAATGTAAATCTTATTTAAAGCTAAATTTATAAGCACAATAAATGAAACATAAAAGAGACATTAAAATGAAGAACAGACAAAGAGCTGCAATGCATCATCTTCACCTGTTAGTTTTTCCTTTTACGCACTTCATCTGACACGCATAACATTTACCCTCTCCCACTGTGTGGCCTGCCCTCTCACCTCCTCCTCTCATTCCCTCACACGATGATACACACCTACAAGAAACATGATTCACAAATGTTGGATGAGGGGGTCATAATGAACCTACTTCTAAATCGTTTTCATCACACTTTCATGAAATGTTAAACTTGGTGCAGTGCAGTAAATTAAAAAAGACACTGCAGTACGAGGATGTAAATCGTTCTAGCAGAGGGAACTTTATTATAAAAATACTGCATTTATTTCACAGCGTTGGTACCATCCTAAAATTAACTTTATTGCCATATTAAAATAGTTACATTAATTACTCCACCAGCTGCTTCAGTGTTTCCTCCACGCAGCATTTCCAGCCACGGTTCCCTCAGGCTGGCCTTACGCTATGTGATCCAGTTGAATGCACAAGGTGGAAAGCCACCTGATTGGCTGACCCCATGGCTCCGTGCTGATTGTCACCTTTACCTGATAAAGTGCGTGCGCACGCTGTCGCTGTCTGTCTCTGTTACCCCAGGTAAGTCTCGTTTGTCAGGCCCCCGGGCTCTTCTCCCAGACCTCCCAGACCCCCCCAGCACAGCACAGCAGCGCCACACAGCCTCCAGCGTCCTCACAACAGGTTAGGACCAGTCTCTTTTTAACCTGCCGTTTCAGCAGTGCTCCAAAACCCACGCCCACACACACGTGTGGTAAGTAATTATGTCCGTATTGGGTCACTCCTGTCATAGGTTATCATCTTTACCACGGTGCTTGTTTTTAAAACACATTTCTTTGTGTTAATTAGACATCTATAGATATTCAGACCATAACGCATAAATTGATTCTTCACTAACAGAGCTTCACTTATGATCATCATGAGACATCCTTAGTCACCATCATTACACCGTGATAATGATGACTGTCGTTTTATATTATACTTTGTCCAAATGGAATTACACCCTGAAAAACTTAAATCATCCTGAACGATTAAATAATCTGCTAATCTCAGATCTCTGTTCCAGCTGTCCCTTATTTGTTAACAATCAGGAATGCGAGCAATATTTAATCATCTTCATCTTCATCAGCATGCTCATCCATTTTCTCTGACTTTGTCCAAAGCCATTAATCAGTTTTGCATCCTTTCTGATCAGGGATAATCAATATCGATTACAGCCTGGGTCTCTGAAAGGGCTCTGTGTGCGCGCACACACACACACACACACACGCAGGCACACACGCAGGCACACACGCACCGGCTGAGGGGGAAGGGGGAATGCTCTTGAGTCTTAAGTCATCCAACCATCCAACCAGCCAACCAGCTCCCCTCAGCTGAATAGATGCATGATCACCAAAACGCGAGGGGAGGCGCAATGGGCACGGAGCTGCTGGCTCTCTATATCCAGAGGCTCAGAGGCGCTCTGCCTGCATTCACTTCAGAGCCCTTCACAGCCAAGGAGCTGTGCAGACTTCAAGACAGGCTCTGGATAGCAGCACACGGACAACTTTCTCCCTTGTTTTTTTTCCTAAGAGGATCTGTTCGTTTGGATTATATTCTTTTATGACTATTAAATATTATCATACAAAAGTTGTCGTGCGTAAATCTAATTCTGACATTCTCCATAAAAGAGGGAGCAGCGTTTCTTGTTTGATATTTAAGTAAATTGGGCTGAACTTTGAAGCCTATTTGTTAGGAGGTGAAGGACAAGTGCAATGCCTGTCAGAGTTGTCTCTTGGGATTGTCCCACTTGCGCCTGAGGAGCTATGCCAAGCTGCCGCGCAGAGCGCGTTCAAGAGGACACAGTCCAGTGTGAATAACAAGAGTCAACTTCCAGCCTCTTTAGCTTTTCAGAGTGACAAGCAAGTGCAGCACGGAGTCTAACCGAGCCCGCTGAGCAGCTCTGACACCCCGTTTCTCTCCTCGGGGGGATGGTTGTGGATCCTCTGGGGCCAGGAGCAACTTTGCGGCTCCTACAGAATAGCACCTTTTTCTTGTTTGCAGTTCATTCTAAATTAAAGGGAGATGAGAGCCGTACCTTGGTACTTCCTGCTGTGGACGACGTACCTGCTGCTGGCCACCGCTGAGGTAACATTACCAGGACTCTGCACAACCAGAGAGGCACAGGACCCGACAGACTGTGTCCCTCTGGCCTCATGTCATACACAGCGGTGCGGGTTTTTATCCTGTGAGGGTGCAATGGTCCCACAGAACGCGCATTTCTCCAGCACCTACACACTGCACCACAACCTGATGTCCAGAGAAAGAAAACATCACAATAGCACTTTTTTTGTTTGAAAGGCTGCAATTAGTGCAGAAGATAAGATAATGAACATGTAGCCTACATCATTCAAAGCAGTTCTTCACTTAAATTAATCTAGACGCGACCCGAGCAGTCGTTTTTTAGAAAATATAGATCCAAATGATAGTTTAGATCACGAGGCTATTTTAAGAACAGTGCGAATACGTGAATTCATTTTCGAGAATGAACAAATATCACACCAATCTCCGGTTACCATGAGGGCCAGCGACGAAGTGCGAGCTTTTGGGAATCAGCATCGCGTCTGCACTTGGACGCATATCGCAGTTATTTTTGGCTTTTGTGCCAAATCTGTTTGTAGTCCGAGCCAACTGGGCAAACGTTTTGGTTGGGCTAAGCGCTTTCATGGGAACCGCTCTGGGCGATATAAATAGCCCCTGTTAGTGTAAGGCTGCACGGTCTGATCAACTTGAGGTGCTTGCTGGACCGCAACAAGTGCAGAGTGTGGCGAGCTGCCGGTAACAAGAGTCAAGATTCATAGCGCTCCAAAATCTTGTATCCGCATAGGAACCAATAATATAACAAATCACGTCTTTGCGAAGGCCTGTTGTTTCATTTCATAGGAGTAGGTATATTGACATTATTTATTTTTCAGGTTGGTTTCCATTCAAAATTAATGGAAGTAGCCTTCTTGAAATATTTCAAATTGTTTATTCGGAAATTATCTGGGTGCTGAACTAACCAGAAAATCCTAATCAAACATATTATTACCCTCCAGGTATGAACTACTCCTTTACAAACCAAAGGCTGCTTAAATTGCATAACTTCTCAAGGGGGTTCGGCGCCGCCTTTTGTCCATGCAGACTATGAGGGGAATGTATGGCAGCGGGACAGACCTGCTCGTTGGTTGGCACATAGTTGCAAAGTTGTTCTAGCGCTGATCTTCCTGATCTTTATTTATACAGACAAACAATTGCACAGACGTTCTGCCACTAAGTCGACACATCTCTAACTTTCTTCTCTTGTTTGATTTCTTTGCCCTCCGCCCCCTGAAGGAAGCGGAGTTTCCCCAGGAGCTGATAGACAGACTGTCCCACAGTGAAATCCACAGCATCAGCGACCTCCAGCGGCTACTGGAGATCGACTCCTTTGGTAAATTCTGCTTCTTGATACTTTTATCACTGCAGATATATTTTGCATATTTTGCCTTGTATGTTGTCCACATGTAAGACTGCTATTGTTGATAAACAGACAGCTGTACTGTACAGTAGCCTTTTATTTGCTGTAATAGGCTCTATTGTGGAGTCAGCTTTAAATATTGTTGATTTTTTTTAAATATTCAACATCAGTGAAGTCACAGCTGCTGAAATCAAGCTCAATAGATAAACACAACTGTACTGTAGAGGAACATGTCATGGGATCTATGAGGCCTCATGCCAAATGCAGTAATGGTGATAGGGGTATTTACTGTACTACACATGTAACAAAGGTGGACTTTCACTGGCAGGAATTTATCTGTGCATGTTCTTTTGACTGAGGTTGCAATAAGCTCACTTTAAAGCCACCAGACCGCCACATGTGTCGCGCTGTAAATAGAGAACTTCTTCTGCTTCAGGCTCTTGGAGGTGCTTCTTCTTCTGTGGTAGGGGACCAGTGTGTCCCAGATTAAGTTACTATCATCCATTGGAAGAAGCTGTTTGCCTTCACATGAGCCTCTATTTACACAGGCTCTTGCTGTATATCAAATCCAAGGCTCTCTACTAAAGATTTGCTGATGGTGATTACTGTATTTGCTTTAAGAGTCATTGTACTCTATACTACCTCACTGGTCATAACGCATTAAAAAACTTAGATTTAGCAAAGCAACATTAGGACCGGTCTTTCACTTAGGTATTGTATCAATGATGATGTATCAATTAGGACTAATAGTTAGTAATAATTAGTGTGTTTAATTTCTGAATTCACAATCAGACCAACCTGTACTCCGCAGCAGTGATCACTCCATGTTATGCAGAGCCCAGAATAGATCCTGAGAGTGCTTCTAGCATGAGAAGAGGTGTTTATAATTGAATTAACATGTCTCTCTTCAAACAGAGGAATGTTTTGCAGGGTAACAGTAGTAGGTTGATTATTATTACGAGGACATAAATCTGTCTGAGGGCTAGCTTGGTGGCCCTGGCCAGCCCATTAAAACACTTCTGACGCCAACCAGAAGTGTATTTTAGGAGCTTTTGTTGCAGATGGCAAGGATAGTAAAGCTACCAGTATAGGCTGTACTGTACATGGCATAGTGTGCCACAAAGGAAGGGGAAAGGCTGAAATATATGTGTTTGTATCTGTAAGGTTATGCAGCACATTGGTATGTGGAAGGTCCAACAAGGACCTATGTTATTTTCCTCAGCATTTAATTATCTAGACAGATATTTCTGAAATGGTAACTTTACTTTTGTAGCACTTGGTTGTCATTATCTGAAATGTTTCAATGTTTTGTTGTGTCAGGACACTGGGAAAGCTGACACAGTTTAATCTGGTGGCTGTGTTTTTCCTTTAGTGCAGCTTTCAGTGCAGGCTTGCATTTGTTTTTGTATGTGCATGTCTTGCAAGGATAGTGTCTTCAGCTCTGACTGACAGATGAGATGACCCCACTGAAATCTGCAGATGGCTGTTTGGCCCCTGAGGTGATCTCTTCTTCGCTTTTTCTCTTCCCTATCCCCGTCTCCCTCCTTAGGTGGCCCCCTGGCCTGCACACTCTTATCTCTCTCAGTCAAGGACTTTGACAGACAAGAGAACCTGACTCTTGGCATGGGGCAAAGGTAGAGGAGGGAGCAGGAAATTCTGGAGGTTGTGTTCCTGCTATGCTTCACTCAAAAAAGGCTGCTAGTTGTTGTGCAATCCCCTTTCTTTCTGACAGGCTGGCAGTGTGTACCTCTTGTGCACTTGGCAGCATTTGATATGATACTACAGCATCTCAAAAACAAAGTTATTGTGCTTCCTAAGTGCCTTCACACCCGTGAGGAGAACCTGTTGCCTGTATAACTTAAACTGTATACTAATACCTCTCAACTCAGCCATGTATCTGTTGACAGTACCAAACAACAAGGGGTTACAGAGAGAAAGAAATATCGAGGCATTTATTATAACTAGTCAACAACATGTTGACTATTTGTAGAAGGAGAAAGAAAGAAAGGAAGAGGAGAAATGGGAGAGAGTCAAGCCTCTTAGCTAATGGAGGGAGTAATTTGCGAGTCATGAAAGCCTGATTCATGGCGAGAGACTGTCTCCTTTCCTCTTTTCTCTTGTCTCAGTTTGACGACGCTCCGGGCATGTGGTTACTTCTTAGCCCTCTGGAAACGAGAGAGGAGCAAACCCCTCATTCTACTTTTGTCCCCTCTTTTTACTTGGTTTATTTTTGAATCTTTGACCTGATCACTCTAATTACCTTCTTTCTACATTTTCTTGTTCTTCCTTTTACTGTAAAGAAAAAACAACAGAAAGGTCCTTTTACTGTGCCGAAAAAAGGGACTGTACAGTCTATAAAGAACTTCTTTATATCCTCCCTCCCGTTCTCCTGTCAGCTCTGACAGAAATTGTCTCTAGGTAGCCACCAGTGTGATGCCCTCCCTCAATCCTGTACTCTGTAACAGGCGGAGATGAAGAGAGAGATAGGTATGATGGAATGAGAGAAAGCACAGTGGGAGTTCTGTCAGTGACCTCCAGCATTAGGGTTAAGGTTGTTAAGTAGGAAAATCAGCCAGTTTTCACAGCGAGTCCACCTGATAGTGGAGGTGTGTGTCTGCACGTATATGTCTGCACTAGGGACTGTGTGTTTATGTGTATCTCTGTTTGTGGGTATTCTGGCTTGGCAGACTGGTGGCTCAGCCCTTTGCTGACCTTACAGCCTCAGACGATGTCAACATTTCCTTTCTGTGGACCTGTGGTTGTGGGTCACTGACTAAATGGATGACAGGCTAGAAGAAAATTCCTCTAACTGTCACTGAAGTGACAATATTGGGATTGAAACCTGACAAATGTGGAAAAAGAAGGCATCCAAAAACAAACAACCAGTGCTAAAGGTAGACCATGTATAGGTGGAGGAAATCCCTTCAGGTGACTCTGGTCAGAGCACAAAGGAGCTGGATGAGTGCTATGTGTTTGCCTATGGTTAAGCTTTGTTGAGCTAGTGTACATTGGATTTTTGGATGGTATAGCGGATAATGAGAGGGGTTTGCATAGTTGTGAGAGTGTGTTTATGTAAAGTGTACAGGTGTCGGATTGTATTAGTCAGGTGGGTGGGTATGCTGTACCTGCACACAAGTAGTCCCACCCACTTAGCAAACAGTCTCAGACTCTGCTCTTTCGGAAAGGGCAGTATCCTGCGAACAAACTTTATCGTTTTATTGCTGCTCTGGCACTCTTCTGTAATCCACCTCATATTCTGGGTGGGGACCAAAACAAGCAAACTTTATCAGATGACCATGACTGTGAATAAGCTGAGCTGGCTATATTAGACTGGAGTTAGGGAGATTTAAGGACCTAGCATAGCAAAACATGTACTTTTCCAAGCCACTGAATGATTGAAAAAGCAAACATTTTCAGGTAAATGAGAGACATGAAACCACTAATTAGGTGTAGGGATAATGGGGCTGAGTACCACCTGTCAAATGACCACTTTAGTCCAATGTGTGTCTGTGAAAGCTGGTTGTTTTTGATGGAGCATGCTGACTAACTGGTCTCTAGATACTTCATTCCTGCTGGGAAGGTTCAGCCAAATGAGTGAGTAAGGCTGACACACAAAGCTTGCAATTACCTAGAGATCTGTGTAAAACTGTGGCTCTTGCCTGTAGCCTCAGCACCCGAGACTGTTTACCTTAATCTGTGACATCATCTACAGTCACCCTGCCCACTTACCTGCCAGCCAGCATGGTTAAGGGAACCCTCAAAGCATGTGTTACATACAGCGCAAGAAGCCAGTAAGAAGTTACCATCTCATTATGGTTGTGTGACTCACCAACACATTGTTAGTTGTGGAAGGGGTATATAAAACATCAATAGCTGATCACACACAGCGTGCTAGTGAGGCCTGGTAAGCCACCCACCACAGTCATTTAACAATGTTAAAGCTGCAGTAGCGGTTAAAAACTCATTGTTAGTTGAGTAATGTTTTTGTGTTTACTTCTTCTCAGTGTGACAATATTAATATGTCTGCCTCCTGTTTTGACAAGGTACGGGAAATGATGTCATCGAAGAGCCCAAACACCACAATCCCCACCACAACCACCATAAGAACTATTCGCATCATGGTTACTACAATGACCTGAAGAGCTCCCAGCTCCACAGCCGACGCAAGAGGAGCATTAGTAAGACTCACTGAATATTATGTGATTTACTGTGCAGCTCTGAGATTGTGTCATTATCACATTTGGCACTTGGCACAAAATATTACAATGTCATAATGGCCTAAAAATAACCTCTATCTTAAATATCACCCTGTCATACAAGGAGAGTTGTTCCCAGGAGAACCTTGCATAGAACTTTACATTCCCTTCAAAGATAATAGTTAGTGGCTTTTACACTGCTTTTTGTGGATAAAAGGAACACTAATGAAGATATCTACCTAGTATTTATGGCAATAAAGGAATCATGAGAAACAAGACAAGAAGGTATGTGAGGTTTAACAGGACGTCTGACATGAAGCCTTTTAATTGACCAGAGCTCTTGCAGATCTAAGACACACGTGTCAGGAGAGAAATATATCCTTGAGCGTGGAAATTCCAGGCATCCAGGGTTCAAGTTACAGCTCGCCTGGGCTCTCAGTCAGATTTCTTCATAAAATGCCACGCAGTATGATATCTCAGTGAGGTATGGAGAATAACATATAGTGTGTGATGTGTATGTTAAGTTTAGATATGTCTTCTTCACATTTCTCCTGGCAGTGCAGTTGCTTTAATGCAATGCAGGACAAAGTGGCTGGTGGTATTTCATGTATGTGCTCCATATCATTAGTATGATACAGTACACCATTCTGGCAGTTGCCTACAAAAGCCCTCATGTTCTCTACATCATGTACATATCATCGCTATGACATAATGGTATCTTGCTTTTCACTCTCTGTCACATCTGTAGGTTTGCATGCCTGCCAGTGCATTGAGTCTGAAAATGCTTGTGGCCTTTCATTTTTCACTACAGCCCACAGGATCAAAGGCCTTTATTAGATTTCCCACCAGCAGACATAAAGGTTTTCTGGTCCCAGTCATGCTGCATTAACCCCAGTGAGGGCTCCAAACAAAGGAGCACTCACTCTCTCTGTCTCAACGACTTGAATCTCAAAGCTCCTTAGCTGATATGAGATCAGCTTTTTGGATAGGTTGTCTTCTTAACAGCCTTGGTTTTGAACGAGCCTTGGTAAAACGAATAGCTCCCACATCAAGTGAGTCACTGAATAATGAGCAACGAAGGAATCCATCATCCGGGCTGGGATTGAACGGGACGGAGTACAACAATACATTAGCACGCGTCTGCATTCGGAAAATGTGTCATTGAAGACTCATGCAGACAAAATGCATTAACTCATCTTCTCCATTTTCCTGTATTCCTTACAGTAGAGGAGGCGGTCCCGGCGGTGTGTAAGACACGGGTAGTGATCTATGAGATCCCCAGGAGCCAGGTGGATCCCACATCTGCCAACTTCCTGATATGGCCGCCCTGTGTGGAGGTGAAGCGCTGCACAGGCTGCTGTAACACTAGCAACATGCGCTGCCACCCTTCCCGTAAGCACCACCGCACCGTTAAGGTAAAACACACACACACAAAAAGGTTGCCTTCATTCACACACACTCACTTAAAATCAATACTGCATCACTCAATATACATGGAAGGCAAGGCTGAGTTAACCTGCCTTCATTCACACTTCTTTCCTACCTCACTCCTTCTTTCCTTTAGAGCTCCTCTTCATATCACTTTACCCCTCCTCTCCTCCTCTCAAATAGACTGTTCCCCCCTCCTCTGTCTTTCCATTTCATCCATTCACCACCCTCTCTCCTCATCACTCTAGCCCATCTTTGGCCAGAGGCCAGAGTGACTGTGCCAGGACAGCGGGAGGGAGGAAGAGAGGGACAGAGAGGACAGGGAGATATGGCTGTTGGCACCTTCAGCCAGGACATCTGTTGAAGAGAGTGATGCTCCTGCCAGATACAAGACAGACAGAGAGAGAGAACAGTCTCCTGTATCTTGAGAATGTCTGGGTCTGCACAGCAATTCCTGTGCTCTCTGTTTGTTTGGCCCTTTGTCTTTTTGGGAAGCAGTTAGCCCAGAGGAGATGAGGTGACACAGAGAAAGAGAGAGAGAGAGATTAAAGGGGGTTGCACTGTTCTCAGAGTCTCTTTGGCATCGGTAGCTTGAAAACATGTCCTTCTGTTCAGGATCAGAGGAGACACAGTGGCTGGAATTGTGTTGTATTTCTGCTGTATTTACACTACTGCCTATTAGCCGGTGCACAGCTCGGCTCAGAGGTATGGGAGTTATGTGCTCTGTTCTGTATGAGTAAGAGACAACATGGGGATAAACAGGATAGCCTGGAACACTGACTGTTTCTCTTTGAGTCTACACTCTATGGTCTCTTCTCTTTAATCATTGTGATCTTGCCTGGCCGTGGACACTGGTACATTGCTTTCCTTCCTGCTACCCTTGCAGGGCTTTAAAGATGCCGGCTCCATAGACCAGCAGAACAATAAAACAAATACCAACTCCACCTGCTTGCTGCTGCCTGCTTCCCCTTGGCACAGTGTCACAGGTCAGGCATATTTCAGAATACATAGGACATATTCTCTCTGACCTCCTGTTTAAGTCATAGAGAAAGTAAGGCTGCACTGACAAGGAGGCCATTGTGGAACACTGGGCACTAAATCAGGGCACAGGGCTTATGGTCAGAAATGCTGACTAATAGTGAAAGTCAAGTACTGATATACAGCACAACTCTGTGTGTCTGTTTGTCTGCATCTGTCTCTCCATCAGTCTGTCATGCTCAATACGAGCTCTGTTTGTGATCATAGTGAGCAGGACGGATGGAGAAACACTGACGCTGGTGGACAAGACACTCTAAGTGCTTGATTCAGCTATTCCTGGAATGCCATGATCCATGCGACTTTGTCTGTGGCCCCTCATGATACTGAGGACAAAATGAACACACAAACTTGAGAGGGGCCTTTAGACGTGGTGTGCAGGGATTCACGGGGGCCATTTTTCCGTGTTGTTTGAGCCTCGGGCGAGAGGAGCTGAGGGGCGTTGTATCACTGGAAAGGTCATCCATCAGGGCTTGCTCCGGTCTGGAGACATTGACCATATTGTGTGTGAGAAACATTGTCTTATGCCAAGTTTTTTTTTTCCTGTCTGAATAGGGGTTCAGTTTGTGCTTACTGCCTCCATTTATTAGAAAGCTAAAAATGTTACCCGTCTACCCTGCTCCTGACTTGTTTTCTTTCTGCAGACCAAGGATGGGAAAAGAACACATTTGCCATGTTTCTTTCCATCTCATGCCACTATGCATTTTGTCCAAATTGCACCTTTATTTATTTACTCCCCTTCTTCTCTTTCTCTCCCTCCTTACCTCTTTCCTTTTTTTTTGTGCTATAGACTCAAAAAAGAGAGCGGGTCTGTGCAGGCCCTGTACTGTACAAGCCTGTCTGTCCTGTTCAGTAGTGTGGTAATAAAAAAAGCCAACTTTAAATAGGACTAGCCTGAGGGAAGAGAAGGGGCAGATCTTAAAGTCACTCTCTGTCTTTTTCTTGGTCTCCCTTTCTCCCTCCCTTAATTCGTTTGTGTTTCCTTCTTTTGCACTTTGGCCTTTTACAAGTCTCTGAAACTTAATTTGTGTTGATGCATTTTACATGCAATGCATGTTATGGCCATGCCTTGGCATGGAAAGGATACTGTGTATAAGTGATTCAGTATTCAATATTCAGCATTTAAACAAGATCAGGTGAGAAATGCTGATATGAGAAGAGTACCAAAACAGGGAGAAAGGCATACAGAATCCTTAATGAGAAAAATGTCTTGATGTGACCATATCATCCCAGCATTCCCTCAAATCCCACTTCATCCCCACCTCCTTTTGCACTCTCAGTGACACCATAATTACGCTCCCTATCCCAACATCTTGGCTCGCCCCTTTCTTTTCCATCAATGTGATTCCATCACATCTTCTTCTCATTTCTCTTTTGCTTCTGGTGTTTCATCACAGAAGACTCAGAGAAGATGGACTCAGGAGATTTTGGACAGTCAGGGTTGAGGAGACAGTATGCAAGGTGTTTGCACGATTGGAAGAGAGTTTAGGTGGTGATCTTCACACGGATGTCCACTTTTGGTGTTTAATATATGAGTGTGTGTGTGTGTGAATTTACCTGCCTGGTTGTTCTGGATTGGGGCTGAATAAATACAGCATTAGCATTAATTGTGCATAGATGCACAATTTACAGTAAATGAGGTTGTCTTCTTGTGTCAATTCAGGATAATTCAGAGAGTTTTTCACATATTACAAAGTGAAAAGTTTAGATGGCCTTTGAAGATGATGTGGTCAGACAAGGTCGCCAGCTCGTGTGTAAACCAAAAAAGACTGCTTTTGTATGTGTGTGTGTGTGTGTGTGTGTGTGTGAGGGAGGGAGCATGCTCCATGCCACGTAAACTCCCCCACCACAATGGAGGGACAAGGCCATTTGTGCGAAGCGGCAGCAGGAGGAAGACGGGCCGCAGAGTAATGAAGTGTTGATGGCTGCTGGATCAAAGTGGAAGCTGACAGGGGCCAGGCGGATGCGGCCACAGTGCTGAGTGTGGGGGTCCACACATCTCTCTACACTGGCCCTGGCCCCGACCCTTACAGACAGACACACATACACACACTGACAGTTACCTTAGCGACAGTGGGTCAGTAGCTGTATCCCTGCATTTATGTAGGACACTGATTTACGGGGTGTTTCATAAATAAAAGATGGTATGATGGTGATACAGTGAGCATGATTTATGGTCATCTGAGGGGTCCTGTGGATTACGTGGGGAGGGGGCAGATGGGAATGAGGGGCCTCCCTGTTTGAAGTCCCTTACAGCTGTGAATTATTTTCCCTTTGATTCACTCAGCTCTTTTACCATATGAAGAAGGGTGAGGGAGTTTGTGTGTGTGTATAAATGAGTTTGTGGTCTGCACGTTGGGGGTTGTGGGGCAGGTCAGAGACCATGGGAGCGTCCTGACCAAGCCAGGAGCTGGAGAGTTTGGCTACTGCTGCACCGGCTGGAATGCATCAGCTCGAGCAGGAAAAGTAGCAGCCATATTTTAATCATATTGTACTTAATTTCTTTATTTTTCTTCACTCCTCCTCCTTCACTTTTCCGGTCCTCCATTTTTGCTCTTCTCCCTCAACTTCATTCTCTCCCTCCACCCTCCCTCCCTCCTCCCCTTCTCTGCTCAGTCCACAACACTTGGAGTCTGATTATCTGTTACGTGAAATAGTTGTTTACTCCATCTTCCATCTTCCATCAGATCCATCTCCTACTCTCAAATTTTGCTCCTCTGTCAATCTGTGCCTACCTTTTGTGCTCTCTCATTAAAATCTTATTTACTTCTCTTATAAGTGCACTGTAATGCCTTCTCCTATGCACTTCTGTTGTTCAGTGGAGACACAGGATGGAGGGAAGAAATAAATGGAAAGATTACACATCTTTAGATTCTTTGATATTTGATATTGAATGATGGTACTTTCAGTTTCAGAGAGGAAAGAAAGCACAGCACACGACATGGTCAGGAGCAGATATTCACATCTGGTGAAACATTGATGTGAGTGGGGAGCGAGTATTGTGCTATGACGTGCATCTTTCGCAGTGCAATCCTGTGATTGAAACAATAAATGCATTCTTCCTCTCTTCTCTGCACACTGCCTGTGATAACCCCATGCACACGTCACCCCAAGTGTGTGTTTATGTGTGTGATGGAAGAGGTTGAAGCAAAGGGCAGCAGCAGGTTGTTCAGCGTTTGTCTGATTTCCAGTCTGCATCTTTTGTGGTTTTCTCTCTCTCCCTCTGTGGTCATCTTGCCTTGTCATTTTTCCTACTTTAATTTCAGAAAACAGTTAGGTGGAGATACATTCCTCCTCCCTAGAATGTTCCCTACCTCTCCTACACATAATCACAGTGGTAGAATCTCAACAAGAGATTTTTTTCCATGGAAACAAGCTCTGAGTGTCTCCTTTGCCTAATTTCTCTCCTGAAAGATGAATTGCCTCCTGCCTCCTTCCACTCCTCCATTCTCCAAACACACACATACATTTTTTATTTATTTTTGCTCAATTCTGTGACTGTTCCAGTTCACGATCCCCCATGGTGCACATCTACATCCTTGCTGTGTTTTCTTTGGAAGGCCAGAGTAAAAGTTTCCCTTCCAAACTGAGGGAATTCCCAATTAACCCTAATGGGACAATCAGCTTCACACTGAGGAGGGGGTGCACTTCCCAGAGCCCCCTGCCTCACCCCAGCCCTCTTGATCGGATATCATTCCTCAGCCGCTTAGGGGACTGTTTCTCAGGGCCCCAGCTTTCTAGGGAGTTTAAAGCAGTTTGATTTATACAAAGTGTGTGTGGGGCCCCTTGTCATAGCATGGGGGTCTCTTTCTGATGTATGTTTTATGTGCGAAGTGACTGACTCTGGATAGGAAGGCAGTGTTCTTTGTACAAAAGTGAAGATGTGGCAAAAAAGGGAGGTAGAATTAAATATGGATATAAAGTGGAAAAATTGTAGGAGTGAGAACTATCATTCCTGTAGTGTCAACAATTTCCCATAACACAACACATAGGAAACAAAACAGGAAGAGAAAGAGACAATGTTAAGAGATCAGAGACTAATTGAGATATATCATATAGCACAGATAAACACATTCATTGACAAATATGAATGTGTATGCATGCGTGTGCAGTAACTCCTGCAGGGAATGTTTTTAACCCTGCTGTGTGATGGGCATGGAGACAAGCCTACTGCTCAGCCTGTCATCAAGGTCCACTGATATATATCCTTCTGTCAATAGCTCCTTGTTTGGCCAGAGGAGTTTGGGTTTGTGTGTTTGTTAGTCATTAGTCGGTAGTAAGTGTCAGACATGGATGACTTTGTTGACTTCCCGTTAATTCTGAGATTCCTGATTCCTGTAACCAACGGCAGCAGAGACAGCTGCAGCTTTCTCTCTTTTGTTCTTTCTCTCCTCCAACCCTGTTTTTCAGTCAGATAATTTGATTAAATATTGTGGTTTTCTGGGAAATTCACATCATTCTGTGATGCTGTCTGCACTTTTGGTAGATAACAATAAACCTTTGATAACTCCGCTATCTATCCTGTCACTGCTAGTGTAATAAATGTCCCCAGTGGGCAACTCAGAAACTAAATGTTAATAGGTAACACATGACTTTCATCTAATGGTAGCCATGATTACGGTCAGCCCCTCCTCTCTCCCTTCCCTAAATAACCCCCTCTGTTTGCGCACGCACGCACGCGCGCGCGCATGCGCGCGCGCACACACACACACACACACACACACACACACACACACACACACACACACACACACACACACACACACACACACACACTCTTCTTCACTAATGAGAGTGACGGTCCACCTTCCTGCTCTCAGGTCTTCACTCTCTCTTGCTGTCAGGGCCCGGAAACGGCAAACACACCACTGTTAATCCAGACACCATTGTCCACTGTTTGCTCACTGCATACCTCCTCTGCTTGCTTGTCCCCTTTTCACTCCCTTTCTTCTCTCTTTTTCTCTTCTCTCCATGAAAAAAATACTATTGCATAGGAGCAGCTGGTGAAACTGCCAGCCTCTGACTTCTTTCTTTCATTTTACCTCAGTTTTAGCCGTACCAGACGACCCTGCAGCTATTGTTAGAGCATTGGCATGAGGCAGCTCTTGCTGTGTGAATGTCAACATTAAACTTTGTTTTATCAGAGATTGGTATGTTCATTTGTCTGAATGACTAATTCAACACTAAGAGCCAGCCTTGGCGGTATGCCATCACAGGAAATAGGAAGACAGCTTCTCATCAGTTTTGGCACGCCAGCTGTGCATGTGTGAGCCTCATGCTGATTGAAAAACTGTTGTTCATAACGCCAGTGATCACTGGGAGATTGTCAGCCAATATCCTCTCGTGTAGTGACCAGGAAGATAGGTGAAGTAGGAGATATTGTTTGCCTGTGGCCCTCAGACCCTCATTGGTAGATGGGGAGCTT